>NC_091952.1:139538248-140138248 GCF_031021105.1 Erythrolamprus reginae
GCAATGGCTGTAAAGGAATTTGAGACTGCTGCCTAGCACTGTAGTTAGCCCTCTACTGCCAAGGAAATGGACTGTTGTAGCCAGCCTCAGCTGGGAGGCTGAAACTCCAGTTAGACTGTAACCATGCTATAACTGTAACCATACCTCTGGGTCACATGAGGTGGAGCTGTGTGCGTGACTGGGTGAACTATGTGAAGTGCTTAGAAAGTGGAGGGGAGCACGGGGCAGGAAGTCCTAACCAGAACTTCATTTTGAACTTCACTTTGACTATTTATTTATTTATTTATTTATTTATTTATTTATTTATTTATTTATTTATTTATTTATTTATTCTTTGTCCAATATACAATACATATGGAAGAGAGCAGGCATTAAGTAATATATATAAATATAGAAAGTAAAAAGAAGAGAAGTAGATGGGAGGGAGAGAATACATATGATATAAGATAAGGAGAATATATATGATATATGTATATATATATGTATATAGATAGATAGATAGATAGATAGATAGATAGATAGATAGATAGATAGATAGATAGATAGATGATAGATAGATAAGATAAGGGAAGACAATTGGACAGGGGACGATAGGCACATCAGTGCACTTATATATGCCCCTTACTGGCCTCTTAGGAACCTGGAGAGGTCAATTGTGGAGAGTCTAAGGGAGAAATGTTGGGGTTGGGAGTTGACACTATTGAGTCCGGTAATGATTTCCACGCTTCGACAACTCGATTGTTAAAGTCGTATTTTTTACAGTCAAGTTTGGAGCGGTTAATATTAAGTTTGAATCTGTTGAGTGCTCTTGTGTTGTTGCGGTTAAAGCTGAAGTAGTCGTTGACCGGAAGGACGTTGCGGCATATGATCTCGTGGACAATACTTAAATCGTGTTTTAGGCGCCGCAGTTCTAAGCTTTCTAGACCCAGGATAGTTAGTCTATTTTTGTAGGGTATTCTGTTTCGAGTGGAGGAGTGAAGGGCTCTTCTGGTGAAATATCTTTGGACGTTTTCGAGAGTGTTGATGTCTGAGATGTGGTGTGGGTTCCAGACAGATGAGCTGTATTCGAGAATGGGTCTGGCATAGGTTTTGTAGGCTCTAGTCAGTAGTGTGAGATTGCCAGAGCAGAAGCTACGTAGGATCAAGTTAACAACTCTGGAAGCCTTTTTGGCGATATTGTTGCAGTGGGCTTTGGCACTTAAGTCATTTGATATTAGTATTCCAAGGTCTTTTACTGAGTGTGGGTTGGCTGCGAGAATTTTTTTATTCAGTTCATATGTGAGGTTTGGATTCTTTTTGCCGATGTGGAGGGTAGAGCATTTGTTGGTTGATATTTGAAGTTGCCAGGTGTTAGACCAATCTGAAACAAAGTCAAGGTCTTTTTGGAGAGTGAGTGTGTTGTCAGTGGTGTTGAAAAGTTTCACATCGTCGGCAAAAAGCACACAGCTGCTTGCAATATTATCACAGAGGTCATTTATTATATAGGATGAAAAGAGTAGGACCTAGTACGCTGCCTTGGGGAACGCCGCTTATGACAGAGACTGGGGTGGAAATGGCACTTCCGATTTTGACAACTTGTTGCCTGTTTGACAGGAATGCAGTAATCCAGTTGTGGAGGAGTCCTGAGATTCCGTAGGATTTGAGTTTTAGGAGAAGTTTGTTGTGAACCACTGAGTCAAAGGCTTTGCAGAAGTCGATATAAATTGCATCAATGGATTTTCCTTGATCAAGGTGGTTAGTCCAGATGTTTTTGCAGTGAAGTAGTTGTAGGTTGCAGGATAGTTTCTTTCTGAATCCAAATTGTTTTTTTGATAGTAGGTTATTAGATTCTACGTAAAGGGTGATTGATTGATTTATAATTGATTCCATGATTTTACAAGGGACGCAGCATAGTGATATTGGTCTGTAGTTGTCAACTAGTGATGGATCTCCTTTTTTGAAAATGGGGATGACTACTGCTTTTGACCACAGCTTGGGGAGAGTGCTGGTCCTGAAGGATTTTTGGAAGATAATGCTTAGGGGTTCAGCTATGGCAGAAGAAAGTTTTCTTAGGAAGTATGCACAAAGACCGTCTGGTCCGACAGATAGGGAAGGTTTGAGGTCACGGATTGCTTTTTCAACGTAGTCTATAGTGAAGGTGATTTGGGTTAGGTTTTTTAATGAGTTTGGAATGCGATTTGCGAAGAGGGGGGATGAGCCATTACTGTTAACAAAAACAGAGCCAAAAAAGGAGTTGAAGAGGTTAGGTTTGGATGGGTCATCGTGGTATTCTTTTTTGTTGGGTCCTACGAGAGGTGGAATAGGTCTGGAGTCATTAAGTTTGTTGTTGACGAAGTTGTAGAAGGCACGGTTAGGGTTAGGGTTAGGGTTATAGTTTGGAGCTCTGTAGCACAGAAGGAAACGGAGTGTAGTGTTGAGGGAGATGTCGCAAACTAGGCTTTCAGGGAGAATGAGATCTTGTGTTACTTGAATGTTTTTTAGGTTGAGTGAGCTTTTGTAGAATATGGCTACACCACCCCCTCTGCGGGAGTCGTGGTCAGACCGGAAGACCAGGTAGCTACTTTGTGTGATGATGGAGTCAGGATATGAAGAGTTCAGCCATGTTTCACAAACAAATATTAAGTCAAATGTGTTTGTGTCAAGTAGGATGAGGAATTCAGATAATTTGTTGATTATGCTTCTTGCATTGATTAGTTTACATTTGAGATTGAGTTTGTGGCCAAGGGTGGGATTGGATTGAGTTGGGGTGAAATTGGGATGGAATGAGGTAGTAAGAGGCGCACTATCCTATTTGTTGCTTGAAGTGCTGGGGGGGTCCGTTAGAAGATGAGGGATGATAGGTGGAGAAGATGGCTGAGGAGGGACAGTAGGTTGGGAGAAGAAGGGAGGATTATGAGATTTGGTCCTGATACAATCAGAGCGGTAGTCAATGTAGAGGTTAGTTTCACCTTGGTCACAACGTCTCCGGAGTTCGGCCCGTAGTTCACGAGAGCAGATACGTTGGAGTAGTGTTAAGTCTGGTCTGGATCTGAGTTTGTTGTAATTTGCGTTGTTTCTGGCGATGGAGTTCATGGTCCTGATGAACTGTTGTTTGGTAGTTTCGTTCTTGCAGACTATTCTGCATAGCCGGGGAGCCACTGTTCCATCACTGTACTTTAGTACAGGGCCGCTTCTAGAAACCGCTAAGATATCGTCAGGGGCAATTGATTGAGGATGGTGGTTGTGGATGATGCTACGAATATTAGATAGATCTGATTCCCCATTTTCCTCTAGGCCAAAAAGTACGGCGTTAAGGCATTTTTGTCCACGTTCCATGGCATCTTGCATCAGGGTGGAGATGTCAGTGGTAGGGCTTGGAGATGTAGGTTGTGGTGGAGTATAAAGTGGTGGTGGCGGGGTGGTGTAGGGTACTTGTTTTGGTATTTTAGCTTGTATCAGGTCTTGGATATTTTTTTCTATGGAGGCAAGCCGTGGTTCCATGCTTTCAGTGTATATTTGTTGAGTTTTGGAGACTGTTGATTGTATTACATCAGATAGATTGCCAAGGGAGTCTGATTTGGGAGTACAGGATGGGCAGAAATAGTAGAAAGAAGGATTATCTTGAAGAAAAGTGGCGATGAGCTTATTTATGTTAAGGCAGGTATGTTGAGCTAATTTTTTGCAGCAGTGACATTTTATAAATCCTTCTTGTGTTTTCATAGTGTTGTTGCTTTCACTATCAATTTGATTGTCAGTTCATGTCAGAAAGAAGTAAAGGGACAGAATTACAAACCAGGTTTGTGCTTGTCTTCTTTATTTCCTGTTCTCTTTTTGGAACCTGACAGTTGGTTAGGGCTTTATCATGGCTGAAGGTACTATGCCAGGTTTGGAGACTGCAATCCTAGAGAAATCTGTAGCATCAGATTACTGATTATAGATTATTATTACAATTGGAAGGGACCTTGTCCACCACCACCACCACCCAGCTCTAGCAGGAGTCCCCACACCATTTTGGACAAACGGCAGTCCAATCTACCTTTGAAAGTTTCAAGTGTTGGAGCTCAGCTATTACAAGCTATTACACTCTCACCATCAAAAAGTTTCTCCTTGAATCTCTTTTTGGTCAGCTTCCATCCATTATTCCTTGTCTGGCCTTCTGGTCCCTTGGAAAACAGCCTGACCCCCTCCTCTCTGTGGCAGCCCCTCAAATATTGGAACAGTGCTATCATGTTTCCCCTGGTCCTTCTCTTCATTAGACTGGCCATGTCCAGTTCCTGCAACTGCTCTTCATATGTTAAAGTTTCCAGTCCACTAATCATCCTAGTTGCTCTCCTCTGCACTTTTTCTAGAGTTTCAATATTATTTTTGTAGTGTAGTGGTGATCAGAATTGGTCAAAAATTGGTCTAACTAAAGCTTTATAGAGTGGTATTAGTACCACCTTAGTCCTAGATTGTATCCCTCTATTAATGCAATTTAGGATTGGATGGGCTTTCATGGCTGTCACTATATATTGTTTGCTCATATTTAGTTAGTTGTCCACCAAGCCTCCAAGATCCCTCTCATAGGCACTGTTTATATGTATATCTTTGGTTTTTCTTACCTAGGTGTAGGATTTTACTTTTTTCTGCATTTTATTTTATTAGATTCATTTTATTAACTTGGACCTAGTGTTCAGGTATGTCAAGATCCAACTGGATCCTGAGTCTGTCCTCTGAGATGTTAGCTACTCCTGCCAGCTTATTATCAACTGCAAATTTGGTTAGCTCCCCTTCTATTCCCCCCCCTAAGTCCAAGGTTTTAAACAAGCCAAAATGACCCACCGCAGGATTGTCATGGCATTGGGCCAAAATCAATCCGTGAAGTGGCCCTGCTGGGACGTACAACTGCCCCCGGTACCGGAGCAGTCCTTCAGCAAATGTCCAGGGAGAATTGGGCACCATCTCCCTCACCAGCTGTGTCACAAACCCATCCCCTGCTGCATATCACGGATACACCTCCGCAAGTCGACGGGGTCCTAGGTAGCAGTCAGCGCTTCCGCTGGCAAGATTGTCTGTAACGGGGCCGGCTCTTTCGGATGCAGAAACTCTGGTTTCCTAGACAAAGCATCCACTCTGGGATTCTGGAAGCTGGGTGTGTACCGGATCCGAAAATTGAACCTTGCGAAAAAGAACAACCAATGTATCTATCATTGGTTCAACTTTCAGGCCGTTTGCAGATACTCCAAATTTTTATAGTCGGTCCTGACCTCTACCTGATGCCGGGCACCCTTGAGATGATGTCTACACATCTCGAACGCCGACTTGACTGCCAAAAGTTCCTTTTCCCAGATCGTGTAGTTTCTTTCCGAGGACGTGAGTTTTCTGGAGTGGTAGGCACACGGAAACAAGGTGCCACCTTCGGGATGGGCCTGTAGAAGTACAGCGCCGATGGCAACATCAGAAGCATCGGTCTCAACTGGCCGACACGGATCTAGATGCTGCAACAAGGGCTCTTTCATGAAAGCGTCCTTGAGAGCTACAAAAGTCCACTGCTCCTCCTCACCCCACTGAAATGAGACCTGTTTTTGCAACAACTGGGTGAGAGGCGTGGTCAACTGGGCAAACCCTGGTATGAATGTGCGATCCGCACCAGCAAGGTCTGAAAATGGATAGGCCCAGACAACAACACCTGCCCATCAATGGTTTCTACAGTCAACGGAGGGTTCACAGGACACAAGGGCAATGAAAGTCTCTGTGCAAACTCCTCATCCAGGAAATTCGTGGTGGCCCCCAAATCCACGAGGGCAAGAGCAGAAATCAATTGAGTATACCGATCCACCAGGAGCTTGACATTAATCGTGAGGTGACGGTACATTCCGGGGTCATTATCCGAAGAATCCTTAACCGATGAAATGCCAGCCCGACCTAGTGGTGCCACCATGCCGGGCTGCCCTCGTTTTCTGACTGCACATCCGGCGGGGAAACCAGGGGCATGGGGACAGCCATCGAGCAATCTGGAACTATGGTGGGAACATGAGTTGATGACTCTGGGAGCTGTCCTGCAAGAGTCGGCGTGGCAACAGGAGGACCGGGAGGATTCAAAACCACGGCAGCAACTGTGCTCCTTCGTTTGCAGGGAAAGGCATTTGCGAAATGACCTGCCTCCCCTCCGCAATAGAAGCACCGGCCTGTCACATGTCACTGCACTCTCTCCTCCGGGGAGACACAGGATCGCACGAAGTTCACCTCTATTCTCCAGGGCACCAGAGGGCCAGACGAGGAACAATGGTTGGAAGCTGACCAAGGAGAGATTCAACCTGGAAATAAGGAAGAACTTCCTGATGGTCAGAGAGATCAACCAGTAAAACGGCCTGCCAGTGGAGGTTGTGAATGCCCCAACCCTGGACATTTTCAAGAGGAGATTGGACTGCCATCTGGCTGGGGAAGTGTAGGATTTCCTGCTTGAGCAGGGGGTTGGACTTGATGACCTGCAAGGTACCTTTCAACTCTAATAAAATAAATAAATAAATAAAAATGTGTCTTTGTATCGCTTCCTTTGTCCCCCGTGCAATTGCTTTCCTTTAGGCAACTCACCATAGAGGAGCTTTTAGAGATGTGATGGTCTGGCATCCTGGCAATATGGCCTGCCCAGCATGTCTAGGATTTCATTTGTAGGATGGGAATTGATGGCAGGTCTGCTCTGGAGAGGACTTCAGTGTCTGGCACCTTATCTTGCCACCGGATCCTCAGAATTCTATGGAGGCAGGTCATGTGGAAGTGCTTCCATTTCCTAGCATGATTCCTGTATATGTGATTAAACTAAATGACGTTAATTAAATGTTAAATAAAACAACATTAAAACAAAATAGAAGATTTATCTGATATAGAAACCATAACTTTAGGTTGCAAACTGCAGAAGTCAACAGAATGGTTGACAGTTATGTCCTTTATATTAAGTGCAACACAGAGACTCAGAGAAAGGGGCATATATATAAATACAACTACCATATTTTCTGGTGTATAAGCTGTACTTTTTTCCTCCCTAAAAGAGGCTGATAATTAGGGTGCGTCTTATACTGTGAATGTAGCCTTTTTCCCCAGCCCTAATCTAGCTGCTAATGATCTTCCCAGTTCTTACCTTGTGGCTCTTTCATTGTTTCTCTCTGTGAAGAATGTTTTCCAAGATCTAAGTTTTTGCAGGATTTGTTTCATTACTCTAACTTGCTCTCAGTAAGTTTCTTTCCAGTCCTAACCAGGTGCCAACAATGTTCCCAGCTCTTACCAGCTTGCAAGCTCTTTCATTGTTATTTTCTACCAATAATGTATTCTAAACCCTATCTTTGTAGGGGGGGTTTTATTGCTTTTCTTGCTCCAGATATTTCTTTCCAGCCTTAACCAGGTGTTATTAATGTACCAAGCTCTTTCATTGTTACTCTCTGCTAAGAATGTTTTCTAAGCCCTAAGTCTTTGCAGGTCCCCCCCCCCATTGGTCTAACTTGCTCCAAATGTTTCTTTCCAGCCCTAACCTAGTGCTAACAATGTTCCCAGCTCTTACTGGCTTGCAAACTCTTTCATTGTTACTCTCTGCAAAGAAGGTTTTCCAAGCCCTAAGTCTCTGCAGGGGTTTTTCCATTGCTCTACTTGCTCAGACTGTTTTTTCCCAGGTGCTAATGATGTTCCCAGCTCTTTCAAAGATGGGCTACAAAAATGGTGGAAGGTCTTAAGCATAAAACCTATCAGGAAAGACTTAATGAACTCAATCTTTATTGTCTGGAGGACAGAAGGGAAAGGGGGGACATGATCGAAACATTTAAATACGTTAAAGGTTTAAATAAAGTTCAGGAGGGAAGTGTTTTTAATAGGAAAGTGAGCACAAGAACAAGGGGGCACAATCTGAGGTTAGTTGGGGGAAAGATCAGAAGCAACGTGAGAAAATATTATTTTACTGAAAGAGTAGTAGATGTTTGGAAAAAACTTCCAGCCAACTTGGTTGGTAAATCCACAGTAACTGAATTTAAACATGCCTGGGATAACCATATATCCTTCCTAAGATAAAATACAAGAAATAGTATAAGGTCAGACTAGAGGTCTTTTTTCTGCCCTCAATCTTATGCTCCGAAAAATACGGTAGATATTAGTAGGGACTCTTATAATCATCATAATTATATAAAGTATGGTATAAGTTATAAGTTGTTGGGTTTTTTATGGTTTTCTGGGTTTCTTTTAGATTTTTAATTAGTTAATTGGATTTAAGATAGTGTGTACTGTATATTTTATATGTTATGAACTGCCCCGAGTAAATAAAGTGAAATATGATTATATATTACTTTCTCTCTCTTTTCTGATTTTCACTGCAATGTATTATATATATTTATGTGTGTTTTTGTTGTTGTCGCGTGTGTGTGTGTTTTCCCTCCTTGTATTTTCCCCCCTTTTCTCACCCCCCCTTATGTCTTTCCTTTTTGGTTTTTAATGTATATAATTAATAAATAATATTTTTTATAAAAGAAAGAAATTGGGACTGAAATATATTGGGTTGTTCCCAATAATTAACATTATTAACCCCACCATGGTCCAGCTCCAACTCCCACGACTGTTGGGGAAAACCCACCCCATCTTCCATTATACTTTACTCCATCGCTACCACTCCTTCCAGATCAGACGTACTAGACACCCAATGATACAGGGAAAAACTACAATATCTAATATCAGGGAAAGGGAATCCCCTCTCAAAAACCACTTGGGTGTTTGCTAGTGGTGTAAAAGCCCCTTGATTAGTCTCTAGATTTGAAGGGGGAGGTGGTGAGTCTGTATATGTTCCTCTGGGGCAGTGTTGGAGAAACTTTTCAGCACTGAGTGCATGCTGAAATCTGGAAGAGCAAATGATATTCGGGTTTCTGGCATGTGCATGTGCACCTGGTCTTCCAGTTTTTGGCATGCATGCAAAGACCAGCTGTCTGGTGCACATGTGCTGGCTCTGCCTGACCTTTTAGGGTTCCTTGTGCCTCCTGCCTATCCCATTCCCTGTTGGACTGGTGGGACATTCCCACCAATGACCAGGTTCCGCAGCCCTAGACTGGTAGAGAAAGTTGGGTGGGGAATGCCATCTCCATCCACTGGAAAGCCAAAGCCCCTCCTGGTCTTGGAAAGAAGCATTCATGGGGCTCAGCTTGGGAGGCCAGCAGGTGGGAGAGCTTCACCCCAACTCTGGCTGGGATGAACCCCCCCCCCCCAGTCTGCCGAGAACAAGCCAGTGCCCCCACTTTCCAGCTGGTGCATTTCCTAACTCTCTTCCTGCTTTCTGGCTGGTGCGCCTCTTACCCCTTGGCGACATCTCAATGACTGAACAGCTGAAACTTTCTTCAGCCATCCTGGGGCAGTTTGCCTCCCTGATAGTGGCTCCTCCTCTTTTTCCTTCTGGCTGCTCCAGCATCCCAGCGGAAACGGCAGCATGAAAACCACTGCCACCCTCTCACCCCTCATGGTGGCTCTGGACTATGTACCTACATTGTATGCCACCCCGAGTCTCCGGAGAGGGGCGGCATACAAATCTAATAAATAATAATAATAATAATAATAATAATCATCATCATCATCATCATCATCATCATCATCATCAGTGCCACCAGCTGGAGGGTGGGGCCATGCAAAAAGCCTGCTTGGGTGGGGAGGGGGGAGGGAAGCCCGACCTGGCCCATCCTGGCTCGCAGCCCTGTTCCCCTTGCTTTTCTGAGTTCTGGTGCACCAGCCACCTGGTGTTCATGCAGGCAGGAGCCCCAGAAACTGGAAGAGCAACTACCCAATGAGCATACACATGCCTGGAAGATGATCTTCCAGTTTCCGGCACACACATGCGTATTGGCAAGTTGGTCTTAGTGTGTGCACAACAGAAACCAAAAGATCAAGTGGCTGGTGTACATGCACGTGCCAGAAACCAGAAGATCATCTTCCCAGCATGTGCGTGTGCATCTGATTTTTTAAAGGCAAATATATATGGAACACAATACCACACAGACAAAAGGAGTAAAAATAATTTTACTTTTGAGGTTAATTCTTTTTTTCTCCCCGTGTATAAATTTTTTATTGTTTTTTCACACCTTACAGAGATTCCAATTTACATACCTCAAAATTAAAATATAATACAACACAATATCAAATGCCAAATTCTTAGTCAAATTAATCAAATTTTTCTAATTATTTATCCAATTATTTCTGGTATATATCATTCATCCTGTGCTACCTCCTTTCCAAGTGCTATTATCCAGATTTTAGATAATGTTCTTTGCTTTCATTTATATTTAAAGTGCTATAGCTATCTAAATTTCTCTGGGCTATTTGCTATTTTTCCTTATCATGTTTCAGTCCCTTTCTAGTGTTCTTAGAAAACACATTCCTACTTTCATTTAAAAAGAAACCCTCATTTTATCATAACTGCCCTTAACAATAGAAAATATCCAAATTTACGTCTCTTTAAAAGCCCAGGAAGGAAAGAGAGAAAAAAAAGAAAGAATAAAAGAAGAAAGGAAATATAAAAGAAGAGTGAAGAAGGAAAAAAAAAAGGAAAACCACTATTCATATTGTATCTTAATCTATACATAGGAGGAAGGGTTGTCATTAGAAATTTTAAAATACGAACTTCCGGTCTGGTCCGGGATCGCAGTGGAGGCTCCAGGGCAGGGCTCTGTCCCCGAGACTTCTTCAACCTCTCCAGAGGTAGCTTTTTGCCATCGGTTCGGGTCCAGATGGCCCGTTCCTAGAACAGGGGGTTTCCCTGCACCCGAGGGGCCGTTGCCGGGGCTCTGGAGGCTAGGGATCGCCCCGCAGCTCTGGAAAAGGTGAACCGACTCTCGATCCATAGAGAGCTCGGCCATTTGCGATCCGTCCATACCAGAGGGAAGCAAGAAAACAAGAAGAAGTACCAAATCGTGAATGAGCAGTAAAAGCAGAAGGAGAATACAAAAAGAGAAAATAAGATTTTAAGGTATAAATCCATTACTATTTGATAACTTGGAAGATTATAGTGAATTGAATTTTTTCCAATAAATAAGGCGAAAAAAGAAAGTTTGAAGGGAAAACTCATATCCAGGGGCCGGAAAATAACAAACGGCTGGAACTACTTTCCTTCTTCTTCTGTTTTGAATTAAAACTTTAACAACAAGACTTGAGTGGAATGAGACTGGAAATAAAAGTATAATTTGGAAGAAGATATTAAGTAACATGACCTAATAAAGATTATAATGAAGAATTGGATTTTCTTTAAGCTCTAAATAACGTTAATCCCGGGCACTATTTTCTATCTGTGGAGGGATCACGTTTGCTTTGTTGTCGACACTCATGTTTAAAAAACGGAATAAATTAACAAATAACTCAATATCTGAAGGAATTATGTGTTATTAGCGACTGGCGATTTAAAATAAGAAGATTGGCATTGTTGGAGCTTTTTCTTTTCTTCTTTTGATTGGATTTGCTGTTTTCGGACTTGTCGGCTTCGTTCGCTAAACTTGCTGCAAAGAGGAACTTTTACTTGGTTCTTTTTCTTTATTGCTTCTGAGGATCTGTTTCAAGATTTACGTTTTAGATTTGGTTTAAAATTGTTTTTTCCCCCCGATACCTTTGGATTAAATATTGGACTTTTGCATTGCTTTTTAAATGAGACTTGGACTTACCATTGGAAAACGATACTATATATAAATTTGGATATAAATTTGGATTAACCTATACCCCCGGAACTACCTTGCATCCTGGAACTTTGAGAAATAACTATATAAGAACTATTAAAAACAACTAACACCCTTTCCAGAACTCCAATCAACAAAAGATCTGCGTTTCCGACTGAATAATATATAAGTACCGTATATACTCGAGTACAAGCCGACCTGAGTATAAGCCGAGGCACCAGTTTTTGCCACAAAAGCCTGGGAAAACTTATTGACCCGAGTATAAGCTGAGGTTAGAAAATGCAGTGGCTATTGGTAATTTATAAAAATGGAAACCAATAAAATTACATTAATTGAGACATCAGTAGATTAAATGTTTTAGAATATTTATTTTAAAGAAAACCAAAATTAGCTCTGTAAATTTAAAAGACAGTAAACGAAAGCAATCTGGTAATAACAATAAATTAAAAAGTAAAAAAAAGTAGCTCAATCAGCAACCAAGCTAAAACCTATTTCTAACCCTAACCCAGGGTTCTTTAAACTTGACAGTTTTAAGACTACTGGACTTCAACTACCAGAATTCCTGCACCAGCCATGCTACTTCAGGAGTAGGAGTTGAAGTCATAGTTCCCTCTAAGCTGAGCAGTGAGCAGTCGCTCACTTAAAAATCATCATCAACTCAGAGTTTTCCAAACCTGCCCAGAAGCTGAGAGGGAAAGAGTGAGAGGGAAGGAGAGAGAGAGGAAGAGAGGAAGAGAGAGAAACAGATAGAAAAAAGAGAGGAAGGAAAAGGGAAAGAAAAAGAATGGGAGTAAGGAAGAGAGAAATAAAATCAAAATCTAGTTTGAAACTAGCTCAACTATTTAAGTGGCATTTTGATATTGATAGAGTTGCCCTATTATGAGCTCACTGTTATACACACACAGTACAGTATTTTATTTTGAAATTCTCTGAGGCAAAACAGGGTGGGTTTTTTGTTTGTTTGTTTGTTTGTTTATTTATTTATTTATTTATTATTTCTGTGCTGCCCAGTCCCAAAGGGACTGCTGCTCAGACACTGCTTTTCCGCCCCCCCCAAAAAAAAATTAGAGGGAACACTGGTTGAAGTCCACAAGCCCTAATTTTTCCAGGTTTGAAGACTCTTGCATTTCTAACCCTAACCCAGGGCTCTTTAAACTTGACAGTTTTAAGACTAGTGGACTTCAACTCCCAGAATTCCTGCACCAGCCATGCTACCTCAGGAGTGGGAGTTGAAGTCCACAAGCCTTAATCTTTCCAGGTTTGAAGACTTGCATTTCTAACCCTAACCCAGGACTCTTTAAACTTGAGTTTTTAGAAGCCTGGAGAGAGTTCATGCTGTTTTTTTTCCCCTCCCCCTCTTTAGCTTGCTGGCTGGCTCGTTGGCTTGATCTCCCACCCCTGATCCTCCCTCCTCCTCGTCTCCCTTTATTGCCCCATGTGTTGTGCAGGGAAGCAGATTTGCTAAAGAGATCCACTTGGGACGGCAGCAGGGAAAGGAGGAGGTGGAGAGCCAGAATAGCCCACAGCCGCGGGGGAGGAGGAGGAAAGAGCTGCCCTCCTCCTCCTTCTCCTCCTTCCCTTGCTGCCGTACCAAGTGGATCTCTTTAACAAATCTGCTTCTCTCTCCGGCTGGAGGCTTCTAAAGCCTGGAGAGAGTTCATGCCGTCCCGGTCCCCCGCCCCTTTAGCTTACTGGCTCTCTCCTCCGTCTCCCTTTATTGCCCCATGTGTTCTGCAGGGAAGCAGATTTGCTAAAGAGATCCACTTGGGACGGCAACAGGGAAATGAGGCAGAGGAGAGCCAGAATAGCCCACAGCCGTGGGGGAGGAGTAGGAGGAAAGGAAAGAGCTGTCCTCCTCCTCCTCCTTCCCCTGCTGCCATACCAAGTGGATCTCTGTAACAAATCTGCTTCTCTCTCCGGCTGGAGGCTTCTAAATCCTGGAGAGAGTTCATGCCGTCCCCGTCCTCCCCGTTTAGCTTGCTGGCGGGGTGCCCTCTTCTGGTGATTTGGCGCCCTCTTGTGGTGACTCGAGTATAAGCCGAGGTCGGGTTTTTCAGCCCATTTTGGGGGCTGAAAAACTCGGCTTATACTCGAGTATATACGGTATATTATCTGTACTTTGTGTATTTTCTTCCTTGAATTTTTCATTCTTTCTTTTTTTTTTTACCCTTCCTTTTTTTTCCTTTTACTCTTTCCCTCTTTCTCCCTAGGCATTGGATATTTTAAATAGAATTAATTGAAATAATGAATTGCTAAACCTTTCCTGCTCCCCCCCCTGGTGTCGTGTCTTTTTATCAAGAGTAAAACGGTAATAAGAAATTATTAGTAAGTAATTAGGTTTGCATAAGTATAAGAAAAAATTCTTTTTTATTATATACAAATAGTAATATAAGTAATTTTGCTTTTCTCTTTGATAAGTTGTTGCATAGATAAAATATCTTCCTTGTTTCTTACTTATGTTCATTCTCTCCTCCTCTCCAGGTTTCTTTTTTAATATTTAGTTACTTCATTTTTACAACCTTATATTGATAAATAAGATTTTCTTCACTTAGTTAATTGATTAATTTTTTTAATATATAGATAAGAGTGAAATATTAAAATAAGGCATTTCTAGATATATTGATATATTGATTTATAATTATACATTCCATATTGTTATTTTAAAATAGATTGAAAGTTTTCAAAAGTATAAGAAATATTAAGTGGTTTAAGTAGAAGTAAAGGAGGTAATATATAAATATATTTGGGATATATAATAGTAGTAAAGTTGGATTGTATTGAAGTTTATTGGAGTTTTCCCTTTTTTTAAATTAATTTTTAAAAAATCAATTGGTAGAAAAACAAAGGAAGACTGCAGAAGAGTACTATTCAAGATTTAATTAGGATGTCGAGTACATCCACATATACAAAGACTATTAAAAAACAAACTTTAACCTCTGCTACTTCACCCCAAGTATCACCTCAGCCATCTCCTGTACACCAAAGTGTTTCTGCAACTATGTCAGCAAAAGAAAAAGAGAAAGAAAAAGCACAAGCAATACAGGAGACACTGATTGCAATGAAAGACTTTATGCTAAAATCCCAAGAAGATGCAAATCAACAACGTGAAGGATTAAAGGCTGAAATAGGAGAATTAAAAGCTGATACAGAAGAGATGAAGGAGAAGATGAAAGAAATGCAACAGACCTTGAAAGAGAATGAACAAAGAATAAAAGCGGTAGAAGAAAAAACTGGAAAAATAGAAAAAAGAATAGATTATTTTGAAGGCAGATCTGACTCTCTGAATAAAAGATATGACGAATCAATTACACATCTTGAAATACAACAAGCATCTTACGGTTTAAGATTTCAGAACATAACAGAAGAAAAAGATGAAGATTTGCAAGCAAAAATGGCAGAAGTAATTGGAGGTATCCTTCAGATGTATCCGACGGAACTAACAAAAGAAATCGATGAAGTCTTCAGAGTACAAACTAGCTATGTACGCAGACATACTTTACCAAGGGAAGTCCACATCAAATTTGTTAGAAGAACTCTAAGATATGACATCTTGAAGTGGACAAGAAATGAAAAATTACAAGATAAAGGAAAAGAAATTACAATATTGAAACAAGTTCCAAGAAGAGTAAGAGAAAGCAGAAGGGACTATTATTTTTTGACTAAAATTCTGATCAAGGAAAATATAACCTTTCGCTGGCTCATTCCAGAAGGACTCTCATTATATTGGCAATCACAAAGATATAAAATAGAAAATTTGGAAGAGGCAAGACATTTTTATGAAACGAGTGGAATAAGTAAATTTGAACAACCAATGAAAGAAAGAAGAGAAGACGAATCAGGTGACATCGCCCAGGGGGGAGAGGAGGAATCAGGTGCAAGAAGAAAACAACCACAGCGCGAATCTAAAGATACAAAGAAATACTACAAGTAACCATGTCAAAAGACTTGAAATTTTTCTCTGTAAATGTAAACAGTTTAAATGAACTGAGAAAAAGGAAACAAATATTTACTAAAATCAAAAAACAAGAAGCACAGATAGTAATATTACAAGAAGTTCATATTAAAAAGACAAATCGAAAACTATTATTAAACTCCAAAATTGGAAATATGTATGCTACATTGGCAAACCAAAGAAAAAGAGGAATAGCTGTATATGTTGAAAACCCCATAAACTCCAAACAATTGTATGCTGATCAAGAGGGTAGAATATTAATTGTGCAGATAAATATCGAGCCCAAACCACTTGTTATTGTCTCCATTTATGCACCTAATGAAAATCAAACGACATTTTACAAGCAATTGCATCAAAAAATAAATGAACTAAATATTGAGAATATGATTATAATTGGTAATTTTAATGCAATTTCAAATAGATCATTAGACTATTCGGGAGGGGGGGGAAATAAGAAAAAAAAGAAAAATATATTACCAACTACCTTTCAAAAAATGAAATCTGAGCTATTATTAAATGATATTTGGAGGGAAAGACACCCCGAAACCAGACAGCATACTTTTTATTCAAACCCCCATAAAATTTGGACAAGAATAGATATGGCGTGGGCTTCAAAAGTAACTTCAGAACAAATAAAAGAGATTGAGATAGATACAAATACATGGGCTGATCACAATCCCTTAGTGGTGTATTTGAAAAGTAATAAGAAATACTTAAATTGGCAGATGAATAGAAATATCATAAGAGATTTACAATATAAAGAATTGATAGAAAAAGAATTAAAGGTTTTTTTTTAAATAAATAAAAACTCAGAAACTTCCCCTCAAAACTTATGGGATACTGCAAAGGCGTATATCAGAGGAATCACGATCTCTTATACAGCGAAAGTAAATAAAGAAAAAAAGATACAATATGAACAATTAATTACTGAATTAAAACAACTAGAGACTATATCGCAACATAACGTTAAGAATAAGAAGACTAAGGGAAAGATAGAAATGGTTAGACATAAAATTAAACTTATTGAGCAAAGTCAAATAGCGGAAAAGATAAAAAGAGCTAAACAACACTATTTTGAACATGCTGATAAGCCAGGAAGATGGCTCGCGTATAAATTAAGAAAACATAGACAATCAAAAATAATTAAAGAATTAGAAGATGAAAATGGAATGATAAAATATAACATAGACGAGAAAGCAAAAATAGTACAAGAATTTTATAAAGAATTATATAAAAAAGAAGATACTAATGAAGAAGAGATTTTTAATTACTTAGAATCTATAAAATTACAACAATTGATGGAAGAACAACAGGAAAGTTTGGATAGTCCAATAACAATCGAGGAACTACAAAGAACTATTAAAAAGCAAAAAAATAATAAAGCAACGGGCCTGATGCCATACCGGCAGAATGGTACAAAATAGACAGTGAAGTAATAACAAATAACATGTTGGAAATTTTTAATGAAAGTAGAATGGATGGCAAAATTCCTAAATCGTGGTCAGAATCTTTAATAACTTTAATTCATAAGCCAGGAACTGGCAAGGAAAAGATAAAGAATTATAGACAAATATCATTATTAAATGTAAATTATAAAATATTTACCTCTATATATATGCAGATAGGCTTAAAAAGGTTTTAAATGAGAAAATACATCAAGATCAAAATGGATTCTTACCAGGCAGACAAATTAAAAATAATCTTAGAACGATTATTAATACATTAGAATATTACGAGCAACATTTTGGAAAGCCAGTATCGTTAATGTTCCTCAACGCAAAAAAAGCTTTTGAAGCATAGAAACATAGAAACATAGAAGTCTGACGGCAGAAAAAGATCCCATGGTCCATCTAATCTGCCCTTATACTATTTTCTGTATTTTATCTTAGGATGGATATATGTTTAGCCCAGGCATGTTTAAATTCAGTTACTGTGGATTTATCTACCACGTCTGCTGGAAGTTTGTTCCAAGGATCTACTACTCTTTCAGTAAAATAATATTTTCTCATGTTGCTTTTGATCTTACCCCCAACTAACTTCAGATTGTGTCCCCTTGTTCTTGTGTTCACTTTCCTATTAAAAACACTTCCCTCCTGGACCTTATTTAACCCTTTAATATATTTAAACGTTTCGATCATGTCCCCCCTTTTCCTTCTGTCCTCCAGACTATACAGATTGAGTTCATTAAGTCTTTCCTGATACGTTTTATACTTAAGACCTTCCACCATTCTTGTAGCCCGTCTTTGGACCCGTTCAATTTTGTCAATATCTTTTTGCAGTTGAGGTCTCCAGAACTGAACACAGTATTCCAAATGTGGTCTCACCAGCATTCTATATAGCGGGATCATAATCTCCCTCTTCCTGCTTGTTATACCTCTAGCTATGCAGCCAAGCATCCTACTTGCTTTCCCTACCGCCTGACTGCACTGTTCACCCATTTTGAGACTGTCAGAAATCACTACCCCTAAATCCTTTTCTTTTGAAGTATTTGCTAACACAGAACTGCCAATACAATACTCAGATTGAGGATTCCTTTTCCCCAAGTGCATTATTTTACATTTGGAAACATTAAACTGCAGTTTCCATTGCTTTGTCCATTTATCTAGTAAAGCTAAATCATTTACCATATTACAGACGCCTCCAGGAATATCAACCCTATTGCACACTTTAGAGTCATCGGCAAATAGGCAAACCTTCCCTACCAAACCTTCCCCTATATCACTCACAAACATATTAAAAAGAATAGGACCCAGAACAGACCCTTGTGGCACACCGCTTGTAACCTGACTCTGCTCAGAATACTCCCCATTAGCAATAACTCTCTGATGTCTATGCTTCAGCCAGCTGCAAATCCATTGAACTATCCAGGGATTAAGTCCAATCTTCACTAATTTATCTATCAGCTCTTTATGTGGAACCATATCAAAGGCTTTGCTGAAGTCCAGGTAGGGAATATCCACGGCACCACCTTCATCCAACACCTTTGTGACATAGTCAAAGAAATCAATGAGATTAGTCTGACATGATTTGCCTTCAGTAAAGCCATGCTGATTTGGGTCCAATAAGTTATTGTTTTTTAGGTGCTGATTTATCCTCTTTTTGAGTAGAGTCTCCATCATTTTAACTACAACTGATGTCAAGCTAACTGGCCTGTAGTTACCAGCTTCTTCTCTACTGCCCTTCTTGTGGATAGGCACAACACTGGCCATTCTCCAATCCTCAGGAACATCTCCTGTTAACAAGGATTGGTTAAACAAATCAGTCAGGGGGGTAGCAATGACAGATCTGAGTTCTTTAAGAATTCTGGGGTGGATGCCATCTGGACCCATTGTCTTATTTATCTTTAATCGTTCAAGTTCTTCTAAGACATTGGCTTCTAAGATCACGGGAGCTGAATCCGTACAGCTGGAAGCAATGCTATATCCCTCTATAGTATTATTTTGTAAGGTGTCTTTTGAGAAAACTGAACAGAAGTAGCTATTGAAATGGTCAGCGATCTCCTTATTCCCATTAATGCATGTATTATTCCCGGTACTAAGCTTCGTGATGCCGCAGTTTTTCTTCTTCTTATCACTAATATATCTGAAGAAGGTTTTATCCCCCTTTTTTACAGATTTGGCAATTTCTTCCTCTTTTGAGGCTTTAGCAGCATATATTATCTGTTTCGCCTCCTTCTGTCTCATTTTATACATCTCCCTATCAGCTATACTTCCAGACTCTTTATACATCCTATAGGCAGCCTTTTTTTCATTGACTATAGCCCTTACATCATTGCTAAACCATAGCGGTTTCTTCTTCCTTTTACCTTTAGTTATTTGTCTTACATACAATCCAGTGGCTTTTAAGATGGCCTTTTTTAATACAGTCCACTGGGTGCTCGCTCCTGCCATTTTATCCCTCCCCTTTAATTCATTATCTAAATATTCCCCCATTGCATTAAAATTTGTTTTTCTGAAATCCAATACTTTGGTTGCATTATAGGATTGCTCACAATGAGTTTTTACATCAAACCACAAACATAGATGGTCACTGCAACCTAAAGTTTCTCCCACCTTGACATCTGAAACCCAATTCCCATTCGTAAAAACTAAATCTAGAATATTCTCCCCTCTAGTTGGTGTCTTAACCAGCTGTGCCAGAGCTGCTTCTGTAAAGGCCTCTACTATATTCTTACTTTTGCATGTAAGGGCACTGGGGATATTCCAGTCAACATCAGGCATGTTGAAATCACCCATAACCACAATATCTCCCTTTACTGCCATTTGGGTAATTTCATCCACCATCTTGTTTTCATATTCCTCAGATTGCCCTGGAGGCCTATAGATCACCCCAATTCTAATGACAGAACCTTCTTTATTTTGCATGCAAATCCAGAGAGTCTCTAGATCTTGACATGTATTTTGAATTAGTGTTGTTTTTAGACTTTCTTTAATATAAATGGCTACTCCACCTCCCCTTCTCTCTATTCTATTCTTACTATACAGTGTATATCCTGGTATGGATATTTCCCATTCATTAGAATCCTTAAACCATGTCTCAGTTATGGCAACCAGATCCAAATTATCTCTAGATATTATGGCCATTAATTCACAGAGCTTGTTGCTCAAGCTTCGAGCATTCGTGCACATTACCCAAAGAACATTATTTTCATTATTAGTTTGCCCCTTATCATCAACAACTACATCTATTTTATTTGCAGCTCCCTTTTCATAAGCTTCCAAAAACTGCTTTATTCTCATTGGTCGGGGACAGAAATCACCCACATCAGTTACATCTCTGACCCCTTTACCTAGTTTAAATGCCTGTCCAAAAAAGTTCTGAATTCCTCATCGAGTACCTGGGTACCTCTGTATGATGGATGCAAACCATCCCTCTTAAACAACTCCCTATTAGACCACCTACTGACATCATGACTTACATAGCCAAAACCTTCAGCTTTACACCATTGCCTTAACCACACATTAAACTCTCTGATACACGTTGTTTTATCCTCCTGGCCACAAACCGGTAACACCTCTGAGAAAGTCACTGAATCTGTTATTTTACCCAGCTCCACACTTAGACATTGAAAATCTCTTTTTACTACATTGACATTTCTCTGGGACAAATCATTTGTGCCCAGATGCACCACCACATCAATGTTATTACCTTTACTCACAGCTTTGACAATGTTTGTAATCCGCCTCCTGTCCCTGTTGGCAGTGGCCCCTGGGAGACACCTCAGCACCTTCACCACGTCCTTACTCTGACCCAAATCAACACCTCTAACAGTCGAATCACCCACAAGAAAATGTGTCCTCTTTTTATTTCTACTAACTGCACTTGATGGTTTGGTGACATTTACGACAACTTCCCTTTTGAATATCCCCTCATTCTCTGCCTGAGAGGCCTTGCTAATATCTCCAACATCCTTACTATTTAAATCCGCAAGAACATTATAGGAATTCGATACAGAGAGAACAAAATTGCTATGTTTTTGCTCAACTGCATGCAATCTTCCTGAACCGACAGTTGTCCACACAGCCCTCCTCCTCGGGGGGCGCTGTGGAAGTTGAGGCTGGACACATGGCTGCATTACAGCATGTGGCTGGGACAATCTTTCCACTTCTGACTGCAAGCTACAAACTAAGGACTGCAATCTAGAGATCTCGCCATCTAAC
This sequence comes from Erythrolamprus reginae, assembly GCF_031021105.1. NCBI lineage: Eukaryota > Metazoa > Chordata > Lepidosauria > Squamata > Dipsadidae > Erythrolamprus > Erythrolamprus reginae. Next base: position 139,559,497 of record NC_091952.1, read on the forward strand.
CTAGATGTCCTAATGCAAAGAGGGAAGTACCCCAAGTTCCACAAGTTACTACGGAAGACAACAGCCAACCAAGTGTTACACTGCACCAAGCCAGTCATCTTAACAATATATTGAAATACAAGTACTTAGCAAGAAAATCCACACCCCCTATTGCTACCAAACTTTCCTGATTTTGGTTTATATTTATATGTCTCTTACAGCCAGTTATATCTGCCCCTTCTCCTTGAATTGAAAAAATGCAAAATGCAAAAAGTAAAAAGCACTACCTTCCTCTCCTTCTCTGTGATCTGAAGTGCAAATTAAAATGGCTTTTTCCTGCTTTTTATCCTTCCCTTTGTCTCTTACAGCCAGTTATATCTGCCCCTTCTCCTTGAATTGAAAAAATGCAAAATGCAAAAAGTAAAAAGCACTACCTTCCTCTCCTTCTCTGTGATCTGAAGTGCAAATTAAAATGGCTTTTTCCTGCTTTTTATCCTTCCCTTTGTCTCTTGCAGCCAGTTATATCTGCCCCTTCTCCTTGAATTGAAAAAATGCAAAATGCAAAAAGTAAAAAGCACTACCTTCCTCTCCTTCTCTGTGATCTGAAGTGCAAATTAAAATGGCTTTTTCCTGCTTTTTATCCTTCCCTTTGTCTCTTACAGCCAGTTATATCTGCCCCTTCTCCTTGAATTGAAAAAATGCAAAATGCAAAAAGTAAAAAGCACTACCTTCCTCTCCTTCTCTGTGATCTGAAGTGCAAATTAAAATGGCTTTTTCCTGCTTTTTATCCTTCCCTTTGTCTCTTACACCAATTATATCTGCCCCTTCTCCTTGAATTGAAAAAATGCAAAATGCAAAAAGTAAAAAGCACTACCTTCCTCTCCTTCTCTGTGATCTGAAGTGCAAATTAAAATGGCTTTTTCCTGCTTTTTATCCTTCCCTTTGTCTCTTGCAGCCAGTTATATCTGCCCCTTCTCCTTGAATTGAAAAAATGCAAAATGCAAAAAGTAAAAAGCACTACCTTCCTCTCCTTCTCTGTGATCTGAAGTGCAAATTAAAATGGCTTTTTCCTGCTTTTTATCCTTCCCTTTGTCTCTTACAGCCAGTTATACCTGCCCCTTCTCCTTGAATTGAAAAAATGCAAAATGCAAAAAGTAAAAAGCACTACCTTCCTCTCCTTCTCTGTGATCTGAAGTGCAAATTAAAATGGCTTTTCCCTGCTTTTTATCCTTCCCTTTGTCTCTTACAGCCAGTTATATCTGCCCCTTCTCCTTGAATTGAAAAAATGCAAAATGCAAAGAGTAAAACGCACTACCTTCCCCTCCTTCTCTGTGATCTGAAGTGCAAATTAAAATGGCTTTTTCCTGCTTTTTATCCTTCCCTTTGTCTCTTACAGCCAGTTATATCTGCCCCTTCTCCTTGAATTGAAAAAATGCAAAATGCAAAGAGTAAAACGTACTACCTTCCTCTCCTTCTCTGTGATCTGAAGTGCAAATTAAAATGGCTTTTTCCTGCTTTTTATCCTTCCCTTTGTCTCTTACAGCCAGTTATATCTGCCCCTTCTCCTTAAATTGAAAAAATGCAAAATGCAAAAAGTAAAAAGCACTACCTTCCTCTCCTTCTCTGTGATCTGAAGTGCAAATTAAAAGGGCTTTTTCCTGCTTTTTATCCTTCCCTTGGTCCCTTACAGCCAGTTATACCTGCCCCTTCTCCTTGAATTGAAAAAATGCAAAATGCAAAGAGTAAAACGCACTACCTTCCTCTCCTTCTCTGTGATCTGAAGTGCAAATTAAAATGGCTTTTTCCTGCTTTTTATCCTTCCCTTTGTCTCTTACAGCCAGTTATATCTGCCCCTTCTCCTTGAATTGAAAAAATGCAAAAAGTAAAAAGCACTACCTTCCTCTCCTTCTCTGTGATCTGAAGTGCAAATTAAAATGGCTTTTTCCTGCTTTTTATCCTTCCCTTTGTCTCTTACAGCCAGTTATATCTGCCCCTTCTCCTTGAATTGAAAAAATGCAAAATGCAAAAAGTAAAAAGCACTACCTTCCTCTCCTTCTCTGTAATCTGAAGTGCAAATTAAAATGGCTTTTTCCTGCTTTTTATCCTTCCCTTTGTCTCTTACAGCCAGTTATATCTGCCCCTTCTCCTTGAATTGAAAAAAATGCAAAATGCAAAAAGTAAAAAGCACTACCTTCCTCTCCTTCTCTGTGATCTGAAGTGCAAATTAAAATGGCTTTTTCCTGCTTTTTATCCTTCCCTTTCTCTCTTACAGCCAGTTATATCTGCCCCTTCTCCTTGAATTGAAAAAATGCAAAATGCAAAAAGTAAAAAGCACTACCTTCCTCTCCTTCTCTGTGATCTGAAGTGCAAATTAAAATGGCTTTTTCCTGCTTTTCATCCTTCCCTTTGTCTCTTACAGCCAGTTATATCTGCCCCTTCTCCTTGAATTGAAAAAATGCAAAATGCAAAAAGTAAAAAGCACTACCTTCCTCTCCTTCTCTGTGATCTGAAGTGCAAATTAAAATGGCTTTTTCCTGCTTTTTATCCTTCCCTTTGTCTCTTACAGCCAGTTATATCTGCCCCTTCTCCTTGAATTGAAAAAATGCAAAATGCAAAAAGTAAAAAGCACTACCTTCCTCTCCTTCTCTGTGATCTGAAGTGCAAATTAAAATGGCTTTTTCCTGCTTTTTATCCTTCCCTTTGTCTCCTACAGCCAGTTATATCTGCCCCTTCTCCTTGAATTGAAAAAAATGCAAAATGCAAAAAGTAAAAAGCACTACCTTCCTCTCCTTCTCTGTGATCTGAAGTGCAAATTAAAATGGCTTTTTCCTGCTTTTTATCCTTCCTTGTCTCTTACAGCCAGTTATATCTGCCCCTTCTCCTTGAATTGAAAAAATGCAAAATGCAAAAAGTAAAAAGCACTACCTTCCTCTCCTTCTCTGTGATCTGAAGTGCAAATTAAAATGGCTTTTTCCTGCTTTTTATCCTTCCCTTTGTCTCTTACAGCCAGTTATATCTGCCCCTTATCCTTGAATTGAAAAAATGCAAAATGCAAAAAGTAAAAAGCACTACCTTCCTCTCCTTCTCTGTGATCTGAAGTGCAAATTAAAATGGCTTTTCCTGCTTTTTATCCTTCCCTTTGTCTATTACAGCCAGTTATATCTGCCCCTTCTCCTTGAATTGAAAAAATGCAAAATGCAAAAAGTAAAAAGCACTACCTTCCTCTCCTTCTCTGTGATCTGAAGTGCAAATTAAAATGGCTTTTTCCTGCCTTTTATCCTTCCCTTTGTCTCTTACAGCCAGTTATATCTGCCCCTTATCCTTGAATTGAAAAAATGCAAAATGCAAAAAGTAAAAAGCACTACCTTCCTCTCCTTCTCTGTGATCTGAAGTGCAAATTAAAATGGCTTTTTCCTGCTTTTTATCCTTCCCTTTGTCTCTTACAGCCAGTTATATCTGCCCCTTCTCCTTGAATTGAAAAAATGCAAAATGCAAAAAGTAAAAAGCACTATCTTCCTCTCCTTCTCTGTGATCTGAAGTGCAAATTAAAATGGCTTTTTCCTGCTTTTTATCCTTCCTTGTCTCTTACAGCCAGTTATAACTGCCCCTTCTCCTTGAATTGAAAAAATGCAAAATGCAAAAAGTAAAAAGCACTACCTTCCTCTCCTTCTCTGTGATCTGAAGTGCAAATTAAAATGGCTTTTTCCTGCTTTTTATCCTTCCCTTTGTCTCTTGCAGCCAGTTATATCTGCTCCTTCTCCTTGAATTGAAAAAAATGCAAAATGCAAAAAGTAAAAAGCACTACCTTCCTCTCCTTCTCTGTGATCTGAAGTGCAAATTAAAATGGCTTTTTCCTGCTTTTTATCCTTCCCTTTGTCTCTTACAGCCAGTTATATCTGCCCCTTATCCTTGAATTGAAAAAATGCAAAATGCAAAAAGTAAAAAGCACTACCTTCCTCTCCTTCTCTGTGATCTGAAGTGCAAATTAAAATGGCTTTTCCTGCTTTTTATCCTTCCCTTTGTCTCTTGCAGCCATTTATATCTGCCCCTTATCCTTGAATTGAAAAAATGCAAAATGCAAAAAGTAAAAAGCACTACCTTCCTCTCCTTCTCTGTGATATGAAGTGCAAATTAAAATGGCTTTTTCCTGCTTTTTATCCTTCCCTTTGTCTCTTACAGCCAGTTATATCTGCCCCTTCTCCTTGAATTGAAAAAATGCAAAATGCAAAAAGTAAAAAGCACTACCTTCCTCTCCTTCTCTGTGATCTGAAGTGCAAATTAAAATGGCTTTTTCCTGCTTTTCATCCTTCCCTTTGTCTCTTACAGCCAGTTATATCTGCCCCTTCTCCTTGAATTGAAAAAATGCAAAATGCAAAGAGTAAAACGCACTACCTTCCTCTCCTTCTCTGTGATCTGAAGTGCAAATTAAAATGGCTTTTTCCTGCGTTTTATCCTTCCCTTTGTCTCTTACAGCCAGTTATATCTGCCCCTTCTCCTTAAATTGAAAAAATGCAAAATGCAAAAAGTAAAAAGCACTACCTTCCTCTCCTTCTCTGTGATCTGAAGTGCAAATTAAAAGGGCTTTTTCCTGCTTTTTATCCTTCCCTTGGTCCCTTACAGCCAGTTATACCTGCCCCGTCTCCTTGAATTGAAAAAATGCAAAATGCAAAGAGTAAAACGCACTACCTTCCTCTCCTTCTCTGTGATCTGAAGTGCAAATTAAAATGGCTTTTTCCTGCTTTTTATCCTTCCCTTTGTCTCTTACAGCCAGTTATATCTGCCCCTTATCCTTGAATTGAAAAAATGCAAAATGCAAAAAGTAAAAAGCACTACCTTCCTCTCCTTCTCTGTGATCTGAAGTGCAAATTAAAATGGCTTTTTCCTGCTTTTTATCCTTCCCTTTGTCTCTTACAGCCAGTTATATCTGCCCCTTCTCCTTGAATTGAAAAAATGCAAAATGCAAAAAGTAAAAAGCACTACCTTCCTCTCCTTCTCTGTGATCTGAAGTGCAAATTAAAATGGCTTTTTCCTGCTTTTTATCCTTCCCTTTGTCTCTTACAGCCAGTTATACCTGCCCCTTCTCCTTGAATTGAAAAAATGCAAAATGCAAAAAGTAAAAAGCACTACCTTCCTCTCCTTCTCTGTGATCTGAAGTGCAAATTAAAATGGCTTTTCCCTGCTTTTTATCCTTCCCTTTGTCTCTTACAGCCAGTTATATCTGCCCCTTCTCCTTGAATTGAAAAAATGCAAAATGCAAAGAGTAAAACGCACTACCTTCCCCTCCTTCTCTGTGATCTGAAGTGCAAATTAAAATGGCTTTTTCCTGCTTTTTATCCTTCCCTTTGTCTCTTACAGCCAGTTATATCTGCCCCTTCTCCTTGAATTGAAAAAATGCAAAATGCAAAGAGTAAAACGTACTACCTTCCTCTCCTTCTCTGTGATCTGAAGTGCAAATTAAAATGGCTTTTTCCTGCTTTTTATCCTTCCCTTTGTCTCTTACAGCCAGTTATATCTGCCCCTTCTCCTTAAATTGAAAAAATGCAAAATGCAAAAAGTAAAAAGCACTACCTTCCTCTCCTTCTCTGTGATCTGAAGTGCAAATTAAAAGGGCTTTTTCCTGCTTTTTATCCTTCCCTTGGTCCCTTACAGCCAGTTATACCTGCCCCTTCTCCTTGAATTGAAAAAATGCAAAATGCAAAGAGTAAAACGCACTACCTTCCTCTCCTTCTCTGTGATCTGAAGTGCAAATTAAAATGGCTTTTTCCTGCTTTTTATCCTTCCCTTTGTCTCTTACAGCCAGTTATATCTGCCCCTTCTCCTTGAATTGAAAAAATGCAAAAAGTAAAAAGCACTACCTTCCTCTCCTTCTCTGTGATCTGAAGTGCAAATTAAAATGGCTTTTTCCTGCTTTTTATCCTTCCCTTTGTCTCTTACAGCCAGTTATATCTGCCCCTTCTCCTTGAATTGAAAAAATGCAAAATGCAAAAAGTAAAAAGCACTACCTTCCTCTCCTTCTCTGTAATCTGAAGTGCAAATTAAAATGGCTTTTTCCTGCTTTTTATCCTTCCCTTTGTCTCTTACAGCCAGTTATATCTGCCCCTTCTCCTTGAATTGAAAAAAATGCAAAATGCAAAAAGTAAAAAGCACTACCTTCCTCTCCTTCTCTGTGATCTGAAGTGCAAATTAAAATGGCTTTTTCCTGCTTTTTATCCTTCCCTTTCTCTCTTACAGCCAGTTATATCTGCCCCTTCTCCTTGAATTGAAAAAATGCAAAATGCAAAAAGTAAAAAGCACTACCTTCCTCTCCTTCTCTGTGATCTGAAGTGCAAATTAAAATGGCTTTTTCCTGCTTTTCATCCTTCCCTTTGTCTCTTACAGCCAGTTATATCTGCCCCTTCTCCTTGAATTGAAAAAATGCAAAATGCAAAAAGTAAAAAGCACTACCTTCCTCTCCTTCTCTGTGATCTGAAGTGCAAATTAAAATGGCTTTTTCCTGCTTTTTATCCTTCCCTTTGTCTCTTACAGCCAGTTATATCTGCCCCTTCTCCTTGAATTGAAAAAATGCAAAATGCAAAAAGTAAAAAGCACTACCTTCCTCTCCTTCTCTGTGATCTGAAGTGCAAATTAAAATGGCTTTTTCCTGCTTTTTATCCTTCCCTTTGTCTCCTACAGCCAGTTATATCTGCCCCTTCTCCTTGAATTGAAAAAAATGCAAAATGCAAAAAGTAAAAAGCACTACCTTCCTCTCCTTCTCTGTGATCTGAAGTGCAAATTAAAATGGCTTTTTCCTGCTTTTTATCCTTCCTTGTCTCTTACAGCCAGTTATATCTGCCCCTTCTCCTTGAATTGAAAAAATGCAAAATGCAAAAAGTAAAAAGCACTACCTTCCTCTCCTTCTCTGTGATCTGAAGTGCAAATTAAAATGGCTTTTTCCTGCTTTTTATCCTTCCCTTTGTCTCTTACAGCCAGTTATATCTGCCCCTTATCCTTGAATTGAAAAAATGCAAAATGCAAAAAGTAAAAAGCACTACCTTCCTCTCCTTCTCTGTGATCTGAAGTGCAAATTAAAATGGCTTTTCCTGCTTTTTATCCTTCCCTTTGTCTATTACAGCCAGTTATATCTGCCCCTTCTCCTTGAATTGAAAAAATGCAAAATGCAAAAAGTAAAAAGCACTACCTTCCTCTCCTTCTCTGTGATCTGAAGTGCAAATTAAAATGGCTTTTTCCTGCCTTTTATCCTTCCCTTTGTCTCTTACAGCCAGTTATATCTGCCCCTTATCCTTGAATTGAAAAAATGCAAAATGCAAAAAGTAAAAAGCACTACCTTCCTCTCCTTCTCTGTGATCTGAAGTGCAAATTAAAATGGCTTTTTCCTGCTTTTTATCCTTCCCTTTGTCTCTTACAGCCAGTTATATCTGCCCCTTCTCCTTGAATTGAAAAAATGCAAAATGCAAAAAGTAAAAAGCACTATCTTCCTCTCCTTCTCTGTGATCTGAAGTGCAAATTAAAATGGCTTTTTCCTGCTTTTTATCCTTCCTTGTCTCTTACAGCCAGTTATAACTGCCCCTTCTCCTTGAATTGAAAAAATGCAAAATGCAAAAAGTAAAAAGCACTACCTTCCTCTCCTTCTCTGTGATCTGAAGTGCAAATTAAAATGGCTTTTTCCTGCTTTTTATCCTTCCCTTTGTCTCTTGCAGCCAGTTATATCTGCTCCTTCTCCTTGAATTGAAAAAAATGCAAAATGCAAAAAGTAAAAAGCACTACCTTCCTCTCCTTCTCTGTGATCTGAAGTGCAAATTAAAATGGCTTTTTCCTGCTTTTTATCCTTCCCTTTGTCTCTTACAGCCAGTTATATCTGCCCCTTATCCTTGAATTGAAAAAATGCAAAATGCAAAAAGTAAAAAGCACTACCTTCCTCTCCTTCTCTGTGATCTGAAGTGCAAATTAAAATGGCTTTTCCTGCTTTTTATCCTTCCCTTTGTCTCTTGCAGCCATTTATATCTGCCCCTTATCCTTGAATTGAAAAAATGCAAAATGCAAAAAGTAAAAAGCACTACCTTCCTCTCCTTCTCTGTGATATGAAGTGCAAATTAAAATGGCTTTTTCCTGCTTTTTATCCTTCCCTTTGTCTCTTACAGCCAGTTATATCTGCCCCTTCTCCTTGAATTGAAAAAATGCAAAATGCAAAAAGTAAAAAGCACTACCTTCCTCTCCTTCTCTGTGATCTGAAGTGCAAATTAAAATGGCTTTTTCCTGCTTTTCATCCTTCCCTTTGTCTCTTACAGCCAGTTATATCTGCCCCTTCTCCTTGAATTGAAAAAATGCAAAATGCAAAGAGTAAAACGCACTACCTTCCTCTCCTTCTCTGTGATCTGAAGTGCAAATTAAAATGGCTTTTTCCTGCGTTTTATCCTTCCCTTTGTCTCTTACAGCCAGTTATATCTGCCCCTTCTCCTTAAATTGAAAAAATGCAAAATGCAAAAAGTAAAAAGCACTACCTTCCTCTCCTTCTCTGTGATCTGAAGTGCAAATTAAAAGGGCTTTTTCCTGCTTTTTATCCTTCCCTTGGTCCCTTACAGCCAGTTATACCTGCCCCGTCTCCTTGAATTGAAAAAATGCAAAATGCAAAGAGTAAAACGCACTACCTTCCTCTCCTTCTCTGTGATCTGAAGTGCAAATTAAAATGGCTTTTTCCTGCTTTTCATCCTTCCCTTTGTCTCTTACAGCCAGTTATATCTGCCCCTTCTCCTTGAATTGAAAAAATGCAAAATGCAAAGAGTAAAACGCATTACCTTCCTCTCCTTCTCTGTGATCTGAAGTGCAAATTAAAAGGGCTTTTTCCTGCTTTTTATCCTTCCATTTGTCTCTTACAGCCAGTTATATCTGCCCCTTATCCTTGAATTGAAAAAATGCAAAATGCAAAAAGTAAAAAGCACTACCTTCCTCTCCTTCTCTGTGATCTGAAGTGCAAATTAAAATGGCTTTTTCCTGCTTTTTATCCTTCCTTGTCTATTACAGCCAGTTATATCTGCCCCTTCTCCTTGAATTGAAAAAATGCAAAATGCAAAAAGTAAAAAGCACTACCTACCTCTCCTTCTCTGTGATCTGAAGTGCAAATTAAAATGGCTTTTTCCTGCTTTTTATCCTTCCCTTTGTCTCTTACAGCCAGTTATATCTGCCCCTTATCCTTGAATTGAAAAAATGCAAAATGCAAAAAGTAAAAAGCACTACTTTCCTCTCCTTCTCTGTGATCTGAAGTGCAAATTAAAATGGCTTTTCCTGCTTTTTATCCTTCCCTTTGTCTATTACAGCCAGTTATATCTACCCCTTCTCCTTGAATTGAAAAAATGCAAAATGCAAAAAGTAAAAAGCACTACCTTCCTCTCCTTCTCTGTGATCTGAAGTGCAAATTAAAATGGCTTTTTCCTGCCTTTTATCCTTCCCTTTGTCTCTTACAGCCAGTTTTATCTGCCCCTTATCCTTGAATTGAAAAAATGCAAAATGCAAAAAGTAAAAAGCACTACCTTCCTCTCCTTCTCTGTGATCTGAAGTGCAAATTAAAATGGCTTTTTCCTGCTTTTCATCCTTCCCTTTGTCTCTTACAGCCAGTTATATCTGCCCCTTCTCCTTGAATTGAAAAAATGCAAAATGCAAAGAGTAAAACGCACTACCTTCCTCTCCTTCTCTGTGATCTGAAGTGCAAATTAAAATGGCTTTTTCCTGCTTTTTATCCTTCCCTTTGTCTCTTACAGCCAGTTATATCTGCCCCTTCTCCTTAAATTGAAAAAATGCAAAATGCAAAAAGTAAAAAGCACTACCTTCCTCTCCTTCTCTGTGATCTGAAGTGCAAATTAAAAGGGCTTTTTCCTGCTTTTTATCCTTCCCTTGGTCCCTTACAGCCAGTTATACCTGCCCCGTCTCCTTGAATTGAAAAAATGCAAAATGCAAAGAGTAAAACGCACTACCTTCCTCTCCTTCTCTGTGATCTGAAGTGCAAATTAAAATGGCTTTTTCCTGCTTTTTATCCTTCCCTTTGTCTCTTACAGCCAGTTATATCTGCCCCTTATCCTTGAATTGAAAAAATGCAAAATGCAAAAAGTAAAAAGCACTACCTTCCTCTCCTTCTCTGTGATCTGAAGTGCAAATTAAAATGGCTTTTTCCTGCTTTTTATCCTTCCCTTTGTCTCTTACAGCCAGTTATATCTGCCCCTTCTCCTTGAATTGAAAAAATGCAAAATGCAAAAAGTAAAAAGCACTACCTTCCTCTCCTTCTCTGTGATCTGAAGTGCAAATTAAAATGGCTTTTTCCTGCTTTTCATCCTTCCCTTTGTCTCTTACAGCCAGTTATATCTGCCCCTTCTCCTTGAATTGAAAAAATGCAAAATGCAAAAAGTAAAAAGCACTACCTTCCTCTCCTTTTGTGATCTGAAGTGCAAATTAAAATGGCTTTTTCCTGCTTTTTATCCTTCCCTTTGTCTCTTGCAGCCAGTTATATCTGCCCCTCCTCCTTGAATTGAAAAAATGCAAAATGCAAAAAGTAAAAAGCACTACCTTCCTCTCCTTCTCTGTGATCTGAAGTGCAAATTAAAATGGCTTTTTCCTGCTTTTTATCCTTCCCTTTGTCTCCTACAGCCAGTTATATCTGCCCCTTCTCCTTGAATTGAAAAAAATGCAAAATGCAAAAAGTAAAAAGCACTCCATTCCTCTCCTTCTCTGTGATCTGAAGTGCAAATTAAAATGGCTTTTTCCTGCTTTTTATCCTTCCTTGTCTCTTACAGCCAGTTATATCTGCCCCTTCTCCTTGAATTGAAAAAATGCAAAATGCAAAAAGTAAAAAGCACTACCTTCCTCTCCTTCTCTGTGATCTGAAGTGCAAATTAAAATGGCTTTTTCCTGCTTTTTATCCTTCCCTTTGTCTCTTACAGCCAGTTATATCTGCCCCTTATCCTTGAATTGAAAAAATGCAAAATGCAAAAAGTAAAAAGCACTACCTTCCTCTCCTTCTCTGTGATCTGAAGTGCAAATTAAAATGGCTTTTTCCTGCTTTTTATCCTTCCCTTTGTCTCTTACAGCCAGTTATATCTGCCCCTTCTCCTTAAATTGAAAAAATGCAAAATGCAAAAAGTAAAAAGCACTACCTTCCTCTCCTTCTCTGTGATCTGAAGTGCAAATTAAAAGGGATTTTTCCTGCTTTTTACCCTTCCCTTGGTCCCTTACAGCCTGTTATACCTGCCCCGTCTCCTTGAATTGAAAAAATGCAAAATGCAAAGAGTAAAACGCACTACCTTCCTCTCCTTCTCTGTGATCTGAAGTGCAAATTAAAATGGCTTTTTCCTGCTTTTCATCCTTCCCTTTGTCTCTTACAGCCAGTTATATCTGCCCCTTCTCCTTGAATTGAAAAAATGCAAAATGCAAAGAGTAAAACGCACTACCTTCCTCTCCTTCTCTGTGATCTGAAGTGCAAATTAAAAGGGCTTTTTCCTGCTTTTTATCCTTCCCTTTGTCTCTTACAGCCAGTTATATCTGCCCCTTATCCTTGAATTGAAAAAATGCAAAATGCAAAAAGTAAAAAGCACTACCTTCCTCTCCTTCTCTGTGATCTGAAGTGCAAATTAAAATGGCTTTTTCCTGCTTTTTATCCTTCCCTTTGTCTCTTACAGCCAGTTATATCTGCCCCTTCTCCTTGAATTGAAAAAATGCAAAATGCAAAAAGTAAAAAGCACTACCTTCCTCTCCTTCTTTGTGATCTGAAGTGCAAATTAAAATGGCTTTTTCCTGCTTTTCATCCTTCCCTTTGTCTCTTACAGCCAGTTATATCTGCCCCTTCTCCTTGAATTGAAAAAATGCAAAATGCAAAGAGTAAAACGCACTACCTTCCTCTCCTTCTCTGTGATCTGAAGTGCAAATTAAAATGGCTTTTTCCTGCTTTTCATCCTTCCCTTTGTCTCTTACAGCCAGTTATATCTGCCCCTTCTCCTTGAATTGAAAAAATGCAAAATGCAAAGAGTAAAACGCACTACCTTCCTCTCCTTCTCTGTGATCTGAAGTGCAAATTAAAAGGGCTTTTTCCTGCTTTTTATCCTTCCCTTTGTCTCTTACAGCCAGTTATATCTGCCCCTTATCCTTGAATTGAAAAAATGCAAAATGCAAAAAGTAAAAAAGCACTACCTTCCTCTCCTTCTCTGTGATCTGAAGTGCAAATTAAAATGGCTTTTTCCTGCTTTTTATCCTTCCTTGTCTATTACAGCCAGTTATATCTGCCCCTTCTCCTTGAATTGAAAAAATGCAAAATGCAAAAAGTAAAAAGCACTACCTACCTCTCCTTCTCTGTGATCTGAAGTGCAAATTAAAATGGCTTTTTCCTGCTTTTTATCCTTCCCTTTGTCTCTTACAGCCAGTTATATCTGCCCCTTATCCTTGAATTGAAAAAATGCAAAATGCAAAAAGTAAAAAGCACTACTTTCCTCTCCTTCTCTGTGATCTGAAGTGCAAATTAAAATGGCTTTTTCCTGCTTTTTATCCTTCCCTTTGTCTCTTACAGCCAGTTATATCTGCCCCTTATCCTTGAATTGAAAAAATGCAAAATGCAAAAAGTAAAAAGCACTACTTTCCTCTCCTTCTCTGTGATCTGAAGTGCAAATTAAAATGGCTTTTCCTGCTTTTTATCCTTCCCTTTGTCTATTACAGCCAGTTATATCTACCCCTTCTCCTTGAATTGAAAAAATGCAAAATGCAAAAAGTAAAAAGCACTACCTTCCTCTCCTTCTCTGTGATCTGAAGTGCAAATTAAAATGGCTTTTTCCTGCCTTTTATTCTTCCCTTTGTCTCTTACAGCCAGTTATATCTGCCCCTTATCCTTGAATTGAAAAAATGCAAAATGCAAAAAGTAAAAAGCACTACCTTCCTCTCCTTCTCTGTGATCTGAAGTGCAAATTAAAATGGCTTTTTCCTGCTTTTCATCCTTCCCTTTGTCTCTTACAGCCAGTTATATCTGCCCCTTCTCCTTGAATTGAAAAAATGCAAAATGCAAAGAGTAAAACGCACTACCTTCCTCTCCTTCTCTGTGATCTGAAGTGCAAATTAAAATGGCTTTTTCCTGCTTTTTATCCTTCCCTTTGTCTCTTACAGCCAGTTATATCTGCCCCTTCTCCTTAAATTGAAAAAATGCAAAATGCAAAAAGTAAAAAGCACTACCTTCCTCTCCTTCTCTGTGATCTGAAGTGCAAATTAAAAGGGCTTTTTCCTGCTTTTTATCCTTCCCTTGGTCCCTTACAGCCAGTTATACCTGCCCCGTCTCCTTGAATTGAAAAAATGCAAAATGCAAAGAGTAAAACGCACTACCTTCCTCTCCTTCTCTGTGATCTGAAGTGCAAATTAAAATGGCTTTTTCCTGCTTTTTATCCTTCCCTTTGTCTCTTACAGCCAGTTATATCTGCCCCTTATCCTTGAATTGAAAAAATGCAAAATGCAAAAAGTAAAAAGCACTACCTTCCTCTCCTTCTCTGTGATCTGAAGTGCAAATTAAAATGGCTTTTTCCTGCTTTTTATCCTTCCCTTTGTCTCTTACAGCCAGTTATATCTGCCCCTTCTCCTTGAATTGAAAAAATGCAAAATGCAAAAAGTAAAAAGCACTACCTTCCTCTCCTTCTCTGTGATCTGAAGTGCAAATTAAAATGGCTTTTTCCTGCTTTTTATCCTTCCCTTTGTCTCTTACAGCCAGTTATATCTGCCCCTTCTCCTTGAATTGAAAAAATGCAAAATGCAAAAAGTAAAAAGCACTACCTTCCTCTCCTTTTGTGATCTGAAGTGCAAATTAAAATGGCTTTTTCCTGCTTTTTATCCTTCCCTTTGTCTCTTGCAGCCAGTTATATCTGCCCCTCCTCCTTGAATTGAAAAAATGCAAAATGCAAAAAGTAAAAAGCACTACCTTCCTCTCCTTCTCTGTGATCTGAAGTGCAAATTAAAATGGCTTTTTCCTGCTTTTTATCCTTCCCTTTGTCTCCTACAGCCAGTTATATCTGCCCCTTCTCCTTGAATTGAAAAAAATGCAAAATGCAAAAAGTAAAAAGCACTACATTCCTCTCCTTCTCTGTGATCTGAAGTGCAAATTAAAATGGCTTTTTCCTGCTTTTTATCCTTCCTTGTCTCTTACAGCCAGTTATATCTGCCCCTTCTCCTTGAATTGAAAAAATGCAAAATGCAAAAAGTAAAAAGCACTACCTTCCTCTCCTTCTCTGTGATCTGAAGTGCAAATTAAAATGGCTTTTTCCTGCTTTTTATCCTTCCCTTTGTCTCTTACAGCCAGTTATATCTGCCCCTTATCCTTGAATTGAAAAAATGCAAAATGCAAAAAGTAAAAAGCACTACCTTCCTCTCCTTCTCTGTGATCTGAAGTGCAAATTAAAAGGACTTTTTCCTGCTTTTTATCCTTCCCTTGGTCCCTTACAGCCTGTTATACCTGCCCCGTCTCCTTGAATTGAAAAAATGCAAAATGCAAAGAGTAAAACGCACTACCTTCCTCTCCTTCTCTGTGATCTGAAGTGCAAATTAAAATGGCTTTTTCCTGCTTTTTATCCTTCCCTTTGTCTCTTACAGCCAGTTATATCTGCCCCTTATCCTTGAATTGAAAAAATGCAAAATGCAAAAAGTAAAAAGCACTACCTTCCTCTCCTTCTCTGTGATATGAATTGCAAATTAAAATGGCTTTTTCCTGCTTTTTATCCTTCCCTTTGTCTCTTTCAGCCAGTTATATCTGCCCCTTCTCCTTGAATTGAAAAAATGCAAAATGCAAAAAGTAAAAAGCACTACCTTCCTCTCCTTCTCTGTGATCTGAAGTGCAAATTAAAATGGCTTTTTCCTGCTTTTCATCCTTCCCTTTGTCTCTTACAGCCAGTTATATCTGCCCCTTCTCCTTTAATTGAAAAAATGCAAAATGCAAAGAGTAAAACGCACTACCTTCCTCTCCTTCTCTGTGATCTGAAGTGCAAATTAAAATGGCTTTTTCCTGCTTTTTATCCTTCCCTTTGTCTCTTACAGCCAGTTATATCTGCCCCTTCTCCTTAAATTGAAAAAATGCAAAATGCAAAAAGTAAAAAGCACTACCTTCCTCTCCTTCTCTGTGATCTGAAGTGCAAATTAAAAGGGATTTTTCCTGCTTTTTACCCTTCCCTTGGTCCCTTACAGCCTGTTATACCTGCCCCGTCTCCTTGAATTGAAAAAATGCAAAATGCAAAGAGTAAAACGCACTACCTTCCTCTCCTTCTCTGTGATCTGAAGTGCAAATTAAAATGGCTTTTTCCTGCTTTTCATCCTTCCCTTTGTCTCTTACAGCCAGTTATATCTGCCCCTTCTCCTTGAATTGAAAAAATGCAAAATGCAAAGAGTAAAACGCACTACCTTCCTCTCCTTCTCTGTGATCTGAAGTGCAAATTAAAAGGGCTTTTTCCTGCTTTTTATCCTTCCCTTGGTCCCTTACAGCCTGTTATACCTGCCCCGTCTCCTTGAATTGAAAAAATGCAAAATGCAAAGAGTAAAACGCACTACCTTCCTCTCCTTCTCTGTGATCTGAAGTGCAAATTAAAATGGCTTTTTCCTGCTTTTTATCCTTCCCTTTGTCTCTTACAGCCAGTTATATCTGCCCCTTCTCCTTGAATTGAAAAAATGCAAAATGCAAAAAGTAAAAAGCACTACCTTCCTCTCCTTCTCTGTGATCTGAAGTGCAAATTAAAATGGCTTTTATCTGCTTTTTATCCTTCCCTTTGTCTCTTACAGCCAGTTATATCTGCCCCTTCTCCTTGAATTGAAAAAATGCAAAATGCAAAAAGTAAAAAGCACTATCTTCCTCTCCTTCTCTGTGATCTGAAGTGCAAATTAAAATGGCTTTTTCCTGCTTTTTATCCTTCCTTGTCTCTTACAGCCAGTTATATCTGCCCCTTCTCCTTAAATTGAAAAAATGCAAAATGCAAAAAGTAAAAAGCACTACCTTCCTCTCCTTCTCTGTGATCTGAAGTGCAAATTAAAAGGGCTTTTTCCTGCTTTTTATCCTTCCCTTGGTCCCTTACAGCCAGTTATATCTGCCCCATCTCCTTGAATTGAAAAAATGCAAAATGCAAAGAGTAAAACGCACTACCTTCCTCTCCTTCTCTGTGATCTGAAGTGCAAATTAAAATGGCGTTTTCCTGCTTTTTATCCTTCCCTTTTTCTCTTACAGCCAGTTATATCTGCCCCTTATCCTTGAATTGAAAAAATGCAAAATGCAAAAAGTAAAAAGCACTACCTTCCTCTCCTTCTCTGTGATCTGAAGTGCAAATTAAAATGGCTTTTTCCTGCTTTTTATCCTTCCCTTTGTCTCTTACAGCCAGTTATATCTGCCCCTTCTCCTTGAATTGAAAAAATGCAAAATGCAAAAAGTAAAAAGCACTACCTTCCTCTCCTTCTCTGTGATCTGAAGTGCAAATTAAAATGGCTTTTTCCTGCTTTTTATCCTTCCCTTTGTCTCTTACAGCCAGTTATATCTGCCCCTTCTCCTTGAATTGAAAAAATGCAAAATGCAAAAAGTAAAAAGCACTACCTTCCTCTCCTTCTCTGTGATCTGAAGTGCAAATTAAAATGGCTTTTCCTGCTTTTTATCCTTCCCTTTGTCTATTACAGCCAGTTATATCTGCCCCTTCCCCTTGAATTGAAAAAATGCAAAATGCAAAAAGTAAAAAGCACTACCTTCCTCTCCTTCTCTGTGATCTGAAGTGCAAATTAAAATGGCTTTTTCCTGCCTTTTATCCTTCCCTTTGTCTCTTACAGCCAGTTATATCTGCCCCTTATCCTTGAATTGAAAAAATGCAAAATGCAAAAAGTAAAAAGCACTACCTTCCTCTCCTTCTCTGTGATCTGAAGTGCAAATTAAAATGGCTTTTTCCTGCCTTTTATCCTTCCCTTTGTCTCTTACAGCCAGTTATATCTGCCCCTTATCCTTGAATTGAAAAAATGCAAAATGTAAAAAGTAAAAAGTAAAAAGCACTACCTTCCTCTCCTTCTCTGTGATCTGAAGTGCAAATTAAAATGGCTTTTTCCTGCTTTTTATCCTTCCCTTTGTCTCTTGCAGCCAGTTATATCTGCCCCTTCTCCTTGAATTGAAAAAAATGCAAAATGCAAAAAGTAAAAAGCACTACCTTCCTCTCCTTCTCTGTGATCTGAAGTGCAAATTAAAATGGCTTTTTCCTGCTTTTTATCCTTCCCTTTGTCTCTTACAGCCAGTTATATCTGCCCCTTCTCCTTGAATTGACAAAATGCAAAATGCAAAAAGTAAAAAGCACTACTTTCCTCTCCTTCTCTGTGATCTGAAGTGCAAATTAAAATGGCTTTTCCTGCTTTTTATCCTTCCCTTTGTCTATTACAGCCAGTTATATCTACCCCTTCTCCTTGAATTGAAAAAATGCAAAATGCAAAAAGTAAAAAGCACTACCTTCCTCTCCTTCTCTGTGATCTGAAGTGCAAATTAAAATGGCTTTTTCCTGCCTTTTATCCTTCCCTTTGTCTCTTACAGCCAGTTATATCTGCCCCTTATCCTTGAATTGAAAAAATGCAAAATGCAAAAAGTAAAAAGCACTACCTTCCTCTCCTTCTCTGTGATCTGAAGTGCAAATTAAAATGGCTTTTTCCTGCTTTTCATCCTTCCCTTTGTCTCTTACAGCCAGTTATATCTGCCCCTTCTCCTTGAATTGAAAAAATGCAAAATGCAAAGAGTAAAACGCACTACCTTCCTCTCCTTCTCTGTGATCTGAAGTGCAAATTAAAATGGCTTTTTCCTGCTTTTTATCCTTCCCTTTGTCTCTTACAGCCAGTTATATCTGCCCCTTCTCCTTAAATTGAAAAAATGCAAAATGCAAAAAGTAAAAAGCACTACCTTCCTCTCCTTCTCTGTGATCTGAAGTGCAAATTAAAAGGGCTTTTTCCTGCTTTTTATCCTTCCCTTGGTCCCTTACAGCCAGTTATACCTGCCCCGTCTCCTTGAATTGAAAAAATGCAAAATGCAAAGAGTAAAACGCACTACCTTCCTCTCCTTCTCTGTGATCTGAAGTGCAAATTAAAATGGCTTTTTCCTGCTTTTTATCCTTCCCTTTGTCTCTTACAGCCAGTTATATCTGCCCCTTATCCTTGAATTGAAAAAATGCAAAATGCAAAAAGTAAAAAGCACTACCTTCCTCTCCTTCTCTGTGATCTGAAGTGCAAATTAAAATGGCTTTTTCCTGCTTTTTATCCTTCCCTTTGTCTCTTACAGCCAGTTATATCTGCCCCTTCTCCTTGAATTGAAAAAATGCAAAATGCAAAAAGTAAAAAGCACTACCTTCCTCTCCTTCTCTGTGATCTGAAGTGCAAATTAAAATGGCTTTTTCCTGCTTTTTATCCTTCCCTTTGTCTCTTACAGCCAGTTATATCTGCCCCTTCTCCTTGAATTGAAAAAATGCAAAATGCAAAAAGTAAAAAGCACTACCTTCCTCTCCTTTTGTGATCTGAAGTGCAAATTAAAATGGCTTTTTCCTGCTTTTTATCCTTCCCTTTGTCTCTTGCAGCCAGTTATATCTGCCCCTCCTCCTTGAATTGAAAAAATGCAAAATGCAAAAAGTAAAAAGCACTACCTTCCTCTCCTTCTCTGTGATCTGAAGTGCAAATTAAAATGGCTTTTTCCTGCTTTTTATCCTTCCCTTTGTCTCCTACAACCAGTTATATCTGCCCCTTCTCCTTGAATTGAAAAAAATGCAAAATGCAAAAAGTAAAAAGCACTACATTCCTCTCCTTCTCTGTGATCTGAAGTGCAAATTAAAATGGCTTTTTCCTGCTTTTTATCCTTCCTTGTCTCTTACAGCCAGTTATATCTGCCCCTTCTCCTTGAATTGAAAAAATGCAAAATGCAAAAAGTAAAAAGCACTACCTTCCTCTCCTTCTCTGTGATCTGAAGTGCAAATTAAAATGGCTTTTTCCTGCTTTTTATCCTTCCCTTTGTCTCTTACAGCCAGTTATATCTGCCCCTTATCCTTGAATTGAAAAAATGCAAAATGCAAAAAGTAAAAAGCACTACCTTCCTCTCCTTCTCTGTGATCTGAAGTGCAAATTAAAATGGCTTTTTCCTGCTTTTTATCCTTCCCTTTGTCTCTTACAGCCAGTTATATCTGCCCCTTATCCTTGAATTGAAAAAATGCAAAATGCAAAAAGTAAAAAGCACTACCTTCCTCTCCTTCTCTGTGATATGAATTGCAAATTAAAATGGCTTTTTCCTGCTTTTTATCCTTCCCTTTGTCTCTTTCAGCCAGTTATATCTGCCCCTTCTCCTTGAATTGAAAAAATGCAAAATGCAAAAAGTAAAAAGCACTACCTTCCTCTCCTTCTCTGTGATCTGAAGTGCAAATTAAAATGGCTTTTTCCTGCTTTTCATCCTTCCCTTTGTCTCTTACAGCCAGTTATATCTGCCCCTTCTCCTTTAATTGAAAAAATGCAAAATGCAAAGAGTAAAACGCACTACCTTCCTCTCCTTCTGTGTGATCTGAAGTGCAAATTAAAATGGCTTTTTCCTGCTTTTTATCCTTCCCTTTGTCTCTTACAGCCAGTTATATCTGCCCCTTCTCCTTAAATTGAAAAAATGCAAAATGCAAAAAGTAAAAAGCACTACCTTCCTCTCCTTCTCTGTGATCTGAAGTGCAAATTAAAAGGGATTTTTCCTGCTTTTTACCCTTCCCTTGGTCCCTTACAGCCTGTTATACCTGCCCCGTCTCCTTGAATTGAAAAAATGCAAAATGCAAAGAGTAAAACGCACTACCTTCCTCTCCTTCTCTGTGATCTGAAGTGCAAATTAAAATGGCTTTTTCCTGCTTTTCATCCTTCCCTTTGTCTCTTACAGCCAGTTATATCTGCCCCTTCTCCTTGAATTGAAAAAATGCAAAATGCAAAGAGTAAAACGCACTACCTTCCTCTCCTTCTCTGTGATCTGAAGTGCAAATTAAAAGGGCTTTTTCCTGCTTTTTATCCTTCCCTTGGTCCCTTACAGCCTGTTATACCTGCCCCGTCTCCTTGAATTGAAAAAATGCAAAATGCAAAGAGTAAAACGCACTACCTTCCTCTCCTTCTCTGTGATCTGAAGTGCAAATTAAAATGGCTTTTTCCTGCTTTTTATCCTTCCCTTTGTCTCTTACAGCCAGTTATATCTGCCCCTTCTCCTTGAATTGAAAAAATGCAAAATGCAAAAAGTAAAAAGCACTACCTTCCTCTCCTTCTCTGTGATCTGAAGTGCAAATTAAAATGGCTTTTTCCTGCTTTTTATCCTTCCCTTTGTCTCTTACAGCCAGTTATATCTGCCCCTTCTCCTTGAATTGAAAAAATGCAAAATGCAAAAAGTAAAAAGCACTATCTTCCTCTCCTTCTCTGTGATCTGAAGTGCAAATTAAAATGGCTTTTTCCTGCTTTTTATCCTTCCTTGTCTCTTACAGCCAGTTATATCTGCCCCTTCTCCTTAAATTGAAAAAATGCAAAATGCAAAAAGTAAAAAGCACTACCTTCCTCTCCTTCTCTGTGATCTGAAGTGCAAATTAAAAGGGCTTTTTCCTGCTTTTTATCCTTCCCTTGGTCCCTTACAGCCAGTTATACCTGCCCCGTCTCCTTGAATTGAAAAAATGCAAAATGCAAAGAGTAAAACGCACTACCTTCCTCTCCTTCTCTGTGATCTGAAGTGCAAATTAAAATGGCGTTTTCCTGCTTTTTATCCTTCCCTTTTTCTCTTACAGCCAGTTATATCTGCCCCTTCTCCTTGAATTAAAAAAATGCAAAATGCAAAAAGTAAAAAGCACTACTTCCTCTCCTTCTCTGTGATCTGAAGTGCAAATTAAAATGGCTTTTTCATGCTTTTTATCCTTCCATTTGTCTCTTACAGCCAGTTATATCTGCCCCTTCTCCTTGAATTGAAAAAATGCAAAATGCAAAAAGTAAAAAGCACTACCTTCCTCTCCTTCTCTGTGATCTGAAGTGCAAATTAAAATGGCTTTTTCCTGCTTTTTATCCTTCCCTTTGTCTCTTACAGCCAGTTATATCTGCCCCTTATCCTTGAATTGAAAAAATGCAAAATGCAAAAAGTAAAAAGCACTACCTTCCTCTCCTTCTCTGTGATCTGAAGTGCAAATT
This sequence comes from Erythrolamprus reginae, assembly GCF_031021105.1. Lineage (NCBI taxonomy): Eukaryota > Metazoa > Chordata > Lepidosauria > Squamata > Dipsadidae > Erythrolamprus > Erythrolamprus reginae. Next base: position 139,580,638 of record NC_091952.1, read on the forward strand.
AAAATGGCTTTTTCCTGCTTTTTATCCTTCCCTTTGTCTCTTACAGCCAGTTATATCTGCCCCTTCTCCTTGAATTGAAAAAATGCAAAATGCAAAAAGTAAAAAGCACTACCTTCCTCTCCTTCTCTGTGATCTGAAGTGCAAATTAAAATGGCTTTTTCCTGCTTTTTATCCTTCCCTTTGTCTCTTACAGCCAGTTATATCTGCCCCTTCTCCTTGAATTGAAAAAATGCAAAATGCAAAAAGTAAAAAGCACTACCTTCCTCTCCTTCTCTGTGATCTGAAGTGCAAATTAAAATGGCTTTTCCTGCTTTTTATCCTTCCCTTTGTCTATTACAGCCAGTTATATCTGCCCCTTCCCCTTGAATTGAAAAAAATGCAAAATGCAAAAAGTAAAAAGCACTACCTTCCTCTCCTTCTCTGTGATCTGAAGTGCAAATTAAAATGGCTTTTTCCTGCTTTTTATCCTTCCCTTTGTCTCTTACAGCCAGTTATATCTGCCCCTTCTCCTTGAATTGACAAAATGCAAAATGCAAAAAGTAAAAAGCACTACCTTCCTCTCCTTCTCTGTGATCTGAAGTGCAAATTAAAATGGCTTTTTCCTGCTTTTTATCCTTCCCTTTGTCTCTTACAGCCAGTTATATCCGCCCCTTCTCCTTGAATTGAAAAAATGCAAAATGCAAAAAGTAAAAAGCACTACCTTCCTCTCCTTCTCTGTGATCTGAAGTGTAAATTAAAATGGCTTTTTCCTGCTTTTCATCCTTCCCTTTGTCTCTTACAGCCAGTTATAACTGCCCCTTCTCCTTGAATTGAAAAAATGCAAAATGCAAAAAGTAAAAAGCACTACCTTCCTCTCCTTCTCTGTGATCTGAAGTGCAAATTAAAAGGGATTTTTCCTGCTTTTTACCCTTCCCTTGGTCCCTTACAGCCTGTTATACCTGCCCCGTCTCCTTGAATTGAAAAAATGCAAAATGCAAAGAGTAAAACGCACTACCTTCCTCTCCTTCTCTGTGATCTGAAGTGCAAATTAAAATGGCTTTTTCCTGCTTTTCATCCTTCCCTTTGTCTCTTACAGCCAGTTATATCTGCCCCTTCTCCTTGAATTGAAAAAATGCAAAATGCAAAGAGTAAAACGCACTACCTTCCTCTCCTTCTCTGTGATCTGAAGTGCAAATTAAAAGGGCTTTTTCCTGCTTTTTATCCTTCCCTTGGTCCCTTACAGCCTGTTATACCTGCCCCGTCTCCTTGAATTGAAAAAATGCAAAATGCAAAGAGTAAAACGCACTACCTTCCTCTCCTTCTCTGTGATCTGAAGTGCAAATTAAAATGGCTTTTTCCTGCTTTTTATCCTTCCCTTTGTCTCTTACAGCCAGTTATATCTGCCCCTTCTCCTTGAATTGAAAAAATGCAAAATGCAAAAAGTAAAAAGCACTACCTTCCTCTCCTTCTCTGTGATCTGAAGTGCAAATTAAAATGGCTTTTTCCTGCTTTTTATCCTTCCCTTTGTCTCTTACAGCCAGTTATATCTACCCCTTCTCCTTGAATTGAAAAAATGCAAAATGCAAAAAGTAAAAAGCACTATCTTCCTCTCCTTCTCTATGATCTGAAGTGCAAATTAAAATGGCTTTTTCCTGCTTTTTATCCTTCCTTGTCTCTTACAGCCAGTTATATCTGCCCCTTCTCCTTAAATTGAAAAAATGCAAAATGCAAAAAGTAAAAAGCACTACCTTCCTCTCCTTCTCTGTGATCTGAAGTGCAAATTAAAAGGGCTTTTTCCTGCTTTTTATCCTTCCCTTGGTCCCTTACAGCCAGTTATACCTGCCCGTCTCCTTGAATTGAAAAAATGCAAAATGCAAAGAGTAAAACGCACTACCTTCCTCTCCTTCTCTGTGATCTGAAGTGCAAATTAAAATGGCTTTTTCCTGCTTTTTATCCTTCCCTTTTTCTCTTACAGCCAGTTATATCTGCCCCTTCTCCTTGAATTGAAAAAATGCAAAATGCAAAAAGTAAAAAGCACTACTTCCTCTCCTTCTCTGTGATCTGAAGTGCAAATTAAAATGGCTTTTTCATGCTTTTTATCCTTCCCTTTGTCTCTTACAGCCAGTTATATCTGCCCCTTCTCCTTGAATTGAAAAAATGCAAAATGCAAAAAGTAAAAAGCACTACCTTCCTCTCCTTCTCTGTGATCTGAAGTGCAAATTAAAATGGCTTTTTCCTGCTTTTTATCCTTCCCTTTGTCTCTTACAGCCAGTTATATCTGCCCCTTATCCTTGAATTGAAAAAATGCAAAATGCAAAAAGTAAAAAGCACTACCTTCCTCTCCTTCTCTGTGATCTGAAGTGCAAATTAAAATGGCTTTTTCCTGCTTTTTATCCTTCCCTTTGTCTCTTACAGCCAGTTATATCTGCCCCTTCTCCTTGAATTGAAAAAATGCAAAATGCAAAAAGTAAAAAGCACTACCTTCCTCTCCTTCTCTGTGATCTGAAGTGCAAATTAAAATGGCTTTTTCCTGCTTTTTATCCTTCCCTTTGTCTCTTACAGCCAGTTATATCTGCCCCTTATCCTTGAATTGAAAAAATGCAAAATGCAAAAAGTAAAAAGCACTACCTTCCTCTCCTTCTCTGTGATCTGAAGTGCAAATTAAAATGGCTTTTCCTGCTTTTTATCCTTCCCTTTGTCTATTACAGCCAGTTATATCTGCCCCTTCTCCTTGAATTGAAAAAATGCAAAATGCAAAAAGTAAAAAGCACTACCTTCCTCTCCTTCTCTGTGATCTGAAGTGCAAATTAAAATGGCTTTTTCCTGCCTTTTATCCTTCCCTTTGTCTCTTACAGCCAGTTATATCTGCCCCTTATCCTTGAATTGAAAAAATGCAAAATGCAAAAAGTAAAAAGCACTACCTTCCTCTCCTTCTCTGTGATCTGAAGTGCAAATTAAAATGGCTTTTTCCTGCTTTTTATCCTTCCCTTTGTCTCTTACAGCCAGTTATATCTGCCCCTTCTCCTTGAATTGAAAAAATGCAAAATGCAAAAAGTAAAAAGCACTATCTTCCTCTCCTTCTCTGTGATCTGAAGTGCAAATTAAAATGGCTTTTTCCTGCTTTTTATCCTTCCTTGTCTCTTACAGCCAGTTATAACTGCCCCTTCTCCTTGAATTGAAAAAATGCAAAATGCAAAAAGTAAAAAGCACTACCTTCCTCTCCTTCTCTGTGATCTGAAGTGCAAATTAAAATGGCTTTTTCCTGCTTTTTATCCTTCCCTTTGTCTCTTGCAGCCAGTTATATCTGCTCCTTCTCCTTGAATTGAAAAAAATGCAAAATGCAAAAAGTAAAAAGCACTACCTTCCTCTCCTTCTCTGTGATCTGAAGTGCAAATTAAAATGGCTTTTTCCTGCTTTTTATCCTTCCCTTTGTCTCTTACAGCCAGTTATATCTGCCCCTTATCCTTGAATTGAAAAAATGCAAAATGCAAAAAGTAAAAAGCACTACCTTCCTCTCCTTCTCTGTGATCTGAAGTGCAAATTAAAATGGCTTTTCCTGCTTTTTATCCTTCCCTTTGTCTCTTGCAGCCATTTATATCTGCCCCTTATCCTTGAATTGAAAAAATGCAAAATGCAAAAAGTAAAAAGCACTACCTTCCTCTCCTTCTCTGTGATATGAAGTGCAAATTAAAATGGCTTTTTCCTGCTTTTTATCCTTCCCTTTGTCTCTTACAGCCAGTTATATCTGCCCCTTCTCCTTGAATTGAAAAAATGCAAAATGCAAAAAGTAAAAAGCACTACCTTCCTCTCCTTCTCTGTGATCTGAAGTGCAAATTAAAATGGCTTTTTCCTGCTTTTCATCCTTCCCTTTGTCTCTTACAGCCAGTTATATCTGCCCCTTCTCCTTGAATTGAAAAAATGCAAAATGCAAAGAGTAAAACGCACTACCTTCCTCTCCTTCTCTGTGATCTGAAGTGCAAATTAAAATGGCTTTTTCCTGCGTTTTATCCTTCCCTTTGTCTCTTACAGCCAGTTATATCTGCCCCTTCTCCTTAAATTGAAAAAATGCAAAATGCAAAAAGTAAAAAGCACTACCTTCCTCTCCTTCTCTGTGATCTGAAGTGCAAATTAAAAGGGCTTTTTCCTGCTTTTTATCCTTCCCTTGGTCCCTTACAGCCAGTTATACCTGCCCCGTCTCCTTGAATTGAAAAAATGCAAAATGCAAAGAGTAAAACGCACTACCTTCCTCTCCTTCTCTGTGATCTGAAGTGCAAATTAAAATGGCTTTTTCCTGCTTTTCATCCTTCCCTTTGTCTCTTACAGCCAGTTATATCTGCCCCTTCTCCTTGAATTGAAAAAATGCAAAATGCAAAGAGTAAAACGCATTACCTTCCTCTCCTTCTCTGTGATCTGAAGTGCAAATTAAAAGGGCTTTTTCCTGCTTTTTATCCTTCCATTTGTCTCTTACAGCCAGTTATATCTGCCCCTTATCCTTGAATTGAAAAAATGCAAAATGCAAAAAGTAAAAAGCACTACCTTCCTCTCCTTCTCTGTGATCTGAAGTGCAAATTAAAATGGCTTTTTCCTGCTTTTTATCCTTCCTTGTCTATTACAGCCAGTTATATCTGCCCCTTCTCCTTGAATTGAAAAAATGCAAAATGCAAAAAGTAAAAAGCACTACCTACCTCTCCTTCTCTGTGATCTGAAGTGCAAATTAAAATGGCTTTTTCCTGCTTTTTATCCTTCCCTTTGTCTCTTACAGCCAGTTATATCTGCCCCTTATCCTTGAATTGAAAAAATGCAAAATGCAAAAAGTAAAAAGCACTACTTTCCTCTCCTTCTCTGTGATCTGAAGTGCAAATTAAAATGGCTTTTCCTGCTTTTTATCCTTCCCTTTGTCTATTACAGCCAGTTATATCTACCCCTTCTCCTTGAATTGAAAAAATGCAAAATGCAAAAAGTAAAAAGCACTACCTTCCTCTCCTTCTCTGTGATCTGAAGTGCAAATTAAAATGGCTTTTTCCTGCCTTTTATCCTTCCCTTTGTCTCTTACAGCCAGTTTTATCTGCCCCTTATCCTTGAATTGAAAAAATGCAAAATGCAAAAAGTAAAAAGCACTACCTTCCTCTCCTTCTCTGTGATCTGAAGTGCAAATTAAAATGGCTTTTTCCTGCTTTTCATCCTTCCCTTTGTCTCTTACAGCCAGTTATATCTGCCCCTTCTCCTTCAATTGAAAAAATGCAAAATGCAAAGAGTAAAACGCACTACCTTCCTCTCCTTCTCTGTGATCTGAAGTGCAAATTAAAATGGCTTTTTCCTGCTTTTTATCCTTCCCTTTGTCTCTTACAGCCAGTTATATCTGCCCCTTCTCCTTAAATTGAAAAAATGCAAAATGCAAAAAGTAAAAAGCACTACCTTCCTCTCCTTCTCTGTGATCTGAAGTGCAAATTAAAAGGGCTTTTTCCTGCTTTTTATCCTTCCCTTGGTCCCTTACAGCCAGTTATACCTGCCCCGTCTCCTTGAATTGAAAAAATGCAAAATGCAAAGAGTAAAACGCACTACCTTCCTCTCCTTCTCTGTGATCTGAAGTGCAAATTAAAATGGCTTTTTCCTGCTTTTTATCCTTCCCTTTGTCTCTTACAGCCAGTTATATCTGCCCCTTATCCTTGAATTGAAAAAATGCAAAATGCAAAAAGTAAAAAGCACTACCTTCCTCTCCTTCTCTGTGATCTGAAGTGCAAATTAAAATGGCTTTTTCCTGCTTTTTATCCTTCCCTTTGTCTCTTACAGCCAGTTATATCTGCCCCTTCTCCTTGAATTGAAAAAATGCAAAATGCAAAAAGTAAAAAGCACTACCTTCCTCTCCTTCTCTGTGATCTGAAGTGCAAATTAAAATGGCTTTTTCCTGCTTTTCATCCTTCCCTTTGTCTCTTACAGCCAGTTATATCTGCCCCTTCTCCTTGAATTGAAAAAATGCAAAATGCAAAAAGTAAAAAGCACTACCTTCCTCTCCTTTTGTGATCTGAAGTGCAAATTAAAATGGCTTTTTCCTGCTTTTTATCCTTCCCTTTGTCTCTTGCAGCCAGTTATATCTGCCCCTCCTCCTTGAATTGAAAAAATGCAAAATGCAAAAAGTAAAAAGCACTACCTTCCTCTCCTTCTCTGTGATCTGAAGTGCAAATTAAAATGGCTTTTTCCTGCTTTTTATCCTTCCCTTTGTCTCCTACAGCCAGTTATATCTGCCCCTTCTCCTTGAATTGAAAAAAATGCAAAATGCAAAAAGTAAAAAGCACTCCATTCCTCTCCTTCTCTGTGATCTGAAGTGCAAATTAAAATGGCTTTTTCCTGCTTTTTATCCTTCCTTGTCTCTTACAGCCAGTTATATCTGCCCCTTCTCCTTGAATTGAAAAAATGCAAAATGCAAAAAGTAAAAAGCACTACCTTCCTCTCCTTCTCTGTGATCTGAAGTGCAAATTAAAATGGCTTTTTCCTGCTTTTTATCCTTCCCTTTGTCTCTTACAGCCAGTTATATCTGCCCCTTATCCTTGAATTGAAAAAATGCAAAATGCAAAAAGTAAAAAGCACTACCTTCCTCTCCTTCTCTGTGATCTGAAGTGCAAATTAAAATGGCTTTTTCCTGCTTTTTATCCTTCCCTTTGTCTCTTACAGCCAGTTATATCTGCCCCTTCTCCTTAAATTGAAAAAATGCAAAATGCAAAAAGTAAAAAGCACTACCTTCCTCTCCTTCTCTGTGATCTGAAGTGCAAATTAAAAGGGATTTTTCCTGCTTTTTACCCTTCCCTTGGTCCCTTACAGCCTGTTATACCTGCCCCGTCTCCTTGAATTGAAAAAATGCAAAATGCAAAGAGTAAAACGCACTACCTTCCTCTCCTTCTCTGTGATCTGAAGTGCAAATTAAAATGGCTTTTTCCTGCTTTTCATCCTTCCCTTTGTCTCTTACAGCCAGTTATATCTGCCCCTTCTCCTTGAATTGAAAAAATGCAAAATGCAAAGAGTAAAACGCACTACCTTCCTCTCCTTCTCTGTGATCTGAAGTGCAAATTAAAAGGGCTTTTTCCTGCTTTTTATCCTTCCCTTTGTCTCTTACAGCCAGTTATATCTGCCCCTTATCCTTGAATTGAAAAAATGCAAAATGCAAAAAGTAAAAAGCACTACCTTCCTCTCCTTCTCTGTGATCTGAAGTGCAAATTAAAATGGCTTTTTCCTGCTTTTTATCCTTCCCTTTGTCTCTTACAGCCAGTTATATCTGCCCCTTCTCCTTGAATTGAAAAAATGCAAAATGCAAAAAGTAAAAAGCACTACCTTCCTCTCCTTCTTTGTGATCTGAAGTGCAAATTAAAATGGCTTTTTCCTGCTTTTCATCCTTCCCTTTGTCTCTTACAGCCAGTTATATCTGCCCCTTCTCCTTGAATTGAAAAAATGCAAAATGCAAAGAGTAAAACGCACTACCTTCCTCTCCTTCTCTGTGATCTGAAGTGCAAATTAAAATGGCTTTTTCCTGCTTTTCATCCTTCCCTTTGTCTCTTACAGCCAGTTATATCTGCCCCTTCTCCTTGAATTGAAAAAATGCAAAATGCAAAGAGTAAAACGCACTACCTTCCTCTCCTTCTCTGTGATCTGAAGTGCAAATTAAAAGGGCTTTTTCCTGCTTTTTATCCTTCCCTTTGTCTCTTACAGCCAGTTATATCTGCCCCTTATCCTTGAATTGAAAAAATGCAAAATGCAAAAAGTAAAAAAGCACTACCTTCCTCTCCTTCTCTGTGATCTGAAGTGCAAATTAAAATGGCTTTTTCCTGCTTTTTATCCTTCCTTGTCTATTACAGCCAGTTATATCTGCCCCTTCTCCTTGAATTGAAAAAATGCAAAATGCAAAAAGTAAAAAGCACTACCTACCTCTCCTTCTCTGTGATCTGAAGTGCAAATTAAAATGGCTTTTTCCTGCTTTTTATCCTTCCCTTTGTCTCTTACAGCCAGTTATATCTGCCCCTTATCCTTGAATTGAAAAAATGCAAAATGCAAAAAGTAAAAAGCACTACTTTCCTCTCCTTCTCTGTGATCTGAAGTGCAAATTAAAATGGCTTTTTCCTGCTTTTTATCCTTCCCTTTGTCTCTTACAGCCAGTTATATCTGCCCCTTATCCTTGAATTGAAAAAATGCAAAATGCAAAAAGTAAAAAGCACTACTTTCCTCTCCTTCTCTGTGATCTGAAGTGCAAATTAAAATGGCTTTTCCTGCTTTTTATCCTTCCCTTTGTCTATTACAGCCAGTTATATCTACCCCTTCTCCTTGAATTGAAAAAATGCAAAATGCAAAAAGTAAAAAGCACTACCTTCCTCTCCTTCTCTGTGATCTGAAGTGCAAATTAAAATGGCTTTTTCCTGCCTTTTATTCTTCCCTTTGTCTCTTACAGCCAGTTATATCTGCCCCTTATCCTTGAATTGAAAAAATGCAAAATGCAAAAAGTAAAAAGCACTACCTTCCTCTCCTTCTCTGTGATCTGAAGTGCAAATTAAAATGGCTTTTTCCTGCTTTTCATCCTTCCCTTTGTCTCTTACAGCCAGTTATATCTGCCCCTTCTCCTTGAATTGAAAAAATGCAAAATGCAAAGAGTAAAACGCACTACCTTCCTCTCCTTCTCTGTGATCTGAAGTGCAAATTAAAATGGCTTTTTCCTGCTTTTTATCCTTCCCTTTGTCTCTTACAGCCAGTTATATCTGCCCCTTCTCCTTAAATTGAAAAAATGCAAAATGCAAAAAGTAAAAAGCACTACCTTCCTCTCCTTCTCTGTGATCTGAAGTGCAAATTAAAAGGGCTTTTTCCTGCTTTTTATCCTTCCCTTGGTCCCTTACAGCCAGTTATACCTGCCCCGTCTCCTTGAATTGAAAAAATGCAAAATGCAAAGAGTAAAACGCACTACCTTCCTCTCCTTCTCTGTGATCTGAAGTGCAAATTAAAATGGCTTTTTCCTGCTTTTTATCCTTCCCTTTGTCTCTTACAGCCAGTTATATCTGCCCCTTATCCTTGAATTGAAAAAATGCAAAATGCAAAAAGTAAAAAGCACTACCTTCCTCTCCTTCTCTGTGATCTGAAGTGCAAATTAAAATGGCTTTTTCCTGCTTTTTATCCTTCCCTTTGTCTCTTACAGCCAGTTATATCTGCCCCTTCTCCTTGAATTGAAAAAATGCAAAATGCAAAAAGTAAAAAGCACTACCTTCCTCTCCTTCTCTGTGATCTGAAGTGCAAATTAAAATGGCTTTTTCCTGCTTTTTATCCTTCCCTTTGTCTCTTACAGCCAGTTATATCTGCCCCTTCTCCTTGAATTGAAAAAATGCAAAATGCAAAAAGTAAAAAGCACTACCTTCCTCTCCTTTTGTGATCTGAAGTGCAAATTAAAATGGCTTTTTCCTGCTTTTTATCCTTCCCTTTGTCTCTTGCAGCCAGTTATATCTGCCCCTCCTCCTTGAATTGAAAAAATGCAAAATGCAAAAAGTAAAAAGCACTACCTTCCTCTCCTTCTCTGTGATCTGAAGTGCAAATTAAAATGGCTTTTTCCTGCTTTTTATCCTTCCCTTTGTCTCCTACAGCCAGTTATATCTGCCCCTTCTCCTTGAATTGAAAAAAATGCAAAATGCAAAAAGTAAAAAGCACTACATTCCTCTCCTTCTCTGTGATCTGAAGTGCAAATTAAAATGGCTTTTTCCTGCTTTTTATCCTTCCTTGTCTCTTACAGCCAGTTATATCTGCCCCTTCTCCTTGAATTGAAAAAATGCAAAATGCAAAAAGTAAAAAGCACTACCTTCCTCTCCTTCTCTGTGATCTGAAGTGCAAATTAAAATGGCTTTTTCCTGCTTTTTATCCTTCCCTTTGTCTCTTACAGCCAGTTATATCTGCCCCTTATCCTTGAATTGAAAAAATGCAAAATGCAAAAAGTAAAAAGCACTACCTTCCTCTCCTTCTCTGTGATCTGAAGTGCAAATTAAAAGGACTTTTTCCTGCTTTTTATCCTTCCCTTGGTCCCTTACAGCCTGTTATACCTGCCCCGTCTCCTTGAATTGAAAAAATGCAAAATGCAAAGAGTAAAACGCACTACCTTCCTCTCCTTCTCTGTGATCTGAAGTGCAAATTAAAATGGCTTTTTCCTGCTTTTTATCCTTCCCTTTGTCTCTTACAGCCAGTTATATCTGCCCCTTATCCTTGAATTGAAAAAATGCAAAATGCAAAAAGTAAAAAGCACTACCTTCCTCTCCTTCTCTGTGATATGAATTGCAAATTAAAATGGCTTTTTCCTGCTTTTTATCCTTCCCTTTGTCTCTTTCAGCCAGTTATATCTGCCCCTTCTCCTTGAATTGAAAAAATGCAAAATGCAAAAAGTAAAAAGCACTACCTTCCTCTCCTTCTCTGTGATCTGAAGTGCAAATTAAAATGGCTTTTTCCTGCTTTTCATCCTTCCCTTTGTCTCTTACAGCCAGTTATATCTGCCCCTTCTCCTTTAATTGAAAAAATGCAAAATGCAAAGAGTAAAACGCACTACCTTCCTCTCCTTCTCTGTGATCTGAAGTGCAAATTAAAATGGCTTTTTCCTGCTTTTTATCCTTCCCTTTGTCTCTTACAGCCAGTTATATCTGCCCCTTCTCCTTAAATTGAAAAAATGCAAAATGCAAAAAGTAAAAAGCACTACCTTCCTCTCCTTCTCTGTGATCTGAAGTGCAAATTAAAAGGGATTTTTCCTGCTTTTTACCCTTCCCTTGGTCCCTTACAGCCTGTTATACCTGCCCCGTCTCCTTGAATTGAAAAAATGCAAAATGCAAAGAGTAAAACGCACTACCTTCCTCTCCTTCTCTGTGATCTGAAGTGCAAATTAAAATGGCTTTTTCCTGCTTTTCATCCTTCCCTTTGTCTCTTACAGCCAGTTATATCTGCCCCTTCTCCTTGAATTGAAAAAATGCAAAATGCAAAGAGTAAAACGCACTACCTTCCTCTCCTTCTCTGTGATCTGAAGTGCAAATTAAAAGGGCTTTTTCCTGCTTTTTATCCTTCCCTTGGTCCCTTACAGCCTGTTATACCTGCCCCGTCTCCTTGAATTGAAAAAATGCAAAATGCAAAGAGTAAAACGCACTACCTTCCTCTCCTTCTCTGTGATCTGAAGTGCAAATTAAAATGGCTTTTTCCTGCTTTTTATCCTTCCCTTTGTCTCTTACAGCCAGTTATATCTGCCCCTTCTCCTTGAATTGAAAAAATGCAAAATGCAAAAAGTAAAAAGCACTACCTTCCTCTCCTTCTCTGTGATCTGAAGTGCAAATTAAAATGGCTTTTTCCTGCTTTTTATCCTTCCCTTTGTCTCTTACAGCCAGTTATATCTGCCCCTTCTCCTTGAATTGAAAAAATGCAAAATGCAAAAAGTAAAAAGCACTATCTTCCTCTCCTTCTCTGTGATCTGAAGTGCAAATTAAAATGGCTTTTTCCTGCTTTTTATCCTTCCTTGTCTCTTACAGCCAGTTATATCTGCCCCTTCTCCTTAAATTGAAAAAATGCAAAATGCAAAAAGTAAAAAGCACTACCTTCCTCTCCTTCTCTGTGATCTGAAGTGCAAATTAAAAGGGCTTTTTCCTGCTTTTTATCCTTCCCTTGGTCCCTTACAGCCAGTTATATCTGCCCCGTCTCCTTGAATTGAAAAAATGCAAAATGCAAAGAGTAAAACGCACTACCTTCCTCTCCTTCTCTGTGATCTGAAGTGCAAATTAAAATGGCGTTTTCCTGCTTTTTATCCTTCCCTTTTTCTCTTACAGCCAGTTATATCTGCCCCTTATCCTTGAATTGAAAAAATGCAAAATGCAAAAAGTAAAAAGCACTACCTTCCTCTCCTTCTCTGTGATCTGAAGTGCAAATTAAAATGGCTTTTCCTGCTTTTTATCCTTCCCTTTGTCTATTACAGCCAGTTATATCTGCCCCTTCCCCTTGAATTGAAAAAATGCAAAATGCAAAAAGTAAAAAGCACTACCTTCCTCTCCTTCTCTGTGATCTGAAGTGCAAATTAAAATGGCTTTTTCCTGCCTTTTATCCTTCCCTTTGTCTCTTACAGCCAGTTATATCTGCCCCTTATCCTTGAATTGAAAAAATGCAAAATGTAAAAAGTAAAAAGTAAAAAGCACTACCTTCCTCTCCTTCTCTGTGATCTGAAGTGCAAATTAAAATGGCTTTTTCCTGCTTTTTATCCTTCCCTTTGTCTCTTGCAGCCAGTTATATCTGCCCCTTCTCCTTGAATTGAAAAAAATGCAAAATGCAAAAAGTAAAAAGCACTACCTTCCTCTCCTTCTCTGTGATCTGAAGTGCAAATTAAAATGGCTTTTTCCTGCTTTTTATCCTTCCCTTTGTCTCTTACAGCCAGTTATATCTGCCCCTTCTCCTTGAATTGACAAAATGCAAAATGCAAAAAGTAAAAAGCACTACTTTCCTCTCCTTCTCTGTGATCTGAAGTGCAAATTAAAATGGCTTTTCCTGCTTTTTATCCTTCCCTTTGTCTATTACAGCCAGTTATATCTACCCCTTCTCCTTGAATTGAAAAAATGCAAAATGCAAAAAGTAAAAAGCACTACCTTCCTCTCCTTCTCTGTGATCTGAAGTGCAAATTAAAATGGCTTTTTCCTGCCTTTTATCCTTCCCTTTGTCTCTTACAGCCAGTTATATCTGCCCCTTATCCTTGAATTGAAAAAATGCAAAATGCAAAAAGTAAAAAGCACTACCTTCCTCTCCTTCTCTGTGATCTGAAGTGCAAATTAAAATGGCTTTTTCCTGCTTTTCATCCTTCCCTTTGTCTCTTACAGCCAGTTATATCTGCCCCTTCTCCTTGAATTGAAAAAATGCAAAATGCAAAGAGTAAAACGCACTACCTTCCTCTCCTTCTCTGTGATCTGAAGTGCAAATTAAAATGGCTTTTTCCTGCTTTTTATCCTTCCCTTTGTCTCTTACAGCCAGTTATATCTGCCCCTTCTCCTTAAATTGAAAAAATGCAAAATGCAAAAAGTAAAAAGCACTACCTTCCTCTCCTTCTCTGTGATCTGAAGTGCAAATTAAAAGGGCTTTTTCCTGCTTTTTATCCTTCCCTTGGTCCCTTACAGCCAGTTATACCTGCCCCGTCTCCTTGAATTGAAAAAATGCAAAATGCAAAGAGTAAAACGCACTACCTTCCTCTCCTTCTCTGTGATCTGAAGTGCAAATTAAAATGGCTTTTTCCTGCTTTTTATCCTTCCCTTTGTCTCTTACAGCCAGTTATATCTGCCCCTTATCCTTGAATTGAAAAAATGCAAAATGCAAAAAGTAAAAAGCACTACCTTCCTCTCCTTCTCTGTGATCTGAAGTGCAAATTAAAATGGCTTTTTCCTGCTTTTTATCCTTCCCTTTGTCTCTTACAGCCAGTTATATCTGCCCCTTCTCCTTGAATTGAAAAAATGCAAAATGCAAAAAGTAAAAAGCACTACCTTCCTCTCCTTCTCTGTGATCTGAAGTGCAAATTAAAATGGCTTTTTCCTGCTTTTTATCCTTCCCTTTGTCTCTTACAGCCAGTTATATCTGCCCCTTCTCCTTGAATTGAAAAAATGCAAAATGCAAAAAGTAAAAAGCACTACCTTCCTCTCCTTTTGTGATCTGAAGTGCAAATTAAAATGGCTTTTTCCTGCTTTTTATCCTTCCCTTTGTCTCTTGCAGCCAGTTATATCTGCCCCTCCTCCTTGAATTGAAAAAATGCAAAATGCAAAAAGTAAAAAGCACTACCTTCCTCTCCTTCTCTGTGATCTGAAGTGCAAATTAAAATGGCTTTTTCCTGCTTTTTATCCTTCCCTTTGTCTCCTACAACCAGTTATATCTGCCCCTTCTCCTTGAATTGAAAAAAATGCAAAATGCAAAAAGTAAAAAGCACTACATTCCTCTCCTTCTCTGTGATCTGAAGTGCAAATTAAAATGGCTTTTTCCTGCTTTTTATCCTTCCTTGTCTCTTACAGCCAGTTATATCTGCCCCTTCTCCTTGAATTGAAAAAATGCAAAATGCAAAAAGTAAAAAGCACTACCTTCCTCTCCTTCTCTGTGATCTGAAGTGCAAATTAAAATGGCTTTTTCCTGCTTTTTAACCTTCCCTTTGTCTCTTACAGCCAGTTATATCTGCCCCTTATCCTTGAATTGAAAAAATGCAAAATGCAAAAAGTAAAAAGCACTACCTTCCTCTCCTTCTCTGTGATCTGAAGTGCAAATTAAAATGGCTTTTTCCTGCTTTTTATCCTTCCCTTTGTCTCTTACAGCCAGTTATATCTGCCCCTTATCCTTGAATTGAAAAAATGCAAAATGCAAAAAGTAAAAAGCACTACCTTCCTCTCCTTCTCTGTGATATGAATTGCAAATTAAAATGGCTTTTTCCTGCTTTTTATCCTTCCCTTTGTCTCTTTCAGCCAGTTATATCTGCCCCTTCTCCTTGAATTGAAAAAATGCAAAATGCAAAAAGTAAAAAGCACTACCTTCCTCTCCTTCTCTGTGATCTGAAGTGCAAATTAAAATGGCTTTTTCCTGCTTTTCATCCTTCCCTTTGTCTCTTACAGCCAGTTATATCTGCCCCTTCTCCTTTAATTGAAAAAATGCAAAATGCAAAGAGTAAAACGCACTACCTTCCTCTCCTTCTGTGTGATCTGAAGTGCAAATTAAAATGGCTTTTTCCTGCTTTTTATCCTTCCCTTTGTCTCTTACAGCCAGTTATATCTGCCCCTTCTCCTTAAATTGAAAAAATGCAAAATGCAAAAAGTAAAAAGCACTACCTTCCTCTCCTTCTCTGTGATCTGAAGTGCAAATTAAAAGGGATTTTTCCTGCTTTTTACCCTTCCCTTGGTCCCTTACAGCCTGTTATACCTGCCCCGTCTCCTTGAATTGAAAAAATGCAAAATGCAAAGAGTAAAACGCACTACCTTCCTCTCCTTCTCTGTGATCTGAAGTGCAAATTAAAATGGCTTTTTCCTGCTTTTCATCCTTCCCTTTGTCTCTTACAGCCAGTTATATCTGCCCCTTCTCCTTGAATTGAAAAAATGCAAAATGCAAAGAGTAAAACGCACTACCTTCCTCTCCTTCTCTGTGATCTGAAGTGCAAATTAAAAGGGCTTTTTCCTGCTTTTTATCCTTCCCTTGGTCCCTTACAGCCTGTTATACCTGCCCCGTCTCCTTGAATTGAAAAAATGCAAAATGCAAAGAGTAAAACGCACTACCTTCCTCTCCTTCTCTGTGATCTGAAGTGCAAATTAAAATGGCTTTTTCCTGCTTTTTATCCTTCCCTTTGTCTCTTACAGCCAGTTATATCTGCCCCTTCTCCTTGAATTGAAAAAATGCAAAATGCAAAAAGTAAAAAGCACTACCTTCCTCTCCTTCTCTGTGATCTGAAGTGCAAATTAAAATGGCTTTTTCCTGCTTTTTATCCTTCCCTTTGTCTCTTACAGCCAGTTATATCTGCCCCTTCTCCTTGAATTGAAAAAATGCAAAATGCAAAAAGTAAAAAGCACTATCTTCCTCTCCTTCTCTGTGATCTGAAGTGCAAATTAAAATGGCTTTTTCCTGCTTTTTATCCTTCCTTGTCTCTTACAGCCAGTTATATCTGCCCCTTCTCCTTAAATTGAAAAAATGCAAAATGCAAAAAGTAAAAAGCACTACCTTCCTCTCCTTCTCTGTGATCTGAAGTGCAAATTAAAAGGGCTTTTTCCTGCTTTTTATCCTTCCCTTGGTCCCTTACAGCCAGTTATACCTGCCCCGTCTCCTTGAATTGAAAAAATGCAAAATGCAAAAAGTAAAAAGCACTACCTTCCTCTCCTTCTCTGTGATCTGAAGTGCAAATTAAAATGGCTTTTTCCTGCCTTTTATCCTTCCCTTTGTCTCTTACAGCCAGTTATATCTGCCCCTTATCCTTGAATTGAAAAAATGCAAAATGCAAAAAGTAAAAAGCACTACCTTCCTCTCCTTCTCTGTGATCTGAAGTGCAAATTAAAATGGCTTTTTCCTGCTTTTCATCCTTCCCTTTGTCTCTTACAGCCAGTTATATCTGCCCCTTCTCCTTGAATTGAAAAAATGCAAAATGCAAAGAGTAAAACGCACTACCTTCCTCTCCTTCTCTGTGATCTGAAGTGCAAATTAAAATGGCTTTTTCCTGCTTTTTATCCTTCCCTTTGTCTCTTACAGCCAGTTATATCTGCCCCTTCTCCTTAAATTGAAAAAATGCAAAATGCAAAAAGTAAAAAGCACTACCTTCCTCTCCTTCTCTGTGATCTGAAGTGCAAATTAAAAGGGCTTTTTCCTGCTTTTTATCCTTCCCTTGGTCCCTTACAGCCAGTTATACCTGCCCCGTCTCCTTGAATTGAAAAAATGCAAAATGCAAAGAGTAAAACGCACTACCTTCCTCTCCTTCTCTGTGATCTGAAGTGCAAATTAAAATGGCTTTTTCCTGCTTTTTATCCTTCCCTTTGTCTCTTACAGCCAGTTATATCTGCCCCTTATCCTTGAATTGAAAAAATGCAAAATGCAAAAAGTAAAAAGCACTACCTTCCTCTCCTTCTCTGTGATCTGAAGTGCAAATTAAAATGGCTTTTTCCTGCTTTTTATCCTTCCCTTTGTCTCTTACAGCCAGTTATATCTGCCCCTTCTCCTTGAATTGAAAAAATGCAAAATGCAAAAAGTAAAAAGCACTACCTTCCTCTCCTTCTCTGTGATCTGAAGTGCAAATTAAAATGGCTTTTTCCTGCTTTTTATCCTTCCCTTTGTCTCTTACAGCCAGTTATATCTGCCCCTTCTCCTTGAATTGAAAAAATGCAAAATGCAAAAAGTAAAAAGCACTACCTTCCTCTCCTTTTGTGATCTGAAGTGCAAATTAAAATGGCTTTTTCCTGCTTTTTATCCTTCCCTTTGTCTCTTGCAGCCAGTTATATCTGCCCCTCCTCCTTGAATTGAAAAAATGCAAAATGCAAAAAGTAAAAAGCACTACCTTCCTCTCCTTCTCTGTGATCTGAAGTGCAAATTAAAATGGCTTTTTCCTGCTTTTTATCCTTCCCTTTGTCTCCTACAACCAGTTATATCTGCCCCTTCTCCTTGAATTGAAAAAAATGCAAAATGCAAAAAGTAAAAAGCACTACATTCCTCTCCTTCTCTGTGATCTGAAGTGCAAATTAAAATGGCTTTTTCCTGCTTTTTATCCTTCCTTGTCTCTTACAGCCAGTTATATCTGCCCCTTCTCCTTGAATTGAAAAAATGCAAAATGCAAAAAGTAAAAAGCACTACCTTCCTCTCCTTCTCTGTGATCTGAAGTGCAAATTAAAATGGCTTTTTCCTGCTTTTTATCCTTCCCTTTGTCTCTTACAGCCAGTTATATCTGCCCCTTATCCTTGAATTGAAAAAATGCAAAATGCAAAAAGTAAAAAGCACTACCTTCCTCTCCTTCTCTGTGATCTGAAGTGCAAATTAAAATGGCTTTTTCCTGCTTTTTATCCTTCCCTTTGTCTCTTACAGCCAGTTATATCTGCCCCTTATCCTTGAATTGAAAAAATGCAAAATGCAAAAAGTAAAAAGCACTACCTTCCTCTCCTTCTCTGTGATATGAATTGCAAATTAAAATGGCTTTTTCCTGCTTTTTATCCTTCCCTTTGTCTCTTTCAGCCAGTTATATCTGCCCCTTCTCCTTGAATTGAAAAAATGCAAAATGCAAAAAGTAAAAAGCACTACCTTCCTCTCCTTCTCTGTGATCTGAAGTGCAAATTAAAATGGCTTTTTCCTGCTTTTCATCCTTCCCTTTGTCTCTTACAGCCAGTTATATCTGCCCCTTCTCCTTTAATTGAAAAAATGCAAAATGCAAAGAGTAAAACGCACTACCTTCCTCTCCTTCTGTGTGATCTGAAGTGCAAATTAAAATGGCTTTTTCCTGCTTTTTATCCTTCCCTTTGTCTCTTACAGCCAGTTATATCTGCCCCTTCTCCTTAAATTGAAAAAATGCAAAATGCAAAAAGTAAAAAGCACTACCTTCCTCTCCTTCTCTGTGATCTGAAGTGCAAATTAAAAGGGATTTTTCCTGCTTTTTACCCTTCCCTTGGTCCCTTACAGCCTGTTATACCTGCCCCGTCTCCTTGAATTGAAAAAATGCAAAATGCAAAGAGTAAAACGCACTACCTTCCTCTCCTTCTCTGTGATCTGAAGTGCAAATTAAAATGGCTTTTTCCTGCTTTTCATCCTTCCCTTTGTCTCTTACAGCCAGTTATATCTGCCCCTTCTCCTTGAATTGAAAAAATGCAAAATGCAAAGAGTAAAACGCACTACCTTCCTCTCCTTCTCTGTGATCTGAAGTGCAAATTAAAAGGGCTTTTTCCTGCTTTTTATCCTTCCCTTGGTCCCTTACAGCCTGTTATACCTGCCCCGTCTCCTTGAATTGAAAAAATGCAAAATGCAAAGAGTAAAACGCACTACCTTCCTCTCCTTCTCTGTGATCTGAAGTGCAAATTAAAATGGCTTTTTCCTGCTTTTTATCCTTCCCTTTGTCTCTTACAGCCAGTTATATCTGCCCCTTCTCCTTGAATTGAAAAAATGCAAAATGCAAAAAGTAAAAAGCACTACCTTCCTCTCCTTCTCTGTGATCTGAAGTGCAAATTAAAATGGCTTTTTCCTGCTTTTTATCCTTCCCTTTGTCTCTTACAGCCAGTTATATCTGCCCCTTCTCCTTGAATTGAAAAAATGCAAAATGCAAAAAGTAAAAAGCACTATCTTCCTCTCCTTCTCTGTGATCTGAAGTGCAAATTAAAATGGCTTTTTCCTGCTTTTTATCCTTCCTTGTCTCTTACAGCCAGTTATATCTGCCCCTTCTCCTTAAATTGAAAAAATGCAAAATGCAAAAAGTAAAAAGCACTACCTTCCTCTCCTTCTCTGTGATCTGAAGTGCAAATTAAAAGGGCTTTTTCCTGCTTTTTATCCTTCCCTTGGTCCCTTACAGCCAGTTATACCTGCCCCGTCTCCTTGAATTGAAAAAATGCAAAATGCAAAGAGTAAAACGCACTACCTTCCTCTCCTTCTCTGTGATCTGAAGTGCAAATTAAAATGGCGTTTTCCTGCTTTTTATCCTTCCCTTTTTCTCTTACAGCCAGTTATATCTGCCCCTTCTCCTTGAATTAAAAAAATGCAAAATGCAAAAAGTAAAAAGCACTACTTCCTCTCCTTCTCTGTGATCTGAAGTGCAAATTAAAATGGCTTTTTCATGCTTTTTATCCTTCCATTTGTCTCTTACAGCCAGTTATATCTGCCCCTTCTCCTTGAATTGAAAAAATGCAAAATGCAAAAAGTAAAAAGCACTACCTTCCTCTCCTTCTCTGTGATCTGAAGTGCAAATTAAAATGGCTTTTTCCTGCTTTTTATCCTTCCCTTTGTCTCTTACAGCCAGTTATATCTGCCCCTTATCCTTGAATTGAAAAAATGCAAAATGCAAAAAGTAAAAAGCACTACCTTCCTCTCCTTCTCTGTGATCTGAAGTGCAAATTAAAATGGCTTTTTCCTGCTTTTTATCCTTCCCTTTGTCTCTTACAGCCAGTTATATCTGCCCCTTCTCCTTGAATTGAAAAAATGCAAAATGCAAAAAGTAAAAAGCACTACCTTCCTCTCCTTCTCTGTGATCTGAAGTGCAAATTAAAATGGCTTTTCCTGCTTTTTATCCTTCCCTTTGTCTATTACAGCCAGTTATATCTGCCCCTTCCCCTTGAATTGAAAAAAATGCAAAATGCAAAAAGTAAAAAGCACTACCTTCCTCTCCTTCTCTGTGATCTGAAGTGCAAATTAAAATGGCTTTTTCCTGCTTTTTATCCTTCCCTTTGTCTCTTACAGCCAGTTATATCTGCCCCTTCTCCTTGAATTGACAAAATGCAAAATGCAAAAAGTAAAAAGCACTACCTTCCTCTCCTTCTCTGTGATCTGAAGTGTAAATTAAAATGGCTTTTTCCTGCTTTTCATCCTTCCCTTTGTCTCTTACAGCCAGTTATAACTGCCCCTTCTCCTTGAATTGAAAAAATGCAAAATGCAAAAAGTAAAAAGCACTACCTTCCTCTCCTTCTCTGTGATCTGAAGTGCAAATTAAAAGGGATTTTTCCTGCTTTTTACCCTTCCCTTGGTCCCTTACAGCCTGTTATACCTGCCCCGTCTCCTTGAATTGAAAAAATGCAAAATGCAAAGAGTAAAACGCACTACCTTCCTCTCCTTCTCTGTGATCTGAAGTGCAAATTAAAATGGCTTTTTCCTGCTTTTCATCCTTCCCTTTGTCTCTTACAGCCAGTTATATCTGCCCCTTCTCCTTGAATTGAAAAAATGCAAAATGCAAAGAGTAAAACGCACTACCTTCCTCTCCTTCTCTGTGATCTGAAGTGCAAATTAAAAGGGCTTTTTCCTGCTTTTTATCCTTCCCTTGGTCCCTTACAGCCTGTTATACCTGCCCCGTCTCCTTGAATTGAAAAAATGCAAAATGCAAAGAGTAAAACGCACTACCTTCCTCTCCTTCTCTGTGATCTGAAGTGCAAATTAAAATGGCTTTTTCCTGCTTTTTATCCTTCCCTTTGTCTCTTACAGCCAGTTATATCTGCCCCTTCTCCTTGAATTGAAAAAATGCAAAATGCAAAAAGTAAAAAGCACTACCTTCCTCTCCTTCTCTGTGATCTGAAGTGCAAATTAAAATGGCTTTTTCCTGCTTTTTATCCTTCCCTTTGTCTCTTACAGCCAGTTATATCTACCCCTTCTCCTTGAATTGAAAAAATGCAAAATGCAAAAAGTAAAAAGCACTATCTTCCTCTCCTTCTCTATGATCTGAAGTGCAAATTAAAATGGCTTTTTCCTGCTTTTTATCCTTCCTTGTCTCTTACAGCCAGTTATATCTGCCCCTTCTCCTTAAATTGAAAAAATGCAAAATGCAAAAAGTAAAAAGCACTACCTTCCTCTCCTTCTCTGTGATCTGAAGTGCAAATTAAAAGGGCTTTTTCCTGCTTTTTATCCTTCCCTTGGTCCCTTACAGCCAGTTATACCTGCCCGTCTCCTTGAATTGAAAAAATGCAAAATGCAAAGAGTAAAACGCACTACCTTCCTCTCCTTCTCTGTGATCTGAAGTGCAAATTAAAATGGCTTTTTCCTGCTTTTTATCCTTCCCTTTTTCTCTTACAGCCAGTTATATCTGCCCCTTCTCCTTGAATTGAAAAAATGCAAAATGCAAAAAGTAAAAAGCACTACTTCCTCTCCTTCTCTGTGATCTGAAGTGCAAATTAAAATGGCTTTTTCATGCTTTTTATCCTTCCCTTTGTCTCTTACAGCCAGTTATATCTGCCCCTTCTCCTTGAATTGAAAAAATGCAAAATGCAAAAAGTAAAAAGCACTACCTTCCTCTCCTTCTCTGTGATCTGAAGTGCAAATTAAAATGGCTTTTTCCTGCTTTTTATCCTTCCCTTTGTCTCTTACAGCCAGTTATATCTGCCCCTTATCCTTGAATTGAAAAAATGCAAAATGCAAAAAGTAAAAAGCACTACCTTCCTCTCCTTCTCTGTGATCTGAAGTGCAAATTAAAATGGCTTTTTCCTGCTTTTTATCCTTCCCTTTGTCTCTTACAGCCAGTTATATCTGCCCCTTCTCCTTGAATTGAAAAAATGCAAAATGCAAAAAGTAAAAAGCACTACCTTCCTCTCCTTCTCTGTGATCTGAAGTGCAAATTAAAATGGCTTTTTCCTGCTTTTTATCCTTCCCTTTGTCTCTTACAGCCAGTTATATCTGCCCCTTCTCCTTGAATTGAAAAAATGCAAAATGCAAAAAGTAAAAAGCACTATCTTCCTCTCCTTCTCTGTGATCTAAAGTGCAAATTAAAATGGCTTTTTCCTGCTTTTTATCCTTCCTTGTCTCTTACAGCCAGTTATATCTGCCCCTTCTTGAATTGAAAAAATGCAAAATGCAAAAAGTAAAAAGCACTACCTTCCTCTCCTTCTCTGTGATCTGAAGTGCAAATTAAAATGGCTTTTTCCTGCTTTTTATCCTTCCCTTTGTCTCTTGCAGCCAGTTATATCTGCCCCTTCTCCTTGAATTGAAAAAAATGCAAAATGCAAAAAGTAAAAAGCACTACCTTCCTCTCCTTCTCTGTGATCTGAAGTGCAAATTAAAATGGCTTTTTCCTGCTTTTTATCCTTCCCTTTGTCTCTTACAGCCAGTTATATCTGCCCCTTCTCCTTGAATTGAAAAAATGCAAAATGCAAAAAGTAAAAAGCACTACCTTCCTCTCCTTCTCTGTGATCTGAAGTGCAAATTAAAATGGCTTTTTCCTGCTTTTTATCCTTCCCTTTGTCTCTTACAGCCAGTTATATCTGCCCCTTCTCCTTGAATTGAAAAAATGCAAAATGCAAAAAGTAAAAAGCACTACCTTCCTCTCCTTCTCTGTGATCTGAAGTGCAAATTAAAATGGCTTTTCCTGCTTTTTATCCTTCCCTTTGTCTATTACAGCCAGTTATATCTGCCCCTTCCCCTTGAATTGAAAAAATGCAAAATGCAAAAAGTAAAAAGCACTACCTTCCTCTCCTTCTCTGTGATCTGAAGTGCAAATTAAAATGGCTTTTTCCTGCCTTTTATCCTTCCCTTTGTCTCTTACAGCCAGTTATATCTGCCCCTTCTCCTTGAATTGAAAAAATGCAAAATGCAAAAAGTAAAAAGCACTACCTTCCTCTCCTTCTCTGTGATCTGAAGTGCAAATTAAAATGGCTTTTTCCTGCCTTTTATCCTTCCCTTTGTCTCTTACAGCCAGTTATATCTGCCCCTTATCCTTGAATTGAAAATTGCAAAATGCAAAAAGTAAAAAGTAAAAAGCACTACCTTCCTCTCCTTCTCTGTGATCTGAAGTGCAAATTAAAATGGCTTTTTCCTGCTTTTTATCCTTCCCTTTGTCTCTTGCAGCCAGTTATATCTGCCCCTTCTCCTTGAATTGAAAAAAATGCAAAATGCAAAAAGTAAAAAGCACTACCTTCCTCTCCTTCTCTGTGATCTGAAGTGCAAATTAAAATGGCTTTTTCCTGCTTTTTATCCTTCCCTTTGTCTCTTACAGCCAGTTATATCTGCCCCTTCTCCTTGAATTGACAAAATGCAAAATGCAAAAAGTAAAAAGCACTACCTTCCTCTCCTTCTCTGTGATCTGAAGTGCAAATTAAAATGGCTTTTCCTGCTTTTTATCCTTCCCTTTGTCTCTTACAGCCAGTTATATCTGCCCCTTATCCTTGAATTGAAAAAATGCAAAATGCAAAAAGTAAAAAGCACTACCTTCCTCTCCTTCTCTGTGATCTGAAGTGTAAATTAAAATGGCTTTTTCCTGCTTCTTATCCTTCCCTTTGTCTCTTACAGCCAGTTATATCTGCCCCTTCTCCTTGAATTGAAAAAATGCAAAATGCAAAAAGTAAAAAGCACTACCTTCCTCTCCTTCTCTGTGATCTGAAGTGCAAATTAAAATGGCTTTTTCCTGCTTTTTATCCTTCCCTTTGTCTCTTGCAGCCAGTTATATCTGCCCCTTCTCCTTGAATGGAAAAAAATGCAAAATGCAAAAAGTAAAAAGCACTACCTTCCTCTCCTTCTCTGTGATCTGAAGTGCAAATTAAAATGGCTTTTTCCTGCTTTTTATCCTTCCCTTTGTCTCTTACAGCCAGTTATATCTGCCCCTTCTCCTTGAATTGACAAAATGCAAAATGCAAAAAGTAAAAAGCACTACCTTCCTCTCCTTCTCTGTGATCTGAAGTGCAAATTAAAATGGCTTTTCCTGCTTTTTATCCTTCCCTTTGTCTCTTACAGCCAGTTATATCTGCCCCTTATCCTTGAATTGAAAAAATGCAAAATGCAAAAAGTAAAAAGCACTACCTTCCTCTCCTTCTCTGTGATCTGAAGTGTAAATTAAAATGGCTTTTTCCTGCTTCTTATCCTTCCCTTTGTCTCTTACAGCCAGTTATATCTGCCCCTTCTCCTTGAATTGAAAAAATGCAAAATGCAAAAAGTAAAAAGCACTACCTTCCTCTCCTTCTCTGTGATCTGAAGTGCAAATTAAAATGGCTTTTTCCTGCTTTTTATCCTTCCCTTTGTCTCTTGCAGCCAGTTATATCTGCCCCTTCTCCTTGAATGGAAAAAAATGCAAAATGCAAAAAGTAAAAAGCACTACCTTCCTCTCCTTCTCTGTGATCTGAAGTGCAAATTAAAATGGCTTTTTCCTGCTTTTTATCCTTCCCTTTGTCTCTTACAGCCAGTTATATCTGCCCCTTCTCCTTGAATTGAAAAAATGCAAAATGCAAAAAGTAAAAAGCACAACCTTCCTCTCCTTCTCTGTGATCTGAAGTGTAAATTAAAATGGCTTTTTCCTGCTTTTTATCCTTCCTTGTCTCTTACAGCCAGTTATATCTGCCCCTTCTCCTTGAATTGAAAAAATGCAAAATGCAAAAAGTAAAAAGCACTACCTTCCTCTCCTTCTCTGTGATCTGAAGTGCAAATTAAAATGGCTTTTTCCTGCTTTTTATCCTTCCCTTTGTCTCTTGCAGACAGTTATATCTGCCCCTTCTCCTTGAATTGAAACAAATGCAAAATGCAAAAAGTAAAAAGCACTACCTTCCTCTCCTTCTCTGTGATCTGAAGTGCAAATTAAAATGGCTTTTTCCTGCTTTTTATCCTTCCCTTTGTCTCTTACAGCCAGTTATATCTGCCCCTTGTCCTTGAATTGAAAAAATGCAAAATGCAAAAAGTAAAAAGCACTACCTTCCTCTCCTTCTCTGTGATCTGAAGTGCAAATTAAAATGGCTTTTTCCTGCTTTTTATCCTTCCCTTTGTCTCTTACAGCCAGTTATATCTGCCCCTTCTCCTTGAATTGAAAAAATGCAAAATGCAAAAAGTAAAAAGCACTACCTTCCGCTCCTTCTCTGTGATCTGAAGTGCAAATTAAAATGGCTTTTTCCTGCTTTTTATCCTTCCCTTTGTCTCTTACAGCCAGTTATATCTGCCCCTTCTCCTTGAATTGAAAAAATGCAAAATGCAAAAAGTAAAAAGCACTACCTTCCTCTCCTTCTCTGTGATCTGAAGTGCAAATTAAAATGGCTTTTTCCTGCTTTTTATCCTTCCCTTTGTCTCTTGCAGCCAGTTATATCTGCCCCTTCTCCTTGAATTGAAAAAAATGCAAAATGCAAAAAGTAAAAAGCACTACCTTCCTCTCCTTCTCTGTGATCTGAAGTGCAAATTGAAATGGCTTTTTCCTGCTTTTTATCCTTCCCTTGGTCCCTTACAGCCAGTTATACCTGCCCGTCTCCTTGAATTGAAAAAATGCAAAATGCAAAGAGTAAAACGCACTACCTTCCTCTCCTTCTCTGTGATCTGAAGTGTAAATTAAAATGGCTTTTTCCTGCCTTTTATCCTTCCCTTTGTCTCTTACAGCCAGTTATATCTGCCCCTTCTCCTTGAATTGAAAAAATGCAAAATGCAAAAAGTAAAAAGCACTACCTTCCTCTCCTTCTCTGTGATCTGAAGTGCAAATTAAAATGGCTTTTTCCTGCCTTTTATCCTTCCCTTTGTCTCTTACAGCCAGTTATATCTGCCCCTTATCCTTGAATTGAAAATTGCAAAATGCAAAAAGTAAAAAGTAAAAAGCACTACCTTCCTCTCCTTCTCTGTGATCTGAAGTGCAAATTAAAATGGCTTTTTCCTGCTTTTTATCCTTCCCTTTGTCTCTTGCAGCCAGTTATATCTGCCCCTTCTCCTTGAATTGAAAAAAATGCAAAATGCAAAAAGTAAAAAGCACTACCTTCCTCTCCTTCTCTGTGATCTGAAGTGCAAATTAAAATGGCTTTTTCCTGCTTTTTATCCTTCCCTTTGTCTCTTACAGCCAGTTAT
Organism: Erythrolamprus reginae; assembly: GCF_031021105.1. NCBI lineage: Eukaryota > Metazoa > Chordata > Lepidosauria > Squamata > Dipsadidae > Erythrolamprus > Erythrolamprus reginae. The sequence goes on from NC_091952.1 coordinate 139,606,543, forward strand.
ATCTGCCCCTTCTCCTTGAATTGACAAAATGCAAAATGCAAAAAGTAAAAAGCACTACCTTCCTCTCCTTCTCTGTGATCTGAAGTGCAAATTAAAATGGCTTTTCCTGCTTTTTATCCTTCCCTTTGTCTCTTACAGCCAGTTATATCTGCCCCTTATCCTTGAATTGAAAAAATGCAAAATGCAAAAAGTAAAAAGCACTACCTTCCTCTCCTTCTCTGTGATCTGAAGTGTAAATTAAAATGGCTTTTTCCTGCTTCTTATCCTTCCCTTTGTCTCTTACAGCCAGTTATATCTGCCCCTTCTCCTTGAATTGAAAAAATGCAAAATGCAAAAAGTAAAAAGCACTACCTTCCTCTCCTTCTCTGTGATCTGAAGTGCAAATTAAAATGGCTTTTTCCTGCTTTTTATCCTTCCCTTTGTCTCTTGCAGCCAGTTATATCTGCCCCTTCTCCTTGAATGGAAAAAAATGCAAAATGCAAAAAGTAAAAAGCACTACCTTCCTCTCCTTCTCTGTGATCTGAAGTGCAAATTAAAATGGCTTTTTCCTGCTTTTTATCCTTCCCTTTGTCTCTTACAGCCAGTTATATCTGCCCCTTCTCCTTGAATTGACAAAATGCAAAATGCAAAAAGTAAAAAGCACTACCTTCCTCTCCTTCTCTGTGATCTGAAGTGCAAATTAAAATGGCTTTTCCTGCTTTTTATCCTTCCCTTTGTCTCTTACAGCCAGTTATATCTGCCCCTTATCCTTGAATTGAAAAAATGCAAAATGCAAAAAGTAAAAAGCACTACCTTCCTCTCCTTCTCTGTGATCTGAAGTGTAAATTAAAATGGCTTTTTCCTGCTTCTTATCCTTCCCTTTGTCTCTTACAGCCAGTTATATCTGCCCCTTCTCCTTGAATTGAAAAAATGCAAAATGCAAAAAGTAAAAAGCACTACCTTCCTCTCCTTCTCTGTGATCTGAAGTGCAAATTAAAATGGCTTTTTCCTGCTTTTTATCCTTCCCTTTGTCTCTTGCAGCCAGTTATATCTGCCCCTTCTCCTTGAATGGAAAAAAATGCAAAATGCAAAAAGTAAAAAGCACTACCTTCCTCTCCTTCTCTGTGATCTGAAGTGCAAATTAAAATGGCTTTTTCCTGCTTTTTATCCTTCCCTTTGTCTCTTACAGCCAGTTATATCTGCCCCTTCTCCTTGAATTGAAAAAATGCAAAATGCAAAAAGTAAAAAGCACAACCTTCCTCTCCTTCTCTGTGATCTGAAGTGTAAATTAAAATGGCTTTTTCCTGCTTTTTATCCTTCCTTGTCTCTTACAGCCAGTTATATCTGCCCCTTCTCCTTGAATTGAAAAAATGCAAAATGCAAAAAGTAAAAAGCACTACCTTCCTCTCCTTCTCTGTGATCTGAAGTGCAAATTAAAATGGCTTTTTCCTGCTTTTTATCCTTCCCTTTGTCTCTTGCAGACAGTTATATCTGCCCCTTCTCCTTGAATTGAAACAAATGCAAAATGCAAAAAGTAAAAAGCACTACCTTCCTCTCCTTCTCTGTGATCTGAAGTGCAAATTAAAATGGCTTTTTCCTGCTTTTTATCCTTCCCTTTGTCTCTTGCAGCCAGTTATATCTGCCCCTTCTCCTTGAATTGAAAAAAATGCAAAATGCAAAAAGTAAAAAGCACTACCTTCCTCTCCTTCTCTGTGATCTGAAGTGCAAATTAAAATGGCTTTTTCCTGCTTTTTATCCTTCCCTTTGTCTCTTACAGCCAGTTATATCTGCCCCTTCTCCTTGAATTGACAAAATGCAAAATGCAAAAAGTAAAAAGCACTACCTTCCTCTCCTTCTCTGTGATCTGAAGTGCAAATTAAAATGGCTTTTCCTGCTTTTTATCCTTCCCTTTGTCTCTTACAGCCAGTTATATCTGCCCCTTATCCTTGAATTGAAAAAATGCAAAATGCAAAAAGTAAAAAGCACTACCTTCCTCTCCTTCTCTGTGATCTGAAGTGTAAATTAAAATGGCTTTTTCCTGCTTCTTATCCTTCCCTTTGTCTCTTACAGCCAGTTATATCTGCCCCTTCTCCTTGAATTGAAAAAATGCAAAATGCAAAAAGTAAAAAGCACTACCTTCCTCTCCTTCTCTGTGATCTGAAGTGCAAATTAAAATGGCTTTTTCCTGCTTTTTATCCTTCCCTTTGTCTCTTGCAGCCAGTTATATCTGCCCCTTCTCCTTGAATGGAAAAAAATGCAAAATGCAAAAAGTAAAAAGCACTACCTTCCTCTCCTTCTCTGTGATCTGAAGTGCAAATTAAAATGGCTTTTTCCTGCTTTTTATCCTTCCCTTTGTCTCTTACAGCCAGTTATATCTGCCCCTTCTCCTTGAATTGACAAAATGCAAAATGCAAAAAGTAAAAAGCACTACCTTCCTCTCCTTCTCTGTGATCTGAAGTGCAAATTAAAATGGCTTTTCCTGCTTTTTATCCTTCCCTTTGTCTCTTACAGCCAGTTATATCTGCCCCTTATCCTTGAATTGAAAAAATGCAAAATGCAAAAAGTAAAAAGCACTACCTTCCTCTCCTTCTCTGTGATCTGAAGTGTAAATTAAAATGGCTTTTTCCTGCTTCTTATCCTTCCCTTTGTCTCTTACAGCCAGTTATATCTGCCCCTTCTCCTTGAATTGAAAAAATGCAAAATGCAAAAAGTAAAAAGCACTACCTTCCTCTCCTTCTCTGTGATCTGAAGTGCAAATTAAAATGGCTTTTTCCTGCTTTTTATCCTTCCCTTTGTCTCTTGCAGCCAGTTATATCTGCCCCTTCTCCTTGAATGGAAAAAAATGCAAAATGCAAAAAGTAAAAAGCACTACCTTCCTCTCCTTCTCTGTGATCTGAAGTGCAAATTAAAATGGCTTTTTCCTGCTTTTTATCCTTCCCTTTGTCTCTTACAGCCAGTTATATCTGCCCCTTCTCCTTGAATTGAAAAAATGCAAAATGCAAAAAGTAAAAAGCACAACCTTCCTCTCCTTCTCTGTGATCTGAAGTGTAAATTAAAATGGCTTTTTCCTGCTTTTTATCCTTCCTTGTCTCTTACAGCCAGTTATATCTGCCCCTTCTCCTTGAATTGAAAAAATGCAAAATGCAAAAAGTAAAAAGCACTACCTTCCTCTCCTTCTCTGTGATCTGAAGTGCAAATTAAAATGGCTTTTTCCTGCTTTTTATCCTTCCCTTTGTCTCTTGCAGACAGTTATATCTGCCCCTTCTCCTTGAATTGAAACAAATGCAAAATGCAAAAAGTAAAAAGCACTACCTTCCTCTCCTTCTCTGTGATCTGAAGTGCAAATTGAAATGGCTTTTTCCTGCTTTTTATCCTTCCCTTGGTCCCTTACAGCCAGTTATACCTGCCCGTCTCCTTGAATTGAAAAAATGCAAAATGCAAAGAGTAAAACGCACTACCTTCCTCTCCTTCTCTGTGATCTGAAGTGTAAATTAAAATGGCTTTTTCCTGCTTTTTATCCTTCCCTTTGTCTCTTACAGCCAGTTATATCTGCCCCTTCTCCTTGAATTGAAAAAATGCAAAATGCAAAAAGTAAAAAGCACTACTTCCTCTCCTTCTCTGTGATCTGAAGTGCAAATTAAAATGGCTTTTTCATGCTTTTTATCCTTCCATTTGTCTCTTACAGCCAGTTATATCTGCCCCTTCTCCTTGAATTGAAAAAATGCAAAATGCAAAAAGTAAAAAGCACTACCTTCCTCTCCTTCTCTGTGATCTGAAGTGCAAATTAAAATGGCTTTTTCCTGCTTTTTATCCTTCCCTTTGTCTCTTACAGCCAGTTATATCTGCCCCTTCTCCTTGAATTGAAAAAAATGCAAAATGCAAAAAGTAAAAAGCACTACCTTCCTCTCCTTCTCTGTGATCTGAAGTGCAAATTAAAATGGCTTTTTCCTGCTTTTTATCCTTCCCTTTGTCTCTTACAGCCAGTTATATCTGCCCCTTCTCCTTGAATTGAAAAAATGCAAAATGCAAAAAGTAAAAAGCACTACCTTCCTCTCCTTCTCTGTGATCTGAAGTGCAAATAAAAATGGCTTTTTCCTGCCTTTTATCCTTCCCTTTGTCTCTTACAGCCAGTTATATCTGCCCCTTCTCCTTGAATTGAAAAAATGCAAAATGCAAAAAGTAAAAAGCACTACCTTCCTCTCCTTCTCTGTGATCTGAAGTGCAAATGAAAATGGCTTTTTCCTGCCTTTTATCCTTCCCTTTGTCTCTTACAGCCAGTTATATCTGCCCCTTATCCTTGAATTGAAAAAATGCAAAATGCAAAAAGTAAAAAGCACTACCTTCCTCTCCTTCTCTGTGATCTGAAGTGCAAATTAAAATGGCTTTTTCCTGCATTTTATCCTTCCCTTTGTCTCTTGCAGCCAGTTATATCTGCCCCTTCTCCTTGAATTGAAAAAATGCAAAATGCAAAAAGTAAAAAGCACTACCTTCCTCTCCTTCTCTGTGATCTGAAGTGCAAATTAAAATGGCTTTTTCCTGCTTTTTATCCTTCCCTTTGTCTCTTACAGCCAGTTATATCTGCCCCTTCTCCTTGAATTGAAAAAATGCAAAATGCAAAAAGTAAAAAGCACTACCTTCCTCTCCTTCTTTGTGATCTGAAGTGCAAATTAAAATGGCTTTTTCCTGCCTTTTATCCTTCCCTTTGTCTCTTACAGCCAGTTATATCTGCCCCTTATCCTTGAATTGAAAAAATGCAAAATGCAAAAAGTAAAAAGCACTACCTTCCTCTCCTTCTCTGTGATCTGAAGTGCAAATTAAAATGGCTTTTTCCTGCTTTTTATCCTTCCCTTTGTCTCTTGCAGCCAGTTATATCTGCCCCTTCTCCTTGAATTGAAAAAAATGCAAAATGCAAAAAGTAAAAAGCACTACCTTCCTCTCCTTCTCTGTGATCTGAAGTGCAAATTAAAATGGCTTTTTCCTGCTTTTTATCCTTCCCTTTGTCTCTTACAGCCAGTTATATCTGCCCCTTCTCCTTGAATTGAGAAAATGCAAAATGCAAAAAGTAAAAAGCACTACCTTCCTCTCCTTCTCTGTGATCTGAAGTGCAAATTAAAATGGCTTTTTCCTGCCTTTTATCCTTCCCTTTGTCTCTTACAGCCAGTTATATCTGCCCCTTCTCCTTGAATTGAAAAAATGCAAAATGCAAAAAGTAAAAAGCACTACCTTCCTCTCCTTCTCTGTGATCTGAAGTGCAAATTAAAATGGCGTTTTCCTGCCTTTTATCCTTCCCTTTGTCTCTTACAGCCAGTTATATCTGCCCCTTATCCTTGAATTGAAAAAATGCAAAATGCAAAAAGTAAAAAGCACTACCTTCCTCTCCTTCTCTGTGATCTGAAGTGCAAATTAAAATGGCTTTTTCCTGCTTTTTATCCTTCCCTTTGTGTCTTGCAGCCAGTTATATCTGCCCCTTCTCCTTGAATTGAAAAAAATGCAAAATGCAAAAAGTAAAAAGCACTACCTTCCTCTCCTTCTCTGTGATCTGAAGTGCAAATTAAAATGGCTTTTTCCTGCCTTTTATCCTTCCCTTTGTCTCTTACAGCCAGTTATATCTGCCCCTTCTCCTTGAATTGAAAAAATGCAAAATGCAAAAAGTAAAAAGCACTACCTTCCTCTCCTTCTCTGTGATCTGAAGTGCAAATTAAAATGGCTTTTTCCTGCCTTTTATCCTTCCTTGTCTCTTACAGCCAGTTATATCTGCCCCTTCTCCTTGAATTGAAAAAATGCAAAATGCAAAAAGTAAAAAGCACTACCTTCCTCTCCTTCTCTGTGATCTGAAGTGCAAATTAAAATGGCTTTTTCCTGCTTTTTATCCTTCCCTTTGTCTGTTGCAGACAGTTATATCTGCCCCTTCTCCTTGAATTGAAACAAATGCAAAATGCAAAAAGTAAAAAGCACTACCTTCCTCTCCTTCTCTGTGATCTGAAGTGCAAATTAAAATGGCTTTTTCCTGCTTTTTATCCTTCCCTTTGTCTCTTACAGCCAGTTATATCTGCCCCTTATCCTTGAATTGAAAAAATGCAAAATGCAAAAAGTAAAAAGCACTACCTTCCTCTCCTTCTCTGTGATCTGAAGTGCAAATTAAAATGGCTTTTCCTGCTTTTTATCCTTCCCTTTGTCTCTTACAGCCAGTTATATCTGCCCCTTATCCTTGAATTTAAAAAATGCAAAATGCAAAAAGTAAAAAGCACAACCTTCCTCTCCTTCTCTGTGATCTGAAGTGTAAATTAAAATGGCTTTTTCCTGCTTTTTATCCTTCCCTTTGTCTCTTACAGCCAGTTATACCTGCCCCTTCTCCTTGAATTGAAAAAATGCAAAATGCAAAAAGTAAAAAGCACTACCTTCCTCTCCTTCTCTGTGATCTGAAGTGCAAATTAAAATGGCTTTTTCCTGCTTTTTATCCTTCCCTTTGTCTCTTACAGCCAGTTATATCTGCCCCTTGTCCTTGAACTGAAAAAATGCAAAATGCAAAAAGTAAAAAGCACTACCTTCCTCTCCTTCTCTGTGATCTGAAGTGCAAATTAAAATGGCTTTTCCTGCTTTTTATCCTTCCCTTTGTCTCTTACAGCTAGTTATATCTGCCCCTTATCCTTGAATTGAAAAAATGCAAAAAGTAAAAAGCACTACCTTCCTCTCCTTCTCTGTGATCTGAAGTGTAAATTAAAATGGCTTTTTCCTGCTTTTTATCCTTCCCTTTGTCTCTTACAGCCAGTTATACCTGCCCCTTCTCCTTGAATTGAAAAAATGCAAAATGCAAAAAGTAAAAAGCACTACCTTCCTCTCCTTCTCTGTGATCTGAAGTGCAAATAAAAATGGCTTTTTCCTGCTTTTTATCCTTCCCTTTGTCTCTTACAGCCAGTTATATCTGCCCCTTCTCCTTGAATTGAAAAAATGCAAAATGCAAAAAGTAAAAAGCACTACCTTCCTCTCCTTCTCTGTGATCTGAAGTGCAAATTAAAATGGCTTTTTCCTGCTTTTTATCCTTCCCTTTGTCTCTTACAGCCAGTTATATCTGCCCCTTCTCCTTGAATGGAAAAAATGCAAAATGCAAAAAGTAAAAAGCACTACCTTCCTCTCCTTCTCTGTGATCTGAAGTGCAAATTAAAATGGCTTTTTCCTGCTTTTTATCCTTCCCTTTGTCTCTTACAGCCAGTTATATCTGCCCCTTCTCCTTGAATTGAAAAAATGCAAAATGCAAAAAGTAAAAAGCACTACCTTCCTCTCCTTCTCTGTGATCTGAAGTGCAAATTAAAATGGCTTTTTCCTGCTTTTTATCCTTCCCTTTGTCTCTTACAGCCAGTTATATCTGCCCCATCTCCTTGAATTGAAAAAATGCAAAATGCAAAAAGTAAAAAGCACTACCTTCCTCTCCTTCTCTGTGATCTGAAGTGCAAATTAAAATGGCTTTTCCTGCTTTTTATCCTTCCCTTTGTCTCTTACAGCCAGTTATATCTGCCCCTTGTCCTTGAATTGAAAAAATGCAAAATGCAAAAAGTAAAAAGCACTACCTTCCTCTCCTTCTCTGTGATCTGAAGTGCAAATTAAAATGGCTTTTTCCTGCTTTTTATCCTTCCCTTTGTCTCTTACAGCCAGTTATATCTGCCCCTTATCCTTGAATTGAAAAAATGCAAAATGCAAAAAGTAAAAAGCACTACCTTCCTCTCCTTCTCTGTGATCTGAAGTGCAAATTAAAATGGCTTTTCCTGCTTTTTATCCTTCCCTTTGTCTATTACAGCCAGTTATATCTGCCCCTTCTCCTTGAATTGAAAAAATGCAAAATGCAAAAAGTAAAAAGCACTACCTTCCTCTCCTTCTCTGTGATCTGAAGTGCAAATTAAAATGGCTTTTTCCTGCCTTTTATCCTTCCCTTTGTCTCTTACAGCCAGTTATATCTGCCCCTTATCCTTGAATTGAAAAAATGCAAAATGCAAAAAGTAAAAAGCACTACCTTCCTCTCCTTCTCTGTGATCTGAAGTGCAAATTAAAATGGCTTTTTCCTGCTTTTTATCCTTCCCTTTGTCTCTTGCAGCCAGTTATATCTGCCCCTTCTCCTTGAATTGAAAAAAATGCAAAATGCAAAAAGTAAAAAGCACTACCTTCCTCTCCTTCTCTGTGATCTGAAGTGCAAATTAAAATGGCTTTTTCCTGCTTTTTATCCTTCCCTTTGTCTCTTACAGCCAGTTATATCTGCCCCTTCTCCTTGAATTGAAAAAATGCAAAATGCAAAAAGTAAAAAGCACTACCTTCCTCTCCTTCTCTGTGATCTGAAGTGCAAATTAAAATGGCTTTTTCCTGCTTTTTATCCTTCCCTTTGTCTCTTGCAGACAGTTATATCTGCCCCTTCTCCTTGAATTGAAACAAATGCAAAATGCAAAAAGTAAAAAGCACTACCTTCCTCTCCTTCTCTGTGATCTGAATTGCAAATTAAAATGGCTTTTTCCTGCTTTTTATCCTTCCCTTTGTCTCTTACAGCCAGTTATATCTGCCCCTTGTCCTTGAATTGAAAAAATGCAAAATGCAAAAAGTAAAAAACACTACCTTCCTCTCCTTCTCTGTGATCTGAAGTGCAAATTAAAATGGCTTTTCCTGCTTTTTATCCTTCCCTTTGTCTCTTACAGCCAGTTATATCTGCCCCTTATCCTTGAATTGAAAAAATGCAAAATGCAAAAAGTAAAAAGCACTACCTTCCTCTCCTTCTCTGTGATCTGAAGTGTAAATTAAAATGGCTTTTTCCTGCTTTTTATCCTTCCCTTTGTCTCTTACAGCCAGTTATACCTGCCCCTTCTCCTTGAATTGAAAAAATTCAAAATGCAAAAAGTAAAAAGCACTACCTTCCTCTCCTTCTCTGTGATCTGAAGTGCAAATTAAAATGGCTTTTTCCTGCTTTTTATCCTTCCCTTTGTCTCTTACAGCCAGTTATATCTGCCCCTTCTCCTTGAATTGAAAAAATGCAAAATGCAAAAAGTAAAAAGCACTACCTTCCTCTCCTTCTCTGTGATCTGAAGTGCAAATTAAAATGGCTTTTTCCTGCTTTTTATCCTTCCCTTTGTCTCTTACAGCCAGTTATATCTGCCCCTTCTCCTTGAATTGAAAAAATGCAAAATGCAAAGAGTAAAACGCACTACCTTCCTCTCCTTCTCTGTGATCTGAAGTGCAAATTAAAATGGCTTTTTCCTGCTTTTTATCCTTCCCTTTGTCTCTTACAGCCAGTTATATCTGCCCCTTCTCCTTGAATTGAAAAAATGCAAAATGCAAAAAGTAAAAAGCACTACCTTCCTCTCCTTCTCTGTGATCTGAAGTGCAAATTAAAAGGGCTTTTTCCTGCTTTTTATCCTTCCCTTGGTCTCTTACAGCCAGTTATACCTGCCCCTTCTCCTTGAATTGAAAAAATGCAAAGACTAAAACGCACTACCTTCCTCTCCTTCTCTGTGATCTGAAGTGCAAATTAAAATGGCTTTTTCCTGCTTTTTATCCTTCCCTTTGTCTCTTACAGCCAGTTATATCTGCCCCTTCTCCTTGAATTGAAAAAAATGCAAAATGCAAAAAGTAAAAAGCACTACCTTCCTCTCCTTCTCTGTGATCTGAAGTGCAAATAAAAATGGCTTTTTCCTGCTTTTTATCCTTCCCTTTGTCTCTTACAGCCAGTTATATCTGCCCCTTCTCCTTGAATTGAAAAAATGCAAAATGCAAAAAGTAAAAAGCACTACCTTCCTCTCCTTCTCTGTGATCTGAAGTGCAAATTAAAATGGCTTTTTCCTACTTTTTATCCTTCCCTTTGTCTCTTACAGCCAGTTATATCTGCCCCTTATCCTTGAATTGAAAAAATGCAAAATGCAAAAAGTAAAAAGCACTACCTTCCTCTCCTTCTCTGTGATCTGAAGTGCAAATTAAAATGGCTTTTTCCTGCCTTTTATCCTTCCCTTTGTCTCTTACAGCCAGTTATATCTGCCCCTTATCCTTGAATTGAAAAAATGCAAAATGCAAAAAGTAAAAAGCACTACCTTCCTCTCCTTCTCTGTGATCTGAAGTGCAAATTAAAATGGCTTTTTCCTGCTTTTTATCCTTCCCTTTGTCTCTTGCAGCCAGTTATATCTGCCCCTTCTCCTTGAATTGAAAAAAATGCAAAATGCAAAAAGTAAAAAGCACTACCTTCCTCTCCTTCTCTGTGATCTGAAGTGCAAATTAAAATGGCTTTTTCCTGCTTTTTATCCTTCCCTTTGTCTCTTACAGCCAGTTATATCTGCCCCTTCTCCTTGAATTGACAAAATGCAAAATGCAAAAAGTAAAAAGCACTACCTTCCTCTCCTTCTCTGTGATCTGAAGTGCAAATTAAAATGGCTTTTCCTGCTTTTTATCCTTCCCTTTGTCTCTTACAGCCAGTTATATCTGCCCCTTATCCTTGAATTGAAAAAATGCAAAATGCAAAAAGTAAAAAGCACTACCTTCCTCTCCTTCTCTTTGATCTGAAGTGTAAATTAAAATGGCTTTTTCCTGCTTCTTATCCTTCCCTTTGTCTCTTACAGCCAGTTATACCTGCCCCTTCTCCTTGAATGGAAAAAATGCAAAATGCAAAAAGTAAAAAGCACTACCTTCCTCTCCTTCTCTGTGATCTGAAGTACAAATTAAAATGGCTTTTTCCTGCTTTTTATCCTTCCCTTTGTCTCTTACACCCAGTTATATCTGCCCCTTCTCCTTGAATTTAAAAAATGCAAAATGCAAAAAGTAAAAAGCACTACCTTCCTCTCCTTCTCTGTGATCTGAAGTGCAAATTAAAATGGCTTTTTCCTGCTTTTTATCCTTCCCTTTGTCTCTTACAGCCAGTTATATCTGCCCCTTCTCCTTTAATTGAAAAAATGCAAAATGCAAAAAGTAAAAAGCACTATCTTCCTCTCCTTCTCTGTGATCTGAAGTGCAAATTAAAATGGCTTTTTCCTGCTTTTTATCCTTCCTTGTCTCTTACAGCCAGTTATATCTGCCCCTTCTCCTTGAATTGAAAAAATGCAAAATGCAAAAAGTAAAAAGCACTACCTTCCTCTCCTTCTCTGTGATCTGAAGTGTAAATTAAAATGGCTTTTTCCTGCTTTTTATCCTTCCCTTTGTCTCTTACAGCCAGTTATACCTGCCCCTTCTCCTTGAATTGAAAAAATTCAAAATGCAAAAAGTAAAAAGCACTACCTTCCTCTCCTTCTCTGTGATCTGAAGTGCAAATTAAAATGGCTTTTTCCTGCTTTTTATCCTTCCCTTTGTCTCTTACAGCCAGTTATATCTGCCCCTTCTCCTTGAATTGAAAAAATGCAAAATGCAAAAAGTAAAAAGCACTACCTTCCTCTCCTTCTCTGTGATCTGAAGTGCAAATTAAAATGGCTTTTTCCTGCTTTTTATCCTTCCCTTTGTCTCTTACAGCCAGTTATATCTGCCCCTTCTCCTTGAATTGAAAAAATGCAAAATGCAAAGAGTAAAACGCACTACCTTCCTCTCCTTCTCTGTGATCTGAAGTGCAAATTAAAATGGCTTTTTCCTGCTTTTTATCCTTCCCTTTGTCTCTTACAGCCAGTTATATCTGCCCCTTCTCCTTGAATTGAAAAAATGCAAAATGCAAAAAGTAAAAAGCACTACCTTCCTCTCCTTCTCTGTGATCTGAAGTGCAAATTAAAAGGGCTTTTTCCTGCTTTTTATCCTTCCCTTGGTCTCTTACAGCCAGTTATACCTGCCCCTTCTCCTTGAATTGAAAAAATGCAAAGACTAAAACGCACTACCTTCCTCTCCTTCTCTGTGATCTGAAGTGCAAATTAAAATGGCTTTTTCCTGCTTTTTATCCTTCCCTTTGTCTCTTACAGCCAGTTATATCTGCCCCTTCTCCTTGAATTGAAAAAAATGCAAAATGCAAAAAGTAAAAAGCACTACCTTCCTCTCCTTCTCTGTGATCTGAAGTGCAAATAAAAATGGCTTTTTCCTGCTTTTTATCCTTCCCTTTGTCTCTTACAGCCAGTTATATCTGCCCCTTCTCCTTGAATTGAAAAAATGCAAAATGCAAAAAGTAAAAAGCACTACCTTCCTCTCCTTCTCTGTGATCTGAAGTGCAAATTAAAATGGCTTTTCCTGCTTTTTATCCTTCCCTTTGTCTCTTACAGCCAGTTATATCTGCCCCTTATCCTTGAATTGAAAAAATGCAAAATGCAAAAAGTAAAAAGCACTACCTTCCTCTCCTTCTCTTTGATCTGAAGTGTAAATTAAAATGGCTTTTTCCTGCTTCTTATCCTTCCCTTTGTCTCTTACAGCCAGTTATACCTGCCCCTTCTCCTTGAATGGAAAAAATGCAAAATGCAAAAAGTAAAAAGCACTACCTTCCTCTCCTTCTCTGTGATCTGAAGTACAAATTAAAATGGCTTTTTCCTGCTTTTTATCCTTCCCTTTGTCTCTTACACCCAGTTATATCTGCCCCTTCTCCTTGAATTTAAAAAATGCAAAATGCAAAAAGTAAAAAGCACTACCTTCCTCTCCTTCTCTGTGATCTGAAGTGCAAATTAAAATGGCTTTTTCCTGCTTTTTATCCTTCCCTTTGTCTCTTACAGCCAGTTATATCTGCCCCTTCTCCTTGAATTGAAAAAATGCAAAATGCAAAAAGTAAAAAGCACTATCTTCCTCTCCTTCTCTGTGATCTGAAGTGCAAATTAAAATGGCTTTTTCCTGCTTTTTATCCTTCCTTGTCTCTTACAGCCAGTTATATCTGCCCCTTCTCCTTGAATTGAAAAAATGCAAAATGCAAAAAGTAAAAAGCACTACCTTCCTCTCCTTCTCTGTGATCTGAAGTGCAAATTAAAATGGCTTTTTCCTGCTTTTTATCCTTCCCTTTGTCTCTTGCAGCCAGTTATATCTGCCCCTTCTCCTTGAATTGAAAAAAAAATGCAAAATGCAAAAAGTAAAAAGCACTACCTTCCTCTCCTTCTCTGTGATCTGAAGTGCAAATTAAAATGGCTTTTTCCTGCTTTTTATCCTTCCCTTTGTCTCTTGCAGCCAGTTATATCTGCCCCTTCTCATTGAATTGAAAAAATGCAAAATGCAAAAAGTAAAAAGCACTACCTTCCTCTCCTTCTCTGTGATCTGAAGTGCAAATTAAAATGGCTTTTTCCTGCTTTTTATCCTTCCCTTTGTCTCTTACAGCCAGTTATATCTGCCCCTTCTCCTTGAATTGACAAAATGCAAAATGCAAAAAGTAAAAAGCACTACCTTCCTCTCCTTCTCTGTGATCTGAAGTGCAAATTAAAATGGCTTTTCCTGCTTTTTATCCTTCCCTTTGTCTCTTACAGCCAGTTATATCTGCCCCTTATCCTTGAATTGAAAAAATGCAAAATGCAAAAAGTAAAAAGCACTACCTTCCTCTCCTTCTCTTTGATCTGAAGTGTAAATTAAAATGGCTTTTTCCTGCTTCTTATCCTTCCCTTTGTCTCTTACAGCCAGTTATACCTGCCCCTTCTCCTTGAATGGAATAAATGCAAAATGCAAAAAGTAAAAAGCACTACCTTCCTCTCCTTCTCTGTGATCTGAAGTACAAATTAAAATGGCTTTTTCCTGCTTTTTATCCTTCCCTTTGTCTCTTACACCCAGTTATATCTGCCCCTTCTCCTTGAATTTAAAAAATGCAAAATGCAAAAAGTAAAAAGCACTACCTTCCTCTCCTTCTCTGTGATCTGAAGTGCAAATTAAAATGGCTTTTTCCTGCTTTTTATCCTTCCCTTTGTCTCTTACAGCCAGTTATATCTGCCCCTTCTCCTTGAATTGAAAAAATGCAAAATGCAAAAAGTAAAAAGCACTATCTTCCTCTCCTTCTCTGTGATCTGAAGTGCAAATTAAAATGGCTTTTTCCTGCTTTTTATCCTTCCTTGTCTCTTACAGCCAGTTATATCTGCCCCTTCTCCTTGAATTGAAAAAAAATGCAAAATGCAAAAAGTAAAAAGCACTACCTTCCTCTCCTTCTCTGTGATCTGAAGTGCAAATTAAAATGGCTTTTTCCTGCTTTTTATCCTTCCCTTTGTCTCTTGCAGCCAGTTATATCTGCCCCTTCTCATTGAATTGAAAAAATGCAAAATGCAAAAAGTAAAAAGCACTACCTTCCTCTCCTTCTCTGTGATCTGAAGTGCAAATTAAAATGGCTTTTCCTGCTTTTTATCCTTCCCTTTGTCTCTTACAGCCAGTTATATCTGCCCCTTCTCATTGAATTGAAAAAATGCAAAATGCAAAAAGTAAAAAGCACTACCTTCCTCTCCTTCTCTGTGATCTGAAGTGCAAATTAAAATGGCTTTTCCTGCTTTTTATCCTTCCCTTTGTCTCTTACAGCCAGTTATATCTGCCCCTTCTCCTTGAATTGAAAAAATGCAAAATGCAAAAAGTAAAAAGCACTATCTTCCTCTCCTTCTCTGTGATCTGAAGTGCAAATTAAAATGGCTTTTTCCTGCTTTTTATCCTTCCTTGTCTCTTACAGCCAGTTATATCTGCCCCTTCTCCTTGAATTGAAAAAATGCAAAATGCAAAAAGTAAAAAGCACTACCTTCCTCTCCTTCTCTGTGATCTGAAGTGCAAATTAAAATGGCTTTTTCCTGCTTTTTATCCTTCCCTTTGTCTCTTACAGCCAGTTATATCTGCCCCTTCTCCTTGAATTGACAAAATGCAAAATGCAAAAAGTAAAAAGCACTACCTTCCTCTCCTTCTCTGTGATCTGAAGTGCAAATTAAAATGGCTTTTCCTGCTTTTTATCCTTCCCTTTGTCTCTTACAGCCAGTTATATCTGCCCCTTATCCTTGAATTGAAAAAATGCAAAATGCAAAAAGTAAAAAGCACTACCTTCCTCTCCTTCTCTTTGATCTGAAGTGTAAATTAAAATGGCTTTTTCCTGCTTCTTATCCTTCCCTTTGTCTCTTACAGCCAGTTATACCTGCCCCTTCTCCTTGAATGGAAAAAATGCAAAATGCAAAAAGTAAAAAGCACTACCTTCCTCTCCTTCTCTGTGATCTGAAGTACAAATTAAAATGGCTTTTTCCTGCTTTTTATCCTTCCCTTTGTCTCTTACACCCAGTTATATCTGCCCCTTCTCCTTGAATTTAAAAAATGCAAAATGCAAAAAGTAAAAAGCACTACCTTCCTCTCCTTCTCTGTGATCTGAAGTGCAAATTAAAATGGCTTTTTCCTGCTTTTTATCCTTCCCTTTGTCTCTTACAGCCAGTTATATCTGCCCCTTCTCCTTGAATTGAAAAAATGCAAAATGCAAAAAGTAAAAAGCACTATCTTCCTCTCCTTCTCTGTGATCTGAAGTGCAAATTAAAATGGCTTTTTCCTGCTTTTTATCCTTCCTTGTCTCTTACAGCCAGTTATATCTGCCCCTTCTCCTTGAATTGAAAAAATGCAAAATGCAAAAAGTAAAAAGCACTACCTTCCTCTCCTTCTCTGTGATCTGAAGTGCAAATTAAAATGGCTTTTTCCTGCTTTTTATCCTTCCCTTTGTCTCTTGCAGCCAGTTATATCTGCCCCTTCTCATTGAATTGAAAAAAATGCAAAATGCAAAAAGTAAAAAGCACTACCTTCCTCTCCTTCTCTGTGATCTGAAGTGCAAATTAAAATGGCTTTTTCCTGCTTTTTATCCTTCCCTTTGTCTCTTACAGCCAGTTATATCTGCCCCTTCTCCTTGAATTGACAAAATGCAAAATGCAAAAAGTAAAAAGCACTACCTTCCTCTCCTTCTCTGTGATCTGAAGTGCAAATTAAAATGGCTTTTCCTGCTTTTTATCCTTCCCTTTGTCTCTTACAGCCAGTTATATCTGCCCCTTATCCTTGAATTGAAAAAATGCAAAATGCAAAAAGTAAAAAGCACTACCTTCCTCTCCTTCTCTTTGATCTGAAGTGTAAATTAAAATGGCTTTTTCCTGCTTCTTATCCTTCCCTTTGTCTCTTACAGCCAGTTATACCTGCCCCTTCTCCTTGAATGGAATAAATGCAAAATGCAAAAAGTAAAAAGCACTACCTTCCTCTCCTTCTCTGTGATCTGAAGTACAAATTAAAATGGCTTTTTCCTGCTTTTTATCCTTCCCTTTGTCTCTTACACCCAGTTATATCTGCCCCTTCTCCTTCAATTTAAAAAATGCAAAATGCAAAAAGTAAAAAGCACTACCTTCCTCTCCTTCTCTGTGATCTGAAGTGCAAATTAAAATGGCTTTTTCCTGCTTTTTATCCTTCCCTTTGTCTCTTACAGCCAGTTATATCTGCCCCTTCTCCTTGAATTGAAAAAATGCAAAATGCAAAAAGTAAAAAGCACTATCTTCCTCTCCTTCTCTGTGATCTGAAGTGCAAATTAAAATGGCTTTTCCTGCTTTTTATCCTTCCCTTTGTCTCTTACAGCCAGTTATATCTGCCCCTTCTCATTGAATTGAAAAAATGCAAAATGCAAAAAGTAAAAAGCACTACCTTCCTCTCCTTCTCTGTGATCTGAAGTGCAAATTAAAATGGCTTTTCCTGCTTTTTATCCTTCCCTTTGTCTCTTACAGCCAGTTATATCTGCCCCTTCTCCTTGAATTGAAAAAATGCAAAATGCAAAAAGTAAAAAGCACTATCTTCCTCTCCTTCTCTGTGATCTGAAGTGCAAATTAAAATGGCTTTTTCCTGCTTTTTATCCTTCCTTGTCTCTTACAGCCAGTTATATCTGCCCCTTCTCCTTGAATTGAAAAAATGCAAAATGCAAAAAGTAAAAAGCACTACCTTCCTCTCCTTCTCTGTGATCTGAAGTGCAAATTAAAATGGCTTTTTCCTGCTTTTTATCCTTCCCTTTGTCTATTGCAGCCAGTTATATCTGCCCCTTCTCCTTGAATTGAAAAAAATGCAAAATGCAAAAAGTAAAAAGCACTACCTTCCTCTCCTTCTCTGTGATCTGAAGTGCAAATTAAAATGGCTTTTTCCTGCTTTTTATCCTTCCCTTTGTCTCTTGCAGCCAGTTATATCTGCCCCTTATCCTTGAATTGAAAAAATGCAAAAAGTAAAAAGCACTACCTTCCTCTCCTTCTCTGTGATCTGAAGTGTAAATTAAAATGGCTTTTTCCTGCTTTTTATCCTTCCCTTTGTCTCTTACAGCCAGTTATACCTGCCCCTTCTCCTTGAATTGATTAATGCAAAATGCAAAAAGTAAAAAGCACTACCTTCCTCTCCTTCTCTGTGATCTGAAGTGCAAATTAAAATGGCTTTTTCCTGCTTTTTATCCTTCCTTGTCTCTTACAGCCAGTTATATCTGCCCCTTCTCCTTAAATTATAAAAATGCAAAATGCAAAAAGTAAAAAGCACTACCTTCCTCTCCTTCTCTGTGATCTGAAGTGCAAATTAAAATGGCTTTTTCCTGCTTTTTATCCTTCCCTTTGTCTCTTGCAGCCAGTTATATCTGCCCCTTCTCCTTGAATTGAAACAAATCCAAAATGCAAAAAGTAAAAAGCACTACCTTCCTCTCCTTCTCTGTGATCTGAAGTGCAAATTAAAATGGCTTTTTCCTGCTTTTTATCCTTCCCTTTGTCTCTTACAGCCAGTTATATCTGCCCCTTGTCCTTGAATTGAAAAAATGCAAAATGCAAAAAGTAAAAAGCACTACCTTCCTCTCCTTCTCTGTGATCTGAAGTGCAAATTAAAATGGCTTTTCCTGCTTTTTATCCTTCCCTTTGTCTCTTACAGCCAGTTATATCTGCCCCTTATCCTTGAATTGAAAAAATGCAAAATGCAAAAAGTAAAAAGCACTACCTTCCTCTCCTTCTCTGTGATCTGAAGTGTAAATTAAAATGGCTTTTTCCTGCTTTTTATCCTTCCCTTTGTCTCTTACAGCCAGTTATACCTGCCCCTTCTCCTTGAATTGAAAAAATGCAAAATGCAAAAAGTAAAAAGCACTACCTTCCTCTCCTTCTCTGTGATCTGAAGTGCAAATTAAAATGGCTTTTTCCTGCTTTTTATCCTTCCCTTTGTCTCTTACAGCCAGTTATATCTGCCCCTTCTCCTTGAATTGAAAAAATGCAAAATGCAAAAAGTAAAAAGCACTACCTTCCTCTCCTTCTCTGTGATCTGAAGTGCAAATTAAAATGGCTTTTTCCTGCTTTTTATCCTTCCCTTTGTCTCTTGCAGCCAGTTATATCTGCCCCTTCTCCTTGAATTGAAAAAATGCAAAATGCAAAAAGTAAAAAGCACTACCTTCCTCTCCTTCTCTGTGATCTGAAGTGCAAATTAAAATGGCTTTTTCCTGCTTTTTATCCTTCCCTTTGTCTCTTACAGCCAGTTATATCTGCCCCTTCTCCTTGAATTGAAAAAATGCAAAATGCAAAAAGTAAAAAGCACTACCTTCCTCTCCTTCTCTGTGATCTGAAGTGCAAATTAAAATGGCTTTTTCCTGCTTTTTATCCTTCCCTTTGTCTCTTACAGCCAGTTATATCTGCCCCTTCTCCTTGAATGGAAAAAATGCAAAATGCAAAAAGTAAAAAGCACTACCTTCCTCTCCTTCTTTGTGATCTGAAGTGGAAATTAAAATGGCTTTTCCTGCTTTTTATCCTTCCCTTTGTCTCTTACAGCCAGTTATATCTGCCCCTTCTCCTTGAATTGAAAAAATGCAAAATGCAAAAAGTAAAAAGCACTACCTTCCTCTCCTTCTCTGTGATCTGAAGTGTAAATTAAAATGGCTTTTTCCTGCTTCTTATCCTTCCCTTTGTCTCTTACAGCCAGTTATACCTGCCCCTTCTCCTTGAATGGAAAAAATGCAAAATGCAAAAAGTAAAAAGCACTACCTTCCTCTCCTTCTCTGTGATCTGAAGTGCAAATTAAAATGGCTTTTTCCTGCTTTTTATCCTTCCCTTTGTCTCTTACAGCCAGTTATATCTGCCCCTTATCCTTGAATTGAAAAAATGCAAAATGCAAAAAGTAAAAAGCACTACCTTCCTCTCCTTCTCTGTGATCTGAAGTGCAAATTAAAATGGCTTTTTCCTGCTTTTTATCCTTCCCTTTGTCTCTTACAGCCAGTTATATCTGCCCCTTCTCCTTGAATTTAAAAAATGCAAAATGCAAAAAGTAAAAAGCACTACCTTCCTCTCCTTCTCTGTGATCTGAAGTGCAAATTAAAATGGCTTTTTCCTGCTTTTTATCCTTCCCTTTGTCTCTTACAGCCAGTTATATCTGCCCCTTCTCCTTGAATGGAAAAAATGCAAAATGCAAAAAGTAAAAAGCACTACCTTCCTCTCCTTCTCTGTGATCTGAAGTGCAAATTAAAATGGCTTTTTCCTGCTTTTTATCCTTCCCTTTGTCTCTTACAGCCAGTTATATCTGCCCCTTCTCCTTGAATTGAAAAAATGCAAAATGCAAAAAGTAAAAAGCACTACCTTCCTCTCCTTCTCTGTGATCTGAAGTGCAAATTAAAATGGCTTTTCCCTGCTTTTTATCCTTCCCTTTGTCTCTTACAGCCAGTTATATCTGCCCCTTCTCCTTGAATTGAAAAAATGCAAAATGCAAAAAGTAAAAAGCACTACCTTCCTCTCCTTCTCTGTGATCTGAAGTGCAAATTAAAATGGCTTTTTCCTGCTTTTTATCCTTCCCTTTGTCTCTTACAGCCAGTTATATCTGCCCCTTCTCCTTGAATTGAAAAAATGCAAAATGCAAAAAGTAAAAAGCACTACCTTCCTCTCCTTCTCTGTGATCTGAAGTGCAAATTAAAATGGCTTTTCCCTGCTTTTTATCCTTCCCTTTGTCTCTTACAGCCAGTTATATCTGCCCCTTCTCCTTGAATGGAAAAAATGCAAAATGCAAAAAGTAAAAAGCACTACCTTCCTCTCCTTCTCTGTGATCTGAAGTGCAAATTAAAATGGCTTTTTCCTGCTTTTTATCCTTCCCTTTGTCTCTTACAGCCAGTTATATCTGCCCCTTATCCTTGAATTGAAAAAATGCAAAATGCAAAAAGCACTACCTTCCTCTCCTTCTCTGTGATCTGAAGTGCAAATTAAAATGGCTTTTCCCTGCTTTTTATCCTTCCCTTTGTCTCTTACAGCCAGTTATATCTGCCCCTTCTCCTTGAATGGAAAAAATGCAAAATGCAAAAAGTAAAAAGCACTACCTTCCTCTCCTTCTCTGTGATCTGAAGTGCAAATTAAAATGGCTTTTTCCTGCTTTTTATCCTTCCCTTTGTCTCTTACAGCCAGTTATATCTGCCCCTTATCCTTGAATTGAAAAAATGCAAAATGCAAAAAGCACTACCTTCCTCTCCTTCTCTGTGATCTGAAGTGCAAATTAAAATGGCTTTTTCCTGCTTTTTATCCTTCCCTTTGTCTCTTACAGCCAGTTATATCTGCCCCTTCTCCTTGAATTGAAAAAATGCAAAATGCAAAAAGTAAAAAGCACTACCTTCCTCTCCTTCTCTGTGATCTGAAGTGCAAATTAAAATGGCTTTTTCCTGCTTTTTATTCTTCCCTTTGTCTCTTACAGCCAGTTATATCTGCCCCTTCTCCTTGAATTGAAAAAATGCAAAATGCAAAAAGTAAAAAGCACTACCTTCCTCTCCTTCTCTGTGATCTGAAGTGCAAATTAAAATGGCTTTTTCCTGCTTTTTATCCTTCCCTTTGTCTCTTACAGCCAGTTATATCTGCCCCTTCTCCTTGAATTGAAAAAATGCAAAATGCAAAAAGTAAAAAGCACTACCTTCCTCTCCTTCTGTGTGATCTGAAGTGCAAATTAAAATGGCTTTTTCCTGCTTTTTATCCTTCCCTTTGTCTCTTGCAGCCAGTTATATCTGCCCCTTCTCCTTGAATTGAAAAAATGCAAAATGCAAAAAGTAAAAAGCACTACCTTCCTCTCCTTCTCTGTGATCTGAAGTGCAAATTAAAATGGCTTTTTCCTGCTTTTTATCCTTCCCTTTGTCTCTTACAGCCAGTTATATCTGCCCCTTCTCCTTGAATTGAAAAAATGCAAAATGCAAAAAGTAAAAAGCACTACCTTCCTCTCCTTCTCTGTGATCTGAAGTGCAAATTAAAATGGCTTTTTCCTGCTTTTTATCCTTCCCTTTGTCTCTTACAGCCAGTTATATCTGCCCCTTCTCCTTGAATGGAAAAAATGCAAAATGCAAAAAGTAAAAAGCACTACCTTTCTCTCCTTCTTTGTGATCTGAAGTGGAAATTAAAATGGCTTTTCCTGCTTTTTATCCTTCCCTTTGTCTCTTACAGCCAGTTATATCTGCCCCTTCTCCTTGAATTGAAAAAATGCAAAATGCAAAAAGTAAAAAGCACTACCTTCCTCTCCTTCTCTGTGATCTGAAGTGTAAATTAAAATGGCTTTTTCCTGCTTCTTATCCTTCCCTTTGTCTCTTACAGCCAGTTATACCTGCCCCTTCTCCTTGAATGGAAAAAATGCAAAATGCAAAAAGTAAAAAGCACTACCTTCCTCTCCTTCTCTGTGATCTGAAGTGCAAATTAAAATGGCTTTTTCCTGCTTTTTATCCTTCCCTTTGTCTCTTACAGCCAGTTATATCTGCCCCTTATCCTTGAATTGAAAAAATGCAAAATGCAAAAAGTAAAAAGCACTACCTTCCTCTCCTTCTCTGTGATCTGAAGTGCAAATTAAAATGGCTTTTTCCTGCTTTTTATCCTTCCCTTTGTCTCTTACAGCCAGTTATATCTGCCCCTTCTCCTTGAATTTAAAAAATGCAAAATGCAAAAAGTAAAAAGCACTACCTTCCTCTCCTTCTCTGTGATCTGAAGTGCAAATTAAAATGGCTTTTTCCTGCTTTTTATCCTTCCCTTTGTCTCTTACAGCCAGTTATATCTGCCCCTTCTCCTTGAATGGAAAAAATGCAAAATGCAAAAAGTAAAAAGCACTACCTTCCTCTCCTTCTCTGTGATCTGAAGTGCAAATTAAAATGGCTTTTTCCTGCTTTTTATCCTTCCCTTTGTCTCTTACAGCCAGTTATATCTGCCCCTTCTCCTTGAATTGAAAAAATGCAAAATGCAAAAAGTAAAAAGCACTACCTTCCTCTCCTTCTCTGTGATCTGAAGTGCAAATTAAAATGGCTTTTTCCTGCTTTTTATTCTTCCCTTTGTCTCTTACAACCAGTGATATCTGCCCCTTCTCCTTGAATTGAAAAAATGCAAAATGCAAAAAGTAAAAAGCACTACCTTCCTCTCCTTCTCTGTGATCTGAAGTGCAAATTAAAAGGGCTTTTCCCTGCTTTTTATCCTTCCCTTTGTCTCTTACAGCCAGTTATATCTGCCCCTTCTCCTTGAATTGAAAAAATGCAAAATGCAAAAAGTAAAAAGCACTACCTTCCTCTCCTTCTCTGTGATCTGAAGTGTAAATTAAAATGGCTTTTTCCTGCTTCTTATCCTTCCCTTTGTCTCTTACAGTCAGTTATACCTGCCCCTTCTCCTTGAATGGAAAAAATGCAAAATGCAAAAAGTAAAAAGCACTACCTTCCTCTCCTTCTCTGTGATCTGAAGTGCAAATTAAAATGGCTTTTTCCTGCTTTTTATCCTTCCCTTTGTCTCTTACAGCCAGTTATATCTGCCCCTTATCCTTGAATTGAAAAAATGCAAAATGCAAAAAGTAAAAAGCACTACCTTCCTCTCCTTCTCTGTGATCTGAAGTGCAAATTAAAATGGCTTTTTCCTGCTTTTTATCCTTCCCTTTGTCTCTTACAGCCAGTTATATCTGCCCCTTCTCCTTGAATTTAAAAAATGCAAAATGCAAAAAGTAAAAAGCACTACCTTCCTCTCCTTCTCTGTGATCTGAAGTGCAAATTAAAATGGCTTTTTCCTGCTTTTTATCCTTCCCTTTGTCTCTTACAGCCAGTTATATCTGCCCCTTCTCCTTGAATGGAAAAAATGCAAAATGCAAAAAGTAAAAAGCACTACCTTCCTCTCCTTCTCTGTGATCTGAAGTGCAAATTAAAATGGCTTTTTCCTGCTTTTTATCCTTCCCTTTGTCTCTTACAGCCAGTTATATCTGCCCCTTCTCCTTGAATTGAAAAAATGCAAAATGCAAAAAGTAAAAAGCACTACCTTCCTCTCCTTCTCTGTGATCTGAAGTGCAAATTAAAATGGCTTTTTCCTGCTTTTTATTCTTCCCTTTGTCTCTTACAACCAGTGATATCTGCCCCTTCTCCTTGAATTGAAAAAATGCAAAATGCAAAAAGTAAAAAGCACTACCTTCCTCTCCTTCTCTGTGATCTGAAGTGCAAATTAAAAGGGCTTTTCCCTGCTTTTTATCCTTCCCTTTGTCTCTTACAGCCAGTTATATCTGCCCCTTCTCCTTGAATTGAAAAAATGCAAAATGCAAAGAGTAAAACGCACTACCTTCCTCTCCTTCTCTGTGATCTGAAGTGCAAATTAAAATGGCTTTTTCCTGCTTTTTATCCTTCCCTTTGTCTCTTACAGCCAGTTATACCTGCCCCTTCTCCTTGAATTGAAAAAATGCAAAATGTAAAAAGTAAAAAGCACTACCTTCCTCTCCTTCTCTGTGATCTGAAGTGCAAATTAAAAGGGCTTTTTCCTGCTTTTTATCCTTCCCTTGGTCTCTTACAGCCAGTTATACCTGCCCCTTCTCCTTGAATTGAAAAAATGCAAAATGCAAAGAGTAAAACGCACTACCTTCCACTCCTTCTCTGTGATCTGAAGTGCAAATTAAAATGGCTTTTTCCTGCTTTTTATCCTTCCCTTTGTCTCTTACAGCCAGTTATATCTGCCCCTTCTCCTTGAATTGAAAAAAATGCGAAATGCAAAAAGTAAAAAGCACTACCTTCCTCTCCTTCTCTGTGATCTGAAGTGCAAATTAAAATGGCTTTTTCCTGCTTTTTATCCTTCCCTTTGTCTCTTACAGCCAGTTATATCTGCCCCTTCTCCTTGAATTGAAAAAATGCAAAATGCAAAAAGTAAAAAGCACTACTTTCCTCTCCTTCTCTGTGATCTGAAGTGCAAATTAAAATGGCTTTTTCCTGCTTTTTATCCTTCCCTTTGTCTCTTACAGCCAGTTATATCTGCCCCTTCTCCTTGAATTGAAAAAATGCAAAATGCAAAAAGTAAAAAGCACTACCTTCCTCTCCTTCTCTGTGATCTGAAGTGCAAATTAAAATGGCTTTTTCCTGCTTTTTATCCTTCCCTTTGTCTCTTACAGCCAGTTATATCTGCCCCTTCTCCTTGAATGGAAAAAATGCAAAATGCAAAAAGTAAAAAGCACTACCTTCCTCTCCTTCTCTGTGATCTGAAGTGCAAATTAAAATGGCTTTTTCCTGCTTTTTATCCTTTCCTTTGTCTCTTACAGCCAGTTATATCTGCCCCTTCTCCTTGAATTGAAAAAATGCAAAATGCAAAAAGTAAAAAGCACTACCTTCCTCTCCTTGTCTGTGATCTGAAGTGCAAATTAAAATGGCTTTTTCCTGCTTTTTATCCTTCCCTTTGTCTCTTACAGCCAGTTATATCTGCCCCTTCTCCTTGAATTGAAAAAATGCAAAATGCAAAAAGTAAAAAGCACTACCTTCCTCTCCTTCTCTGTGATCTGAAGTGCAAATTAAAATGGCTTTTTCCTGCTTTTTATCCTTCCCTTTGTCTCTTACAGCCAGTTATATCTGCCCCTTCTCCTTGAATTGAAAAAATGCAAAATGCAAAAAGTAAAAAGCACTACCTTCCTCTCCTTCTCTGTGATCTTAAGTGCAAATTAAAATGGCTTTTTCCTGCTTTTTATTCTTCCCTTTGTCTCTTACAGCCAGTGATATCTGCCCCTTCTCCTTGAATTGAAAAAATGCAAAATGCAAAAAGTAAAAAGCACTACCTTCCTCTCCTTCTCTGTGATCTGAAGTGCAAATTAAAAGGGCTTTTCCCTGCTTTTTATCCTTCCCTTTGTCTCTTACAGCCAGTTATATCTGCCCCTTCTCCTTGAATTGAAAAAATGCAAAATGCAAAGAGTAAAACGCACTACCTTCCTCTCCTTCTCTGTGATCTGAAGTGCAAATTAAAATGGCTTTTTCCTGCTTTTTATCCTTCCCTTTGTCTCTTACAGCCAGTTATATCTGCCCCTTATCCTTGAATTGAAAAAATGCAAAATGCAAAAAGTAAAAAGCACTACCTTCCTCTCCTTCTCTGTGATCTGAAGTGCAAATTAAAATGGCTTTTTCCTGCTTTTTATCCTTCCCTTTGTCTCTTACAGCCAGTTATATCTGCCCCTTCTCCTTGAGTTGAAAAAATGCAAAATGCAAAAAGTAAAAAGCACTACCTTCCTCTCCTTCTCTGTGATCTGAAGTGCAAATTAAAATGGCTTTTTCCTGCTTTTTATCCTTCCCTTTGTCTCTTGCAGCCAGTTATATCTGCCCCTTCTCCTTGAATTGAAAAAATGCAAAATGCAAAAAGTAAAAAGCACTACCTTCCTCTCCTTCTCTGTGATCTGAAGTGCAAATTAAAATGGCTTTTCCTGCTTTTTATCCTTCCCTTTGTCTCTTACAGCCAGTTATATCTGCCCCTTCTCCTTGAATCGAAAAAATGCAAAATGCAAAAAGTAAAAAGCACTACCTTCCTCTCCTTCTCTGTGATCTGAAGTGCAAATTAAAATGGCTTTTTCCTGCTTTTTATCCTTCCCTTTGTCTCTTACAGCCAGTTATATCTGCCCCTTCTCCTTGAATTGAAAAAATGCAAAATGCAAAAAGTAAAAAGCACTACCTTCCTCTCCTTCTCTGTGATCTGAAGTGCAAATTAAAATGGCTTTTTCCTGCTTTTTATCCTTCCCTTTGTCTCTTACAGCCAGTTATATCTGCCCCTTCTCCTTGAATTGAAAAAATGCAAAATGCAAAAAGTAAAAAGCACTACCTTCCTCTCCTTCTCTGTGATCTGAAGTGCAAATTAAAATGGCTTTTTCCTGCATTTTATCCTTCCCTTTGTCTCTTACAGCCAGTTATATCTGCCCCTTCTCCTTGAATTGAAAAAATGCAAAATGCAAAAAGTAAAAAGCATTACCTTCCTCTCCTTCTCTGTGATCTGAAGTGCAAATTAAAATGGCTTTTTCCTGCTTTTTATCCTTCCCTTTGTCTCTTACAGCCAGTTATATCTGCCCCTTCTCCTTGAATTGAAAAAATGCAAAATGCAAAAAGTAAAAAGCACTACCTTCCTCTCCTTCTCTGTGATCTGAAGTGCAAATTAAAATGGCTTTTCCCTGCTTTTTATCCTTCCCTTTGTCTCTTACAGCCAGTTATATCTGCCCCTTCTCCTTGAATTGAAAAAATGCAAAATGCAAAAAGTAAAAAGCACTACCTTCCTCTCCTTCTCTGTGATCTGAAGTGCAAATTAAAATGGCTTTTTCCTGCTTTTTATCCTTCCCTTTGTCTCTTACAGCCAGTTATATCTGCCCCTTCTCCTTGAATTGAAAAAATGCAAAATGCAAAAAGTAAAAAGCACTACCTTCCTCTCCTTCTCTGTGATCTGAAGTGCAAATTAAAATGGCTTTTCCCTGCTTTTTATCCTTCCCTTTGTCTCTTACAGCCAGTTATATCTGCCCCTTCTCCTTGAATGGAAAAAATGCAAAATGCAAAAAGTAAAAAGCACTACCTTCCTCTCCTTCTCTGTGATCTGAAGTGCAAATTAAAATGGCTTTTTCCTGCTTTTTATCCTTCCCTTTGTCTCTTACAGCCAGTTATATCTGCCCCTTATCCTTGAATTGAAAAAATGCAAAATGCAAAAAGCACTACCTTCCTCTCCTTCTCTGTGATCTGAAGTGCAAATTAAAATGGCTTTTTCCTGCTTTTTATCCTTCCCTTTGTCTCTTACAGCCAGTTATATCTGCCCCTTCTCCTTGAATTGAAAAAATGCAAAATGCAAAAAGTAAAAAGCACTACCTTCCTCTCCTTCTCTGTGATCTGAAGTGCAAATTAAAATGGCTTTTTCCTGCTTTTTATTCTTCCCTTTGTCTCTTACAGCCAGTTATATCTGCCCCTTCTCATTGAATTGAAAAAATGCAAAATGCAAAAAGTAAAAAGCACTACCTTCCTCTCCTTCTCTGTGATCTGAAGTGCAAATTAAAATGGCTTTTTCCTGCTTTTTATCCTTCCCTTTGTCTCTTACAGCCAGTTATATCTGCCCCTTCTCCTTGAATTGAAAAAATGCAAAATGCAAAAAGTAAAAAGCACTACCTTCCTCTCCTTCTGTGTGATCTGAAGTGCAAATTAAAATGGCATTTTCCTGCTTTTTATCCTTCCCTTTGTCTCTTACAGCCAGTTATATCTGCCCCTTCTCCTTGAATTGAAAAAATGCAAAATGCAAAAAGTAAAAAGCACTACCTTCCTCTCCTTCTCTGTGATCTGAAGTGCAAATTAAAATGGCATTTTCCTGCTTTTTATCCTCCCCTTTGTCTCTTACAGCCAGTTATATCTGCCCCTTCTCCTTGAATTGAAAAAATGCAAAATGCAGAAAGTAAAAAGCACTACCTTCCTCTCCTCTGTGATCTGAAGTGCAAATTAAAATGGCTTTTTCCTGCTTTTTATCCTTCCCTTTGTCTCTTACAGCCAGTTATATCTGCCCCTTCTCCTTGAATTGAAAAAATGCAAAATGCAAAAAGTAAAAAGCACTACCTTCCTCTCCTTCTCTTTGACAATGTAAATTGGACTTTTATAAAAATGCAACTAAATAAAATGAGATTTGGTACTAAATTTGTAAATTTGATTGACGCAATATATTCAAAACAATTAACAAAAATTATATTAAACAATGAGCAACTAGAAACATTTGAAATATTTAAAGGAGTTCCGCAAGGCTGTCCGATCTCGCCCTTATTGTTTATTTTATCTTTGGAAGTTTTATTGATAAAAATAAGAGCAGACCCCAAAATAAAGGGTTTGACCATTGGGAAGGAAATATATAAAGTTCAAGCATTTGCAGATGATTTGACCTTTATTATGGACGATCCGATAACAGCAGCTCCAACGTTGATACAGACAATAGAACAGTATGGAAAAGTCGCAGGGTTAAAAATAAATAAAAGTAAAACACAATTTATAGTCAAAAACATGACAGAACTTCAAGAAAGAAAAATTTAAAACATTACAGGCATGAAAATAGTTAAGAAAGTCAAATACCTGGGAATATGGTTAACATCGAAAACCATATCTTTAAAAAATGATAATTACTTGAAATTAATTGAAGAAGTTAAAAAGATTTAGAAATATGGAACAATTTAAAAAAACAATAATTAGAAAATTTTTATGTCAAGGCAAAAAAGCAAGAATAAAGATAAATATTTTGGAAGACATTAAGGAACGAGGAGGATTTGCTCTACCAAATTGGAAGTTATATTATCAGGCAGCCACCCTAACTTGGATTAGAGATTGGATAGCATTAGAAGACAGAAGAACATTAAATCTGGAAGGACGTGATCTTATGCTTGGTTGGCATGCCTTTATATGGTATGATAAGGATAAAACACACATATTTTAAAAGACATACAATAAGAAAGTATTTATTGGAAGTTTGGAAAGATGTTAAAAAAATCATTTTTTAACTATTCCTGATTGGATTTCCCCCTTAGAAGCAATAACTCATCCCAATTCGACACAGGAAATGAAAATAATAATATATATAGAATTATTAGATGATCAGATGAAACTAAAATCAAGAAATAAATTACAGGAAGAAGGGATTAAAATTGATTGGTGGCAATACATTCAGATCCAATCTAGATTCCAAAAAGACAGTAAGGTATATACTTTTAACAAGAGTAAAAAAAAATTAGGTAATTTATTAATTACTAACCAGTCTAAACTAATATGTAAAGCATATAAATATATGAAAAGACATAAAAATATAGACCTGACCTTAAAGAATAATATGATAAGCTGGTGTAAAAATATAGGTAGACTAATTGATATAGATACATGGGAAAAAGTCTGGATCTCAAACTGGAAAATGACAAAGTCGGTTTCATTAAAAGAAAACCAAATCAAGATGTTCTATAGGTGGCATCTCCCACCGAGTAGAATAGCAAAAATGTTCCCCAATATGTCCCCATTATGTTGGAAATGTAAGAAAGAAATAGGTTCCTATTATCACCAATGGTGGATGTGTAATAAAGTTAAGCTCTATTGGAAAATGATAGAAAGAATCTTAAAAGAAATAGTAATGCTGGAGATAGAAAACCCCCCAGAATTTTACTTACTGGGTATAACTAATCAGAAATATAAGAAAGAAATTTTACATTTAGTTATACATATTTTGACAGCGGCCAGGATTGTATATGCGCAAAATTGGAAAGGGGAAAGTATCTCCAAAGAAGAAGAGGTTATTAAGAAAATATTAGATTGCGGTGAAATGGATATGATGACAAGACGGTTAAAAGACCAAGAAGAATCAGAATTTTATGTGGTATGGAATAAAGTATATATATGGATAAATAAGAAAAAGAAGTAAAAGTAAAACTTATGTGAGAAATGTAGAAGATGTATGATTTATATTTTGTGTTTTATTTAGTTTATAAATGAAAGTTTCTTTATATAAGATCAAATAGAATTTCTTCTTTTCACTTAAAGTATTAAGTTGATTTAAAGTATTAACAAGGTATTCTTTTTTCTGTATGGAAATTTAAGTTCTAGAATAAGTGGGGAAATTGCAACCCCAAATTTATGTTAAATGTATGTTTGTTGGTTTTGTCTTTTTATGAAAAATTCAATAAAGTTTATTTTTTAAAAAAAGAAATTTTAAAATACATTTCCTACTCAATTCATTTATTTCACTTCTTTCATTATATCAGTATATCATTTCTTCTTTAACAGATCAGAATAAATATAAATAATTATTATTCCATTATTTTATGTGAAAAGTATCTTCCATTGAAAAAGATCAAAATATTAATATCTTCCCTAATCTAGATATTTTCCACTGTCGTTCTTAGTGTGATAAACTTCCCTAATCTATAAGCCCCGCTGCCAATCCCAGCATAATAATCTTCCCTAATCTGTGTATCACTGTCATATCAGTGCAATAATCTTCCCTATTCTAATTATTTTCACTGCTAAATGCAGTGCCATAATCTTCCCTAATCTATATATTTCCCGAATCTATATGTTACCCCTAATTCTAAATATCTTCTACTATCAAACTCAGTGATAATCTTCCCTAATCTATTGATTTTAACTCTTTGTTGTTTAAACTGTCTTTCCTTATAGTGCCTAACATAATTAGTGCTAGTTATTATCCCATATTAATTCTACTCCTGTTATTGTAACTCTCCTCCCTCAAATACGGTAAGCAATTTATAATTCAATCAATCAGAATAATAAAAAAAGAGAGAAAAGAGAGCAAAGAAGAAAAGAGAAAAAAATCATCAAGGAATAATCATTATCATTATCAAATATCTCACCTATATTGAGCGTAATAATCAAAGCTATTTTTAATTTTTTCATTTATAAGCCATTAAATTTTCTCCTCTCATATAATTCTTCCACTTTATACTTTATATCAATTGCTTGTAAATTTGTATATTTATATAAAATACATGTATTTTCATTGGTAAGCTCCCATGAAATTAAAATATTAATAAATCCAATTCATTAATAAATCCAATTCATTAAGTATACTCAATTCTTTTTGTAATTTATAACTTTATAAAAACAGAGAAAAGAAAAAAGAAAGTGCTAATATCTTTTAGTAACTTCTAAATATTCTTACTAATATTTTAATTTTCTTAAAAGCATTTAATTCTTAGAAGTGTTTAATTTCAATTTATATAATTCAATGTAATTTCAGTCAGATGAGACAGTTCAAATGTAATTTCAGTCAAATCAATCAGTCCAATTAGATCAAATCAATTCAAATCAGTTTAATTCAGTTCAAATCATTTAATCTTGAAGGTTGACTTCCTTCCATGCATTAGCAGGTCAATTTTCTCAAGAATACTGTCTTAAAACCTGTAACAAATGTTATTTCAGTCAAATCAATCAGTCCAATTATGTAAAATCAATTCAGAGCAAAAGCAGACTGTTTTAAACCAAAAACAGACTGCTATGTTTCTTCCGGCCACATGATGTCGCTAGGTGGTCATTTTTCCAAGTCTTCTCTGGATAACTTTTCTCTGAATAACTCTGAATAACTCTTTTGCTACTACTTCCGGTTTTGCTGCTACTTCTGGATTTACGTTGTTCTTTGTTTATAGAAGAAAGGAAAGATAAGGATTCCACAACAAAAGTTAATAATTCCAAATTCCAAAGGGCGAATTTCGAATAAAACTAATTAGGTAGTTAAAAATAATCCAAATGATGGGCAATTTTGTTACTTTACAAGCTTTTGCTGAAATGCCATGTTGCACAGTTAACTGCCTTCTTCAGTCCCAGGCCATTTTAACTCCGTCCAGCAACCAATCAAGAAACAAAAGTCTAAAATCCCATTCAGGCGCTCTCTGCTTACTACTATAGACAGAAACATCTCTTCTTCCACTCTGCAAGTAAGTCCTCCAATTCTCTTTCCAGATGAAATCATTTGTCTATCCTCCCCGCATTGCGCAGTCTCCGCAGCTGTGTCGGAACAGGCATGGCTGCCTGTCCGGCTTCACCACAGCCAGTGCAAGACAAGCCAGTTCACCCAGTGGGGCATGCCAGCCCCTGCCAGACCTCTGGCAGAGTCCCATGCGTCACTCTTCCTGCAGGAGAGATCTGGTCTGGTCCAAAAGGACCAGAACCCCCGAACAATGGGACTTGGGGAGTCTTCGGAGAGGGGCGGCATACAAATCTAATAAATAAATAAATAAATAGAGAGGGAAATATCCTGGTGCTGCGGTCATGAGACCCTGCCCCCCAATCAATGCTACTAAAACCACCAAACAATTAAAAGTTGAGACAATATTTTAGTCCATTAAATTATTTAGATTTTAACATATTCTATTTCCATGCAGCAAAATGTAGTGTTTTCAGGATCAGGAACATAAAAGAGGAAACAGTTGCTGTTAATGTTAATAGGCTTTGAAGTCCTTTTTCCTCAAACTTCTCACTAGATATGTTGTTCCTGTTATAGTCTATCCAAGTCAAACCCTGATTCCAGGTGAATATAGAAACAGGCCCAGAAATAGTTTATCAGTTCTTCTCTCTAGGGGGTGTCAAATTCAATTTCATTGAGGGCCACATCAGCATTATGGTTGCTCTCAAAGGGACAGTAGCCTGGTTGCCATGACTAGGTGGACATGGCTAGGTAGGCATGGCTGATTTGATGCTGCTTACCGGGTGTGCCTGACTGGAGACGGCTGGGTTGGAATGAAACAAGTCATACCAGCTAATTTGACATGGGGAAAATTCAGTGCCCCACAAGCTCCTTGCCTCTCCAAACTGCGGGCAGCCAAGCAGACATGCACGCATACACACACACATCCCACATTCCAGGTTTGGTGACTTTTATCCTCAGAAGGAGAGGACCTTCCCCCCCAAGCCCAGGTATGATTGGTAGTTTGCAAGCTCAGATGTGAATAAAGTCTCCAAGCTTGGAATGGTGTGTGTGTGAGCGTGTGTGCATGTGTGCATGCATACAGCACACCATGTGAAAGATGCTCTTCACCCAATCCAAGACATCATTGATTTTTCCTTGTCCAGTGCTCCAAAGGGAATTCTGCTTCCAATCATGTGTGGTAAGGATACTGGCTTGTTGGGGCAACCTTTTCTCATGCAGCTTCCCTGCCACATCCTCTCCAGAGATGTGTCAATTCCATTTCAGGTAGACACTGTGATACTTATTCAGTTATTTGTACTTACAAAAG
Source organism: Erythrolamprus reginae (assembly GCF_031021105.1). Classification (NCBI taxonomy): domain Eukaryota; kingdom Metazoa; phylum Chordata; class Lepidosauria; order Squamata; family Dipsadidae; genus Erythrolamprus; species Erythrolamprus reginae. The sequence goes on from NC_091952.1 coordinate 139,639,324, forward strand.
AAAGCAAATGCAAGAAAAGGTAAAGGGCCCAAATCTCTCATTAATGGGTGGAGGCTGGATGCTGCTGAATTCCAGTGGCAGGAGTGCTGTGGAGAAGAATAAGCAGCTTGATCTCCAAGGATGACAATAATGGAAGGAGAGGCATCTCCCCTATATGGCTTGAAGAGATGGGCAGGTGCTCTCAGAGAGAGGGGGCCCTGCAAGTATCCTGACTCCATCCTGTTCCTACCTTCCAAGTGATGGGGAGCTGCTTCCTTGCCATCCGGACACCCATAACCTCCAGGCACCGGGTAATCACATGAATGGCATTGCCTGACTGCATTGCCTGACCAACCAGGTATGGTAATAGAAGACAGTGTGTGGATATTTGATGGACTGGTTTTCTCCTGCTCCTTTTTCATATTTCCCTGATACTATGAAAAATGCCTCAATTATCCGGTATTACATGCTGTTCTACCAAATGATGTCACTCAATTATTTCATCCACAAAGGAACTAGAGGCTGCGAAGATCTGGATGGGGAGGAACATCTCCACCTCGACTCAAACAATATGGAGGTTTTGCCCCATATGGGTTTGGAGAGGGCTCATTTATATTTGCACACAGAGCAGACAAAACCTCACCTTCTCTGTTGGGGGAGAAAAGAAAGGCCTCCAAATAAGCAGACAATAGGTCTGGGGGTAGAACCCCTGGCCATCAGTCCAAGAAACAGTTAACAGGGGCAGAAAGGAGTCTTGGAGGGGACAGTGCCCATTGGCTGCCTTTCCACTGACTTCTTGGAAAGCAGCTGCCAGGCAGAAGGCTGCCCTGGGTATGCAGTGTAGGAAAACGATTGCGGGAGTGACTTAGGGGAATAAGGAAAGTCTGAGCATCCTTTGAGATCATGGGAAGGGGAAGTTGAGAAAATTCAAACATGCAGCTGCATTTAAAACTTTGTGGGCGTGGGCAGAAAAGGGGGATTCGACACTTCTCCCAGATATTTTCTTTCTCCCTCCCTCCCCCTTCCAATTTAACGCCACTGATCCTTTCCCCCCCCCCCCCCCACCCCAAAAAATGCTGGCAGCCAAGTGCAGAACTGTTGTTGTTTCTCCCCAGACAGATGCACAGCAACCTGGAAAGAAATCCATGAGGCTTCTCTCCAGCAGGTCTGGGGGGTAATCCACTCCTCTGAAAAACAACTTCCCCACTATCTTCCAGCTCTACCTCATCCACCCAGTCTGGCCTGGTTGGCTGGCTGGCTGACTGCTTCCCGCAAGGTTGGCGGGCTGCATCCCGCTGGCTGCATCCTGCTAAGCGAGGGAACTCTGCATAGGTTAGGCCCCATGGCAGCATGGCCGCCCAAGCGCTTCTCCCCTGGCAGATCCTGGGACAGGCTGCTCGCCATGACTGCCCTCCCTGGCTCCCTAGCTGCTCTCCTTGGGTGAGGCACCTGCAGCTTTTGGAAACAGAGTCCCGACTCAGTCCGGAAGGGATGAGGTGCAGAACTGGCCACAGACTTAATTCCCATAGCCCAGCTTGGAAGCTGCCGGACAATGAGCGGGCGAGGGGCCAACGAGCTGCAGCTGCCCAAGGAAAATGACCAGTCGGGTTGTGGTGGGCTGATACTCCATGGTGGCCCCATGGCATGGGACTTGAGTTTGAAACCCCTGCCTTGGGGTAAGATAGTTTCACTAGCCCAAAGTCACCCTGCTGCCTTTCACAACTAAGGCAGGATTAGCAATCTCCCAGTTTCTTGCCTGAAGCCTTTAACTAGTCCATGAAATTGACTTTCTATAGCTCTTACTATCCCATTATGTGTCCAGTAATCCCAGGAAGCAACAACTTTTATTTCTAGTGTTCGCTGTCTTTTCTAAAATCAAATTTAGAAATATAGGATATGAGAAGTATTTTATAGCATGCAAAGGTATATGATAGCTTTGACTATAAAACGCTAGTTTGTATTTGTTGAGTCTGTAATTGCAGTGATTTAAACATAAATTACAACAAAATATTGCAGAATTCATAAATAGCAAAAAAAGGCCAAAATTGGTTTAAATGATAAATGACTTTTACTATTTACTTTTACTTTTACTAATGATAAATGACATCTACTATTGTCTAAATACTGACATGTACAGGTAAATTATCTATAATTTCAAATGAACATGGTCTGCCATGAGTCTTTGGAGAAGGGCGGCATATACCATATTTTTCGGAGCACTGGAATATAAGACACACCTTAGTTTGGGGGGGGAGGAAAACAGGGAAAAGAATCTGCTTACCGGGTATTCATCTGGCTAGCGTCCTTAGTCTGGTCAGCTTAAGCACGTTATTTTATCCCGATTAAGGGCTGAGAGAGTAACAATGAAAGAGCTTGCAAGCCAGTAAGAGCTGGGAACATCGTTAGCACCTGGAAAGAAACATTCTGAGCAAGTAGAGCAATGGAAAAAACCTGCAAAGACTTAGGGCTTGGAAAACATTCTTCATTGCAGAGAGTAACAATGAAAGAGCTTGGGTACATTAATAGCACCTGGTTAGGGTTGGAAAGAAATATCTGGAGCAAGTAAAGCAATAAAAAAACCCTACAAAGACAGGGTCTGGAAACATTCTTCACACAAAGTAACAATGAAAGAGCTTGCAAGCTGGTAAGAGCTGGGAACATCATTGGCACCTGGTTAGGGCTATAAAGAAACTTACTCAGAGTAAGTTAGGGTAATGAAATAAACCCCGCAAAGACTTAAGGCTGGGAAAACATTCTTCAAATAGAGAAATAATGAAAGAGCCTGCAAGGTAAGAGCTGGGAAGATTGTTAGCAGCTATTTAGGGTTAGAAAAAAAAGCTACATTCAGAGTATAAGATGTATCCAAATTATCAGCCTCTTTTAGGGAGGAAAAGGGTGCGTCTTATACACCGAAAAATATGATAAGTCCAACAAACAAACAAGCAAACAAACAAACTTTAAATTCTTCTAATGCTGTTGTCCAGCTGCAAAGTCAATTTGCAGGAAGAAAAAAAACAAAGAAAAATATCTTTGTTTTCTATTGAATTAGGCAGTGAGAAGAAGTTATCTCCATTTTTAACAATCTGAAGTTTATTAAACTAATTTTATCCTTTAAAAAAGATAAATATCTACTTGGGCATAACATAAAGGAAACATCTACAATTTTCTTCATTAGGAAAAAAAATCACCTTTTCTCCTACTGTCATTTAAAGTATTTATATTTACATATATGTTTTAAGTTTTAACATGTAAAATATTTATCCTATTGCAAGGAGAGCTATCATTTCTGCCTCAATGTATTTTTCAAAGAATCATTGTTGAATATTGAATATTCTGGAAATAATGCAAGATTTATATTTGTCTGGAAACAACTAGAAAGACAAAATAGACCAGGAGACTTAGAAATTCAACAGTATAGTTGCAGCATCTAAAATGACTTCAAAGAAGTTTCAAAAATAATTCCTAAAAACTTTAGAAATTTACTATGGATTAGAAATCAGCTCTATATAGGAGAACAGGGCAAATGTATATTACAGTCTTCATTGCTTCCTGATTCCACTCTACAAATAAAAAATATTATGAAAACTCATGATATAAGTTACTTTTCTAAAATGTTTTATACATTTTCTCTGACTCTGTGATAAATTGGGCAAATTTTATCAATAAACTAATAACATACACTATGCTTTGGCAAGTTTTCACAGGGATTCTCATAACATCTGATGGACATAGTATTTTTATGCTTTAGGTATCATCAGGTGCTTTTCTGGAGCTGAAAAGGTAGGAGGAGTCACTGAATTAACACTTCGTGCCTAAATAGGAGAAAGTCAGAAAATGGTTGATGAGCCAAACAATTACAGCTAGAAGAGACACAGTCTTCCCGGTTTTGTTCACCCAACCCTTTCAGCTGGCTGAGTCACCTACAGATACATAATAAGAAACTATATCTCTGCAGTTCCACCAACCTATTTGCAAAAACAATGTGCTTGGTACCCTGGGTCTCTGTCGTGCGTGCCAGAAGGCAAGAGAAGTTGTAAATAAACTAAACGGTTCCTCGCAGCGCCGGTTGCTATGGTGGTCCCCGAGCACCATCCCGGGAAGGGAAAAGACCTCTACCAACAAAGAGGAGGAGGAGGGACAGAACTGAAACATGCCCCTCCTGCTCTCCCCACTGCCGCTGGCCATCTCCCTCTTCATTCCAAAACCAGGACATTTGGAAACGACATGGGATGCGGAACAAATGACTGAAAAGCGGGACTGTCCCACGGAAAGGGGGACGTCTGGTCATCTTAAACTATAAGCAATAGTCACATGATGAAGATAAAAGACGTAATTGCTGAACATTTCTAATGATTATTCTCAAGGTGTAGAGAAAAAAAAAGTAATCTTCAAATATTTCAAGTATTAGTTGCCTTAGCCTGAAACCAGAACACTTGGAACCCTGATATTTAGAAGATATAGATCAGAGAAGGATAAGCAAAGTTGGCTCTATTATGACATGTGGGCTTCAACTCCCAGAATTCCTGAGCTAGCATGATTAGCTCAGGAATTGTGGCAGTTGTAGTCCACAAGTCAGAAGAGCCAACTTTGCCTAACGCTGGATTAGAGCAAGTCTGTTGGGGAATTCTGGGAGTGGAAGTCCATACATCTAAAAATTACTGAGATTGAGAAACCCTGACAATGCTGAGAAAATAGATTGCTTATAGCATAATTCTTCACATGTCTCTGAAATAGAAACAAAATTATCTTCTTTGGCTTGAGTCAAGGAATGTTGGACGAGTTGGTGAACAGCACGTAAGTCGTTAAGGAAATCACCAGCAAGTGGAACTGGAGAATCAGAAGGCATGAGCGGAATTGGCACAGAATGGTGTGGTCTGCATGGAGGTATGTTCAGAGTTATTAAAGGCAAATTCAGCTAAGGGAAGATATTTCGCCCAATCGTTTTGTCTATTGTGAATGAAATAATGCAGATATTGTTGCAGGATGCCAATAACTTTTTTGGTATCTCCATCAGTTTGGGGGTGATGGGTGGACGCCAAGGAAACTTTGACTTGGAGGGCGGTCATGAGTTCTTTCCAAAACTGGGCGGTGAATTGGGGACTGTGATCGGAGACAATGGTGTCGGGTAAGCCGTGGAGGCGGAAGATGTGCTGGATAAATAGTTGAGCTGTGATCTTGGCTGTAGGTATTCGCCGACAAGGGATGAAATGAGCCACCTTGGTTAACATGTCTACCACTACAAGTACAGCAGTGAAAGAGACAGGTAAATAGGTGAGGAAGTCCGTGGAAATGGTACCCCAGGGTCTTTCAGGTGTAGGCAATGGTTGCAATAATCCTGGAGGCGATCCGGTGGCTGCCTTGGCTTGGCAACAACAGATGCAGGAGTTAACGTAGGCACTGACCTCATGGTGAAGTCTGGGCCACCAAAAGGTTCAAGAGATGAGGCGTAGGGTTTTGAAGAGGCCAAAGTGGCTGGCTAATGGATTATTGGGGCACTGGTTGTGGACTTGGAGTGGACCTGTTGGGACATAGAGCAGTTCACGGTAGCGGAGCAAGTCATCAGAGACGGTACATGGGGAATCATGGTCTAGTTCTTGCTTTCTTTGGTCGACAAAGGGGTCCTGTCATTGCACTTCCCGAATTCTTTCTTGAAGATCTCCCGCATCGTGGGCGGCTGTGATCAACACGAGAGGTAGAATAGTACAAAGCGGTGCAGGTTCTTGGTTTTGGGTGTATTCAGTTTTGCGAGATAATGCATCAGCTTGTTTGTTATCCCACTTGGAAATGTAGGTAATGCGGAAGTCAAATCTGGCGATGAAGAAGGACCATTGGATCTGTCTCTGGCTCAACTTCCTGGCAGTTTGGAGAAATTCCAAGTTTTTGTGGTCGGTTCTGACCTTTCTTGGTGCTTGGTGACAGTCTCCTTCCAGGTGATATCGCCAGGTCTCAAAAGCAGTCTTGATGGCTAAAATTTCTTTTTCCCAAATGGTATAGTTACATTCAGCAGGTTTTAATATTCTGGAATAATAGCCACAGGGCAATAAGAGTCTGCCGTCTTTGCATTGTTGAAGAAGTACAGCCCCCACTCCAACGTCAAAGGCGTCAGCTTCTACGATAAACGGATGAGCAGGATCAGGGTATTAGAGAATAGGTTCTTGCATGAAAGCTTTTTTGAGGTTGAGAAAAGCTTGTTGCTCTGTAGTGCCCCATTGAAATGGAACTCCTTTCTGGAGAAGACAGGTGAGGGGCGTAGTCAAGGTGGAGAAGTTGGGAATGAAGGTTCGGTAGTAATTGACAAATCCCAAAAATCATTGTACATCTTTGGCTCGAGCTGGAGGTTGCCAAGTTTGTAACGCATTGAGTTTTCTGGTGGCCATGGTGATGCCTTGGGAGAAAATGACATGTCCTAAGAAGTCGATGGAAGTTCGGAAAAATTGGCATTTTTCTAACTTGGCATAAAGATGATGTTGTCGGAGGCGCTGCAGTACTTGTCATAGGTGGTGTAGGTGGGTCTCTTTAGGAGAGTATATCAAAATGTCATCAAGGTAGACAATCATGAAGTGGTCAATAAAGTCCTTGAAAATATCATTCATAAAATGTTGAAATACTGCTCGCGCATTGAGTCCAAAAGCATGATGGTGAATTCAAAACGGCCATAGTGGGTGCCGAGGGCGGTCTCCCATTCGTCACCTTCACGAATGCGAATCAGGTTGTAAGAGCCTTGCAAATCGATTTTGGTGAAGATAGTTGCTGGGTGTAGGCGCTTCATGAGTTCAGAGATCAAAGGTAAAGGGTAGCGGTTACGAATGGTGATGGTGTTGAGTTTTCGGTAATCACAGCAGAGTCTTAGGTCTCCACTTTTCTTTTTGACAAAAAATACTGGAGCAGAAGGTGGTGAAGATGAGGGGCGGATGAAGCCTCTGACTAGGTTCTTGTCAAGAAAGTCTTTTAAGGTGGTCGATTCGCGTTGAGACATTGAATAGCGGCGTCCAGCAGGAAGTTTGGCATTGGATAAAAGGTAAATGGCACAGTCATAAGATCGGTGGGGGGAGGGGTTATTGGTCTGCTTCTTTTTTGTTGAAAATGTCGGCAAAGTCGGAAATATCTGGTGGGAGGGTGCTGGCAAGCTGGGCAGGAAATTGAATGGTAAATAGTGAACGGATGTGGTCTACACATTGTAGACTGGGAAAGGAAATATGGTTTTGGGACCACACAATATGGGGATCGTGGGGTCTGAGCCATGCTAAGCCAAGGACTATAGGAAAGTGAAGATCTTTGGTGACATAAAATTGAATAGGTTCTCCGTGGTGCGTGATGGTTAAGGTGAGTGGTTGGGTCTGAAATTTGATTGGTCCAGACAAGAGAATGCGGCCGTTGATAGTTTCAACAATAGGAGGTGTGACTGGGCACAATGGTATGGCATGAAAACGAGCAAAAGTCTCATCCATAAAGTTGGTAGTGACTCCAGAATCTACTAAGGCAATAGGAGGGAGGGTTTTGGGTTGGTTTTTTAAGTTTACCTCAGTGGCTAAAGTCAGGTGTCTTAAAGTCTCATTTCATCTGCCGTAGTGTTGGGATTCGACTTGGTGCCCATCCGGCCTAATGTTTCCTTTAGGACGGGCTCTGGTCATTTCCTGGCAAGGTAGCCTGGACCTGGAACGCGGGCCCGCTGTTTGAGACTGGAATCGGAGTGGGAGTGCTACGTCTTCTCTAAGGGCAAGCAGGTATAAGGTATCCAGCTTCTCCACAATACATGCAGAGGCCTTCTGCTTGACATCTAGCTTTCTCGGCTTCACTCAGGCGGGGTCTGGTCATGCCTAGATCCATTGGTTCCTCTCGAGCAAGGGCAGCTGGTCGGTTTCCAGTAACTGCTGGTATCTGGAAGGGGCGTCTTGGCACTGGGTTAAAACCGTTGTTTTGAAATCTCTGGCGTGGAGCTGGCACTGGTCTGGATTTCTCCCCAAACTGGCTTTCTTATCTGGTGACATGGTTCTGGGCAGATAACAATTTGGTCTTGATGGTCAAACAGGTCTGGTAGAGTTCATTTAGTGTGCCAGGAGTTGGTTGGTACATCAGCTCATTTACAAACTTGGTGGTCAGGCCATCATGGAACAGTTCCATAAGGGCTCCCTCATCGCAATCCAGAAAGAGCCTTTGTAATTTGGAATAAATTTGCAAAGATTATTATAAAATCATAAATGATAAATTAGAAGATTTATTTTTTATAAAATGATGAGTGGGATTTATGGGAATTAAATGATGATTTTTAAAGTTATTTGGAATTTAGTATAGGGAAATTATTCTGAGAAAAGATTGAACATAGATTGGGGGATTTGAATGAAATTTGGAAGGGGAATTAATGAGTAAGATACAAGAGTATTAATTGAGTTTTATATTTAAGATATGTTATATATATTCTTGGGGTAAATGATGAAAAATAGAATAATAGAACAACAGAACAATAATAGAACAATGAAAACAGAACAATGGAAATTGAAAAAGGTTATGATTATTTTGGATATTATTTTTTATTATTTCTGATATTAATGGGAGAGAGGTGAGGGGAAAGGGTTGAGAAGAAATTTTATAGATATGAAGATTATAAGATGAACAAAGATTAGGAGAATTTTATATGTGGATGAATTATGTTTTACTGAAATATGAAAAAGATAGAAAATAATGATGCTATTAGATGATTTTTAATTTTAAGGAAGTTATTAATGATAGTGGAAATATTGATTATAGAAGCTATTGAATTACAGATTTTAAGTAAGATAGGTGGACTATAATTTATATTTTATAACTTTTTATGAGTTTATAGAAAGTTATAAATTAGATTGATATAAATAAAGAGGACATGCTGTCTCTACTGGGGTTACAGTGATAGGGTATGAGATTTTTATTTGATTTATTGTCCCGTAAAATGGAGCAAGTTTTACTGATGATTCCAACAGACTTTGAGATAATTTTATAGATTAGGGCATGATGATTCCACTTGATTTACAGTGATAAAATTAGTGTAGGGTATGAGAATCTTATTGGCCTCACAGTGTTTTGGGGGTTTTTTAGAATAGGGAATGATGATTCCACTGGCCTTACAGTGATAAATGGGGTGTGATGATTTGATTTCAGAGTAAAAGGGATACATGGAAGAGGAGGGGAAAAGGGGTTTTGCTTTTCCTTCTTTTCCCCCTTTTTATTTCATTTTTTCCTTTTCTTTTTTCTTATTCTCTTCTTCTTCTTTTTAGTGTTTTAATTTTTAAAATTTACTTACTAAAAGAAATTATTATTAATTGGGCTAATTGGGACATTTATGATAATTTGGATTTTTTTGTTAGATCCCTGTAACAGTTAGATAAAATTTAAGATTTAGGTGTTATGATTGGGAATTCTGGTTTCTTTTTTAAAGGATGATTGCAATAAAAGTAATGGTGAAATTGATATTAAGGCTATATCGAGGAGATTGAAGTATGATGGCCTAAATCAGTGATGGCGAACCTATGACACGTGTGTCAGCACTGACATGCGTAGCCATTTTCGGTGACGCGCGGCCGCCGAGAAAAGGGGAGCTTTAGGGAGTGGCCAAGATGCAAATCTCCCCGCTTTCCAATTTCCCACCGACTGCAAGCAGGTACAGCAGGGCCGCCGATAGGCCGGTACTACCGGGACTGGCGTCAGGGGCCCGGCCAAACTGAAAATTGGGGGGGGCCTGCTCGCCCCGGTTTTGGCCCGCCACCGTGTGCCGGCCCCCTGGCGCCCGCAGCAGTCATTGTCCTGCACCGTTCGCTGTAGCCTGTGCATGCCTGCTCCAGCGCACCCCAAAACGCCGCCCGCCCCTCACACCCTTTTCCAATGGCACGCACGAACCAACCCCGCCCCCACGCCTCTAGCCCCCTCGCGCCCCTGGCTACTCGCCGCTGCCCCCTGCCTGCCCACCCGCCCGCCCGCTTCGCCTCTCTTTCTCCTCCGCTGTAAGAGAGGCGCGGGAGGCATTCTCACAGCGGGGGCCGGCGAAGGCAATTTTCAGTGTCAGGCGCGTGGCCCGGCGCGCGCTCTCCCCATCGCCCTGCCAGCCCGCCAGGAACATTCAAAGTAAGAAAAACCTTCGCTCTTACTTTGAATGTTCTGGGCGGGCTGGCAGGGCGATGGGGAGAGCGCGCGCCGGGCCGTGCGCCCGACACTGAAAATCGCCTTCGCCGGCCCCTGCTGTGAGAATGCCTGCCGCGCCTCTCTTGCAGCGGAGGAGAAAGAGAGGCGAAGCGGGCGGGCGGGCGGGCAGGGGGCAGCGGCGAGTAGCCAGGGGCGCGAGGGGGCTAGAGGCACGGGGGGGCGCCTCTAGCCCCCTTGCACCCCTGGCTACTCGCTGCTGAATCTGACCAGTTTGGGGCCCCCCCCAGGAAAGAGTTGCAGCAGGAAAGCAGCACATATGAAAAGCGCGCTGCTTTCCCGGAAAGCCGGCTTTCCTGGCCGGCACAGGGCTTTCCCGGGCAGCTGGCTTGAGCCTTGTGCCGGTCAGCAAAGCCGGCTGCCCGCCGGAGACGTGGAGAGAAAGAAGGGAAAGCGAGGGAGAGAAAGAGGAGAGGAAAGAAGGAGGGAGGGAGGGAAGGAAGGGAGAGAAAAGTGAACGAGAGGGAGAGAGAAAGGGAGGAAGAGAGGAAGGAAGGAAGAGATAAATATAAAGGGAGAGAGGGAGAAAGAGAGGGAGGGGAAGAGGGGAAGGAAGGAAAAGAGAGAGAGAAAGAGAAAAAAGTGGAAGGAAGAGAGAAGGAAAGAAAGGAAGGAAGAGAGAGAAAAAGAGAGAGAGAGGATAGGAAGGAAGAGAGAGAGTGAGAGAGAGCAAGAAAGAAAGAGTAAGAGAGGAGAGAGGAAGGAAGAGAGTGGGAGAGAGTGAGTGTTTTTTCCTCAAGGTGACACACCACCCGAATTATGCTCGGTTTTTTGGCGAATTTTGACACACCAAGCTCAAAAGGTTGCCCATCACTGGCCTAAATGATCAGATGTAATAAGAAAAGAAGCAGCTAAAATAAACTGTATTATTTAATAGTTTTTTAAATGCATATAAGAAATTTGAATAATTATTTTTTATCCAGATGTCAAATGTACATGAGGTAGTACTGGATGGATTATGAATACCCAATTCAAAAATTTTATTATTGTATTGTATTTTAAGATTGATGGTATATTATATTGCATATGTAATTGGTGTGGAAAAAAATAAAAACTTTTTCCTGAAAAAAAAAATAACAGAGAGGAAAATTCCAAGAAAAGGAAAGGAGTTTACTAGGACAAGGCTGCCATGCAGAGGAAGGAAGAGACAGTCCTTGACTTAGGACCACAATTGAGCCATTTTTGGGGGGGGGGGTAATTTGTTTTTATTTTTCTCCACTCATAAACATATAGAATTTTCATATACAGTGGTACCTCAAGATACGAACCCCTCGTCTTACGAACAACTCGTGATACGAACCCGGGGTTCAGAAAAAATTTGCCTCTTCTTACGAATTTTTTCTTGTTACGAACGCCAAACCCGAACTTGCCCATTCAGAGGCTCCTGGGAAGCCGCCCGGCTGTTTTAAAAGGTGACCGCTGGGCTGGGGGGCTTCCCAGCAACCTCCCGAAACCCGAACTTTTGCCGAACTTCCGGGTTCGGGGTTCGGGGGGTTGCTGGGAAGCCCCCAGCCCGGCAGTCACCTTTTAAAACAGCCGGGCGGCTTTCCAGGAGCCTCCCGAAGCCGAACGCCAAACCCAAACTTCTGCGTTCGAGAAGCCCCCTGGCTGTTTCAAAAGGTGACAGCCGGGCGGCGGGGCTTCTCAGCGAATGTTCGGGTTCGGGAGGCCACTTTGAGTTTTTGGTTGGGGGGAAGGCAGGAGGTCCCGCCTGACACCCCCCACCCCTTCCCCCCCCCCAAACCCAAAGGTCCCCACCACACCATCCGCTGCAGGAGACTTAGCCTCCCGATCCTCCCCGCCCTTCACCCGTGGCCTCCCGAGCGCTTTTGCCCGATGGGAAACGAAGCGCTGGGGTGGGGGGTGTCCTGACAACTCCCCCCCCAGTGCTTTGCCTCCCGCCGGGCAAGAGCGCTCTTCTGCCGGCCACGGGCGAGGGATGGGGGCGAGGGGTGCCTCCTGCGGCAGAGACATTTGGGGTTTTGGCTGGGGGAAAGGCAGGAGGTCCGGCGCTTCGCCTGCCCTCCCAGCCACAATCGCCTTCCTCCACCGCCAGCGGCATCCAGCTCCTCCTCTTCTCGCTTCTTTACAAGATGACAGCTGGGCGGCAGCACGGAGGCTGGAGGCGGCGCCTGCTGCTTGCTTTCCGGGGGGGGGGCACAAAGATCACCTTCGGGAGCTTCCCAGCCAGGTCCCTTCCACGCTGGCGGTGGAGGAAGGTGAATGCAGGCGGTCCAGCGCTTCATCTGCCTCCCAGCCAAAAGGCAAATCCACGCAGCTAGAAGAACTGCCTCCTGCCTGCCCCCGCTCTTCTGCCGACCACAAGCGATGGGTGGAACAGAGGGGCGGGGTTAAGCCTCCTTCGGCAGCTGTGGAGCTGCACGGCTTTGCCTTTTGGCTGGGAGGGCAGGCGAAGCGCCAGACCTCCTGCCTTTCCCCCAGCCACATTCGCCTTCCTCCACCGCCAGCGGCATCCAGCTCCTCCTCTTCTTGCTTCTTTACAAAATAACAGCCGGGCCGCAGCGCGGAGGCTGGGGGCGACGGGGGCGCGTGGAAGAGGTCCGTGGGAGAACTGGGGGGAGCCACAGCCACCGCCCCGTGGAAGGGACCTGGCTGGGAAGCTCCCGAAGGTGATCTTTGCGCCCCCCCCAGGAGAGCAAGCAGCAGGCGCCGCCTCCAGCCTCCATGCTGCCGCCCAGCTGTCATCTTGTAAAGAAGCGAGAAGAGGAGGAGCTGGATGCCGCTGGCGGTGGAGGAAGGCGAATGTGGCTGGGGGAAAGGCAGGCCGTCCAGCGCTTCACCTGCCTCCCAGCCAAAAGGCAAAGCCGCGCAGCTAGAAGAACTGCCTCCTGCCTGCCCCCGCTCTTCTGCCGACCACAAGCGATGGGTGGGACAGAGAGGCGGGGTTAAGCCTCCTTCGGCGCCTGTGGAGCTGCACGGCTTTGCCTTTTGGCTGGGAGGGCAGGCGAAGCGCTGGACCTCCTGCCTTTCCCCCAGCCAAAACCCCAAATGTCTCCGCCACGGAGGCACCCCTCGCCCCTGCCCCTCGCCCGTGGCCGGCAGAAGAGCTCTCTTGCCCGGCGGGAGGCAAAGCATTGGGGGGGAGTTGTCAGGACACCCCCCACCCCAGCACTTCGTTTCCCATCGGGCAAAAGCACTCGGGAGGCCACGTTTGAGGGGCGGGGAGGATTGGGAGGCTACGTCTCTCTGGCCACTTAGCTCCTCCGCCGAAAGAAAAGCATGGAGGCTGCCTCTCTCCTCCCGTATCCCGCCCCCCTCCCAGCCTCCGGGGCGCCGCTCGGCTGTCATTTTGTAGAGAAGCGAGAAGCGGAAGAAGATCTGGATGCTGGTGATGGCGGAGGAAGGCGAATGCCGCCTGGAGGCTGGGAGGGGGGCGGGATACGGGAGGAGGAGAGAGGCAGCCTCCATGCTTTTCTTTCGGGGGAGGAGCTAAGTGGCCAGAGAAAGTGATCAATGTAAAAGCGCTGCTGGGCTGGGAACGTCTTTGGCCACTTAGCTCCTCCGCCGAAAGAAAAGCATGGAGGCTGCCTCTCTCCTCCTCCCGTATCTTGCCCCCCTCCCAGCCTCCGGGCCGCCGCTCGGCTGTCATTTTGTAGAGAAGCGAGAAGAGGAGGAGGGGCTGGATGCTGGTGGTGGCAGAGGAAGGCGAATGCGGCCCGGAGCCTCCCGAACCCCGAACTTTTGCCGAACTTCTGGGTTCGGGGTTCGGGAGGCTGCTGGGAAACCCCCCAGCCCGGCTGTCAGCTTTTAAAACAGCCGGGGGGCTTCCCAGCAGCCTCCCAACGCCAAACCCGGAAGTTCGGGTTTTGCATTCGGCGTTCGGGAGGTCGCTGAGAAGCCCCTGGGCTGTTTTAAAAGGTGACAGCCGGGCGGCAGCGGTTTTTTGCGGTTTTTTGTTGTTGTTGCACGGATTAATTGACTTTACATTGTTTCCTATGGGAAACAATGTTTCGTCTTATGAACCTTTCGTGTTACGAACCTCCCCCTGGAACCAATTAGGTTCGTATCTTGAGGTTCCACTGTACCTTCAAACTTCAGTACAATACAAGATTTTTCCAGTTCCTTTTGGTATATATCATCAAACAATGTGATGGTTGCAGCACCTGACAGTGACAGTGATGAGGGGCCAGGGCCTTCAGCACTTCCTGTTAGGAATGACACAGCATATCCAGGGCTCAGCGAATCAGGGAAGAACATAGCATGTTCGGGGCTCAGGCAATCAGGAGATGACACAGCATATCCAGGGCCCAGGAAATCAGGGGATGACACAGCAGGTCCAGAGTTCAGCAAATCAGAGGCAGAGATGGAACCTTTTCTGGGTATCAGAGTGCAAAGGTCAAGGAAGAGAGACGCCTGATTGGCTAGGAGAAGGGTCACTCATAGGTAATGCTATTGGGTCATTGGGTCATGCCCTCACATTATTTAAGGGTCAGGCATGTCCCACTTTGTTGAAGTGAAACAACGCCATTCATTGTGTAATTAGTTTGACTTGTCTCTTGCTTTTCAGTTTTGGGTTTAAATAGTTACTGTATTTTTCGGTGTATAAGACACACCTTTTACTTCAAACAATTGTGTCAAAAACTGGGTGTGTCTTATACACCGAATGTTGCATGGGGGGGAATTGGGCGGTGGTCAGCAGTGGTGGTAGCAGCCTTCCTGTGCTTTGGTGGCGGTTGTCCCTGAGGCTGCCTAGCAGCCCTTGGCTGCTTCCCTCCCCGCAGGCGACTGGCAGGCATTGGCTGAGGAGCTCTCCCAGCAGGCCAAAAAGCAGCTTGGGTGAGGGGCTGTGGCAGGGACTGCCTCTCCCCAGCAGAGGCAGCTTCGCTCGGAGCGCCTTCGAAAATGGGAGATTGGGGTGGGGGCTGATGGAGCCAAGCCCCCTCCCCCCAGACGATCAGGGCTGCCCCACAAGCCTCCTCCAGCAGCTGGATGTGCAGAGCATCGAGGGGATGCCCGCCCACTTCTCTGCAGCCGCCGCCGCACACACTGCCTCACCTGCCCAGCAGCGGGTATTCCTCGCGGGGTTCCTGCCAGCATCTGAACTGGGGACAAGAGAAGAGGTGCAATTCACAGAGGAGCTCCCCAGCCATTGGTAAGCTGATCCATTTCCTCCCCCTAGGCGATGTTGGGTGGAGGTGGCAGCGGACCATGAGGGGAGGTGTGGACTCAGGCGAGAGCTGGCGACCTGTGGACCTCCTCCTGCCAAAAGGCAAAGGGGCGTGTACACCAAGAGGCCATCCCGCCACTGCCCACACATACCAGTCGCAGTTGAGAGAGGGGCCGGCAGATCTCCCTCCGTCCTTCGCTTAAAAACCACTTGGGGTCAGGAAGAAGGGAGCCACCATGGTCAGAGCTGGGTGTCGACAGCACAAGCGCTGCCTTCAAGCTCTGCGCAGGGCGGCCAGAGGCAAAAGACGAGGAAGGGAGGTTCTCAGGCATCCTCCTCCTCTACTGCCGCCTCCTCTCTCTGATTACAGTCGCCTTTTTTGCTGCCACTGCTTGCTAAGTCCAAGCACGGGGTGAGGTCACAACAGCCCTGAAAAAAGTGACTTATACACCTTTTTCACACTTAGGACATTCGCAGCAGCCTGATGAGCGCAGGATCAAAACCTGGCTGCCGTTTGATATGCATGACCGTTGCTGTGTGTCCTGAGGTCACGTAACCCACTTTTGTTTCTAACCGATCCACGCTCAGGCATGAAAATGTGCCGCTCAGACATTATAGTTTTCCGCCCACACCGAAAAAAATTAGAGGGAACATTAAGCTCAGTATTTCGTTATCATCAATAAATTTCTTATTTATAGTCTTTCTATAAAATTACTAAAAAAAAACCTTTACTCTTTAATTCATTCTCCTTCTTCTTCTTTCCCCCTCCTTGCTTTCCATTATAATTCCCAGAATATAACAATATAGTGTAATGTAACATTGCAATATAATAACAGTATAGTTCAAGTTAACCTTAATCATATAATCATCTGATCCTCAAAAAATAGTTATCCAATGGGGAGGGGCCAATGGCCATGATGGCACAGAGTTCCCTTTCACTCATTGGGGTGCTCCAAATCCCTGCCACCCGGGGATCCTGGTTCCCATGGAACTGGGCCAGATCCTCCCTGGATTGAAGCAGCAAGGGAACACCTAAGAACTCTAAGAACTGTGCTAGAGAGATGAAGAAGGAAGCTGTGCTGGTGAGTGAAGAGGCTAAATTAAGATTTGAGACTGTTTTAGCTTAGTTTGAGTTCGGAGTAAAAAATAAAGTTACCAGAAATGAAAGGAAGCAGATGTATCTTTGGTGAGGAGATAGCAAAAGCTTTTGAAACAGCAAGAGCCCAAAAGTGGATTTAACAAGTAATTTGAATTATAGTAATACAGTATCTTAAATTTTTTAAGAAGATTGATTTACTTCTTACTTTACCAAGAGATTTCAGCTTTCATGTAAGAAAATAAAGGAACTCTAGGGAATTTGCAAAACAGCTCCACCTGCTGGTTGGAGGACCTACTAAAAGAGAAATTCTGGATTTATTTTCCGACAAAAGATGTTTTGGGAACATCTTATCTACTATAGTGAAGTTACAAAGAACCTTCTTTGTTTACCTGTGAGAAAAAAAGGAGTATATTTGTTGTTATTGTTGGATGATGGTAAAAACCTAGGAACTGTCTGAGTGAAGCAAATAGATTGAATATGGTGTGAGAATATTTAATCATGCTATGTAAGCTGTTACACAAGGGACAAATGGGGTAAAGAAAGAAGAATAGAGGAAAGAAGATTTGGACAATGATGAAAGTATAAAAGAATATTTGATTTGATAAATAGATGAATTTATGATTAATGTCTACTTGAAACTATATGGCTCTTATAATATGTTATTATGCAAGTGATAAATACAATGGAAGGAAGGGTTTAAAAAGGAATACATAGGCTGAATATCATCAAGATTTAAAAATCTATAAATTGAGCAGGATAATTGTTTTTTTAGAGGAATTTATGATTGATGCTACTTTAATTATAATGTTACTATACTTTTTTATATAATACTTTTTGCATGAATTAATGGGAAGAAAGGAAGGGAAAAGAAGAAGGATGATGAATTAAATACTACTCTTGGGAATTACAGAATATTGATTCTGATAATTAAAGATAAAAATCCATAAAGGTTGAATAAATTATTAAATAAACAAAGGTTCTTTTAGTTAATTTAGAAAAATAACTTAGAAATAATTTAGAAAAAAATTAGAATCATTTTATTAATGATGAGGAAATATTGATATACAGTAATTATGGAATAAATGGAGTAAGAAAAATACAGTGAAAAAACACAAATAGATCAGGGAAGATGTTTACACTGGGCTTACAGTGAAAGAATATAAATAGATTATGGAAAATGATTACACCGGGTGAAAGAACATAAATAGCTTAGGGAAGATTATTATACTGGGTTTGTAGTGAAAAAAATACAAATACAATTAGGGAAGATGATTACACTGGGTATACAGTGAAAAAATATAGAGTAGGGAAGATGACACTGAAATATAAACCAAGTAGGGCATGATAATTATATTGAGTTGGCAGTGAAAGTACAAATACATAATAAACATAATAAAACATGAGAAATAGATATAATGATAGATGAGGTGGTATTATTTTATTAAAGGTTTTTAGATAAAAGAAATTTATACTGATTAGGCAGATTGATAACTGAATACTATATTTCCATTAAGAACTGAATAAAAGTTTATTAAACCAATGGTGTTGATATGTAATGATAGAAAATAAGTAGATTTAAGTGATATAATTTGCTTTCCTTTCTTTCCTTGGTAATGATATGGTTAGGGTAATATCTTGTAAAATTTTGATGACAAAGTGTGGATAATTAACATTTAAGATTACATACTTAAAAATTACTTATCCTTCATTTCTTAAAAGTAATAAACTCACCTCATCTTTGACTGCTCTAAATGAAAATACTATCTACTGACAGAACAATTCCAAATACCAACAACAATTAATCTGACTTTGAAGACAAATTTTTGTATTCTTTACTCACCTTTAAACTTACTTGAAACAATAACTAAACTACACTATTCCAATATAAGTACCTACTACTGACTGAACTCTATATTTAACTTCTATGTTCTCTCATCATATACACCCACTACTGTATTATATTACTTTGTCGCATATCCTGAAAACGTCTGAGATTTTGCAGATTCCCCTCATCCCTTTCCCTATTTCCCTAACCTCCCTCTATTCATATTTCCTCTTTATTTATTTCTCTATCTTTTAATCCCCCCTTCCCTTGTTCCTTATAAAGCCATTTCATTTATTTACTCTCAGGTATTATGTATATACACTTTATTTATTTATTTTGTTATGAAATGTAACTCTGACCCTTCATGGCACCGGACTAGATTATCTCAGGGACCGCCTTCTGCTGCACGAATCCCAGCGACCAGTTAGGTCCCACAGAGTGGGCCTTCTCCGGGTCCCGTCAACTAAACAATGTATTTGGCGGGACCCAGGAGAAGAGCCTTCTCTGTGGCAGCCCCGGCCCTTTGGAACCAACTCCCTCCAGAGATTAGAATTGCCCCCACCCTCCTTGCCTTTCGTAAGCTTCTTAAAACCCATCTCTGCCGTCAGGTATGGGGGAACTGAGATATTCTTTCCCCCTAGGCCTTACAATTTATGCATGGTATGTATGAATGTATGTTTGGTTTTATAAAAAGGGTTTTTTTAGTTGTTTAGTATTGGATTGTTACATGCTGTTTTTATCACTGTTGTTAGCCGCCCCGAGTCTGCGGAGAGGGGCGGCATACAAATCCAATAAATAAATATTTTTTTTTAAAAAAAGACAACTATTTCAAGACATAAACAACTTTTTGTATAGATTTGCTGCACTAACATGTAATCATGTTTATGTTCTCACATCCTTTTGACCGCATGGACCCCTCCCCTTCCCTCTCCTTTTTTAAATATTTGAGATTCAATAAACTATTTAAAATATTTAAGATTAAATAACTTTTCTATTTGAAGAAGATTTTTTAAAGATGTAAATAAGGATGTATGACATTTGGAAAAGAAACACTTTGCCTAAATGTAATAAAATTTAATAGATAAGTGAAAGCAAATAAGACGAGATGTAATAGCAAATAGTATTGTAAGTTTGTATAACGATATTGAAAAGTGAATATGAAATTTTTCCAGGTGATAAAAGTAAAGGAGGCAGCATATTGTTGGATGATAAATACCAAATATAAGTTTAAATTCACTGTATTGTATTGAAGATTGAAGGTACAGTATATGATATTGCACTGTCTAAAAGTGGAGAAAAATAAAACAAAATCCCCCCCAAATAAATGATGATTTGGGTACTATATGGGATATATGGAAGAAAGGGGGGAAAGGGGTTTCCCCCCCCCCGTTCTTTCATTTTTTGTCTTATATTGTTTCTCTTTTTTCCTCTTTATTTCTATTTTTTTGCATTTCACATTTTTAGAATTTTTTATTTACCTATTTAAAAGAATTGTTATTAATTGGACTAATTGGGACATATGTGACAAATTATATGGACCTTCCTTTCCCCTCCTTGAATTAATATACTTTTGATCCATGTAATAGTTAGATAAAATTTAGGATTTAGTTGATACGATTGGGAATTTTTGTTTCTTTTTAAGGGCAGTTATTATAAAAGTAATGGTAATAAATATACATAAAATTGTTGTTAAGGATATATGGAGAAGATTGAAGCACTATGGCCTAAATGATTAGATCTGATTAGAATAGAAGCAATTTAAAAATAGCTTTTAAAATACATATAAGAAATTTGAGTAACTATTCTTGTCCAGATGTCAATTGTATTGGAGGCAGCAGTGGCTGGATCATGAATACCAAAGTTAAAAGAAATAATTATTGTAATGTACTTCAGGATTGATGGTATGTTATTTTGCATATGTGATTGGAGTGAAAAATGAAAAAAAAACTTGGCAGAAAAAAATATAATTATCCTGCTCTATTTGTAAATTTTTAAACCTTTTAAAATTTATGTCTCAATTAATAATCACAATTATCATATTCTATTTTGTTTATTTCCAATAATATTATTCATTCACCCTGTATCTTTCCTTTTCCTTTTCCCTTCTTTCCATTGTAGTTACCAATTTCATAACAGAATAATGTAGTAACCATATAATTTCAAATAATCATTAACCATAAATTCATCCATTTATCAAGAAATTATTCATTTATAATTTCCTCCTTGTCCAAATCCTCTTCCACCAGCTCTTCTTATTTCAAGTGTTATTTATTTATCTTATTTTTATTTCTATTTCTCAAACTCATATTTCCAATGCAGTTATTATCCTTTCCAAATTCTCAATCCTTTTTAGCCATGTTACAAAATTTTTATATTCTGTTCCTTGTATAATCCCAAACTTAGGTCTTCTCTAATCACATTTCCATTCCCAGTCAAATTGCCTCAGTGTTTCAGTTCAGTGTTTTTTTTCTATCCTCAGTTTCTTCAGTCACCAATAACAACTGATATAATCCTTACTTCACACAAGTAAACATAAAGTTCATTCCATCATCACTGCCACAATAGATAAGATGTTTCAAGACCAAGCTCAGCAATTGTTGAAAAATAAATCAAAAATTCCTCCTGTAATAGCTCCTCCAACTAGCAGGTGCAAGTGTATTGTTAATTCCATAGAGTTCCTTACTATTATTTTCTTGCTTCATAATTAAATTCTTAGCAAATAAAGCCTTCTAAAATTTTCCAAGATGTTATAATAATCCAATTTATATATCTTTATATGAAAATCAAATCCAATTTTGGTTTCTTCGCTAATCCTGAAGCTTTCTGCTGTCACCTCACCACTAAACATCTGCTTCCTTCCATTTCTGGATAATTTTGTTCCAATTGCAAAATGAACTAAAAAAAATATCAGATCTCTGTTTGGCCACACCACTCACCAGCACAGCTTTTAATTCCTTCTTCCTTCTTCAGCTCTCTAGTACAGTCCTTAGTTGTCTTCCCAGGTGATTTCACGCTGCTTCAATCCTTTCAGCACTGAGGTTTCTGTTGGCTAAGGCATGGCAGCCTAGCCAATTTCGCACTACCACCAGTGGAGAATAAGCCGGTTTGTCTGGTGGGTATGCCAACCCCAAATCAGGCTCCAAACAGTGACCCTTTCTTCACCTCCCCTCCAGAGAAGATCTGGCCTGGTTCCATGGGAACCAGGACCCATGGACAGCAGGGATTCAGGGATCCCCCACAGGCAAAGGGGAATTTTGTGCCTCCGTGGCCATTGGCCCTGCTCCTCTCTGAGTCCAAAATTTTGATTGCTAAGCAAGAGTGTGGTTAAAATGAGTTTTGATGCATTTTATACAATCCATCCTTAACATTGTATGTCAATCACTGTGGACCAGCTTGAAAATTTGAGAGCAAAGGCCTGCCGGATTACTGATGATTGATGCACTCACAAGCAGTGTTCCCTCTAATTTTTTTTTTGGGGGGGGCGGAAAAGTATAGTGTCTGAGCGGCAGTCCCTTCGGGACTGGGCAGCACAAAAATAATAAATAAACAAACAAACAAACAAAAAACTCACCCTGTTTTGCCTCAGAGAATTTCAAAATAAAATACTGTACTGTGTGTCTATAACAGTGAGCTCATAATAGGGCAACTCTATCAATATCAAAATGCCACTTAAATAGTTGAGCTAGTTTCAAACTAGATTTTGATTTTCTTTCTCTCTTCCTTACTCCCATTCTTTTTCTTTCTCTTTTCCTTCCTCTCTTTTTTCTATCTGTTTCTTTCTCTTCCTCTCTCTCTCCTTCCCTCTCACTCTTTCCCTCTCGGCTTCTGTGCAGGTTTGGAAAACTCTGAGTTGATGGTGACTTTTAAGTGAGCGATTGCTCACTGCTCAGCTTAGAGGGAACTATGCTCACAAGGGAAGGGAAGGGAAGGGTATCCCTCAACTTACTGTATGTTCACCATTGAGCCCCGAATCTCTGTTGCTAAATGAGACAGCTGTTCAGTGACACATTTTTTTATGGTCTTGCGAAATTCAACATAGTTTACTAGGGAAAATTGCAGTATTCTTTATTGTCCATTGTTTTTCCATAGCATGAAAAAACTTTATATCATGAACACATTTTACAAGATATAAGCTAGCAGAAAATGGACATGAGTCCATCCATCTAGGTGCACAAGTGAAATTGACTATGTCATGTCAAGTGATAAAACCATATTCTACAATTGTACTGTTTCAACATTGGAAGTGATCATAGAATGGTATGAGCTAAAGTGAAGATAGGCTCTCAAAAAGCACATATGATAAAGATGTCATGAAAAACAAAAAAGAGTGATACAGTGATTTTGAGATTAATTTATCAAATCACTTTGCTCTATTGCAAGATTAGGAAGAGATTAACATTACGGACTAAAATGTACAAACCACCGTTCCCTGTAAGCCTCACGCATGTGCGCGCCCCCCCCCAAAATACCCCGCGTGCGCCCTTTTCCATGGGTGCGCGCTCCCCATCTCCCTGCCAGCCCGCGGGGGGGACGGGGGCGGGGAGGTGTGGAAGTAGGAGGAAAGGGAGCCGCGGCTCCCCACGGTGCCTCCGGCCAAACGCGCCCCTGGCTTCTCGGCCCTGCCCCCCGCCCGCCCAATCCGCCCCCTCTCCTCCTCCACCGCCTCCTGCCTTGGCGCGCGACTTCTCCCACGGCAGTGGCGGCTGCGAGATGAAAGCGCTGCCTGCCAGGGGGCTGTGAGAGAGGGCTTTCTCCGCGGGCTTCAGGAATGCCCGCCCCGCCCCTCTCGCAGCCCCTTCGCTGGGAGCGCTTTCATCCCAGACTTCCAGCAAGGGGGCTGCAGTAGAGGCAGGGCAGGCATTCCCGAAAGGCAGGGTGATCAGCTGTGAGGCGGAGCTCCGGAACTGAGGCACCAACAGCGAGGGGGCTGGGAGAAAGCGCTCTCACAGTCCCCTCGCCGTCGGTGCCTCAGTTCCGGAGCTCTGCCTCACAGCTGATCACCCTGCCGCCGCCCCACGGCTACTGCCCAATGCCGCTGCTAAGAGAGAGAGAGAAAGGGGGGGAAGAGAGAGATAGCAAGAGAGAAAAGAGAAAGAAAGCAATAGAGAGAGAGAAAGAAAACAAGAGAGAAAGAGAGAGATGAAAGGGGGGGGAGAGCTAGCAAGAGAAAGAAGAGAAAGAAAGCAAGAGAGATAGAAAGAAAGAAAGAATGGGAGAGAAAGAAAGCAATAGAGAGAGAGAAAGAGAGAGAGAGAGAAAGAGAGAGAAATGACTCTTCATTTAAAGCATATGGTAAAAAGCACCCAAATAATAACAGAGAAAAAAAACCCCAGCCGTTGTGTGTGTGTGTGAACTCTTGAACCATTTCCAATAGCTCACCTCTAATTGGAAATGGTTCAAGAATTCACACACACACACACACACACACACACACACACACACACAAGGGGGGAGGAGACAGGGATGGAAAAACAGAAGATAATAATAGTAATAGATTTTGGTTTTGTTTTATTATTAATTTCTTTTAATAAAAAAAGGGAATTTTTTTCTTATTTATTTATTTATTTTTCTATGCCGCCCAGTCCCAAAGGGACTGTCGCTTAGACACTATACTTTTCCGCCCACACCAAAAAAAAATTAGAGGGCACATTGGTACAAACAGTCAAAAATATCCTTGAATCTGCTTCATTCTAGAGCACTGCCGAAAAAACACTTTGCATAGTTAAAAATATCTGCTGAAACTATTGATTACAAGTCTGAATCTACTTTCAAATGAACGAAATACAATAATTCTTAAAATCATAAATTCCCATTAAATAAATAAAACAATATTATTTAATATGAAGTTTTAATATACAAATAGGAATTAGTTCTAATATGGTCTTAATGCTACATTTCTCAAAAGTTACTAAGTAATTCAACATAAGAAATTAGCATTGTTATTTATTAGTTGCAAATATTACCATAGTAGAACTTTGGAACATAAAAATGTAACTTTCTTTGAAGTATTGGCTGAACAATTAACACAATAACATCATTTTTGAACTAAAGTTTATTTTATTTTCTTCTACAAAGTTTTCTCTTATAAAATCAAAAATTTGGTGGTTTTGATAATTAACCCATCATCTTTACAAAAGATGGCAAGGCCTTCAAAACCCCACTGCATTATACAGCCCCCACAACTTGGAAATAAACTTCATCACACATCAGAGGAGTATCAGAAATGATGGCCACAATCCTACAACCACTGGGAATAATGGTGTCTCACAAACCCACATCAATGCTTTGACAAGAACTGTCTAAACCAAAGACAAGGTACAGAAGGAGGAGAACAGCATGGTAATCTACAAGATCAAATGCAACAACTGTGATTCTGTATTGGGCAAAAAAATGCAACAATTCTATGTTGGGCAAACAGGACAGCTGGAAACAAG
Organism: Erythrolamprus reginae; assembly: GCF_031021105.1. Taxonomy (NCBI): domain Eukaryota; kingdom Metazoa; phylum Chordata; class Lepidosauria; order Squamata; family Dipsadidae; genus Erythrolamprus; species Erythrolamprus reginae. The sequence goes on from NC_091952.1 coordinate 139,663,956, forward strand.
AATCCACAAACACTGACTAGCTGTCAAACAACATGACCATAAATCATTGATCTCAACTCACATTGACATCAAGCAGCACCAGTTTGACTAGGATGAAACAAAAATCATCGGCCATGCTGTGCATGCAAATTCATTGAAGACCAGTGTTCTGGTCTAGCTATGCTGCTCCAAAAATACTCTCTTTACAGGCTTCGATTTTCAAAATAACACTTCTTTATTTATTTTCTTCCACACTGGAATTCCTCAATGTATATCTACAGCATGCAAGTGCATTCCAATCTCACAGGCTAAACTACAAAGTCATAAATTCTTTCTAATAAGCAGGTTGTCGGCTTGTAACATCACCTAGTTCAAGCTAATTTCAAACAGTTTTATCGTGCAGTATTAAAACTCACTTCACTGGAGAAACGGCAGATCATCCATATTGTCTTTTTCACTTTGCAGAAAAACATCCCTCATTTCCGGCCATCTCTGGATGTGAGGTATTAATTAATTTACACACTCTGAATAGCATATTCAAAACCTGTTTCCTGAAAGCTCATCTTTTTTTTCCTCTAACCTCCTAAATTTGGCACTTAACCAAGGGCTATTATCTACACCCCCATAATCTGAAGAAGTACTACTATCCATGCTAACGTCCGATGGATTTTTTACTAAGCTCCCATCACCACTACCCTCCTCAGGGTAAATTACGGCTTCTGTGTCTTCCTCCTCCTCTGAATTTGACATTTCCAAAGGCTGACAGGGAACACTCACAACACCAGTACTCAACCAATGGATTTATCAACAAATAAGTTGATTTGGAGCCAGCCTATGTACATATAAAGAGCCTTATCAATCAAAGAAACAACCAGTCATGGTACTGACCACTTTTTCACTTGCTGACTTTTACACACAATGACCAGCCATCAGGTCACATGACATGACCAGCTGGTCATACGATCATGGCATCAATAAAAGTAATGAAGAACTGAAACAAATGATTTAACCAAAATCCCACTGAGGATGTCATTTAGCTTGGTGATAAAATATTCAGAAGCTAAATAGCAAGCTTGGAGAGAGACCTACTACCAGTCCTAGAAGTTCTTGTGTGCCACAGTAGACTTGCATAGCATTAATCTCATACAGAATCAGAATGAGAGGAGGAAATCTCCTATAGATGGCAAGACTTGGAAGTGCTCATCAGCATGTCTTTTAAGGGAGAGTGTTAAGTTTACTTTAAAAAGAAAGAAAATTAACAGGTTGCATACAGCCAATGAGCTATATATACAGTGGGTATGGAAAGTATTCAGACCCCTTTAAATTTTTCCCTCTTTGTTTCATTGCAGCCATTTGGTAAAAGCAAAAAAGTTCATTTTATTTCTCATTAATGTACACTCCATCAGCACCCCATCTTGACAGGAAAAAAACAGAAATGTAGATATTTTTGCAAATGTATTTTTTTTAAAAAATCACATGGTCATAAGTATTTAGACCCTTTGCTCAGTATTGAGTAGAAGCACCCTTTTGAGCTAATACAACCATTAGTCTTCTTGGGAATGATGCATGCTTCTGGATTTGGGGATCCTCTTCCATTCTTCCTTGCATATCCTCTCCAGTTATGTCAGGTTGGATGGTGAACGTTGGTGGACAGCCATTTCCAAAGGGCTCTGGCTGGGCCAGTCAAGAATGATCACAGAGTTGTTCAGAAGCCACTCCTTTGTTATTTTAGATGTGTGCTTAGGGTTATTTTCTTGTTGAAAGGCGAACCTTTGGCCCAGTCTAAAGTCCAGAGCACTCTGGAAAAGGTTTTCTTCCAGGATATCTCTGTAGTGGGCTGCATTCATATTTCCTTCAATTGCAACCAGTCATCCTGTGCTTGCAGCTGAAAAACATCCCCATAGCATGATGCTGCCGCCACCATATTTCACTGTTGGGATTGTATTGGGCAGGTGATGAGCAGTGCCTGGTTTTCTCCACACATACCGCTTAGAATTAACGCCAAAAAGTTCAATCTTGGTCTCATCAGACCAGAGTATCTTATTTCTTATACTGGGATGCAAACTCTATGTCTTGCACTGAGGAAAGGATTCCTTCAGGCCACTCTGTCATAAAGTCCCGACTGCTGGAGGGCTACAATAATACAGTGGTACTTCTACTTATGAACTTAATTTGTTCCATGACCAGGTTCTTAAGTAGAAACTTTCATAAGTAGAAGCAATTTTTCCCATAGGAATCAATGTAAAAGCAAATGATGCGTGCAATCCCAAAACTCAACCCCTTTGCCTTATTACTGCCGGCATTCTGATCCTTGTTCGGGGGTGGGTGGAGGAGGAGGCGGGGGGGGGCAGAAGACAGCGGAGGCTGCCTGGAGGGAACCTCATGGGTGGATTAACAGCACAGGGAGCTGCCCGGCGGCTTCTCAGCTGGCAGGGCTTCTGTCCTCCATGCCCTTGACAGCCCTGATGCCTCCTACTCCTTTTCCTCCCCCTTTTCTCCTCCTCCTCCTTTCTTCCTCTTCCTTCTCCTCTTCCTCCTCCTTTCTTTCTCTTCCTCCTCCACTGACATCCAAATGACCGCCCCCTGCCTCCTCTCCATCCGGAGGGGGAAGAGGAGAAAAGGAATCCTGTAACCAACCCCTCCGCCCCCTTCCTCCCTCCCTCCCTCCCCCAAGCTGTGTTGGTTGCAGGATTCCTTTCTTCCTCTTCCTTCTCCTCATGCTCCCCTTCTCCTTCTCCTCCTTCCTTTCTCCTCTTCTCCCTCTGGAGGGAGAGGAGGTGGGGGAGCAGTCGTTTGGACGCCAGTGGAGGAGGAAGAGAAAGGAGGAGGAGGGGGAGGAAGAGGAGAAGGAAGAGGAGAAGGAAGAGAAAGGGAGTTAAGAGGAGGAAAGGAATCCCATAACCAACCCCTCCAACCCATTCCCAAAGCCTCTTCCTTCCTTCCCCAAGCTGTGCCAGCGCTGCCCTGCGGTGCTCCAAAAGACACAGCCTGGGAAGAGCAATCATTTTCTTCCCAGCCCTGCACGCCAGCAAAGGCGAGTGAGCGATGTTGTTGGGGAAAATAGAAGAGGGAGAGGAGGCAGGGGGCGGTCAATTGGACGCTGGTGAAGGAGGAAGAGAAAGGGAGGAGGGAGAGAAGAAGGAAGAGGAGGAAGGGAAGAGAAGGAGGAGGAAAGGAAGAGGAGGAGAAGGAAGAGGGGGAGGAAAGGACTCCTGCAACCAACCCCTCCTCCTTCTTCCTGGCACAGCTTGGGGAAGGAAGGTAGGGCCTTTGGGAAGGGGGGAGGGGTTGGTTACGGGATTCCTTTGCTCCTCTTCCCCCTCCAGAGGAAGAGGAGGCGGGGGGAGTTTTTGGACCCTGGTGGAGGAGGAAGAGAAAGAAAGGAGGAGGAAGAGGAGGAAAGGAAGATGAGAAGGAGGAGGAGAAAGGGAGGAGGAAGAGGAGGAAGGTAGGAGGAAGGTGAGAAGGAGAAGGGGTGTGATATTTCAGTTTTTCTTTTTTCATAAATTTGCAACAATATCTACACCTGGTTTTTTCCTATCAAAATGGGGTGCTGAGTGTACATTAATGAGAAATTAAATGAATGTTTTTGCTTTTACCAAATGGCTGCAATGAAACAAAGAGTGAAAAATTTAAAGGTGTCTGAATACTTTCCATATCCACTGTATAATATTGTGCAAACCTGATTTAGATCTACTTGTGGCACATTTATGACCAAACCAAACTGGTACTGGATTTGGAAGTAGTATACAGTGGTACCTCAAGATACGAACCCCTCGTCTTACGAACAACCCGAGATACGAACCCGGGGTTCAGAAAAATTTTGCCTCTTCTTACGAACTTTTTTCGTGTTACGAACGGCAAACCCGAACTTCCGGGTTTGGCATTCCAGAGGCTGCTGGGAAGCCCCACAGCCCGGCTGTCACCTTTTAAAACAGCCAGGGGGCTTCCCAGTTGCCTCCCGGAGCCAAACCCGGAAGTTCGGGTTTGGCGTTCGGGTTGGAGAGGCTGCTGGGAAGCCACCCGGCTGTTTTAAAATGTGACAGCCGGGCTGCGGGGCTTCTCGGCGGCAGCGGCAGGTACGTAAGACGGAAAACGTTCAGGAGGCCGCTTTGGGTTTTTGGCTGGGAGGGAGGGCAGGAGGTCCGACGCTGGGGGAGGGAGTCAGGAAGGTCCTCCTGCTCCCCCCCTCAGCGAAAAACACAAAGACGGTCTGCCATCGCATGACAGGCAGGGCGGAGCAGCGTGGAGCAAAGGGAGTCTGAAACCGCCAGCAGCTTCAGTTTCCCATTGCTCCGTGGGCGGCGGCAGACCGCCTTTGTATTTTTGGCTGGGGGGGAAAGCAGGAGGCGCAGGATCAGGCCGGCGGTGGGCACGGGAGAGGCAGCAGGTCTGCATCCTGGGCGGGTGGGCGGGCCGCGGGGCGAGGAGGCGCGACCGAGCGGGCCGGCTCAGGCTCTGGCTAGGACGGGGCGGGCAGCGGCTGGGCGCGGCAGCAAGGGTGCGTCTGACTCGGGGCTTGCGGCGCCTGACGCAGCGGGGAACAACAGCGTGGGAGGCAGGAGAGGACCAGGCAACCGGAGCAGCGTTGCCGCTGCTCCCGACTTGGCTTCCCTGGTCCCTGGCGCTGCGATCTTCCAATCTTCCCTTGGCGATCTTCTGATCTTTCCTGGCTTCCCTGGCCGCCTGGTGCTGCGATCAGAAGATCGCAGCGCCAGGCGGCCAGGGAAGTGGCCAGGGAAGCGGCCAGGGAAGCCAAGGGAACATCGGAAGATCGCAGCGCCAGGCGGCCAGGGAAGCCAAGGGAAGATCGCCAAGGAAAATGCCCAGCCCAGCCCCCCCCCCCCAGGCGTTTTCCTGGAAGGAATGCCATCCACCACCGAGCTTTTCGTAATCTGTTTAAATTTCCTTCACTCCCCCAACATTCCCCGCCTTGCCTCGCTTGACTGTCCAGAGGACATGACATTCACCGCCTCCCGTGCCTCCTTCGGCTTTGTGATTGGGCAGAGCGGCGGGAGGCGCGTCCAATCGCAAAGCCGAAGGAGGCACGGGAGGCGGTGAATGTCATGTCCTCTGGCCAGTCAAGCGAGGCAAGGCGGGGAATGTTGGGGGAATGAAGGAAATTTAAACAGATTACGAAAAGCTCGGTGGTGGATGGCATTCCTTCCAGGAAAACGCCCAGCCCAGCCCCCGTGACTGGCCAAAGGACATGACATTCACCGCCTCCCGTGCCTCCTTTGGCTTTGCGATTGGGCAGAGCGGCGGGAGGCGCGTCCATAGGCTTGGTCGGGTCGCCGCAGCACCCTCCCTTCGCCAACCCTTTGGCGGTCACCGGTGGGCTTAGGGTGCCTCGGCACCGACTTCGCTGCCCCTTCCCGAGCCCAGCCCCGTGACATTCGCTTTCCTCCCGCCCGCAGCCGACTGATCGTGGGCTCCTTCGCAACCTCGGAGAGCTTCCTGGTTTTCGTGAGCTTTCATGCCCTGGAAGCTCTCCGAGGTTGCAAAGGAGCCCACGATCAGTCGGCTGCGGGTGGGAGGAAGGCAAATCCCCCATGGGCTCCGTTACACCTTCCCTTCCAGCCAGGCCATGCTGGCGGCAGCGGAACAATCGCCTTCCTCCCGCCGGCAGCCGACTGACCGTGGGCTCCTTCCCGAGCTCCCTTCCTGAGCCTCCCGTTTTCTCTCCCCCCCCCCTCGCCCCTTCGCCTCCCTGTGTTCCTAGGAGAAGTGCTGGGGATTGAGGCAAGACAGACCTTCTGCTCCTCACCAGCACTTCTCCTAGGAACACAGGGGGGGTGAAGGGGCGAGGGGGCGGAGAGAGAACGGGAAGCTCAGCATTCCGTCAGCCGCAGCGCTGGCTGTCAACTTTTCTTTTTAAAACTGGGCAGGAGCTGACTTGCCTCCCCAGTGCTAAAAAGAAAAGTTGACAGCCAGCGCTGCGACTGACGGAATGCTGAGCCTCCCGTTCTCCCCCCCCACCTCGCCCCTTCCGGTTTCGGCGTTCGGGAGACCGCTGGGTTCCCAGCTGTCTCCGAACGCCAAACACCAAAGCCCCGCGTTCGGCTTCAGGAGACAGCTGGGAAGCGGCGCGGCTCTTTTAAAAGATGACAGCCGGCCTGGGGGGCTTCCCAGCACCCCCGAACCCTGTGCTGGGAAGCCCCCCAGGCCGGCTGTCACCTTTTAAAACAGCCGCGCCGCTTCCCAGCAGTCGCGGAAAGCCGTTTTTTTTGGTTGCACGGATTAATTGACTTTACATTGTTTCCTATGGGAAACAATGTTTCGTCTTACGAACCTTTCGTCTTACGAACCTCCCCCCGGCACCAATTAAGTTCGTATCTTAAGGTACCACTGTATTTTGTTGAAACCTTAATCAACACATTTGGGAATGTTAAATTATAACGACTGAAAATTACTAAAATAGTTTATAGATTTATAAGGTTGCCCAGGTCAGGAATCCTCGTATTAGCACAAATGGCTGTCCAATGTTTGTTGCCCAAAGACTTTGATGCCAGATTTGGAGTAATTGATGGTCTATTACTTATGTAAACTTGAAATGGAAGAAAAAGAACTAGAATAATACAAGGAGAAACCAGTTCCATATTGTGCCGTAACTATTCATGTAATTTGTCCCCCTTAGACAAATTTATGTTTAATGTCAGAACTATCCCAATTTGATCTCTTAGGAAAGAAAGATCCTCAACTCCATTTGATGAAGCGAAAGGTTTTTTTTTTATTAAAAAATATTGGCTGCAGTAAAATCAGGCTAGCTCTGGGTTTCCTGTACTGTACTCAAAAGACACAGAAAGGTTTCCTCTCATCCCAGCCCTCCCCTCATGACCAGTCCATCTTCAGCCAATCAATATTCACTGAAGTGAGTATTGATTGAGATGTCACTGAGATGTGTTTAGGGCAGTGATGGTGAACCTTTTTTGGTTTGCATGCTAAAAGGGTGTGTATGGGTGTGCCCACACCTTCCCTCACCCCCCCCCATGCATGTGCACCCCCGTGTTGCCCCTGAGCATGTGCACAATCCCTCCTGTCCCCACACATGCACACAGGTCTCACTGAAGCCTGATATGTGAAAAAACAGCCAAACAGGCAAACCGGAAGTTTGGAAAAATTGACTTTCAGTTTGCACATTGTGCTGTTGTTTGCACTCTGGGGGGTTCAGGGAAGCTTCGTGAAACCCCAGAGTGCAAAAAACAGCTCTGCGGACAAACCTGATGTTCGGAAAATGCACTTCCGGTTGCACTCCAGGGCTTCAGGAAGCTTCCCTGAATCCGGACTTCGGGTCTGGATAGAGACCGCAGCGGAGCCTCCTTGGCAGAGCTCTGCCTTGAGGCTCCTTCAACCTCTCCGAAGGTCGCGGTTTGCGATCGGATCGGGTCCGGATGGCCCGATCCTAGAACAGGGGGCTCCCCCCTGTCCGAGGAGTCGTCGCCGAAGCTCCAGAGACAGCGGTTTGCCCCGCAGCTTCGGAAAAGGGAGAACCGTTCCTCCCCCAAGAGGATCGGCCAGTGCGATCTCTCCAAACCCAGCGGGAAGCAAGGAAAAGACAAAAGAAAGTGAAGACAATTTGCAGCATATTTTAACCGAAAGGGAATACAGCAAACAAGAAAACCCAAGGTAAAAACCTTTTGTTTCATGCCTAAAAACAGAAGATTCGATCATTGTAAAAGTTACAAGTGAAAGGGTTTTTTTTCAACAAGGCGAAAGGGAAAGTTTTTGAGAATTTGTATCCAACCGCAAGTAATAGCCGGATCTAATTTCTTTCCACTTTCGTTTATAACTTTGAACTTGAACTTTAAATTTTTAAATTTTTGAACTACTAAAAATATTGAAGAATTAATAAAACAATTCTAATTTGACATGACTTTAAAAAAGATTTAATCTCCAAAGATGAATAGAATTTGGGATTTCTAAACCACCAGTAAACATTGTATTCCGGGCTCTAACTTTAACAGTGGAGGGATAAAGAACACTTTTCTGCTTTCTCTTACAATGACAAAATGAAATAAATTACCAATTCGAAGACAAATGGAAAATAAAATTAATTGATTTATTAAAGCTACAAGAACATATTTAGCTTTGTTTGGTTTGCCTGTTTTTTTGGATTACTACTGCTTTTGGATTACTTGCTGATTGCCTGTGGATTATTTGTGAAGATTCTCTTTTTACCTGCCTGGCATTGAGAAGCATAAACTGACTCCATTTTAAGCCTTAAACAACGGAGACGTTGCCTGCATTTGTTCTTTGACTGTGAAATACCATCTGACTCCATTTTAACATAAAAGAAAAGCATATATTTGACTTTTCTTTGCATTGGAAAATTGGAACTATATAGAAACAATTACATAGAAGTTTATTTTTTGTCATCACTGAACCTACAACATCTTTTATTAACAAAGACCATCTACTTTATAAGAAGATCTTAAGTACATAATACCTATATTTTGTTCCTTAAACCAATTCTTTTTTCTCCTCTTTTTGTACTGCTGTTCTATTGTTGTTTTTAAAAGTATATTGATTTAGAATATATGCATTGTTAATAAACCTTGGTTTCCTGCTCTACCCTAACTAAACCAAATTAAAACCCCCTTTCTTTTCTCTGCTGTTCTCTCTCCCACAAGACAACCTTTCTCTGTTATCTCTTTCTCTTTCCCTCCTTCTCTCCCCACTCACATTTGCCTTCCCTTAAAGTTCTTGGTTATATTTTTACCCTTTTTTCCCTTTACTCCTTAATAGATATTCCCTTTTGTTTTATTCTGTTTTCATTCTGTTTTTATCCACCTCTTTTCTTTTTCTTTTCTTATTTCTTTTCCTTAAACAAAGTATTATACTTTTTACTCTTTCTTTCGGTTTTTTAAATTTAAAGTTAAAAGGAAATTTATAGTGAACTTTATTAGTGAGTTGATTAACATTTTTGTGGTTTTTACTAGGTAATAACATATTGCCATTTATCAAGGGAAATTGGTTATAAAGTTTATTGAACAATTTTGGGATTTATAGTGGTTTTCTTCTTTTCACTTAATACAAATCGATAGTAATTTTAAAATTTGAAAATGTCAAGCACTTCAACCTATGTTAAAACAGTTAAGAAACAAGCAGCAGCTGCAACTTCTTCTCCACAAGGTTCGCCTCACCCTTCCCCGACGCATCAAGTTTTATCTGTAACCATGTCTACCAAGGAGAAGGGACAAAGAAAAATCTCAGCAGCCCACTCTGATAACAATACAAGAAACTCTAAAAGCAATGCAGGACTTTATGTTTAAATCTCAAGAGGATGCAGCCCAACAACGAGAGGCTATAAAGGATGAGGCAACACAACAAAGAGAGGCCATAAAATCAGGCTTGGCTGAATTTAAAACAGAGATGGCTGATCTGAAAGTAGACATGGGAGAGGTGAAGGCGCAGATGAAGGAAATGCAACAAACTTTACAGGAAAGTGAAGATCGTGTTTAAAAGTTGAAGAAAAGACTGTTAAAATTGAAAAGAGAATGGATTACTTTGAAGGCAGAGCTGACTCACGATACAGAAGATATGATGAATCAATTACTCACCTCGAGATGCAACGTGCTTCGTATGGGCTACGATTTCAAAATATAATAGAAGAAAAAGATGAAGATTTAAAGATGACTATGGCGGAAACCATTGGAGGAATACTCCAGGTTGACCCTACAGAGATATTAAAAGAAATCGATGAAGTTTTCAGAATTTCAAATAGCTACATCCGTCGCCACAATCTCCCGAGAGAGATTCATATCAAATTTGCAAGAAAGACTTTGCGAGATGACATACTGCATTGGGCAAGAACTTCTAAACTACAACACAAAGGAGTTGAAATAAAAATATTAAAACAAGTCCCAAGAGGTGTCAGAGAAAGTAGAAAAGATTACCATTTCCTAACCAGAATTTTGATCAAAGAAAATATAACTTTTCGTTGGCTTATTCCAGAAGGGATAGCATTGACCTGGCGTTCCAGAAGATATAAGCTGGAAAACTTGCAACAAGCAACGGATTTCTTTGAAAACAGTGGCATAAGTCACCTGGACCAATCAAACCAACAAACTGCCCAACAGCAACCAGCGCAACAGCAACCTGTGAAAGAACTAGCAATCCAGCAGGTGCAGGACATGGGGGGCCGCAGCTCTGATGGTAGAGCAGGACCAAGGCGCTAGAAGAGTTCAACCTCAGCGCAAAACTAAAAAAACAAATAAATGACAACAAGTAAAGACTTAAAGATCTTTTCTGTTAATGTGAATGGACTTAATGAACCAAGAAAAAGGAAACAAATTTTTTCCAAAATCAAAAACCAAAATGCTCAAATAGTAATACTACAAGAAGTGCATATTAAAAAAGGAATCAGAAACTATTATTATATCCCAAAATTGGAAAAATGTATGCTGCATTAGCAGACCAAAAAAAAAAAGAGGAGTAGTGATGTATGTTGAAAACTCTATAAATTCCAAACAAATATATAAGGATGATGAAGGTAGAATTTTGATTGTACAAGTTGACATTGAACCTAGACCTTTGGTAATTGTTTCGATTTATGCCCCTAATGAAGATCAAATAACATTTTATAAAAAATTGCATCAAGTAATAACAGAGTTAAATATTGAAAATATGTTAATAATTGGTGATTTTAATGCTATTACAAACAGACAATTAGACCACTCGGGGGGGGGGGGGGGACAACAAAAGTAAGAAGAGAAGTAAGAACTTATTGCCTAACACTTTCCAGAAAATGAAAATACTATTAAATGACATTTGGAGGGAAAGACATCCCCACAAGAGACAATACACTTTTTACTCCAACCCCCATAAAATTTGGACAAGAATAGACATGGTATGGGCCTCAAAAATAATTGCTGAACAAATAAAAGAGGTCGAGATAGATGTCAACATTTGGGCCAATCATAATCCTGTGGTAGTCTATATGAGAACTAAAAATAAACAGATTAATTGGCGGATGAACAGAAATATCTTGAAAGATAAGAAATACAAGGATTGGATTGAAAAATAATTAAAAATATTTTTTGAAATTAATAAAAACTTAGATACTACTCCACAAAATTTATGAGATACAGCTAAAGCATACATTAGAGGATTAACGATATCCTACACAGCAAGACATAACAAGGAAAATAAAATAAAATATGAACAATTAATAAATGAATTAAAACAATTAGAATCTTTATCACAACAACATATAAAGAATAGAGATTTGAAAACAGAAATGAGTGTAATCAAACATAAAATTAGATTGATAGAACAAAATCAAATAGCTGAAAAGATAAAAAGAGCTAAACAACATTATTTTGAACACGCAAACAAACCAGGCAGATGGTTAGCATATAAACTTAGAAAACAGAGGCAATCAAAACTTATTAAAAAACTAGAGGATAATGATGGCATAATAAAATATGACACAGAAGGAAAAGCAGATATTGTGAATAATTTTTTTAAAGAACTATACACAAAAGATATTACTAGTGAAGATGAAGTTTTTAATTACTTAGAACATTCAAAATTACCACAAATAACGGAAGATCAACAGAATATTATGGAAGGACCAATAACAATGGAAGAACTTTTAATAATAATTAAAAAACAAAAAAACAATAAAGCAACTGGCCCAGATGCTATACCGGCAGAATGGTATAAAATAGAAAATGAAACAATAAGAAATAATATGTTAGAAATTTTTAATGAATGTAGACTTGAGGGTAAAATTCCTAAATCTTGGATAGAATCATTAACAACCTTAATCCATAAGCAGGGTACGGCACAGAAAAAATTAAAAATTATAGGCCTATATCATTATTGAATGTGGATTATAAGATCTTTACTGCTATATATGCGGACAGACTTAAAAGAGTTATAAATGGAATAATACATCAAGATCAAAATGGTTTTTTGCCAGGCAGACAAATCAAAAATAATCTTAGAATTGTCATTAACACGTTAGAATATTATGAGCAATACCCAGGGGAAAACATTCTTTAATGTTCTTAGATGCTCAAAAGCTTTTGATAATCTTAATTGGATATTTATAAAAATGCAATTAAATAAAATGAAATTTGGCTCAAAATTCGTTAACTTAATAGATGCCATTTACTTAAAACAAACAACGAACATAATATTGAATAATGAACAATTAACAACACTTGAGATAAAACAAGGGAGTTCGCCAAGGTTGCCCTTTATCACCGTTGCTATTTATTATGGCTTTGGAGACTTTATTAATTAAAATAAGAACAGACCCTAAAATAAAAGGCCTAACTGTAGGTGATGAGACGTACAAAGTTCAAGCCTTTGCAGATGATTTAACTTTTATAATTGAAGAACCGATTAAGACAGTCCCAATATTAATGCAGACAATAGAACAATATGGAAAGGTAGCAGGTTTAAAGATAAATAAAAGCAAAACACAATTTTTAACTAAAAATATGAGTAAAATCCAAGAAAACAAGTTAGAATGTATCTCTGGAATAAAGATTGCTAAAAAAATAAAATATTTAGGAATTTGGTTAAGAGCTAAAACAATAACTATAAAAAATGATAACTATTTAAAATTATTGACAGAAATAAAAAAAGATTTAGAAATCTGGAATAATTTGAAAATATCTTTTTTAGGAAGTGTAGCAACAATTAAGATGAATATCTTACCTAAAATTTTATTTCTATTTCAGGTAATCCCAATAAACCCAGGGAGTACTTTCTTCAAAAATTTAACAAATATAGTTAAAAAGTTTTTATGGCAAGGGAAAAAAGCAAGAATAAAAATAAATTGTTTAGAAGATATCAAAGAAGGGGGCGGATTTGGACTTCCAAATTGGAAATTATATTATCAGGCGGCCGCCCTAACATGGATTAGAGATTGGATTACTCTAGAAAACAAAAGAATATTAAATTTAGAAGGGTATGATCTTATGCTTGGATGGCACGCCTTCATATGGTATGATAAGGAGAAAAATCACTCATATTTTAAAAGACATACATTAAGGAAATATTTACTAGAAGTTTGGAAAGACATAAGGAAAAACCACTTTTTAACTATTCCAGAATGGCTTGCCCCTCTAGAAGCAATAATACACCCAAAATCTACAAAAGACAAAAAAATTATGCGATATAAAGATTTACTAAATGACCAAATGAAATTAAAATCTAGGACTACATTACAAGATGAAGGGATAACAATAGATTGGTGGCATTATGCCCAGATTCGATCTAGATACCAGAAGGATAAAACACTTTATATTTTTAACAAAAATAAAAATTTGTTAAGCAATTTAATTACTCTTAATCAAACAAAAACAATAGGGAAAATTTATAAATTCCTTATTGCACATAAAAATATAGAATTGACCCTAAAAGATAATATGATAAGATGGTGCAAAAATATTTGTAAAGAAATAGACATAGATACATGGGAAAAAGTTTGGGTCAACAATTGGAAAATGACCAAATCAGTATCATTAAAAGAAAACCAAATTAAAATGTTTTACAGATGGCATCTCCCACCAAATAGAATAGCAAAAATGTTCCCTAAAACTTCTCCACTGTGTTGGAAATGTAAGAAAGAAATAGGAACCTACTACCATCAATGGTGGACATGTGGTAAAGCTAAAATATATTGGAAGATGATAGAGAAAATGATAAAAGAAACGGTAAAGCAGGAGGTTGAAAACACCCCGGACTTTTATTTATTAGGAATTTTATATTTAATTATACACATATTAACAGCGGCTAGAATCACGTATGCGCAAAATTGGAAGGGGGAGGAAATCCCCAAAGAAGAAGTCATAGCAAAATTATTAGATTGTGCTGAAATGGATATGATGACAAGACGTTTAAATGATCAAGAAGATACTAAGTTTTATGAAGCATGGAACAATGTTTATAAATGGATAGATAAGAAAAAATAAGATATACAATTTATTTTTAGTTAATTTGTTGTATTTGTTTTTACTTGGGTAATAATAATACTAACATTAGTTCAAATTTATTGTTTAATGACTAAGGTAGAATTAGTTTATATATAAGAATTAGTTTATATATAAGAAATATAGTAAGAATTTTGGTTTTATATACCGTATTTTTCGCTCTATAAGACGCACCTGCTGATAAGACGCACCTAGATTTTAGAGGAGGAAAATAGAAAAAAAATATTTTGAGCCAAAAAGGGGAGAGGAAGGAGTGAAAGAAGGGAGTGAGGGAGGAAAAAAGGGAGGAAGGAAAAGGAAAGCAAGAAATGGAGGGAGGAAAGGAAGGAAGGAAGGAAGGAAAGAAAGAAAGAAAGAAAGAAAGAAAGGGGGAAGGGACAGGAACAGAGGAAGGAAGCAAGGAAACTTATGAAAGGGGAGAGTAAGAGAGGAAGGACTGAAGGGAGGGAGGGAGGGAAGAAGGTAGGAAGGAGAAAGAAAAGAAGAAATAGAGGAAGGGAAGGTAAAAGAGAGAAAGAAAAAGAGCAAGAAAGAAAGCAAGAAAGAGAGAGAGAAAGAAAATGAAAGAGAAATAAAAATAGAGAGGGGGAATGAAAGAAATGGAAGGAGGGAAGGAAGGAGAGAAAGCAAGAGAAAGAAAGAAAGCAAGAGAAAGAAAAAAGAATGAAAGAGCAAGAGAGCAAGAGAGAAAAAGAAAGAGAGAAAGAAAGGCAACTTCAAAGAAAGGCTCACTGAGCATCTATCCCTCTTTCTTTCTTTCTCTTCCTTTCTCTCTCTCCTCTTCCTTTATCTCCTCTCTCTCCCTCCCTCTCTCTTTCTCTCCCCCCTCTCTCCCCCTTTCCCTCTCTCTTTCTCTCTCTCCCTCTCTTGCTATCTCTCCCCCCTCTCCCCTCTCTCTTTCTCTCCCCCCTCTCCCCCCTTTCCCTCTCTCTTTCCCCCTCTCCCTCTCTTTCTCTCCCCCTCTCTCTTTCTCTCTCTCTCCCCCTCTTTCTCTCTCTTCTTCTCACTTTCTCTCTGTTTTCTTTCTGTCTCTTTTGCTTTCTCTCTCTCTCTCTTTCTCTCTTTTTTCTTTCTCACGCTCTTTCTTTCTCTTGTTCTCTCTCTCTTGCTATCTCTTTCTCTCCCCCCTTTCTCTCACTCTCTCTTTCTCACTTTCTCTCTATCTTGCTGTCTGTTGCCCTCACTCACTCTCTTTCTCTCTCCGTTCTTCTCAGCGGTGACGTGCGCACGCCCTGCCCGCCTCACCTTTGCCGAGAGCCCTTTCGTCCCGGGCTCCCAGCAAGGGGGTTGCAGGAGAGGCGGGGGCCGGCGAAGGTGATATTCAATGTCGGGGGTGCTCGGGCGGTTGTGCACGCTCCCTATCTCCCTGCTAGCCCACTATAAGAAAAGCCGGCAAAGGCTTTTCTTATTTTGAATATTCCGAGTGGGCTAGCAGGGAGATAGGGAGCGCGCGCAACCGCCCGAGCGCCCCCGACATTGAAGACCTCCGCTGAGAAAAACCTTTGCCGGCATTTCCTCTCCTGCAACCCCCTTGCTGGGAGCCCGGGACGAAAGGGCTCTCGGCAAAGGTGAGGCGGGCAGGGCGTGCACGCGTCACCGCTGAGAAGAACGGTGAGGGGGGGCAGCGGCGTCCCTCCTGGCCTTGGCGGGCCGCCCGACCCTCCCCACCTCCTGCAAATGCGGCGGGCGGCGGGGGGAGAGCGAGGAGCCGGTTCTGGCCGGCGCGGGGCTTGGCTGGCTGGCTGGCGGGGGGAGCGCCGCTGGTGGTGCGGAGGGAGACCCTCCTCCGGGAGGGAGGGGGCCAGGCAACAGCTAGCCAGCCAGCCGGCGGGATGGCGCTTCCGAGTTCGCAGCCTCCCCCCCCTCCCTGCCTGCATCTTCGCTCCATAAGACGAGGCTGATTTTTCTTCCTACTTTGGGAGGAAAAAAACTGCGTCTTATGGAGCGAAAAATACGGTATATTAGTAACAATGTGAAAAACCTTAACTCAAATTTAGCAAATTTTTTAATACTCAACATATATCTAATTATGTATTCTTTTTCTGTATTTGAATTTATACTTTCAAGACAAGCGGGGGAAATGTATCCCCATTTTGTGTTCAATGTTTGTATGTGCGTCTGTCTATTTTAAGAAAATCAATAAAATATATATATAAAAAAAACAGCACAATAGGCAAGCCTGTTGCGGCCCGCCTAGCTGACTGTGCAGCCAGAGCCTTTGGAAGCCTGCAGTGCTTCTTGGCAAGGCTGAGAAAGGAGGGGCTTTGCCTGAATGCAATGGCACACAGGGCTGCTGAAAGGTAAGAACTGCCAAAATGCAGGAAGGTTTACTCTGGTAGAGGTCTACTAGAGCAGTGTTTCCCAATCTTTTTTGAGCCGCGGCACATTATTCACATTTACAAAATCCTGGGGAACATTGAGCGGGGGAGGGGGGCGGCTAAAAAAAGTTTGGACGAAAAAACCTTCTCTTCCTCCGTTTCGCCCTATTTCTCCCTCCCTCTTTCTTTCCCTCTCTCTCCATCCCTCTTTCTTTCTTCCTCTCTTTTTTGCTCTTTCTCTCTCCCTCCTTCCCTTCCTCTGTCTTTCCCTCTCCCTCCTTCCCCCCTTCTCTCTTTCTTGCTTTCTCTCACTCTCTTGCATTCTTTCTCTCTCTCTTTCTCTGTCTCTCTTGCTATCTTTTATTCTCTTGCTTTCTCTCACACACTTTCTCTCTCCCTTGCTTTCTCTCTCTTGCTTTCCTTCTCTTTCTTTCTCTCTTGCTTTCTTTCTCTCTTTCTTTCTCTTCCTCTCTCTCTCTTTCTCTATTTCTTGCTTTCCTTCTCTCTCTTGCTTTCTCTCACACACACTCTTTCTCTCTCTCTTGCATTCTCTCTCTTGCTTTCCTTCTCTCTTTCTCTTTCTTTCTCTCTCTCTTTCTCTCTTGCTTTCCTTCTCTCTTTCTTTCTCTCTCTCTCTTCCTCTCTCTCTGGCTTTCTTTCTCTCTTTTTCTCTTGCTTTCTCTCCTCCTTTTTCTCTCTCTCTCTTTCTCTCGCATACACCACGCCGGCAACAGAGAGAGAGAGAGCAGAGAGAGAGTGGAGGGCGGCTTGCCGGTCTGCGGCCCCGCATGGCCCCAGCGTGGACTCCACCGTCGCCTTCGCCTCCACCCCGTCTGGCTCTGCAGCTAAGACGCAGCAGCCACATCCAACCCTTCACCCTCCCAGGCGTCCACGGCGCTCAGCGCCCGGCCACGCACCACCTCCACCTCCTGGTAGCGCGCCCGACTTCTATCTGCAGGAACGGGTGGTGGGGCGCCACAAAGGGCGGCCCTTCAAGGCCGCCACGGCGCCGTTGTTGTCATCACGGCGCAAAGCCACGCAGTCCCGGATCGCTTGCTTCTCCGGCCAGCAAGCCAGCTGCCTGGGAAAGCGGCGTGCTTTTTAAACACACGCTTTTCAAACGTGGTGCTTTCCTGGGCAGTTGGCTTTGCTGGCTGGAGAAGGGAGCGATTCGGGACTGCGTGGCTTTGCGCCACTTCAAAAGTTGCTGCGGGTGGTGGTGGTGGTTTCCTAATGGCTGTGAGGGCGCATGCCCACACAGCTTAGAGGCAACAGTGGCTGGCGCCCTCCCACCGGGCCCCAAAAGCTCACTTGCAGTCACCGCCAGGGAAGCTCCAGCCGAGCCAGGCTCGCGGCACACCTGACCATGTCCCGCGGCACACTAGTGTGCCGCAGCACACTGCTTGAAAAACACTGTACTAGAGTGGAGCTGCAGACTAATTGTCCATGCCATTAAGATTACTTAAGGTCTAACCATGCTAAGGTTATTTATTTATTGGATTTCTATGCCACCTCTTTCCGAAGACTCGGGGCAGCTTACAACATATAATAAAAAACAGTAAAATACAATGACAAATCCAATTAACTAGCTAAAAATCTAACCTAAAATCCCTAAATCAGTGGAACCTCAGTTAGTGATCCCAATCAGCTCCGGAAAGCTGGCTCCAATCCAAAATGTTCACTATCTGAAATAATTTTCCCCATAAGAAATAAAGGAAATAGAAATAATTTTGTTCCCAGCCCCTGTTGACTTGCTAATATATAAGTGTTATAGGTTATATAGGTATGTTTTTTTTATGAGAACAGTTATAACACCGTACATAGTTAAACAAACATAAAAACATTAAATAAAGCATTTAAACATAAGAATACATTTAACTAAACATAAGAAAACTTACCTTTTTGACTGCAATGTGATGGCGTGAGTGGATAGAGGTGTGGGGTGGAAGGAGTGGAATTACTGCTTGGAGGGGGAATCCCCCTCCATGAGAACAACTGGTATTGTGAATTCAGGGGTGACTTCCCTTCTCTGTCGTTTTGAGATTAAAGGAAAAAATTTGTCCGATGTCTGTTGCTTCTGCCTTTTTTATAACACTTTATGGTAATACGACATCACATTATCATTGAATTTACTGAATTGTTGGATGAACTTCTCCACAGATGCCTTGTCGGAACTAGCTGCCTCCCCATGCCTTAGATGCTGTGGATGCCTGTTCTTTGCTTAAATTTCTCAAACCAGCCTTGACTGGCTTTGAAAACAAAATCACTCGCAGCACTTGTCCCTGGGGTTTTCTTCTGCAAATCATGGTAGATTTACAGCGCCTTCTCACAAATTAACGTCTCACTGATGCTATCACCTTCTGTTTTTTATTTATATACAAAAACAACAACTTTTCTACTTCTTCTATTATTTGAGGCCTTTGATTTATTAAAGTACTCACTCCTTTTGACACATTAGCTTCTTTAAGCTGCTGCTTTTTCTTTAAATTTTTTGAGATTGTTGACTTCACCATGCCGTATTCGGCTGCGAGATCTGATACATGCATGCCTCATTCAAACTTGGAAATACAGTAGTACCTCATGATACGACTCCCCTGTCATACAAACTTTTTGAGATACGAACCCAGGGTTCGGAATTTTTTTGCCTCTTCTTACGAACTTTTTTTGCCTTACGAACCTGCCGCCGCAAACGCTGAACCCGGACGTTCGGCAAAAGTTCGGGTTTGGGAGCATGCCAAGAAGTGCCGTCGCCCATCTGTCACCTTCCGAAACAGTCAGGGGGCTTCTCGGCGTTCTCCTGAACGCCGAACCCAGAAATTTAGCCAGATGAAACATGGACTCCAGGAAGGACATCTTCGTAAAAGCTCCACCCCTGGAATTCCCTATTGGGATTCCCCACGTCCGTTTGAACCTCCCGACCGGCCAACAGCTCCACGGCTCTTCTGCGAAGGTGACAGCTGGGCGGTGGCGCTTCTCGGTGTTCTCCCGAACCCGAATGCCGAACCTCTGGGTTCGGCATTCAGGAGGACACCGAGAAGCCCCCTGGCTGTTTTGGAAGGTGACAGACGGGTGGCGGCGCTTCTCGGCGTTATCCCGAACCTGAACTTTTGCCGAACTTTTTGAGTTCGGCGTTCGGGAGAATGCCGAGAAGCGATCGGTTTTCCATTGTTTCCTATGGGAAACATTGTTTCGTCTTACGAACTTTTCACCTTACGAACCTCCTTCCGGAACCAATTAAGTTTGTAAGACAAGGTATCACTGTAATTTCCTTTTTCAATTGTTGCTGCTCAACAATTACAGGTATACTGCTACTATCGCTTTTAATCTTTGGAGCCATGATTGAGGATTATATTATTAAAATAAAGCACTAAAATCACTAAAAAAGAAGGAAGCAGCACGATAAAGATAACGACTGACTGAACGTAACTGGGTCTTGAGCGCGAATGATAATTGGTTTGAGATGCAGGGATGCGTGGGGATGACGTCAGCTGTTCACAATCTGAAATTTTGTTCACTAACTGGTACAAATTTTTAGCAAAATTTTTGGTCACTAACGGAATTGTTCACTAACTCAAGCTTCACTAACCAAGGTCCCAATGTATTTTAAAAACAATCGTACACACCCAGACTTCAGCCACACATAACATTCATCGGCCAGGGGACCTAATATCTAATTGCCTCAAGTCTGGCAACATAAATGAGTCTTGAGACTTTTGTGGAAGGCAAGAAGGGTGGGGGCAGTGCAAATCTCTGGGTGGAGCTGATTCCAGAGCCCTCCCCACAGAGAAGGCGCTTCCCCTTGGCCCCAACAAACAGCATTGTCTGGTTGACGGGACCTGGAGAAGGCCAACTCTGAGGGACCTAACCGGTCACTGAGAATTCATACGGCAGAAAGCGGTACTGCAAGTAATCTAGTCTGATGCCATGTAGGCCTTTATAAGTCATTACCAACCCTTTGACTTGTGTCCGGAAACAAATCGACAACCATTGCAGTCCGCAGAGTGTTGAAGAAACATGGGCATGTCTAGGAAGGTCCATGACCACTCACACGGCTGCATTTTGCACGATTTGAAGTTTCCGAACACTCTTCAAAGGTATCCCCATGTAGAGAGTATTGCAGTAGTCAAATCTTGAGGTGATAAGGGCATGAGCAACTGTGAGTAGAGACTCCTGTCCAAACAGAGCCACAACTGGTGCACCAGGTGAACCTGGGCAAACACCCCCCTCACCACAGCCGACAGATAATGTTCCAAGGTCAGCTGTGGTTCGAGGAGGACGCCCAAGTTGTGGATCCTCTCTGAGGGGGTCAAAAGTTCCCCCCAAGGGTAATGGATGGACAGATGGAAGTGTCCTTGAGAGGCAGAACCTACAGCCACTCTGTTTTGTCAGGGTTGAGTCTGAGCCTGTTAACACCCATCCAGACCCTAACAGCACATTACTTCCACTGCTTCACTGAGTGGACATGGGGTAGAGATATGTAGATGAGTATCATCAGCATACTGATGGCAACTCACCCCTTGTATTTGGTTCATCTCACCCAGCAATTTCATGTAGATATTAAACAGTTGGGGGAGATGACCAACCCCTGAGGAACCCCACAAGAGAGGGATCTAGGAGCCGACCTCTGACCCTCTGCTAATACTGACTGCAACCGACCAGTGAGGTAGGAGGAGAACCACTGTAAAACAGTGCCTCCCATTCCCAACCCCTCAAGCTGGCGCAGAAGGATACCATGGTATTGAAAGCTGCTGAGAGGTCAAGAAGCATCAGGATAGAGGATAAACCCCTATCCCTGGCCAATTGGAGATCATCCATCAGTGCAACCAAAGCAGTTTCAATGCTGTCGCCGGGTCTGAATTCTGACTGATGAGGGCCCAGATAATCGGCTTCACCCAAGGCCCGTTGGAGCTGGAGCGACACCACCTTCTCAACAACCTTTCCCATAAAGGAAAGGTTGGAGACCGGATGATAGTTATTGAATACAGCTGGGTCCAGGGAAGGCTTCTTGAGGAGGGGTTGCACAAATGCCTCCTTGTAGGGAGCCAGAAAGGACCCCTCCCTCAACGAAGCGTTGACAATCTCCTGGACCCAGCTCCATGTCACCTCCTTGCTGGCCGAGACCAGCCAGGAGGGACACGGGTCCAACAAACAGGTGGTGGAGCTCACAGCTCCCATGGCCTTGTCCACTATATCAGGTATTACCAGGTCAAACTCCTCCCACACAATAAGACTAAGATGAGACCCTGTCATGTTCACTGACTCATTAATTGCAGGGAACAATGCCACTCCTGAATCTTGCATTGTGAATCCCAGAAGGCCACAAAAATGGGTGAAAATGGCCTGTTTTTCACCTTCCCTACCTCCAGAAGATATATTATTGTTTTCTGTCGTATCACCCTGGTATATTGAAGGAGTGTCACAGTTCCTTTTTGCCTCTAGGCCCAACCCAGGGCCATTTCAAGGCAGTTAATTTATTCATAGCCGACAAACTATATTCTGTATACTGTATATCACAAGTTTTTGCTGAATTTTTCTCGAAGCTTGAGCAACAAGCTCTGTGAGTTAATGGCCATAATATCTAGAGATAATTTGGATCTGGTTGCCATAACTGAGACATGGTTTAAGGATTCCAATGAATGGGAAATATCCATACCAGGATATACACTGTATAGGAAGGATAAAATAGAGAGACGGGGAGGTGGAGTAGCCATTTATGTTAAAGAAAGTCTAAAAACAACACTAATTCAAAATACATGTAAAGATCTGGAGACTCTCTGGATTTGCATGCAAAATAAAGATGGTTCTGTCATTAGAATTGGGGTGATCTATAGGCCTCCAGGGCAATCTGAGGAATATGACAACAAGATGGTGGATGAAATTACCCAAATGGCAGTAAAGGGAGATATTGTGGTTATGGGTGATTTCAACATGCCTGATGTTGACTGGAATATCCCCAGTGCCCTTGCATGCAAAAGTAAGAATATAGTAGAGGCCTTTACAGCAGCAGCTCTGGCACAGCTGATTAAGACACCAACTAGAGGGGAGAATATTCTAGATTTAGTTTTTATGAATGGGAATTGGGTTTCAGAGGTCAAGGTGGGAGAAAATTTAGGTTGCAGTGACCATCTGTTTGTGGTTTGATGTAAAAACTGATTGTGAGCAATCCTATACTGCAACCAAAGTATTGGATTTCAGAAAAACAAATTTTAATGCAATGGGGGAATATTTAAATAATGAATTAAAGGGGAGGGATAAAATGGCAGGAGCGAGCACCTAGTGGACTGTATTAAAAAAGGCCATTTGAAAAGCCACTGGACTGTATGTAAGGCAAATAACTAAAGGTAAAAAGAAGAAGAAACCGCTATGCTTTATCAATGATGTAAGGGCTATAGTCAATGAAAAAAAGGCTGCCTATAGGAGGTATAGAGTCTGGAAGTATAGCTGATAGAGAGGTGTATAAAATCAGACAGAAGGAGGCGAAACAATATATATATACTGCTAAAGTCTCAAAAGAGGAAGAAATTGCCGAATCTGTAAAGAAGGGGAATAAAACCTTCTTCAGATATATTAGTGATAGGAAGAAAAATTGCTTCCAGTTGTACGGATTCAGCTCCAGTGATCTTAGAAGCCGATGTCTTAGAAGAACTTGAATGATTAAAGATAAATAAGGCAATGGGTCCAGATGGCATCCACCCCAGAGTTCTTAAAGAATTCAGATCTGTCATTGCTACCCCTCTGACTGATTTGCTCAACCAGTCCTTGTTAACAGGAGATGTTCCTGAGGATTGGAGAATGGCCAGTGTTGTGCCTATCCACAAGAAGGGCAGTAGAGAAGAAGCTGGTAACTACAGGCCAGTTAGCTTGACATTAGTTGTAGTTAAAATGATGGAGATTCTACTCAAAAAGAGGATAAATCAGCACCTAAAAAACAATAACTTATTGGACCCAAATCAGCATGGCTTTACTGAAGGCAAATCATGTCAGACTAATCTCATTGATTTCTTTGATTATGTCACAAAGGTGTTGGATCAAGGTGGTGCCATGGATATTGCCTATCTGGACTTCAGCAAAGCCTTTGATACGGTTCCACATAAAGAGCTGATAGATAAATTAGTGAAGATTGGTCTTAATCCCTGGATAGTTCAATGGATTTGCAGCTAGCTGAAGCGTAGACATCAGAGAGTTATTGTTAATGGTGAGTATTCTGAGCAGACAAGTTACAAGCGGTGTGCCACAAGGGTCTGTTCTGGGTCCTATTCTTTTTAATATGTTTGTGAGTAACATAGGGGAAGGTTTGGTAGGGAAGGTTTGCCTATTTGCCAATGACTCTAAAGTGTGCAATAGGGTTGATATTCCTGGAGGGGTCTGTAATATGGCAAATGATTTAGCTTTACTAGATAAATGGTCAAAGTAGTGGAAACTGCAGTTTAATGTTTCCAAATGTAAAATAATGCACTTGGGGAAAAGGAATCCTCAATCTGAGTATTGTATTGGCAGCTCTGTGTTAGCAAAAACGTCAGAAGAGAAGGATTTAGGGGTAGTGATTTCTGACAGTCTCAAAATGGGTGAACAGTGCAGTCAGGTGGTACGGAAAGCAAGCAGGATGCTTGGCTGCATAGCTAGAAGTATAACAAGCAGGAAGAGGGAGTTTATGATCCCGCTATATATAGAGTACAGTAGAACCTCGACATACGAGCTGCTCTATATACGAGCATTTTGAGATGCGAGCTAGGAGGGGAGAGATATTTTTGTTCTACTTACGAGCCCACATTCGGGGTACGAGCGTTTCTTCCGCCGCCGCCAGGCTCCGCCCAGCTGTCATTTTGTAGAGAAGCAAGAAGCGGAGGAAGAGCTGGATGCTGGCGGCGGCGGAGGAAGGCAAATGCGGCTTGGAAGCTGGGAGGGGGGCGGAATATGGGAGGAGAGAGGCAGCCTCCACGCTTTCCTTTCGGAGGAAGAGCTAAGTGGCCAAAGACGTTCCGCCCCCCTCCCAGCTTCCAAGCCGCATTCGCCTTCCTCCGCCGCCGCCAGCCGGAGCGAACTGTTGGGCTGCGCGTGGCGGGAGAAGCCCGGACAACGCCGGAGCGCTGGGCAGCACTACCGCCGCCGCGGGGAGAGGCGGGCATGTGGGCTGGCGGCATTGGGCTTGGTGGAAAGTCCGGGGGCAGCTCCAGCGACTCCCCTCCCGTGGCTGCTCGGTGGAAGGCAGAGGGCGCGAGGAGGAGGGGGGGGCGAAAGCCGACGCAAGGAGAAAGCGGAGGGGTGGGGGGGGGGGGGGGGGGGAGGCATAAGAAGAGAGGAACCACCCTCCCCGCACTCAAATTCACTGACTAGCTAGAGGCGCGCGCGCGCGCATGTGTCGGTGTGATTGCGACTCCCCTCCCTTGGCTGCTGTTGAGGCGGCAGCGGCGCCCGCCTCCGGTGCACGGCTCTCTCTCCATTCTTCTCTTTCCCCCTCTCGGGCTCCGAATGCGGTGGCGGGAAGAGGAAACGAGGCAGTCCCGGATTGCTTGCTTCCCCGGCCAGCAAGCCGGCTGCCTGGGAAAGCAGCGCATTTGAAAAACACTTTCCCAGGCAGCCGGCTTTCTAGCCGGGGAAGCAAGCGATCCGGGACTGCCTCGTTTCCTCTTCCCGCCGCCCGCCGCATTCGGACCCCGAGAGGGGGAAAGAGAAGAATGGAGAGAGAGCCGCGCGCCGGAGGCGGACGCCGCTGCCGCCTCAACAGCAGCCACGGGAGGGGAGTCGCAATCACACCGACACACGCGCGCGACTCCCCTCCCGTGGCTGCTGTTGAGGTGGCAGCGGCGTCCGCCTCCGGCGCGCGGCTTTCTCTCCATTCTTCTCTTTCCCCCTCTCGGGCTCCGAACGCTCCTGTCCTGGCTAAATCGTGTGGCAGCAAACATGCTTTGGGGGTTTGGCTGGGGGGGAGGGAGTTAGGAAGGTGCTACTTCTCCCCCCCAGCCAAACCCCCAAAGCATGTTTGCTGCCACACGATTTAGCGGCGAAGTAACGTGAAGGATTGGAAAGCTGAAACCGCCCGGTTTCAGCTCCCCAATCCTCCACGTTACTTCGCTCCTGTCCTGGCTAAATCGTGTGGCAGCAAATATGCTTTCGGGGTTTGGCTGGGGGGGAGGGAGTTAGGAAGGTGCTACTTCTCCCCCCCAGCCAAACCCCCAAAGCATGTTTGCTGCCACACGATTTAGCGGCGAAGTAACGTGAAGGATTGGAAAGCTGAAACCGCCCGGTTTCAGCTCCCCAATCCTCCACGTTACTTCGCTCCTGTCCTGGCTAAATCGTGTGGCAGCAAACATGCTTTGAGGGTTTGGCTGGGGGGGAGGGAGTTAGGAAGGTGCTACTTCTCCCCCCCAGCCAAACCCCCAAAGCATGTTTGCTGCCACACGATTTAGCGGCGAAGTAACGTGAAGGATTGGAAAGCTGAAACCGCCCGGTTTCAGCTCCCCAATCCTCCACGTTACTTCGCTCCTGTCCTGGCTAAATCGTGTGGCAGCAAATATGCTTTGGGGGTTTGGCTGTGGGGGAGGGAGTTAGGAAGGTGCTACTTCTCCCCCCCAGCCAAACCCCCAAAGCATGTTTGCTGCCACACGATTTAGCGGCGAAGTAACGTGAAGGATTGGAAAGCTGAAACCGCCCGGTTTCAGCTCCCCAATCCTCCACGTTACTTCGCTCCTGTCCTGGCTAAATCGTGTGGCAGCAAATATGCTTTCGGGGTTTGGCTGGGGGGGAGGGAGTTAGGAAGGTGCTACTTCTCCCCCCCCAGCCAAACCCCCAAAGCATGTTTGCTGCCACACGATTTAGCGGCGAAGTAACGTGAAGGATTGGAAAGCTGAAACCGCCCGGTTTCAGCTCCCCAATCCTCCACGTTACTTCGCTCCTGTCCTGGCTAAATCGTGTGGCAGCAAATATGCTTTCGGGGTTTGGCTGGGGGGGAGGGAGTTAGGAAGGTGCTACTTCTCCCCCCCAGCCAAACCCCCAAAGCATGTTTGCTGCCACACGATTTAGCGGCGAAGTAACGTGAAGGATTGGAAAGCTGAAACCGCCCGGTTTCAGCTCCCCAATCCTCCACGTTACTTCGCTCCTGTCCTGGCTAAATCGTGTGGCAGCAAACATGCTTTGGGGGTTTGGCTGGGGGGGAGGGAGTTAGGAAGGTGCTACTTCTCCCCCCCAGCCAAACCCCCAAAGCATGTTTGCTGCCACACGATTTAGCGGCGAAGTAACGTGAAGGATTGGAAAGCTGAAACCGCCCGGTTTCAGCTCCCCAATCCTCCACGTTACTTCGCTCCTGTCCTGGCTAAATCGTGTGGCAGCAAATATGCTTTCGGGGTTTGGCTGGGGGGGAGGGAGTTAGGAAGGTGCTACTTCTCCCCCCCAGCCAAACCCCCAAAGCATGTTTGCTGCCACACGATTTAGCGGCGAAGTAACGTGAAGAATTGGAAAGCTGAAACCGCCCGGTTTCAGCTCCCCAATCCTCCACGTTACTTCGCTCCTGTCCTGGCTAAATCGTGTGGCAGCAAACATGCTTTGGGGGTTTGGCTGGGGGGGAGGGAGTTAGGAAGGTGCTACTTCTCCCCCCCAGCCAAACCCCCAAAGCATGTTTGCTCCCACGGGGAAGGGAAAAGGCAGCGGCTTAAGCCCTTCCCTGTGCTTCGGAAGCCGCTGACGCGCCCCTCTGATGGCGTTCGGCGCCTTCCGAAGCACAGGGAAGGGCATTGAAAAGGCGCGATGCTTTTCCGGGCAGCCGGCTTGCTGGCCGGAGAAGCGAGCGATCCGGGAGTCCAGGAGGGGGAGAGAAAGAGGAAGAGAGAGGGGGGAGAGAGAGAAAGAGAGGGATAGAAAGAGAGAGAGAGTGAGAGATGCTCAGTGAGCCTTTCTTTGAAGTTGCCTTTCTTTCTTTCTTTCTTTCTTGCTCTTTTTCTTTCTCTCTTTTACCTTCCCTTTCTCTATTTCTTCTTTTCTTTCTCCTTCCCACCCTTCTTCCCTCCCTCCCTTCACTCATTCCTCTTACTCTCCCCTTTCATAAGTTTCCTTGCTTCCTTCCTCTGTTCCTGTCCCTTCCCCCTTTCTTTCTTTCTTTCTTGCTCTTTTTCTTTCTCTCTTTTACCTTCCTTTCCTCTATTTCTTCTTTTCTTTCTCCTTCCCACCTTCTACCCTCCCTCCCTCCCTTCACTCATTCCTCTCTTACTCTCCCCTTTCATAAGTTTCCTTGCTTCCTTCCTGTTCCTGTCCCTTCCCCCTTTCTTTCTTTCTTTCTCTTTTTCTTTCTCTCTTTTACCTTCCCTTCCTCTATTTCTTCTTTTCTTTCTCCTTCCCACCTTCTTCCCTCCCTCCCTCCCTTCACTCATTCCTTACTCTCCCCTTTCATAAGTTTCCTTGCTTCCTTCCTCTGTTCCTGTCCCTTCCCCCTTTCTTTCTTTCTTTCTTTCTTGCTCTTTTTCTTTCTCTCTTTTACCTTCCCTTCCTCTATTTCTTCTTTTCTTTCTCCTTCCCACCTTCTTCCCTCCCTCCCTCCACTCATTCCTCTCTTACTCTCCCCTTTCATAAGTTTCCTTGCTTCCTTCCTCTGTTCCTGTCCCTTCCCTCTTTCCTTCCTTCCCATCCTCCGTCCATTCATTCACCCATTCCTCTCTTGATCGCTTAAACCCAGTCCCTGGTGCAAAAAGGGTTGGGGACCTCAGTCCTACAGGATTGGGTGGCAGAGAAGTTGAACATATGTAAATTTAAAAGTTTAAGAAAGTTTACAAGTTAAGTGAAAGAAACTTCATTATTCATTTATATGTACATGTACATTTCTTCATTAAAAACATGTCTTTCTACATAATTTAGACTAACTTTGTGAGTTTTTTGAGGGCTGGAACCAATTAAAATTATTTACATTAATTCCTATGGGGAAAACTTGTTCGAGATAAGAGCTGCTCGACTTAAGAGCCCAGGTCCGGAACGAATTAAACTCGTATCTCGAGGTACCACTGTACTGGTGAGACCACATTTGGAATACTGTATTCAGTTCTGGAGACCTCACCTACAAAAAGATATTGACAAAATTGAACGGGTCCAAAGACGGGCTACAAGAATGGTGGAAGGTCTTAAGCATAAAACGTATCAGGAAAGACTTCATGAACTCAATCTGTATAGTCTGGAGGACAGAAGGAAAAGGGGGGACATGATCGAAACATTTAAATATGTTAAAGGGTTAAATAAGGTACAGGAGGGAAGTGTTTTTAATAGGAAAGTGAACACAAGAACAAGGGGACACAATCTGAAGTTAGTTGAGGGAAAGATCAAAAGCAACATGAGAAAATATTGTTTTACTGAAAGAGTAGTAGATTCTTGGAACAAACATCCAGCAGACGTGGTTGGTAAATCCACAGTAACTGAATTTAAACATGCCTGGGATAAACATATATCCATCCTAAGATAAAATACAGAAAATAGTATAAGGGCAGACTAGATGGACCACGAGGTCTTTTTCTGCCGTCAGTCTTCTATGTTTCTATTTTTCTCCCTTAATTTTAAAAATTCAGCAAAACCTTTTGATACATACATACATATATATTGAGAGAGAGAGAGAGAGAGAGAGAGAGAGAGAGAGAGAGATTGATTGATTTCTCAATTTCCTTAGGGCTGAGAATTGCTGCAAAACTGAGTTTCCTGAAGTAGACCACTAGTCTCTAAATATACAATGTGGTCCTTGATAAAAAGGCTTTTATTGGAAAAATATCAGGTATAATAAGTTGTTCTCAAGGAATTTATTTTATTCTTGCTTGCTTTAATTGCTTCCATAAATAAACATTAGCTGAGACTAGGATAATTGGAAGAATTTAACTCCAAAGTGTAGATTCCTGGTCTACATAAGAAACTTGGATAGATCTTCCTTGATTTCAGCTTCATCCCAAGGCCCATGGATATTGTCTTTGAAGAGCTGCAGCCTAATGAGGCAGTAAGGGCACAGACATGAGATGGCAATCAAAAGGAGGGCAAAAAGAACAGTGCCAACACTGGAAATGGTTAGTAGTCCCATTAAGGCAGATAAAGCAAAGAGTAAGGTAGCTATCATGTAACAATGGGGGGTTTGAGCTTTGAGCTTCTTTTGTAGCATAGGCCATAGGGCAAATATCTGGATAGCAAATGTCACCATGACAAAGGCATGTAAGGACCGTGGCAACCGTGAGGCTAAGCAGACTGAAGCAAAGATAGCCATGTTGAGGGACAGTGTACTGGACACAATTGCTGCATTTGCCCCATAATCATAAAATATCAAATGTCCTAGGAGCATAAGGGCAGACATAGCATAAATTGTATCGGTGCTGATAGTCTCAGTTAAGGTCTTCAGGATAGGAGAGAAGCCATAGGTGAATGCCACAAATACCACAGAATTCTTCAGATCTCCCCATCGTGTCTGGCCATTTTGATTTCTTTCTATTCCTGAATCAGTGGCATCAAAGAGTACATATCCAATCAGTGAAGCAATCAGGCCAGCTCCAAACAGCCACTGGGGGGCCAACAGGCCCATATCCATGTACCACCAGATGACAACGAAGACACAGACGCTGCACAGTTGTTGTATCACCACTCCAGATTCAAATACCACTGCCCAGTACTGATACTTGCGTGCATG
The DNA here is from genome assembly GCF_031021105.1 of Erythrolamprus reginae. Taxonomy (NCBI): domain Eukaryota; kingdom Metazoa; phylum Chordata; class Lepidosauria; order Squamata; family Dipsadidae; genus Erythrolamprus; species Erythrolamprus reginae. The sequence continues at coordinate 139,693,835 of NC_091952.1, forward strand.
GATATTCTTGCGCAACTTCTCTAAGAAACTTTGATCCACATAATTATCAGGAAATGATTGCCTCTTGTACAACACTTTCTGCCAACGTTGCCTTATGGTATGTTCCAGTTGTACACAGAGTATATTTCTTGCCATTGCCTCATAGTTCTTCACAATATGATGTTATGAGGGAGTTCATATTATCTAGAAACAAAATAATGTACCAGTGTCTTGGTAGATAATAAGTCAGCATATATATAAACAATTTCTTACAATTTAATTAATAAAAATGTTCTTACTGAGGCTCCACAGTTTGATTATACTACTTGGTATTCACAAGGCAGATCAGAAAAAAAAAATGCAGGTCTTCAGAATTAGAGAAACTAAAAGGGCTTACATCAGAGATTGCACTTCTTACTTATGTGTTTCCATTTTATGAACAGTTGTTCCTAATCTATTCATTGTATCTAAGGGATTGTGGTCTCAATTCACTTCACAAATACTAGATTAAGGAATGCTATTTTAGAAGTACCATGCTTTGTGCAACCTAATAAAGATGGAATAAAAGTAATAAATTTAGCAAGTTGCTCTCCCTGTTAGTCTGATTCTAGTTTCTCTGATATCATTTCCCCCCAAACCTGCAACTGTGATAACTTCTATTTCTGAAATATTTGAGCGGAGGGTTCTTACTATGTGCCATTCCAAAACAAATTTGTGCAGCTAAATTAATTTCTGTTGCACTTAATGAATACTCTAGTGCCAATGTAAGGCATAATTTCTAAAAAAAGAGGCAGTCCTAAGACTGCAATCAAAATAGATGGAAAACCATGGAATAAAGAGGTGCAGTTGTGATCCAAGGTTTCATTCCATTTCCAGGCTGGAGACGCACCCCTGCTGCCTCTTGTAGTAATTTTACTTTCTGAACAAATGCACCTTCGTTCTCTCCATGTTGAAATAATTATGCTATCATTTTTCTGTGGTCAATACTGGAAATCCCAGATATCGTAACGAACCAGAACGGAAAAAGGAGCTTCTTAAATAAATAAATAATATTTTTAAAATCGACAACCCCCCCCCCCCCTTACCTTGGCTAGACTTGTGTATGTCGGAAAAGGAAACTACTGTGACGACACTTCCGGCTCGGGAATAGACGTTGAATTCCTGTTGCCCTCTGCTGGCCAATTTATAATCAAAACGCTTGCAAGCAGTTTATTACGGGATTTGCTGCTCGCATGTCCTTTTAGCAATCCAATACGGAAGTTGCGTCTGCTGAAGAGGATTGTAAATAGATTTCAATATAAAAGGGATTGCGTGTTGTGAGACAGACATGTATACACACTTGTTTAGGTGTACATTTTATTGAATATTATAGGAAACCGTCCCAGATATATACAAAACATGGGCTGCAGCTGCTATTTGGGTGAGGAAACGCAAGAGGGTACCCGGAGGGAAGGAGACAGTGGATTCAGTAAATGAGATTTGAGAAGCGTGTGTCAAAATATTTGAACCAGGTATCAGCATTTTGTGCTCTGTAGCAGTCCTCAAGAAGAAGGTTCTAGTTGGACATTTTGGAATGGAATACACTTTTTTTAAAAAAAAAATTGTTTTAAAAATACTTTATTTGAACAGATAAAATACAAACGGTTAAAATACCAATAAATATACTTATAATCACACATGAGTATAGATTAGATGGTAGCAAAAAAGAAAAAGAAAAGAAAAGAAACACACTTTTAACTGGACAAACTGGTTTGTGTTAAATCATGCCCTGCAGCAATCAGAATATTTATTGAGTGAGCTGCTTTTGCCATAATCAAGATAATCTTTGCATAAATATGCCTGCTACAAAGGCTACAATTTTAAACATACTTTATAGAAAGTATAACATTTACTTCTCAGTTACATAATTATGAATTTACATCAGAAATTTCAACAGAGAATATATACTATGGAAAATATCAGATCTACTGTTATTAACAGGATTTCTTTTATTGTGGAGTAGATTAGGATCTTTTAAATCTAAGAATGTGAGTTGTGAAAAATCTGGGGGAAAATAAGGCTGATGTTTTTCATCTTATTGCTGAACAGAGGTGTTACGTCCCCAGAAACAGCAGGAAGCTTGTCCAGTATATAATAAGAGGCAACATGGATCCCCCATTCTCCCATCTCAAAAAAATAACCAACTATCTCATTCAACAGCAACTGTTCAACAGCAAATTCAAAGCGTGGTTGGAATTTAAATTAAATTGAAAATATCAGCTGCCAGATATCTTATCAGAAGCTTTATTTGTAAAGTTCCAACTGCGGTACTTTTAAAGAAGAAAAGTGACATGCTGGATGACAACTCATAGGGCCATAGACTAACTGATTAAGGAATTTCAAAGTCCATTTGTTCCAGCAGATAAAATCACAATCATTACTGCATCATACTAGGCCTGCACTATGACCTCATAAAATTAAAAAATGTGGGATGAATATTAGTTTTGGGTATGTTTAGTTTAATGAAAAGCCTGGGCAGCAGTATACATATAAAGAATCCAGAATTCTAGTAGTAATAATGAAAAGCAAACATAGTAAATCCAAATAGCCCAAATTCTTCATCTAGCACAAGGACAGCAACCTAAAGTCTATATATAATGTATGAATTATATCTCGCTACTGAACACAACACAACATCATTTTCCCACTGCTTTAAAGCTGGAAGAGGTAGATTACAGCCAGAGGTGGGCTGCAGGCAGGATGGCGTGGAACATTGTGCCACCGGCGAAATGGAGTTGTGCATGCATCTCCATCGCTACCCACCGTGCATGCGCCGTGCACGAGATTTGGCTTCTGCACATGTGCAGAAGCCAAATCTCGCCGCCCCAGCTAGCAGAGACAGCACCCACCACTAGGTGGAGCCAGGGAGTGCAGTGTCCGTTTGGTGGGCGTGGGGCGCCTCTGCTGCTGCTGCCGCTGGAGCTGTTTGGAGAGAAGATGCGAGCCTCTTGTACTCATTTCTATCAACATGGAGTGGGAGTTTTTCTTTCCTGGACTTTGAATGGAAGCAGGCTTGACATTAGGCAAGTTCTGTTTTAATAGTCAACCCTGATAAAACTTCTACTGAGGGGACTAAGCAAAATATGTTCAGCCAAGGCAGCGACCAGGAGGACCAGGGAGTTGGATCCATCCCTCCTCAATCCAGACGGAGCTGGGAGAAGTTGGAGTGGGTATGTGAGCCTCAGGTCAAAGTGAAGCCAGAAGAGACAAATCGCCACTGGGAGTGGGGTGTCTGGATGAGCTGGAGGAATTCACCTCCAGAGTATCCACAGCCAGGCGCCAAAAAGGGGAGGTAGTCTGGCAAGAGGAGGGCAAGGAAGTCTCTTGCTGACCCAAGCCCTGCATCTGTTGAAGGAAGCTTTAGAGAATGGGGGAAGCTGTGAAAGATATGCACTGCCAGAGCAGGGAGGAGAGCTGAAGAATTTGGGGAGGAGGAAGGGGCTTCAGCCATCCCAGAAGTGCACTTGGGACCCCAGCCAGACCCAGAAGGGCAGCAGGGACATCAGCAGCGTCATCAGCCGAAGGCCCCCCTGCAAGGGTGATGATTCTCGAGGCGACGAATTCCAAAGTTTCCTCCACTGGGAGCAAAATACAGTGGGGACCCCCAGGCTTTGGGGTTTTTCCTGACCCAAGTGTGGAATCAGATGCAAGAATATGGGGAGGATTTCCCTACTGAAACAGAGAAGGTGTGATGAGTCACCATGGCCCTGGAAGGAACTGTGGCTGAGTGTATGATGGGCCTCCATAATGAGGATTCCTCAATGATAAGGAATTATGATGCTTTTATGGCTGCCCTCCAGCTGCGTTTGGATGATCCCCTGGCTGAATGCAAGGCTAGAACCAGGATGAAAACCCTGACCCAGGGAGGAGATCAGTGGCTGAATACACCCCAGAGTCTCACAAGCTAGTAATCCATATGTGTGGGTTCTCAGCCAAAGCCTTGATGGAGTGCTACAAGGCTGGCTTCAATGAGGACATCTACCAAGGTTGCTGCTCTAGAGGGCCCCCAGTGATTTAAAGTGTTGGTATGTGATGGCAGCTGAGGTAGAGATTGACCAGGTCAGATATCAGTACAGAGGGGGGGGGGTTGCAGTTGGAGCAAGCCTTCCACTTCGGCTCCGAAAGAGGCCCCTAGGATGGTGAAAGGGGGACAAGAACCAAAGCCCAGATCATCGGCTTGCTTCAGATGTGAGAAAGAGGGACAGGAGGCAGCTGAGTGTTTTCCTAAGCCATGATATGAACCGGTGGGGAAGGTAAGTGGAACCCACCCATGGACATGGGGGTTGGATGGTTTGCAAGAGGGGGTTCCTCATCTCCGGCGCTACTGGTGAGCTTCTTGAGACTGGCGCATGGGTGTGCGCATCCGGTGGGTGGGAATGCATGAGATTCTGCTTCCTGTGCATGCGCAGAAACAAAATTTGTGTGGGGACGCTCACACGTGCAAGATTTCACCCATTTTTGATGATTTCTTTGCTTCCGCGCAGCCCAAAATTGGCAAAATCTCGCACACGCAAGCATCCTCGTGCAAGATTTGGCTTCCTGCACATGCACAAAAGCCAAATTTTTTGTGGGCGCCTGTGCCTGCCTCCTGGTCACGCGCAGCTGCACATACATCTTCATTTTTACTACCCCTCTATAGAGTGGCCTGTACCGGCTGCAACCCATAACTGGTTATAAGGGAGGGTTTGGGGATTCTTTGTATTTTATATGCATCTAAGTGCCTTTTGTCTCAGAACTTGCTTTTCTTTTGTTGCTATCAGTTCTTGTCTAATAAAAGTACTCATGTCTATCAACATGGAGTTGGGATTTTTCTTTCCTGGACTTTGAAGGGAAGTGCACCTGACACCTATGAAGTTTGGGTGACCTAGTCACTAAAAGATTACCCATCCTTGATTTAACTCATCCTTTACTCATTATGATAGCAATAATTCTCAAAGTTGGATAAATAGTATATTTTCTGATGTCTTAATTGATTTTCTCTTTTAATTTATTTTAGAGATATGAGTGACATGATATATGTATGTATTTATTTATTTATTTATTCAAGGTTAGCCCCATGTAGAGTGCATTGCAATAGTCATAGTCAATAGTCCTTATTTAGAAAGTAAAAAATGATGGGAGTCTGCAGTTCATTACTCTCTTTTGCATGTATCTCCCTGTGGGGGGGGGGAGTAAACAAGTAGAAAGTAATTCTAGAAAATAGAATCTTTTACTCTATAAATGGGTGTTTTGTGACTAGACATGCCCTCTAGCAAAGTTATTGTATGAATAACCCTTTTGGTTATTATTTGTGAAAATTCACACAATACACTAATTTCCCAATATGCCTACCTGCCACAAATATTTAAACTTTCTTGCTGTAGAATACTGTTGTTTAAACTGCCTAACAATACTCATTTTTGATCAACATATGTGAATGTAATATGGCATGTGTGGGATCTTTAGTTATATTAACAAAGGTAGACACTATGCAACCAGTTTCATCTTAAAATTCACCAGACATAAGCACCCAGATGTTGTTTTATAGGGTTCATTTCAAATCTGTTATTAGGTAGTGAACTCATAGACTTTTGCACTTTAACAATACAGTTAAGTGTCCATATTTGCAGGATCTATATTCATGGATTCATTTTTTCACTCACAAAATTCATACTAAAAATCACTGCAATTGATAGTGGCTAGGACACCTAATTTTTGTGTGTTGTAGTATCAATAAAAATCCATAGATATATAAGAAAACAAGAAACAGATCAGAGGCAATGCAAAATGGTGGAATTCCTACTGCTGGATTTGTGGCTTAGGTACATAATAGAGTTCCAACAAATAGAGAATCAACTGTTTATTTGTATTTATTTATTTATTTATTTATTTTATTTATTAATTAGATTTGTATGCCGCCCCTCTCCGAAGACTAACGGAAGGAAAATGTACAGTGAACATTAAGATTTTGCTTAAGGCAATTGTTCTTTACAACAGATTTAAGCACTTATTGAACCAACAGCTTTGTAGAAAACACTTATCACTGCCAAAAAAGGCTGGTTCCAAAAAATGAAGAGGTGTTACTCCATAATTTTACAGGCAATTCTGTTTCAGGAGGTTGCTAACGATCTATCCCAGTGGCATACAGAGCCATATCTGCTGGCACTTGAGCCATTGTCCTAGCTCAGCTGTAATGTGTATTTGTGTGCTGGCCAGCTGATTTTTGGCTTGCACAGAGACTGATAGGCATTTCTGGCTTTCAGAGAGCCTCGGAGGGGTGGTGGTTATTTTTACCCTTCCCTGGTTCTACTGGGCCCAGCAGAAGTTGGGAAACAGGCCGTTTCCGGCCTCCAGAGGGCCTCCGGGGAGCAGGGGAAGCTGTTTTCGCCCTCCCCAGGCATTGAATTATGGGTGTGGGCACTCGCACATGCACAATAGTGCACGCCCACACTCTTTTGGCACCAGAGGAAAAAAAGGTTCGTCATCACTGGTCTATCCTGTGAAACTCGGGATGAAATTTGTCAATTTTTCATGTTTTAAATCCTCTGTAAACTACCCAGGGTTTCTGGGAGTGGCACAGCATATACATTTAATAAATAAGTGAATTGTGAATATAGTAAATAGACTTGGCCTGTTGCTTTCAACAATTTGTTGCGATGTGAAGATGAGGCTGGTTCTGGAGCATGCAAGAGGATTCAAAAAGCCCATTAAAAAAATCTATCTCTGCCTGCCTGGCAGTAATTCTAATTTCCACTCAGACAAAATGTATAAAACAAAGCAAGAAATTTGATTAGCCCTCGTTATATCAATTTGTCTCGCATCTTGCCACAAGATCTTTCTTAAAAACCCACGAACGTTCCAATTACCTTTCAACCCCTAACGTCAAATGAATTGCGTCCCAGGCATTGCTTGTAGCCACGCCCACCGTGACGTTATCAGAAAGAGAGCATATTCCTAGAGCAGAAGCCAATTAGATATTGTCTTTTAGAGAAACGTCACTGCTACACCCGGGCGGTTGGGCCACGCTCTTCGGAGGAAGTTGGGTGGGGCTTGGGTAAATTTTTTTCCAGTACGCAGGCGCAGAATGCTCATCGGGTTCTCTTCCCTTTCCTTTGGGCTTCTGTGGTTGACGCGTCACATTCCACCTCAACGCGACGAGACACGAAGAAGACGGGCTTCTGGTTTAGTTTTGGAAAAGCAGCGAGAGGTTGAAGGATTGTAAAAGGCTGCGGACGCGCCTGCAACGAGCCCGTCCCATGAGAAGTTCGTCCTCGGCTTGCCTCTGTCTCGTAATCAACAGCAACAGCCACCGAGAGGATGCGTCGCCATCCTCTGGCCCGAAGAAGTGCACGGAGGAGACGATGAAGGAGGTGCTGCCCCGTCGGCTTCTGATATTGGTGGCCTCCTTCCTCCTCAGTTGCTTGCTTGGGTGAGTGGTTTGACCGCCCGGGAATCTAGAAATGGTCGGAAGGAGAGAGAGATAAGTCTTGGGACACGGAAACTTCTTTCACACCTGCGCCCCTTATTTTCCCCTACATACCGAACAGCGCTTATTTTAAAACTCCTTGTTCAGTTCTACAACTTCTAGTTCCTGGAGCGAAATTCTAAAGCAGTGCTTCCCAACCTTGGCAACTTGAAGATATTTGGACTTAAACTCCCAGAATGCCCCAGCCAGCATTCGCTGGCTGGGGAATTCTGGGAGTTGAAGTCCTAATATTTTCAAGTTGCCAAGGTTGGGAAACAGTGTTCTAAAGAATCTATTTAGAACCTATTTTCCGTATGCGCCCCAGAAGTAAAGAAAATGCCTGCCATTGTTTAGCTTCTGCTTCTCCATGTGTTAGCTGAAACCAGACCTTTCCTTTCCAAATCTTTCCATGCTTATCAGAGATCAATCCATATGGTTTAAAAGGTGTGCCCAATTTTATAAAAATGAAATGCTTGGAAATAATTTCTAATTTGGAATACATTTTTAAAGCAAACTTGCCTAAAATTTGATAGCAGTCATAGATATCACATGTCTGGAAGGTACTCTATTGTTTACATTTAACATCATATTCTTATTCTCTGTGTAGCTCTTATCCTAACTGTAGCTTTTAAAAAGTTGTGACTAGAAGTATTCTGTGCAAAAGGTATCTTGAGAACAAACAAATTTTACATTTACTTTTTAAAAGATTTATAACTTAAATTTTCTAATTTTTCCAAATTGTTGTAAAAAACCCCAAAAGTCCAAATTATTAAAATAAATATTTTAAAAACCATGTAAAATTGGATTTACCTTTAAAATATTATGACAATATATAAACAAGACACCAGTGGTGGGGTTCTACCGGTTTGCCTAGGTTTGGGTGAACATGTAGCAGTGGCAGCAGGAGGCCCCGCCCACCCAGAATTCCTCACGGTTCTACACATGCTCATAAGCATTCCGTTTGGGTGAACATGTAGCAGTGGCAGCAGGAGGCCCCGCCCACCCAGAAATCCTCACGGTTCTACACATGCTCATAAGCATTCCGTGCATCTGTTCCCAAACTGGTAACAAAGATAAGTGAAACCCACCACTGCAAAACACCATATTGATTTGATTTTTAGTATTGGTGAACACTAATTGAACCTACTGTTAAATTTGTGAGAATGTGAAAGATTATTAAAAGCAAGGTTAGTACTTTAAATTGGGTTTGGAAATGAACTGGCAAGTTACATGATGATATGAAGGGATAAAGTAGACATAATTGTTGTCTTTATATGGCCATTTTTATGGAAGCACATAGTTCGCATTTCCAGATTGTTTTTAAAAGTAGTCCTATATAGAGGACATAAAAATAATTGTCCAAAAGACTGTGAATAGTTGAAGCAATCTTGTCTATCCAGATAGGGGCAGAGTAAGTACCAGTCTACATTGGTAAAAAGCCTTTTAGACCAACACAATGATTAGCTTTTTCACCCTAGACTTCAGGAAAAAACTCAAATTGTATTTGATTGTTCACATAGAGTTCAATTTCCCTTTGATTTAGAAGGGAAATTGCACTCTTTGAACATTAAATATAATTAAAAATATGAGAGTAACAACAATAATAACTAATAGCAATAAGAGCCCTTGAAGCAATACCCAAAGGACTGCCTAGGTTAATGGAAATTTTGAACTTACTAAACCTGAATATTCTGACTTTGAAAAAAATTACCTTATTCCAGAAGTGGGTTGTAACTTACCCCACTGACAGATTGCTTCCTCCCATGCCGTTTGGCCATGCTCAATGCTGAAAAGTCCCATGAAAAAAAAAAACCTGCCAAAAAACAAGATGCCGACACATACACACTACAGCAACTCAGCTTCTGTGTATGTGCATAAGAAAAAAAAAACTTGGAAAAAATCCCCCCCAATTCCCCCTCCCCCCCAAAATTCCAAAAAAATCCCTTAAAAAGATGGCAGCATCCACAAACTGGCACCAACAGAACCAGTTCTGTGATGTCGTCATGATGTCACCAGCGGGTTGCTAACCAGTGAACCAGTCCGAACTGAGAAGAACTTACCTTTGCCTTACTCTGAAAGGTTCATATACTCTAATGCTACAGCTCTTATTTCCTTAGTTAGGATTTGAACTGTTAAATTTTAACCAGTCCCAGACTGAATTGAATTGAAGATTAACTATAGTAATTATTATTTTTATTCTTATTGTTATTATGTCTGGAATAATCAGGTGCTACATCCACACTATGAATTTGTTTTGACTCCAGCAATCTAGTTAATTTAGTAATTTAGACTGAATAAAACTTGATAAATAAATTTTAAAAAGACCTTTCATCAGCCTTCCTGACATGAATATGGGAGCTAATGAGAGATAACCATTAAGCTGTCTTGAGTTTATTAAACAAGACAGTGAATATAATGCAGTGAACATATATAATTCTCCTTCCTTCTCCTCTTTCCCCCCAAACAGCAAACCTGTAAGGTGGATTGGGATGAGAATTATTGGCCAAAGTCACCTAACTGGCTTTCATGCCTAAGACAGAACTGGAACTCATAGTTTCTAGGCCAGTACCTTCACCACTATGCCAAACTGACTCTTGGAGTTCTTGGACAAAATGTAGGATAGAAATGTGTCAGATAAATTGATCAGATTCATGTGATACCATCTCTTCCCCATGGGCTTGCTTTCCCACTATTGGAGCAGAACAATCCAACCTTCCCCCTGCTAGTCCACAAAATGGGAAAGATTGGGGAACTCTGCAGTACAGTTTTCCATGATGAAGAATGTCAGGATGGTGAAGTTTATAAAATGAGAACAAAATTATGTTTTATTTTGATCTTGAAACAGTTCTAGGATACGCTACAGATACTTTGCACATTGTATGTTGTGCTTTGCATAATACAAGTTGCTAAGATTCATTTTGTTGTAAGAGCTAGAAAAATACTGTTAAAAAGTACCTGTTCATACTCTTTTTTTATATCTTGAAATAAATTACATACTTTTATTGTGTAGAATGTTACTTTAATGATTTGTTAAAATATTTTAATGTTCTATTCCTTATTGATGTTTTCTCAATTTATGCTATGCCATATATTTACATAAAAGAAAAATATTTTTCAAAATAGGGAAAGTTTTGTTGGTGTCAGTAAAATCAATAGATGCCTTAGATCAGTGTTTCCCAACCTTTTTTGAGCCACGGCACATTATTTACATTTTCAAAATCCTGGGGAACATTGAGCGGTGGGGGGGGAGGGGGGGAGGTTTGGACAAAAAAATCTCTCTTCCTCCATTTCGCTCTATTTCTCTCTCCCTCCCTCTTTCTCTTCCTCTTTCTCTCTGCATCCCTCTTTCTTTCTCCCTTCCTTCCTGTCTCTTTTGCTCTCTTCCTCTTTCCCTCCTCTTGCTGTCTCTCTCTTTCTTTCTCTCTCTCTCATTCTGTCTCTCTTGCTATCTCTTTCTTTCTCTTCCTTCCTTCCTTCCTCTCTCTTTTTCTCTTTCTCTCTCCCTCCTTTCACCCCTCTTGCTGTTTCTTTCTCTCTCTCTCATTCTCTCTCTTCCTTCCTTCCTCTCTCTTTGCTCTCTTTCTCTCTCTTTCCTCCCCCCTCTTGCTGTCTCTCTTTCTTTCTCTCTCTCATTCTGTCTCTCTTGCTCTCTCTTTCTTTCTCTCTTCCTTCCTTCATCTCTCTTTTGCTCTCTTTTGCTCTCCCTCCTTCTCCCCTCTTGCTGTCTTTCTTTCTTTCTTTCTTTCTTTCTTTCTTTCTTTTTCTCTCTCTCATTCTGTCTCTCTTGCTATCTCTTTCTTTCTTCCTTCCTCTCTCTTTTGCTCTCTTTCTCTCTCCCTCCTTCCCCCCTCTTGCTGTCTCTTTCTTTCTCTCTCTCATTCTGTCTCTCTTTCTCTCTCTCTCTTTCTCTCTCTTCCTTTCTTCTCTGTGGAGGCCGGCAAAGCTTTTTCTTATTTTAAATGTTCCGGGTGGGCTGGCAGGGGGATGGGGAGCATGCGCGCACGTGCCCCTGACCTCCGCTGTAAGAAAGTTTTCTCTCACTGCCGTTGCAGCCACCGCTGCGGGAGGAGCTGGAGAAATGGGCGGATCAGGCGGGCGGACGGGCATCAGTGGCGAGAAGCCAGGGGCGCGAGGGGGCCAGAGGCACTGGGAGGTGTGGGCGGCCACGGCACCGGCCTCCGCACTTTCGTTGCTCCCCACCCCAAACTCCAATGCCTGGCTCCTTGCGCGGCCCTGGAAAAGGGTGCTACATTGCCGGCTACTACCTGGTGCCGCCAGGGAATCTCCAGCTGGGCGGGGCGCTGCTAGTGCCTCTGACCTGGAGCTCCCGCTCGCAGCCGCCACCTCGGCTACTATTCGATGCCGCTGCTGCCAGTGCTCTCCTGCTGGGCCCCAAAGACGCGAAAAAGGGGGTGGGAAGAATAAAGCTCAGCTTTCGATCTCGGAAGCTGAGCTTTGCGGCACACCTGACCATGCCGCGGCACACTGGTTGAAAAACACTGCCTTAGATTTATCCTTGCTTATTGTGACTATATTTTAATTCTAACCAATAAAAATGATACTCACTGCAGTTAGTGTGTAAAATATATATTTTCAAAGAAATGTCTGCTATTTCCATCAGGAATCAAAGAATCAAGGTAGACTGGAATTACATTTATATTACTAGTTACAAACAATTATTTGATGTTTTTATTAACTTTTATATCACCATTTAATCCAACATTCTACTTCAAAAAGAAGATTACAGCTAGCCCTCAATTATTAATTTCCTTGTTTAGTGACTGTTCAAAGTTATACCAATTGGAAAAAAACAGTTTTGTTACCAATTCTTACATTTACAGTTGTAGCATCCCACAGTCACACTTCCCAACTGATTTTCTAAAAAGCAGAATTAACACAGAAATGGAATAGATCTTCTCAAAGCATTGAGGCAGCCATAACCTACAGAAAGCTCAATACAACTGTTTTGAGTATTTCCTGATGTTCTCTGTACAGATAGTCCTCAAGTTTCGAATGTAATGGCGCCTGCCCATTCCATTTGTAACCCGAGGATTCGTGAGAGTGAATCTCATACTTTATACACGATTACACCTTCCTTTCACCCTCACATTCGTTAATCGAATGCACGGCATGTTAAATGCACGTTTTAGGTGTGGGGAAGCTTTAGGGCCTAGTGCTGGAACAGGCCACCTGCTTCAAACTACCCAAGGCCTCCCCCAGCCCACAAATACCCCATTCTCCATCTCTTGGAATCCACACAATTGGTCTCCTCCTATTCTGCCACATTTACCTGATGAAGATCTGTCCCTTAACCTGCCTGTTCTTTTCTTGCTCCCTTCTTTTTTGTCACCAAAGCAACTTCCTCAAGCAGTTCGGCGATGAAAAAGAAGGCCTGAAGTGCACACGTGGCCCTCCGTGCCTCCTTTCTCATCACCAAAACCTTTTTGCTTCACATGGGCCTCCTTTCCCATCCCACCCCTGAACTGCCTGAAGAAGGCTTTGGCAATAAAAAGGGCATGGAGGGCTGTGTAAGGAACTCCTGGCCTCCTTTCTTATTTGCAAATTGCTTGAGGATGACATCCCTGTAGAATTTGGCAGCTCTTTACAAAAGTCTTTGCTGGTAGGAACAGAGCTTTGGATGGAAGTGTCCACCCCTCCCATTCGCTGGTGTTGACAAACATTTTTTTCAAATGGGTGCTGAAGCATACAGGGGTGCAATCTCCCTGCAGTTTTCAGCAAGGAAATGGCAAACAGATGGTATCCTTCTGCGCCGGCTGGAGGGGTTTGGAGTGGGAGGCACTGTTATCCAGTGGTTCTCCTCCTACCTCTCCGGTCGGTCGCAGTCGGTGTTAGTGGGGGGTCAGAGGTCGACCTCGAGGTCTCTCTCTTGTGGGGTCCCTCAGGGGTCGGTCCTCTCCCCCCTGCTATTTAATATCTACATGAAACCGCTGGGTGAGATCATCCAAGGGCATGGGGTGAGGTATCATCAATACGCCGATGATACCCAGTTATACATCTCCACCCCATGTCCAGTCAACGAAGCAGTGGAAGTGATGTGCCGGTGCCTGGAGGCTGTTGGGGCCTGGATGGGTGTCAACAAACTCAAACTCAACCCAGACAAGACGGAGTGGCTGTGGGTTTTGCCTCCCAAGGACAATTCCATCTGTCCGTCCATTACCCTGGGGGGGGGGGGAATCATTGACCCCCTCAGAGAGGGTTCGCAACTTGGGCGTCCTCCTCGATCCACAGCTCACATTAGAGAAACACCTTTCAGCTGTGGCGAGGGGGGCATTCGCCCAGGTTCGCCTGGTGCACCAGTTGCGGCCCTATTTGGACCGGGAGTCACTGCTCACAGTCACTCATGCCCTCATCACCTCGAGGCTCGACTACTGTAACGCTCTCTACATGGGGCTACCTTTGAAAAGTGTTCGGAAACTTCAGATCGTGCAGAATGCAGCTGGGATAGCAATCATGGGCTTTCCTAAATATGCCCATGTTACACCAACACTCCGCAGTCTGCATTGGTTGCCGATCAGTTTCCGGTCACAATTCAAAGTGTTGGTTATGACCTATAAAGCCCTTCATGGCACCGGACCAGATTATCTCAGGGACCCTCTTCTGCTGCACGAATCCCAGCGGCCGGTTAGGTCCCACAGAGTGGGTCTTCTCCGGGTCCCGTCAACTAAACAATGCCGCTTGGCGGGCCCCAGGGGAAGAGCCTTCTCTGTGGCGGCCCCGGCCCTCTGGAACCAACTCCCCCCAGAGATTAGAATTGCCCCCACCCTTCTTGCCTTTCGTAAGCTACTTAAAACCCACCTCTGCCACCAGGCATGGGGGAATTGAGATGCTCTTTCCCCCTGGGCCTTTACAATTTCATGTATGGTATGTCTGTATGTATGTTTGGTTCTTTTATATTAATGGGTTTTTAATCTTTTTTAGTATTTATTGGATTATTGTTGTATATTGTTTTATTATTGCTGTTAGCCGCCCTGAGTCTCCGGAGAGGGGCGGCATACAAATCCAATAAATAAATAAATAAATAAATAAATAAATAAAGAAAGAAAGAAAGAAAGAAAGAACCAAAGCCTTCCCCTGTCCCCATCCAGGCCTCAATTTCCAGAGAATAGAGCAGTGTTTCCCAACCTTTTTTGAGCCGCGGCACATTATTCACACTTACAAATTCCTGGGGAACATTGAGGGGGGGGAGCGGGGGGGCTAAAAAAGTTTGGACAAAAACCCCCTCTCTTCCTCCCTTTCGCCCTATTTCTCTCTCCCTCCCTCCCTCTTTCTTTCCCTCTCTCTCCATCCCTCTTTCTTCCTTCCTTCCTTTCTTTTTTGCTCTTTCTCTCGCCCTCCTTCCCTCCCTCTTTCTCTCTTTCTTGCTTTCTCTCCCTCTCTTGCATTCTTTCTCTCTCTTTCTCTGTCTCTCTTTCTCTGTCTCTCTTGCTATCTCTCTTTTATTCTCTCTTTCTCTCCCTTGCTTTCTTCTCTCTCTTGCTCTCTCTCTCTCTTCCTCTCTCTTTCTTGCTTTCTTTCTCTCTCTTGCTTTCTCTCTCCCCTCCTTTTTCTCTCTCTCTTTCTCTCTCGTGCACCATGCCGGCAAGAGAGAGAGAAAGAGAGAGAGAGAGCGGAGAGAGAATGGAGGGTGGCTTGCAGGTCCGCAGCCCCCTGGATCAGCGGCCCCGCATGGTCCCAGCGCGGACTCCGCTGTCACCTTCGCCTCCGCCTAAGAGGCAGCAGCCACATTCAACCCTTCGCCCTCCCAAGTGTCCATGGCGCTCAGCGCCCGGCCACGCGCTGCCTCCGCCTCCCGGTACCCCGCCCGACTTCTACCTGCAGGAACGGGTGGTGGGTCGCCATGAAGGGCGGCGCTTGGAGGCCACCACGGCACTGTTGTCATCACAGAGCAAAGCCACACAGTCCTGGATCGCTCGCTTCTCCGGCTAGCAAGCCAGCTGCCTGGGAAAGCGGCACGCTTTTTAAATGCACGCTTTTCAAACGCGGCGCTTTCTTGGGCAGCCGACTTTGCTGGCCGGAGAAGGGAGCGATTCAGGACTGCGTGGCTTTGCGCCACTTCAAAAATTTCTGCGGGGGGGGTGTCCTAATGGCTGTGCGGGCGCACGCCCACGCAGCTTAGAAGCAACAGTGGCCGGCGCCCTCCCACCGGGCCCCAAAAGTTCACTTCCCGTCACCGCCAGGGAAGCTCCAGCCAGGCCGGGCTTGCGGCACACCTGACCATGTCCCGCGGCACACTAGTGTGCCGCGGCACACTAGTGTGCCGCGGCACACCGGTTGGGAAACACTGGAATAGAGACTTAAAGTGCGAGTCATGCAAGATCAGTAGCATGAGATCGTGCTCTTATGATGTCGCAGTATGTTAGGCCTCTGTTCTCTACTAATGCTCCAAAAGCCTGAAGTAAAGAAAGTAGGCAAAGTGAGTATCCACAAAGTGCCTGTGAAGACCTGGTGGGGTGTGTGTGAATAGATAGGGCGAATGTTGATAAGCCTCTGCTTCGTAAGGGCGAATAATTGCTGTGATGCTGCAACAGTCATAATTTCGGGACTTGTTTGTAAGCGCTAGGAGGCGCTTATCGCATAACTTTGAACATCCCCTACCTACGGAAACACTCATAACCTGGGGATGACCTGTACGTGCACTCAAAGACAATACTTCTGCTAGGACTGTCAGCAAAGCAGATACGTATGTACACACATATGAAGATGACTTGGAAAACTCCTTGAAACAACCAACTGTGCTGAAACATCTGGAGAATATAGTAACTTAAGAATTTTGCAGGGTGATGTTGTTTGTAACACTTTACTAATTTATATAATGTTACAATTTAGCTGTATTAAATCAATTTGAAATCATTTCCCCCCCAAGGCTATTAGTAGTAAGCATGGTAATCTGGAAATTTTTAATGAAATACCTTAGTTGTATTTAATATTAAATATAAGAGTTTTGATGAATATTTTAAGTTTAGTAAAGTAATTCAAAAGTTCTGACTTTTGAGAGACTATGTTATAAGGCTTCTTTCCATGCCTTCATTTTTTTCACTAATGAAAATAATGATTTGGACTTAGGACCAGGAGCATATGACATTTAACATACAACATTTTATAAATTTGATAAGAATATTGATCTATGTTTTTCTGAGCCAGATGTGCAAAATCACACACATTTTGCTATCTGAAACATAACTAACTAAGAATTTTACAGATGTTTAAATAGCTACAACAATATTTGTTTTTGCTAAAACAATGGTAGATTTCTTCCTTCTGCTATCAACTGTCCCACTGGGTTAGACAGCAAAAGAAACTCCTGTGACAATTTTTTAATCAATTTTTTCTTTACTGAATATTCCATATAGCTACAAAAGTAGAAAAGCCAGTTCTAACCATTTCAAGTGCAAATAGCATAGTAAACTTTCTCTTTCTCCTTCCAGATTTCCCATTGCCCACCAATTATTTGCATTTGCTTGGTTTTGTGAACTGCTTGTCTGCTTGGACCTTCCTAACTAGTGACCTTGGGATGTTGGGTCCGTTTCAATCCATTTAAATAAATGAGTGAAAAATATAGTTATTTGTTTACTTAGGTTATCTTTATCTATTTTAGGACTTGTGAGAAAGAGACTTGTGTGAGAGATTTTTAAGCATCATAGTACCTTTCCTTATAAAGATTAGATCAAATAAGTACCAAGATTTTATGAGCCTCAGTGATGTAGTGGTTAGAGTGCAGTACTGCAAGGTATTTCTGCTGATCATTGGCTGCCAGCAGTTTGGCAGATTGAATCTCAGTAGGCTCAAGGTTGACTCGGCCTTCCATACTTCCAAGGTCAGTAAAATGAGGACACAGATTGTTGGGGGCAATATCCTTACTCTCTGTAAACTGCTTGTTTATGTATGTATGTATGTATGTATGTATGTATGTATGTATGTATGTATGTGCTTTTTTAAAGAGTTTGGAACATTTATTTCTCTAAAAAAGTATATGCAAATTGTTACATTAAAACAACTTATTTACTTCAGTATATATGGCAGGTAGAATTGGACTGGGCAGACATTGCTTGGAGTGGATATGGCTCAGCAGCGCTGATCCACTGGCCAGCCAGCCCTTTCCATCTCCCTATCCAGTGGCGGAGATGATTGTCCTCATTCAGGAGTGGGCAGCTGAACGGGAGGACAGACAACCAAGCAGTGGCGGGGGGAGACGGCTGTTGTGGCATCCACTCCCTAGCTCATTCACATCTCACCAGTCCCACTTTGCCAACAGGCACATGAGGCATGCCTTTCTGGAATTGATCTGCAACTCTCAGCTCGGAACGGAGATATGGTGGGGGGCTGCAAGGCAGAAGGCTGCTTTTAGTATAGGGAAGAGACCGCAACCTTAGGGCTCTGTCTGAAGGAGCTGCATTACTCAGGCAGTGCTGTGAAAGCCCTCTGGAGCTGTCTCGCATGACAGGGTGGGGCTCTACTCTCCCGGCTGAACACCCCAGTGAAGGAGGCACATTATCAGCGGTCTTTACCCCTGGCAGCTCCTGAGTGGAAACCCCACTGCTGTTCTGCAGACCCGCGCAACCTGAATGACTTAGAAAGACATGTTCCCCTCGTGCACCACAGAGGCTGCCGGCAGCTTGCTTTGGTCAGTTAAGCTGCTGCTATCACTGCCTGGAGCACGAGGCCTGCCCAGCTCCAAGGAGGCAAACTGGCCAGCTAGAAAGGCCAAGTAAAGGTGGTAAATCATGCCTAAGCCCAGCAGGAAAAAATGGTCATTGTAAGTGGGGAAAGCCAGATCCCCATCGGAGCCCTGGCTGCACAGGCCCAGCAGAGATGTGGGGAGGCACACAATCTGGGCTGGGCTTGGGCATCCATAGCGCCGATGGGGATTGAGCTTTCCTTACTCACAGTGTCTGCCTTTGGCCTACTGGGAATGGGTGTGCTTTTACCATCTTTACTTAGCCTTTCTAGCTGGCTGTTTTGCCTCGGCGATAGCACTGGCAAGCTCCACAGCACTAGGTTGGATGTGGAGCCCGAGGGGGAGGGAAGGGCAAGCATGTGGCAGGCGCCTGGAGGCCCCAGAAGCCAAGAAGCAGGCCCGAAGGCAGTTGAGGCTCACTGTCCACAAACATGCCCCCCACCCCCCGAGACAGCTAGCCTTTTTCTGGCAGGCCAGGGACAGGGGCTTGTCCTTTGTCCTGGTGCTTCCTGACCTCTCAGCGGCTTTCGATACTATCGACCCATGGTATCCTTCTGCGCCGGTTGGAGGGGTTGGGAGTGGGAGGCACTGCTCTGCAGTGGTTCTCCTACCTCTCCGGTCAGTCACAGTCAGTGTTAGTGGGGGGCCAGAGGTCAACCTCTAGGTCTCTCCTCAGACGTCAGTCCTCTCCCTCCTACTATTTAATATCTACATGAAACCGTTGGGTGAGGTCTTACAAGGGCATGGGGTGAGGTATCATCAGTACGCTGATGATACCCAGCTGTATTTCTCCACCCCATGTCCAGTCAGTGAAGCAGTGGAAGTGATGTGCCGGTGCCTGGAGGCTGTTGGGGTCTGGATGGGTGTCAACAGGCTCAAACTCAACCCTGACAAGACAGAATGGCTGTGGGTTTTGCCTCCCAAGGACAATTCCATCTGTCTGTCCATTACTGTGGGGGGGAATTATTGACCCCCCCCCCCCCCGGAGAGGGTCCGCAACTTGGTTGTCCTCCTTGATCCACAGCTAACAGAGAACCATCTTTCAGCTGTGGCGAGGAGGGCGTGTGCCCAGGTTTGCCTGGTGCACCAGTTGTAGCCCTATTTGGAACAGCAGTCACTCCTCACAGTCACTCATGCCCTCATCACCTCGAGGTTTGACTACTGCAACACTCTCTACATGGGGCTACCTTTGAAGAGTGTTTGTAAACTTCAGATCGTGCAGAATGCGGCTGCGAGAGCAATCATGGGCTTCCCTAGGTATGCCCATGTTACACCAACACTCCACGGCCTGCATTGGTTCCAGGTCAGTTTCTGGTCACAATTCAAAGTGTTGGTAATGACCTATAAAGCCCTACGTGGCATTGGACCAGAATACCCCCGGAACTGTCTTCTGCCGCATGAATCCCAGCGACCAATTAGGTCCCACAGAGTTGGCCTTCTCCAGGTCCCGTCAACTAAACAATGTCGGTTGGCGGGCCTCAGAGAGAGAGAGCCTTCTCTGTGGTGGCCCCAGCCTTTTGGAATCAACTCCCTCCAGAGATTAGAACCACCCCCACCCTCCCAGCCTTATGTAAATTGCTAAAGACTCACCTATGTCGCCAGGCATGGAGGAATTAAGATACCCCTAGGCATATACAGTTTATGCATGGAATGATTGTGTTGCATGGTTTTAATGTTGGGTTTCAAATGTTTTTTAATATTAGATTTGTTATACTGTGTTATTTTGTTGTGAGCCGCTCTGAGTCCACGGAGAGGGGTGGCATACAAATCTAATAAATTAAATTAAATTAAATTAATTTTTTAGCCTAGTGCAGCATGTCCAGGGCAGATTTCCCTCCTTCGCTGTTGGCTTTACCTTCCAGTTTCAGTCTGTGGGGCTCGTATTACTCTGCTTGCCCTGGTTGCCTGTGAAAGTAAGGCATGTGCTTGGATGAAAGGTTTTAAAAACAAAAGAACAATATAAATTGAAGATAAAAGTAATTATTGAGCAATGTTAATACACTATTCTTGTTTCCTCATAGCACCATCTTTGTTGTGCATGCATCTTAGTCCATTTGTATTTTATATATTTTTTTTTAATTTAACAGATTTCCCAGCTGGCATGTCTTTTGTAAAGAGAGTCCTGTATCTGTATCTTTCCATTTACCAAATGAGAACACTCACTTGTCAAATGTGGATGAGAACATCCAGGAGAAGGTAAACATTTATAGGCTATATGGAATTATTTTAGTGCAAATTATTAATGGATTAATATAGCCACTTTGTAAGGAACTCTAAAAATAGAGACGAATTTGGTATTTGGCATATCAGTGTTTTAATTAATTAATAATAATAGCCTTAATGGAATTTATAAATACAGTGGTACCTCTACTTACAAACTTAATTAGTTATGTGACTAGGTTCGTAAGTAGAAAAGTTCGTAAGAAGAAGCAATTTTTCCCATGGGAATCAATGTAAAAGCAAATAATGTGTGCAAACCCATTAGGAAAGAAATAAAAGCTCGGAATTTGGATGGGGGAAAAACAGGAACCATGTGGCAGATCGGAGAAGGTTTGCATTCAAACACCCTCCGCTTTCCCCAACTGGTTCCCCTTTCTCGCGTGTCCCCGGCGTGGGGCTTCCTGAGTCCCTCTCTGCCAGGGTGGGGTTTTGTCCAGTCTTCTGAGAGCGCAAATGCCATTACGAGGCAAAGTTTCTGAATTCCGCCCGGCAAGGATGAGGACTGGAGGGGTAACGCCGAGCCCCCTCCGAACCCACTTCCACACGATCCTGAGCACCCCTTCTCTTTTGGTTCCCTATCTCCACCAGCCACTACCGCATTTCAAAATCCAAGGGTGGGGGGGACTCTTAATGCCATTGGTGGCGCTGGAGAGTAGAAGTGACTTCATTTCTTCCCTAGTTAGAGTTAGTGTGCTCCAGCCTAGGTAACTAGACGAGTCCCCGCCGCGCAGACAGCGTGTTTCCCCCTCAGCGCTCTGTCCTTTTCTAGAATGGGGTCTCCCTGGAGGAAGAGGCTTTGCCTTTTGTTCCTGGTAGGATTAGGGCTCTCTGTCATTCTCCTCGGTCTAGCTTTAACCCCCCCCCCCCGCCCAAGCTCCAAACTTCTCAAGCTCCCTTGGTTATTCTTGCTTGGAAAGTGTGTGTGTAAGAGAGTTTAAAGCTGATCCGAGGAGAATGACAGAGAGTCCTAATCCTACCCGGCGGGGGAGGGGGGAGATAAAGGAAGGAAGAGTGAAAGAAAATAAAGCCTCGGGATAGCTTTAAACCCCCTCATGCATACACTTTCCAAACGGGACTAACCAAGGGAGCTGCACGTTCCTGATGGCTCTGATGCTTGAAAGGAATCGGAGCCAGGCTTTCTTTTCTTTCGTTCTGCCTTCCTTTATCTCTCCCACCCCCCCGCCCCCCGCCTGGTAGGATTCCGCATCTGGACTGCTGCCACAAGCAAAGGGGAAATCCCAGCTGCTTCGGCTGGCAACAGTCGGCGTTGGCAGTCTGGAGGCGGGGAATCCTGGCTGGGGCGGCAGCCGAAGGAGAAATCCCGGCTGGGGTGGCAATCAAAGGGGAAATCCTGGCGGCGTAAGAGAACACATGTATAGTATGAGAGCGCACGCACCCGGGCTCAGGTTCGTAAGTAGAAAATGGTTCGGAAGTAGAGGCAAAAAAATCTTAAACACCGTGTTTGTATCTCGAAAAGTTCATCAGTAGAGGCATTCGTAAGTAGAGGTATCACTGTATAAGCAGAAAAATAAAAGCAAAATAATACTTTTCTAAAACTGTTAGAGGTTTATAATTCATTTGTTTATGTTAAAGAAATGCATTTTCAGCTGGATTTTATAAAAGAACTTTCTATACTCCTTTGTTCTTGGTATCCCTCTTTCAGATTTTACTTGTTGGATGTGGGGCTCTTTCAGATTTTACTCGTTGGATGTTGGGCCCGGGAATAGGAAATAGTATTTCTATATTGTACATTTCCTGAAGTATTGTTGAATATTTTTTTAAAAAATATTTGAGCAAGCAAAAACTCACATGGCTAAAATAGGAGAAGCAAGACTAATATTCTAATAGTAACGCTGCTTCCAGTATAACTTTTATTTTATGAAGTCATTCTAAAATTATTGCTTAGTTTAAATAAACTGATAACTTTAAAAGAATAAAATGCAAGTTCTTGCATTTTTTAAAGAAAATTATGTGGTATTGGAGAAGTGTGAATTTGCGGAAGTGGTCATAGTAAAGCCCATGTGTGGATTTATGTTGTCAATTATTTTTATCTTGTATTCATGAAGCTATTACAACAAGTTCAGTTTTGAAGTAATCAGTATGAAATTAAAATAGCTAACAAACTTTAATAATTTTTCTATTCAGAATATAAGATCAAAGAGTTGGTTATTCAGGGTGTATGCTTGGTTATAGATCAAAATCTGTAAAATCAGAAAAAGGATGTTGCCATTTGATTAAATGCAGCAGGGATCATTGCACAATTTGAAATTTATTTATTTAATTAGTTATTTAGTTATTTAGTTATTTAGTTAGTTAGTTAGTTAGTATTTTGATTTGGTGGCCTAGAGGTTAATTCTCTGCCTTACAAGGCAGAGGCCCCAGGATCAAATCCCAGTAAGGGTATGGCTAGCTGATGAGGCCAGAACAAGGCCGAAATAGTGCTATCCTAGTCTCCCTTAATTTTCAAAATTCAGCAAAAAAACCAAAAACTAACATGTGACATATATATACTGTATATATATATACACACATACAGTCATACCTGGTCTTACGAACCTAATTGGTTCCAGGGGGAGGTTCTTAAGACGAAAGGTTCGTAAGACGAAACATTGTTTCCCATAGGAAACAATGTAAAGTCAATTAATGCGTGCAACCAACCCCCCCCCCCGCAAAAAACCGGCGTTCGGCGACTGCTGGGAAGCCGCGCGGCTATTTTAAAAGGTGACAGCTGGGCTGGGGGGCTTCCCAGCAACCTCCCGAACCCGGACGTTCGGCAAAAGTTCGGGGTTCGGGAAGTTGCTGGGAAGCCCCCAGGCCGGCTGTCACCTTTTAAAACAGCCGTGCGGCTTCCCAGCAGCTTCCCGAAGCCAAACGCCAAACCCAAACTTCCGCGTTCGGCGTTCGGCAACTGCTGGGAAGCCGCGTGGCTGTTTTAAAAGGTGACAGCCGGCCTGGGGGGCTTCCCAGCAACACCCCGAACCCGGAAGTTCGGCAAAAGTTTGGGGTTTGGGAGGTTGCTGGGAAGCCCCCCAGGCCGGCTGTCACCTTTT
The DNA here is from genome assembly GCF_031021105.1 of Erythrolamprus reginae. NCBI lineage: Eukaryota > Metazoa > Chordata > Lepidosauria > Squamata > Dipsadidae > Erythrolamprus > Erythrolamprus reginae. The sequence continues at coordinate 139,717,263 of NC_091952.1, forward strand.
AAAACAGCCGCGCGGCTTCCCAGCTGTCTCCGAACGCCGAACGCGGAAGTTCGGGTTTGGCGTTCAGCTTCGGGAGACAGCTGGGAAGCCGCACGGCTGTTTTAAAAGGTCACAGCCGGGCTGGGGGGCTTCCCAGCAACCTCCCGAACCGAACCCGGGGTTCAGAAAAATTTTGCCTCTTCTTACGAACTTTTTTCGACTTACGAACCGGCGTTCGGGAGGCTGCTGGGAAGCCCCGCCGCCCGGCTGTCACCTTTTAAAACAGCTGCGCGGCTTCCCAGCTGTCTCCCGAATGCCGGTTCGTAACTTGAAAAAAGTTCGTAAGAAGAGGCAAAAATTTTCTGAACCCTGGGTTCGTATCACGAGTTGTTCGTAAGACGAGGGGTTCGTATCTTGAGGTACCACTCTGTGTGTGTGTGTGTGTGTGTGTGTGTGTATATATATATGTAGATTGTTCTGAGTTCGGGTTTTGCCCTGTGTAATATTTTGCATGTCTATGCGACGTTTCGGTGAAATCACATTCACCATCATCAGGCTGAAGTTCCAAGCTTCGTGTTGTTGTAAAATGGAATGTTTGCAACTGTCATTTCTTCCTAGTATATAGTGTGGGGGTGGAGATTTGGTTTGAATGTAGCAAATAGATTGGGTGATTATGTTTTAGTGATCTGATTGGTTGGTGTAATCATAATTATTAGAAGGATTGACATGGTGATTTTTATGAAGTGTTTTTTGTTTAAGGCTGGTTTTCAAATTCCAAAATTCCAAAATCATAATTATTAGAAGGATTGACATGGTGATTTTTATGAAGTGTTTTTTTTTGTTTAAGGCTGGTTTCCAAATTTCTGGTAGGCGGGATGTGTCATCTCTTTTATTTATGCAAAGGGGGCTCCTCTCAATTTCTATGGCTTCCAGAGCAATTCTTCTATATAAATTCTCTGTTTTGTAAAGTAATTTAGTTTTTTCAAAGTCAATTTCGTGCCCTGTTTTTTTAATGTGCTGGACAAGGGAGGAAGTCTTTTCTTCTTTTTTAACTGCATTCACATGTTCTGCAATGCGTTGGCTCACTCTTCGGTTGGTTTGTCCAATGTATGTGGCTGCACATGTTTTGCAAGGGATTTCATAGATTTCTTGGTATTCCAATTGGATTTTATCTTTGGGGCTCCTTAGGATATTAGATATTTTTTGGTTAGTGCAAAATGAAGTTTTGATGTTATGTTTGTGCAGAATTTTACTAATTTTGTCTGTGGTGCCCTTGATGTAAGGGAGGATGGTGGTACCATTGTCCTGTTCTTGATCTTGTTTTTTGGGGAGTGTCTCTTTTTTGATTAGGTTTGTGATTGTTTTCCCTTCGAATCCATTAGAAATTAATACATCTTTGAGTTTGTTCAATTCAGTTTTTAAGTGCTCATGGTCAGCTAAGCGTTTGGTTCTGGTGATGAGAGTTTTGGCCACTGAGGTGATTTGTGTGGGGTGGTGGTGTGAGTGTGCATTTAGATAACGGTTGGTATGGGTTTTCTTTTGGTAGATAGTGTGTCCTAGGCTGCCATTGGGTTTTTTATAGACCAGTACATCTAGAAAGGGAAGTTGATCATTGATTTCTGTTTCCATAGTAAACTGTATTTTGGGGTGTAGGCTGTTAAGATGTGTGAGGAAATTGTCTAGTTTTTCCTTACCATGTGGCCAAATTACAAAGGTATCATGAACATATCTCAGCCAGAGTTTAGGTTTGTATTTGGATTGCTCTAATGCATTATTTTCGAAATATTCCATATAGAGGTTGGCGATGACCGGTGAGAGAGGTGATCCCATGGGGGCTCCCTCTATCTGTTTATATCTTTGTTCGTTATAGATGAAGTATGTATTGGTCAGGCAGTGGTTGGTAAGGTCTAGGATATATTTGGGGGGTTTGTGTTTGTCCTGGATAGCTGTCAGGGCTTCTTTAATAGGTATTTGTGTGAAAAGGGACACGACATCAAAACTCACAAGTAGGTCATCGGGTTGTAGGTTTTGTTTTTTAATTATTTGTATAAAGTGGAATGAATTTTGAACATATGAGGTAATAGTTTCTGTATATGGTTGAAGGTATTTGGCTAAAAATTTGGCAAGGTTTTGTAGAGGGGAGCCTATAGAACTGACTATTGGCCTGAGAGGTATTCCTTCCTTGTGTATTTTTGTGTATATATAGACAGAGAGAGAGGGAGAGAGGGAGGGAGAGGGAGAGGGAGGGAGAGAGAGAGAAGCAGTGAGAATACATTTTGGAGGGTATTTTGACCACTTTGGATGGTATTTTGACCATTTGAAATGTTTACTTAATATGCATATTAGAGGGATCAGTCATGTGGTATCACAGATGCGTTATCAGTGGTGAAATGCGAACTGTTCTATCCGGCTTGTGCGAGCTGGTAGTAGTGGCTGCACATGGTTTTGTAAACTGGTAGTAGCAGCGGTGGGAAGTTCCACCCACTTGCCCAGATTAACTCTGACCTTTTGAACTAATAAACCAGTATTGCTCTTGCAGACGCTGAGGGTGTTTGCTGGACTGGGGCGCAGACCGCTTTACATTTTGTAAGCAAATATGTAGCACCTTTCCCAAGTACTGTAAAATAGTACATTTTATTTTTTTTAAAGCATAAATTCATGATATTTGATAGTTGGAAAAGCTGTTTCCAGACTCTCAATTTTTTTTAAAAAAAAGTTGTCCACACCCACCTATTCCCGTGACCTCCCATCAAGCCTCACCTACAAAGCCATGCCCATAAAACCGGTGGGGAAAAATTTCACCACTGCTTTATACTAGTGGGGAAATCCAATTTTTTTCCCTGCCAGTTCTGTAGGTATGGTGTGTGGCTTGGTGGGCATGGCAGGGAAAGGATACTGCAAAATCTCCACCCCCCACCCACACACACTCCAAGGGAAGGATACTGCAAAATCCCCATTCCCTCCGTACTCCTTGGGAAAGGATATTGCAAAATCTCCATCCCCACACCACTCCAAGGGAAGGATACTTTAAAATTCCCATTCCCTCCCTACTGTTTGTTCTGCCTGGCCGCCGGGCCATCCTAACGGCAATTATACAAACATACATACACAGAAGCTTGAAAAAAGGCAAAAGGTTTCTTTATGCACAAACAGCTGCAAGCCTCAGCGTCTGCAAGAACAATGCCGGTTTATTAGTTCAAAAGGTCAGAGTTAATCACTGAAGCCAGCAACAGAAGTCTTTCTAGCTTTCTTCAGCAAATTACTCATTGCTTGAGTGTCAGAATGTTCAAAGATGTCCAAAGGAAAAACGAAACCACTCAATGTCTCTCTCAAAAACTGAATGATAAATTCCCACAACGTCTACTGCAAACCCGCTCCTTTTTAACTCTGCGGCAGCGTCTTTGATTCCTGACAGCTGTGACTTAGAATGTTTCTGTGTCTGCGCAGCTGCTCCTGGCGCCCCATCATTCTTTTGACCCGGACATTGAGGATGGGATCGTTCATCATCTCTTCTTCATCTGACTCAGATGAGACTCTGCTTGGAGATTTTACAGGCTCTACTGACTTCTGTTTCTCTCCAGCCCCTTCCACATCCCCATCTCCCTCTTGTTCACTGTCTGTCTCCTCATTAAGCCAGACAGGTCTTCTTTGATCTGGCGGCCCCAGCTCCTCTGAGTCAAAATCAGTGGCCACAGGAGCTGGCCGGGAGTCAACCACAATACTCCTTGGGGAAGGATATTGCAAAGTCTCCATTTCCGCACCACTCAGAGGCCAGCCAAAAGTGGTATTTGCTAGTACTCTGAAGTATTCAAAATTTCTGCTACCAGTTCTCCAGGGCCTGTTTGAACCTGCTGGATTTCACCCTGCTTTATACCCATGGGCAGGTAAATCAGTGGTAACAGTGAGGAAGAATTAAGATACAGTATAATAATAATTAGCTTTGATCTGATATGTTGGCCTTGAGAGGGCTTAAGGGAAAAGTGTATCCAAATTCTATGATCCAAATTCTATCCAAAGTTGTGAATCCAAAATTTAAACCATGTAAAGGAAAAAAAAAACCCTTTTTTAAAGTTTAAATATATTCCATTTTCAAGGTAGTATTTTTAGGTAAATGGCAGTTGCATTCAGTTGAATATGTTTTATGTCCTGTAACTAGGAGGACACTGTTGGATCACTGGGAACACTGCCTTTACAATATATTGATTCCACTGCAAGTATTTATTCTGAAGATGATTCATCTGAGTCTGTAAAGCATAAAGTGGTAAGTTTTTTAACCAGTATTTTTAGAAATTATTTTCCAAGTACTTGATGAGTTTTGATAATAATTGAATTAGTATGATATTGCTTTAATTACTTCTGGACCAAAATTAGCATTGATGAATTGAGTCCAAGCCGGCCTTTTATATTATTTATATCTCAATTTATTACAAAATGATGAGTTAATGTGGACAGTACAAGGTCTATTTATTTATGACCTACCCTTTATAAAAACAACAAAATGATTCCAATGTGTGTTAATTAAATGCAGGATTTAAAATTGACCCAAATTTTTTAGCATTATCTTATGACATGTGATCCTCATTTAACAACCATTCTTTCAGTGACTGAATTGGTACTGAAGAAATGATACTTACAATTGATGCTCAGACTTCCAGCCATTACAGTACCCTCACAGATGTGATCATGATCCGGGTCCTTGGCAACTAGCAACTGGCCCAGATTTCTGACTGCTGCAGCATGTGCAGTCACATGATCATGATTTGAGATCTTCCCTGCAAGCTTCCCACAAGTAAAGTCAGTCAGGAAATTGCTCATGTGAGGTCCTTGCTTGGTTTGGGTGGTCCTTGCATTATAATGGTGACCAGAGATTGATGGAATTGCTAACGCTAGGTGCCCTGGTCACACTCTAAACCAACTCAGTAGTTGTTTATGTCCACACCGTAGAGGTATTATAAGCCTTCTGATACATAGAAAGTAGCAGGTGAAAATAGGTAAAATCAGATTGAATACCAGGGCTGCGTGCTCTGCTCTCTCCATTTCTCTTCTCTACACTGGTGGCTGCATCTCAAAGGATCCCTCAGTTAAAATACTGAGGTTTACAGATGATGCAACAGTCATTGGTCTCATTTAAGATGGTGATAAGTCTGTATACAGATGGGAAGTTGAACAATTGGTCCTGTGATACAGTCAGAGCAGTCTGGAGCTGAATACCCTTAAAACTGTAGAAATTTATCTATCTATCTATCTATCTATCTATCTATCTATCTATCTATCTATCTATCTATCTATCTATCTATCTATCTATCTATCAATCTATTAAACTTATATGCCACCCAACTCCTGGAGAACTCTGGGCAGCTCACAACAAAGATAAAAACATCGTAAATGTCAAAACTGTTGTGAGTGTCCCCTGTCAGTCTTTGGAACTATCAGATTCAGAAGACGAAGATGATGTAGAAGCTGTTAATTACCCTGATTTAAGAGATGTGGAGGAGGCTAGTGACGATGGAAATGAAATAGAACAGCCATCCCAGGAAAGTATGCAAAATAATAATTCTTCAGATAGTGGGGATGTAGAGAATAGTCCTTGGTTAAGTGCCAAATTCTGAAGGTTAGAGAAAAGGAGGGATGAACTTGGGGGGAAAGAAGTTTTAATATGCTGTTCAGAGTGTGTGAATTAATTAATTACATCACATCCAGGTTTGACCAGAAGAGATGGATGCTTTTCTTTAAAGTGCTATAAATCAAGATGGATGTGTATGCAGTTTCACCAGAGAAGTGAATTTTATATTGCATGATAAAACTGTTTTTAATAGTGTGAACCTGACCCAAAGATAAGAAGATGTATTGAAGTAGATAGCCTGTTCTTTTAGAAAGAATAATAACTTCTTAGTTTAATATGGGAGATTGAAATGCATGTTGCATGCCGGAGCCGTACATTACAAATTCCAATGTGGAAGGAAAAAATAAAGAAAGAAATATTGTTTTGAAAATTACAAGCCTGTAAAGCTTGTATTTTTGGAGCAGCAGCTAGATCCTAGTCCAGGTACAGAACAGAAACTATCAAAAACATCTATTAAAAATAATTAAGAAACATATACATCATTCATTTCTGGCTGGATCTTATAAGAATATAATGATGAGATCAATGGCCCCAGACCTCCCAGAAGAGCCAGGTCTTACCTGGTAGTCTGGATCTCGGGGGGCAATGAATTCCAGAGGGTTGGGGCAGGGACAGAGAAGGCCTTCCCCGCAGACCTGCCAGTCAACATTCCTTAGTTGACGGAAACTGAAGGAGCTCGAGTCTATGGGATCTTACCAATCGTTGGGAGCTATGTAGTAGGTGGTCCTGAAATAACCTGGCCCTAAATCATATAGGACTTTAAATGTAATAACCAACAGCTTGAAACGCATCTGGAGACCAAATGGAAGCCAGTGCAGCTCGTGGAGGATTGGTGTAATAATAATAATAATAATAATAATAATAATAATAATAATAATAATAATATTAGATTAGATTAGATTTATTGGATTTATATGCCGCCCCTCTCCCAAGACTCGGGGCGGCTCACAACAGTGATAAAACAATATACAATAACAAATCTAATATTAAAAGTCTAAATAGCAATTTAACATTAAAAGCCTAAAAACCCCATTATTTAAAAAGCATACACACAGACATACCATACATAACACTACATAGGCAAGGGGAGATGTCTTAGTTCCCCAATGCCTGACAGCAGAGATGGGTTTTACGAAAGGCAAGGAGGGTGGGGGCAATCCTAATCTCTGGGGGGAGCTGGTTCCAGAGGGTCGGGGCTGCCACAGAGAAAGCTCTTCCCCTGGGTCCTGGGACATTGTTTAGTCGACGGGACCCGGAGAAGGCCAACTCTGTGGGACCTAACCGGCCGCTGGGATTCATGTAGCAGAAGGCGGTCTCACAGATATTCTGGTCCAGTGCCATGAAGGGCTTTATAGGTCATAACCAACACTTTGAATTGTGACCGGAAACTGATTGGCTACCAAAGCAGACTGCGGAGTGTTGGTGTAACATGGGCATACCTAGGGAAGCCCATGATTGCTCTCGCAGCCGCATTCTGCACGATCTAAAGTTTCTGAACACTCTTCAAAGGTAGCCCCATGTAGAGAGCGTTACAGTAGTCGAACCTCGAGGTGATGAGGGTATGAGTGACTGTGAGCAGTGAATCCCGGTCCAAGTACGGCCGCAACTGGTGTACCAGGCGAACCTGGGCAAACGGTCCCCTCGCCACAGCTGAAATATGTTTCTCTAATGTGAGCTGTGGATCAAGGAGGACGCCCAAGTTGCAGACCCTCTCTGAGGGGGTCAGTAATTTCCCCCCCAGGGTGATGGATGGACAGATAGAATTGTCCTTGGGAGGCAAAACCCACAGCCACTCCATCTTATCAGGGTTGAGTTTGAGTCTGTTGACACAGACACGAGACCAGCCAGGAGGGACACAGATCCAGTAAACAGGTGGCGGAACTCACAGCTCTAATGGCCTTGTCCACTTCATCAGGTGTCACCAGATCAAACCCTTCCCAGACAGGTGGACAAGCATGGGCACCAGTCACCTTGACTGACTCATTGTCAGCCGACTCTGTTATCCAATCCGTTCGGATCCGAGCGACTTTATTAGCGAAAAATGTGTTAAAGTCCTCGGCACTGCTCTGCAAGGGCTCCCCAACTCCCTCCTCATTAAGAAGGGAGCGGGTCATCCTAAACAGAGCGGCTGGGGGAGATTCCGCTGATGCAATCAAGGCGGCATTATACGCGCATCTTGCCGCCTTGAGCGCCACTTTGTAAGTCTTAATATGAGCTCTTACAAGTGTTCGATTGGATTCGGACTTACTCTTCCTCCATCGCTTCTCTAGACCAGTGTTTCCCAACCAGTGTGCCGCGGCACACTAGTGTGCCACGAGACATGGTCAGGTGTGCCGCGAAGAAGGAAGCTCAGCTTCTGGTCTCACAACTTTTTGCTGAGAGTGCAAAGAGCAAAAAGTTGTGAGACCGGAAGCTGAGCTTCCTTCTTTGCGCCTTCCAAGTTTTCCGGCAGCTGCAGCGCCCTGCCCGGCTGTAGCTTCCCTGGCGGCGGCAGCAGGTGAGCTTTGGGGCCCGGCAGGAGGGCGACGGCAGCGGGAGGGTGGCGGCAGTAGTGGCACCGGGCAGTAGTCGTGGGGCGGCGGCAGGGTGGTCAGCTGTGAGGCGGAGCTCCAGAACGGAGGCACCGACGGCGGTGGCTGGACATGTTGCTGTACGCCATACATGCTGGCATTGCGTGGCTGGCACTTGCCTGCTGGCTGGGACAGGACGGAGGCTCCAGCCCCACGCCCATGCCCAGTGCAACACCAGCATGTACGGTATCTAGCAACACGTCCAGCCACCGCCGTCGGTGCCTCCGTTCCAGAGCTCCGCCTCACAGCTGACCATCCTGCCACCGCCCCACATCTACTGCCCAATGCCGCTGCTGTGGTGTGGTGTACGAGAAAGAGAGAGAGAAAGAAAGAAAGAAAGAGAGAGCAAGAGAGAAAAAGAGATAGCAAGAGAGAGAGAAAGAGAGAGGGTAAGAGGGGGGGAGGGGGGGAGAGAAAGAGAGAAAGCAAAAGAGAGAGAGAAAGAAAGAGAGATAGCAAGAGAGAGAAAGAGATAGAAAGAGGGAGAGAGAAAGAGAGAGGGAGAGGGAGGAGAGAGAAGGAGAGAGAAAGCAAAAAAGAGAGAAAGAGAGAGATAGCAAGAGAGAGAAAGAGATAGCAAGAGAGGGAGAGAGAGGAAAAGAGGGGGGAGAGAGGAAAAGAAAGCAAAAAAGAGACAGCAAGAGAGAGACAGCAAGAGAGAGAAAGAGATAGCAAGAGAGGGAGAGAGAAAGAGAGAGGGAGAGGGGGAAGAGAGAAAGCAAAAAAGAGAGAGAGAAAGAGAGAAATAGCAAGCAAGAGAGAGAGAAAGAGAGGGAGAGAGGGGAGAGAGAGAGACAGCAAGAGAGAGAGAGAGAGAGAAAGCATGCGAGAGAAAGAGGGGGGAAGGAGGGTGAGGGAAAGTCATAGAGGGAGAGAAGGAGAGGGAGAGAGAAAGAGAGCAAAAAAGAGGAAGGGAGAAACAAAGGGATGGAGAGAGAGAGGGAAAAAAAGAGGAAGGAAGGAAGGAAGAGAGAAAGAGGGAGAGGGAGAGAAATAGTGAAAGGGAGGAAGAGAGACATATTTTTTGTCCAAACGTTTTTTAGCGCCCTTCCCCCCCGCTCAATGTTCCCCAGGATTTTGTAAATGTGAATAATGTGCTGCGGCTCAAAAAAGGTTGGGAAACACTGCTCTAGACCAGCGTTTCCCAACCGGTGTGCCGCGGCACACTAGTGTGCCGCGAGACACCATCAGGTGTGCCGCGGCGAGAGGCAGCGGAGGAGAGTGGGCGGATCGGGCGGGCAATGGGGCAGGGCGGAGAAGCCAGGGGTGCGTTTGGCCGGAGGCACCTACTGCCGCACCTCCCTGCCCCTGCCTCCCCACGGTGCCTCCGGCCAAACGCGCCCCTGGCTTCTGCGCCCTGCCCCATTGCCCGCCCGATCCGCCCACTCTCCTCCGCCGCCGCCTCCTGCCTTGGGGCGAGCAATCCGGGTGTCTGGGACTGTGTGGCTTTGCGCCATGAAGAGAAAACGGCCGACTTTTCCCTGCTGCCGTTTTCTCTTCATGGCGCAAAGCCACACAGTCCCGGTCTCCCGGATCGCTCGCTTCTCCGGTCAGCAAAGCCATCTGCCCAGGAAAGCGCCGCGCTGGCCGGAGAAGCGAGCGATCCGGGAGTCCGGGACTGTGTGGCTTTCGGCCGGGCTAACGGGAGGCGGCGCGAGGCCGGGCGCTGGGGACGTCTGGGAGGGTGAGGAGGCTGATGGCTGCTGCGCACTCCACTCTCTCTCCGGCTCTCTCTCGCTCTTTCTTTTTCTCTCTGTTGCTGGCGTGGTGAACGAGAGAGAAAGAGAGAGAGAGAAAAAGGAGGGGAGAGAGAATGAGAGAAAGAAAGCAAGAGAGAGAGAGAAAGAAAGGGGGGAAGGAGGGAGAAGGAAAGACATAGAGGGAGGGAAGGAGGGAGAGAGAAAGAGCAAAAAAGAGAGGAAGAAAGAAAGAAAGAAAGAAAGAGGGATGTAGAGAAAGAAGGGAAGGAAGGAAGAGAGAGAAAGAGGGAGGGAGAAATAGAGTGAAATGGAGGAAGAGATATTTTTTTTGTCCAAACTTTTCTTTAGCCCCCTCGCCCCCCCCCTTCAGTGTTCCCCAGAATTTTGAAAACATGAATAATGTGCCGCGGCTCAAAAAAGGTTGGGAAACACTGCTCTAGACCATCCATCATACAGAGGTACCCAGGTGCTCAGTGAGGAATTCAGAACTTTTTTGGACAGGCATTTAAACTAGGTAAAGGGGACAGAGATGTAACTGATGTAGATGATTTCTGTCCCCGACCAATGAGGATAAATCAGTTTCTGGAAGCTTATGAAAAGGGAGCTGCAAATAAAATAGATGTAGTGGTTGATGATAAGGGGCAAACTAATAATGAAAATAATGTTATTCAGGTAATGTGCACGAATGCTCGAAGCTTGAGCAACAAGCTCTGTGAGTTAATGGCCATAATATCTAGAGATAATTTGGATCTGGTTGCCATAACTGAGACATGGTTTAAGGATTCTAATGAATGGGAAATATCCATACCAGGATATACACTGTATAGGAAGGATAGAATAGAGAGAAGGTTGAGGTGGAGTAGCCATTTATGTTAAAGAAAGTCTAAAAACAACACTAATTCAAAATACACGTAGAGAGCTGGAGACTCTCTGGATTTGCATGCAAAATAAAGAAGGTTCTGTCATTAGAATTGGGCTGATCTATAGGCCTCAAGGGCAATCTGAGGAATATGACAACAAGCCGCCCCGAGTCTTCGGAGAGGGGCGGCATACAAATCCAAGTAATAAATAAATAAGATGGTGGATGAAATTACCCAAATGGCAGTAAAGGGAGATATTGTGGTTATGGGTGATTTCAACATGCCTGATGTTGACTGGAATATCCCCAGTGCCCTTACATGCAAAAGTAAGAATATAGTAGAGGCCTTTACAGGAACAGCTCTGGCACAGCTGGTTAAGACACCAACTAGAGGGGAGAATATTCTAGATTTAGTTTTTACGAATGGGAATTGGGTTTTAGAGGTCAAGGTGGGCGAAAGTTTAGGTTGCAGTGATGGTTTAATGTAAAAACTGATTGTGACCAATCCTATACTGCAACCAAAGTATTGGATTTCAGAAAAACAAATGTTAATGCAATGGGGGAATATTTAGATAATGAATTAAAGGGGAGGGATAAAATGGCAGGAGCGAGAACCCAGTGGACTGTATTAAAAAAGGCCATCTTAAAAGCCACTGGACTGTATGTAAGACAAATAACTAAAGGTAAAAGGAAGAAGAAACCGCTATGGTTTATCGATGATGTAAGGGCTATAGTCAATGAAAAAAAAGGCTGCCTATAGGAGGTATAAAGAGTCTGGAAGTATAGCTGATAGAGAGGTGTATAAAATGATACAGAAAGAGGCGAAACAGATAATATATGATGCTAAAGACTCAAAAGAGGAAGAAATTGCCAAATCTGACACCTTACAAAATAATACTATAGAGGGATATATCATTGCTTCCAGCTGTATGGATTGAGCTCCAGTGATCTTACAAGCCGATGTCTTAGAAGAACTTGAACAATTAAAGATACCGTTAAATATGGCAATGGGTCCAGATGGCATCCATTCCAGAGTTCTTAAAGAACTCAGATCTGTCATTGCTACCCCCCCTGACTGATTTGTTTAACCAATCCCTGTTATCAGGAGATGTTCCTGAGGATTGGAGAATGGCCAGTGTTGTGCCTATCCACAAGAAGGGCAGTAGAGAAGAAGCTGGTAACTACAGGCCAGTTAGCTTGACATCAGTTGTAGTTAAAATGATGGAGATTCTACTCAAAAAGAGGATAAATCAGCACCTAAAAAACAATAACTTAATCAGCATGGCTTTACTGAAGGCAAATCATGTCAGACTAATCTCATTGATTTCTTTGACTATGTCACAAAGGTGTTGGATCAAGGAGGTGCTGTGGATATTGCCTACCTGGACTTCAGCAAAGCCTTTGATACAGTTCCACATAAAGAGCTGATAGATAAATTAGTGAAGATTGGATTTAATCCCTGGATAGTTCAATGGATTTGCAGCTGGCTGAAGCGTAGACATCAGAGAGTTATTGTTAATGGCGAGTATTCTGAGCAGAGACAGGTTACAAGTGGTGTGCCATAAGGGTCTGTTCTGGGTCCTATTCTTTTTAATATGTTTGTGAGTGACATAGGGGAAGGTTTGGTAGGGAAGGTTTGCCTATTTGCCGATGACTCTAAAGTGTGAAATAGGGTTGATATTCCTGGAGGCATCTGTAATATGGTAAATGATTTAGCTTTACTAGATAAATGGTCAAAGCAACGGAAACTGCAGTTTAATGTTTCCAAATGTAAAATAATGCACTTGGGGAAAAGGAATCCTCAATCTGAGCATTTTATTGGCAGTTTTTAGCAAAAACTTCAGAAGAAAATGATTTAGGGGTAGTGATTTCTGACAGTCTCAAAATGGGTGAACAGTGCAGTCAGGTGGTACGGAAAGCAAGTAGGATGCTTGGCTGCATAGCTAGAGGTATAACAAGCAGGAAGAGGGAGATTATGATCCCGCTATATAGAGTGCGGGTGAGACCACATTTGGAATACTGTGTTCAGTTCTGGAGACCTCACCTACAAAAAGATATTGACAAAATTGAACGGGTCCAAAGACGAGCTACGAGAATGGTGGAAGGTCTTAAGCATAAAACGTATCAGGAAAGACTTCATGAACTCAATCTGTATAGTCTGGAGGACAGAAGGAAAAGGGGGGACATGATCGAAACATTTAAATATGTTAAAGGGTTAAATAAGGTCCAGGAGGGAAGTGCTTTTAATAGGAAAGTGAACACAAGAACAAGGGGACACAATCTGAAGTTAGTTGGGGGAAAGATCAAAAGCAACATGAGAAAATATTATTTTACTGAAAGAGTTAGATCCTTGGAACAAACTTCCAGTAGATGTGGTAGATAAATCCACGGTAACTGAATTTAACCCTGCTGTTCTGTTTAGAAAAACTCCCTAATCTTCTGTTCCGGGTCACATACGACCCGGACCGAAAACCCTTCATTTGAAGTGGTTATGTTTGGTCAATTTGAAAACTTTTTTCACCTGGAAACAAGTTTGAACATTTCTGCACACAATGGAATGAAAATTGAACTGAAAAAATTAATCCTTATTGGTTTATTTTGCACATAAATGTGCCTCCCCCCCCGTTTTTGTGAAATTCTTTTCAATTTATGGATAGTTTTGCTTGCAAAATGCATTCTATTTTACTGAGGTTGGTGTGGGATTGGTAGCTTGAACATTTCTGAACATAATGATATGAAAATTGAACTGGAAAAATTGATGCATATTGGTTTATTTTGCACATAAAGTTATTTCAATTTATATATAAATTATGCTGTTAATTTCAAACTTACATACTTTCTTTTAGTAAAATGGATTTATTTCATAAAATTAGTTCTCTGGCTACAATGTGGTTGATTTTCAAAAGGATATTCCAAATATTTCTAGCCAAATATGTATAAAAAGTGACAATAATGGCACACAGCAAGGCCGAGGGGGGGTGGGGGTGGCCCTTTTGTGGCAAAAATAAACCAATAAGATCCATTTTTTTCAGTTCATTTATATTTTTCTTATGTTCAGGATTGTTCAATTTAGTATATCAAACCTTTTGGGGGAATATTCCTTAGGGATTTGTAGCCTTAAAAAATATAAATTGACACGAAATTCAGAAAGGATGGGGGGAGGGTTTTTTTGATCAAAATATAAGTCTCAATTTTTCCAGTTCAATTTTCATATCATTATGTTCATAAATGTTCAAACTAGTTTTCCAGTTGAAAAAGTTTTCAAAAAGATCAAATTCAAGTACCTAAAAAAAAAAATCATTTTGGTCCGGGTCTGTATGACCCGAACAGAGTAAACGTGACTTCCCCCCCCCTGAAAAAAATTAGCCCCCACCCCCACAAATATTTTTATGATGATCAGCATTGTTAAATTGAGTAAATGAATGCCTAAGATTTTAAAGAATATTTCGGATTTGGAGCATAAAAAAATAAAAAGTGAAAATGGTTGCAAGCAGCCGAGGGGAGGGGGGGAGGCCTTATTTCTGATTTTAAAAAACCAGTAAGAATCATTTTTTTCAGTTCCTTTATATTTTTCTTATATTCAGAAATGTTCAAGCTACCAATCCCACACCAACTTCAGTAAAATAGAATGCATTTTGCAAGCCAAACTATCCATAAATTGAAAATAATTTCACAAAAACGGGGGGGGGGCACATTTATGTGCAGAAATGTTCAAACTTGTTTCCAGGTGAAAAAAATTTCCAAATTGACCAAACATAACCACTTCAAATGAAGGGTTTTCGGTCCGGGTCGTATGTGACCCGGAACAGAAGATTAGGGAGGGTTTTTTTTCAGCAAGAAAGAAACCCCCCCCCCCCCCCAAAAAAATCTCATAGAGAGAACCCCTGAAATGATGAAAAGTCATGAAATTTCAAGTTTCAGATATGCAGGGAAAATGTTTTACAGGTGACTCAAACTTGGTTTCGGGTCACATATGACCCGAACAGAACAGCAAGGTTTTAAACATGCCTGGGATAAACATATATCCATCCTAAGATAAAATACAGAAAATAGTATAAGGGCAGAGTAGATGGACCATGAGGTCTTTTTCTGCCGTCATACTTCTATGTTTCTATGTTTCTAGACATCTCTTGTGGCGTTTTAACTCCCGGAGCTCCTCGTTGAACCATGGAGCTCTACGGGGTCTAGTGCCAGGGAGAGGTTGCAACGGCGCAATCCGGTCAAGAGCCTCCGCTGCAGCCTTGTTCCAGGCCTCAGCAAGAGACTCTGCTGAACTGTGGACGAGTGCATCTGGAATAACCCCAAGCACCCTGTGAAAGCCCTCTGGGTCCATCAGGCATCTGGGTGGAACCACTTATTCGGTTCCGCCTCCCTGCGGGGAAGGATTGGAGCCAGGAAGTCGAGCCGCAATAGAAAATGGTCTGACCTTGACAAAGGCAATGCTTCTAAGCCCCTTAGTCTCAGACCATTACTCAATTGCTCAGAGCGGAATACCATGTCGGGTGTGTGCCCCCCCTCATGAGCCGGACCCTGTACTACTTGAGTCAGGTCCATGGCTGTCATGGTGGCCATGAACTCCTGCGCTAGCCCAGAGGTTTCACCGAGCGACGGTAGGTTAAAGTCCCCCAAGATAATAAGTCTGGGGAACCCCACCGCCAACCCACCAGAACCCCTAAGTCCAACTTCACCAGGAGGGACTTGCAACCTGCAATCTCTGGAGCAATGAGTCTACGCTGGCAAAGGTTCTCCTTGGCTATAATAGCCACTCCTCCCCCCTTCCCTGGAGTCAGGGCTGATGCCATACCTGAAACCCGGCTGGACAAATTTCAGAGAGGGGAACTGGCACCTCTGGGCCCAGCCAGGTTTTGGTCACACATGCCAGGTTGGCCTCCTCATCCAGGATCAAATCTCGGGTGAGGAGAGCTTTATTTACCACCGACCTGGCATTGAGTAGCAGCAGCCTGAGCCCAGGGCCAGAGTTACACTCGTCACCAGTGCCTTGAGTTGAGCTCATGGAGCCGGAAGAAGGAATCGCTATTAGGCAGCGATCCCTCCTTCCCCTGGAATGGCTAGCTCCATGGCTCCCGCCATATGTGCATCTCCCCAGCAAGACCGGAATATTCTGACCCTCTGTCACCCCAGAGATAGGTGCCCCCTCCCCTCCTGCCTCTCCAGCATCAGGTGTGCCAAAAAGTTCATACCGTATCTATTCACCTCATACCATTCACCCACCCACCCCATTCCATCCACTCCCACCCTCCCATCCACCTCCATTCATTCCAGTAGTCATAAGCATCCATCACTAAAATCCCCAAATTAAATATAGAATTAAAAATACAGATTAATACTAATTAATTAATACTAATAAATACCAATTACTCCAAAATTAGTACTAATAATAAATAGCAAGGATATAGATAAAATCAATTAACTTAATTTACACTAAAAACTTACACTAAAAACAATTCATTTAAAAAATACAATACATTAAATTAGTTCGAGTCAGTCTTTTACAAGTTCCTGAGTCACAGTTCTTCCACAAAGGGTACGGTAAGATTCTTCCCAAGGCAATAAAGGGAATGGACTGTTTTTTCAAAAGTAGTAGTCCGGGGGAGAGGGGGATATCTCCTTAGTCTCCAGTCTTCTAAGTAAGTTCTCATCCCAATTGTATGTATGATGGTTGCAGAATCCCAGGGTGTTGTGATCTTTCCCACCTGGCTTCTAACAAGCAAGATCAATGGGGAAATTCTCTTAACGACTGATAATTCAGTTAACAACGAGCATCTGGCTGAAGAGCAGCTGCTCCAGGTCGCCCAGCACGGACGGGTACCTGGGTGAACCCACGACAGCTTGCGCAGCTACATTCTGGACCAACTACACTGCACTACCCAAGGATAGTTTCATGTAGAGATCAATAGAGTAGTCTAACCGTGTGGTGACAAAGGCATGAGTGACTGTAAGGAGAGCCTTGCGATCCAAATAGGGTTGCAGTTGGTGTATCAGGCAAACCTGCACGAAGGTCCCCCTAGCTACCGGTGTTAGATATTGTTCTAATTTAAGGTGTGAGTCCAGGAGGACATCCACATTGCAAACCTGTTTCGAGGGGGGTAAATTCTCCACTCCCCCCCAAACCAATGATAGATGCTTGGTATAATCTTTTGGGGGCAAAACCCACAGCCACTCGGTCTTGTCAGGGTTGAGTCTGAGCCTGTTTTCTCCCATCAGTCTCTAGGCACTGGCACATCTCACCCACTGCTTCACTGAACTGACGGGGTGGAGATATACCTCTCCCCGTGTCATCGGATACACCTCACCCTGTGTCATCAGATGATCTCAACCAGCAGTTTCATGTAGATGTTAAATGGAGGAGAGAGAACCGATCCCTGAGGGACCCCACAAATGAGGGGTCTAGGGGCCAATCTCTATTCTCCTGGCAACACTGACTATGACTGGCTAAGAGATAGGAGGAAAATCACTTTAGTGTAGTGCCTCCCACTCCCCTCAGTCGTCCAAGAAGGATACCATGATACATGGTGTCAAAGGCTGCTGAAAGGTGAAGTAGCACCAGGATAGAGGAGTAACCTCTATCTTTGGCTCACCAACGATCATCCAGCAGTGTGACCAAAGCAGTTTCTATGCTATAACCAGTTCTGAAGCCAGATTGAAACAGATCTAGGTAATCCATTTCATCCAGTGACCACAGGAGCTGAGTGACACTACTTTCTCCGCAACCTTTCCCACAAAGGGTAAGTTGGAGACTGGCTGAAAGTTTTTTAAATCTGCTGGATCCAGGGAAGATTTTTTGAGGAGAGTTCTCACAATCACTTCCTTTAATGGTTGCGGAAAAGACCCCTTTCTCAAGGAGGAGTTAACTATAGCCTGTAGCCAGCCTTGTGTCACCTCTCTGCTGGCAGAAACCAGCCAAGAGGGGCATGGGTCCAGCAAACAAGTGGAGGAACTCATCGCTACTACTGCATTGTCAATTTACTCAGGGGTCACAGGTTCAAACTCATCCCATGCAATAGGATTAAGACCTGTCCCAGTTAACTCGATTGAAATTGCCCAATCAGAGTCCAGGTCTGTCCGACTCTGAGTGACTTTATACAACAAGAACTGCACAAACTCCTCAGCTCTACCTTGTAAGGGCTCCTCCACGACCCTGACATCAAGGAGGGAACAGGTCACCCTAAATAGCGAGGCTGAGTGTGACTAAGTGGATGCAATGTGCGGAAAAATATAAATTCAGGGACCATTAGGCATCTGGGGTAGAATCATTTAATAGGCTCCAACTCCCTGCGGTGTGATGCTCTAAAGTCTAACCTCAGCAGGAAATGATTTGACGATGACAGGGGGAAAAAAGTCTATACCCCTTAATTTCAGATCATGCCTCCACTGCCCCGAGAGAAAAACCAGGTCAAGCAGGAGTCCCCGCCCTATGGGTCAGACCCTGAACTACTTGGGTCAGGTCCATGGTTGTCATGGAAGCCATGAATTCTTGATCTACCTTCGAGGATTTGCTTAGTGGCAACAAATTGAAGTCCCCCAGTACCATCAGCCTGGGGAACTCAACCACCAACTCAGCTACTGCCTTGTAAGATCTCAGGCAGGGCTGTTGTAAAGCAGCTGGGTGGAAGGTACGTCAAAAACAAGCCCAACTGGACTCCTAAATCCAACCTCACAAGGCGAGACTCACCCCCAACAAACTCTGGGCCAGGGATCCTGCGAGGAAAAATATTCTTATGGGCGATGACTGCCACTCCACCACCTGTTCCCTGGAGTTGTGGCTGATATTGTACAGTGATCCCCCGCTCGTTGCGAGGGTTCCGTTCCAGGAACCCCCGCAACGAGCGGGTTTTTTCGCGAAGTAGCGCTGCGGAAGTACAAACACCATCTGCGCATGTGCAGATGGTGTTTTTACTTCCGCAGCGCTAGCTAGGAGCCGAAGATTGAGGACTCAGCTCGGAAGCTGCACGGGTGTTTTAAAAGGTCTCCGCCGGCATGGGGGGCTTCTTAGCACCCCCCCAAACCCGAGTTGGGGGTTCGGGAGGTGGTAGGAAGCCCCCCATGCCGGCGGAGACCTTTTAAAACACCCGTGCAGCTTCCGAGCTGAGTCCTCAAGCCAAGCGCAGAAGTTAGCCTTGAATCCCTTTGAATCCCGCCGCTTCTGCTGGATATGGGCGATGGGGGGGGTGAGCTGCCACAGCCCCTGGCTTCCGCGCCGCTCGTCCCACCCACCGCCCGTATCCAGCTGCTGGATTCAAAGTGCTGCTGAGAGCCGCAGGCGAAAGGAGCTCGGGCATCGGAGCGCGGCGCCAGGCATTGTTCTCCGGACCCCGCCCGCTCAGCCCCGCGGCGGCCCTTTCCCTCTCCAGGCTGCGGGCGGGGTCCGGAGAACAATGCCCGAGCTCCTTTCGCCTGCGGCTCCCAGCCCACCGCCTGTCTCCTGCTGCCCGGCCGGTTTCAGCTTCACATTCCTCCAAGTCATTTCGCCGCTCGTGTCCTGGCTAAACCGGGCAGCAGGAGACAGGCTTTGAGTTTTGGCTGCGGGGGGAGAAGTAGGACTTTCCTAACTCCCTCGCCCCGCAGCCAAAACTCAAAGCCTGTCTCCTGCTGCCCGGTTTAGCCAGGACATGAGCGGCGAAATGACTTGGAGGAATGTGAAGGCTCAGCGGATCAAGGCCGGCTCCTCTCGGCCCAAGCGGCTGCCTTGATCCGCTGAGCCTGGCTGGCCCGGAAGATCGTAGCGCGCGTTGGCTGCACCGGCGGCGACATTGCTGCCGGCTTGGCTTCGCTCACCGCTGCAGCCAACGCGCGCTACGATCTTCCGGGCGAGCCAGGCTCAGTGACGGAAGGCAGCCGCTTGGGCCGTGAGGAGCCGGCCTTGATCCGCTGAGCCTGGCTGGCCCGGAAGATCGTAGTGCGCGTTGGCTGCACCGGCGGCGACATTGCTGCCGGCTTGGCTTCACTCGCCGCTGCAGCCAACGCGCGCTACGATCTTCCGGGCCAGCCAGGCTCAGTCACGGAAGGCAGCTGCTTGGCCCGGGATGCTGGGCCGAAAGGAGCCGGGCTTGAAGATCGCAGCGCGCGTTGGCTGCGGTGGCGAGGGCTTGCAATGGAGGGTGGAGGAAGCGGCCATGGGAGGGCGAGCTGCCTCAGGGAGGAGGATCGGGCGGGACCAGGTGGGGGCTGGAATTTCTCCGCTGGGAAGAAGCGGCCAGGGCGAAGGGCGGGCGAGCGGCGAAGGGCGGGCGAGCGGGTGCTGGGGAGGGCTTCTCGCCCTCCCGCCAGCAAGAGGGGGAGCGAACGGCGTGGGCAGGCGAAGGGCGGGCGAGCGGCAGCGAGGAGTTTGCGTGGGCGGTGGGGAAACTCCTCGCTGACGCCAGCAAGAGGGGGAAGACCCAGGGAAGCCGCCCAGCAGCTGATCTCCCGGTTGCCATCTACGCATGCGTGCCCGGCACGCATGCGTAGATGGTATTTTGACTTCCGGGTTGAAAAATCGCGAATTACCCTGTTCGCAATGGTCGGGGACGCAATAACCGGGGGATCACTGTATCTGAAACCCATCTGGGCGCATCACTGAGAGGGGAATTCCCCCTCCTGCCCCAGCCAGGTTTCAGTTGTCCTTGCCAGGTAAGCTCTCTCATCTAAGATTAAATCTTGGATGAGGGGGGCCTTGTTGACAATGGACCTGGCATTAAACAGCAGCAGCCTGTGGCCAAGGCCCTGAGCTCCCAAGTCACCAGGTATACGAGGTTCCCCGCAGATGGCCTACTCCTCGGCTCTCACTGTACCTACCCCTCCCAGTTATAACTAGTGATGGGCGAACCCTACGGTGTTCGGGTGAACTTGCCGTGAATTTCGGGTGAGTTCAACCGAACCCGAACACTCTGTGATGTCGAAGCTCCACCCCCGGAATCCCATTGTGGGATTTCCAAGCTCCTTTTGCTGAAAGGACCTCCCTTTGTTTGCTTGCAAGATAGGGCAAAAGCATTGCTAGTTCTATGGTGCGATGGTTAGCACTCTGGACTTTGAATCTAGCAATCCAAGTTCAAATTTCGGTGGAACCTTCTTTTTTAAAATTTTTAAATTTTTATTTATTTATTTATTTATCATCATCATCATCATCATCATTTATTAATTATTTCTATGGACACATCGGGAAGGTTCCCTTTTGCCCCCAAAGAGCTGGAGGGTCCTTTTAATGCTTTCTTTTTTTCCCACTAAGAAAGCATTAAGGACCCAAACCCCTTTTATTATATAAAGAAGCATGATGATGATGATGATGATAATAATAATAAATAAAAATTTATTTGAACCCGGATCGCAGGATGCAAAGTCCAGAGTGATAACCATCGTTCCATAGAACTAGCGTTGCTTTTGCCCTATCTTCCAAGCAAGTAAAGGGAGGTCAGGAAGAAGTATATGTGATGTCAAAGCTCCGCCCCCGGAATTCCATTGTGGGGTTTCCCAGCTCCTTTGGTTTGCAGCAAGCAAAAGGAGGTGGGGAATGCCACGATGGGATTCCCCACTCTCCCCCCAGCTGAACCCGAATTTTGCCCGAAGGGTTTTTTTTTTTAATAGTTTATTTATTAATACAAAAAGGGGGGGGGGAGTATAAACAGAAAGAGAAAAAGGGGAAGGGGAAAGAATACAAAATCAAGGAGTTTGAGAAAGTGGTAGTATTATACATAGTAATACATAAAATTATTTGTATCAATGTTGTAATTCTCAAATTATGTAAATAAAAAGTATCCTTATTGTTACCATTTATATCGTATATTATATTTGTAAATCTTACATTTAATTTCCAATACTTAAATATATATATATATATATAAGTTGATAACAGATACATAAAGATGATTTATGAAAGAGGAAAGTGAAAGCAAAGGAGTTAGAAAGATTTGAAATTTATTTAAGTAAGTGATATAATTAAAGAGAAATAAAGAAATAAAGAAATAAAGAGAGGACACATGTTCTTGTGGGTGACTCGATTGTCAGAGGTGTTGATTTGGGACAGAGGAAGGATGTGGTGAAGGTGATGAGGTGTCTTCCAGGAGCCACTGCCCACAGGGACAGGAGGCGGATTACAAACATTGTCAGGGCTGTGAGTAAAGGTAATAAAGTTGATGTGGTGGTGCATCTTGGCACAAACGATCTGTCCCAGAGAAATGTTAATGTAGTAAAAAGAGATTTTCAAAGTCTAAGTGTGGAGCTGGGTAAAATAACTGATTCAGTGACTTTCTCAGAGGTGTTACCGGTTTGTGGCCAGGAGGGTAAAACAAGTTGTATCAGAGAGTTTAATGTGTGGTTAAGGCAGTGGTGTAAAGCTGAAGGTTTTGGTTATGTAAGTCATGATGTCAGTAGATGGTCTAATAGGGAGTTGTTTAAGAGGGATGGTTTGCATCCATCATACAGAGGTACCCAGGTGCTCGGTGAGGAATTCAGAGCTTTTTTGGACAGGCATTTAAACTAGGTAAAGGGGACAGAGATGTACCAGATGTGGAGGATTTCTGTCCCCGACCAATGAGGATACATCAGTTTCTGGAAGCTTATGAAAAGGGAGCTGAAAATAAAATAGATGTAGTTGTTGATGATAAGGGGCAAACTAATAATGAAAATAATGTTCTTCGGGTAATGTGCACGAATGCTCGAAGCTTGAGCAACAAGCTCTGTGAGTTAATGGCCATAATATCTAGAGATAATTTGGATCTGGTTGCCATAACTGAGACATGGTTTAAGGATTCCAATGAATGGGAAATATCCATACCAGGATATACACTGTATAGGAAGGATAGAATAGAGAGAAGGGGAGGTGGAGTAGCCATTTATGTTAAAGAAAGTCTAAAAACAATACTAATTCAAAATACATGTAAAGATCTGGAGACCCTCTGGATTTGCATGCAAAATAAAGACGGTTCTGTCATTAGAATTGGGGTGATCTATAGGCCTCCAGGGCAATCTGAGGAACATGACAACAAGATGGTGGATGAGATTACCCTAATGGCAGTAAAGGGAGATATTGTGGTTATGGGTGATTTCAACATGCCTGATGTTGACTGGAATATCCCCAGTGCCCTTACATGCAAAAGTAAGAATATAGTAGAGGCCTTTACAGGAGCAGCTATGGCACAGCTAGTTAAGACACCAACTAGAGGGGAGAATATTCTAGATTTAGTTTTTACAAATGGGAATCGGGTTTCAGAGGTCAAGGTGGGAGAAAATTTAGGTTGCAGCGACCATCTATGTTTGTGGTTTGATGTAAAAACTGATTGTGAGCAATCCTATACTGCAACCAAAGTATTGGATTTCAGAAAAACAAATTTTAATGCAATGGGGTAATATTTAAATAATGAATTAAAGGGGAGGGATAAAATGGCAGGAGCGAGCACCCAGTGGACTGTATTAAAAAAGGCCATCTTAAAAGCCACAAGACTTTATGTAAAGCAAGTAACTAAAGGTAAAAGGAAGAAGAAACCGCTATGGTTTAGCAATGATGTAAGGGCTATAGTCAATGAAAAAAAGGCTGCCTATAGGAGGTATAAAGAGTCTGGAAGTATAGCTGATAGAGAGGTGTATAAAATGAGACAGAAGGAGGCGAAACAGATAATATATGCTGCTAAAGCCTCAAAAGAGGAAGAAATAGCAAAATCTGTAAAGAAGGGGGATAAAACCTTCTTCAGATATATTAGTGATAGGAAGAAGAAAAACTGCAGCATCACAAAGCTTAGTACCGGGAATAATACATGCATTGATGGGAATAAGGAGATCGCTGACCATTTCAATAGCTACTTCTGTTCAGTTTTCTCAAAAGACACCTTACAAAATAATACTATAGAGGGATATAGCATTGCTTCCAGCTGTACGGATTCAGCTCCAGTGATCTTAGAAGCCGATGTCTTAGAAGAACTTGAAAGATTAAAGATAAATAAGGCAATGGGTCCAGATGGCATCCATCCCAGAGTTCTTAAAGAACTCAGATCTGTCATTGCTACCCCCCTGACTGATTTGTTTAACCAATCCCTGTTAACAGGAGATGTTCCTGAGGATTGGAGAATGGCCAGTGTTGTGCCTATTCACAAGAAGGGCAGTAGAGAAGAAGCTGGTAACTACAGGCCAGTTAGCTTGACATCAGTTGTAGTTAAAATGATGGAGACTCTACTCAAAAAGAGGATAAATCAGCATCTAAAAAACAATAACTTATTGGACCCAAATCAGCATGGCTTTACTGAAGGCAAATCGTGTCAGACTAATCTCATTGAGTTCTTTGACTATGTCACAAAGGTGTTGGATCAAGGTGGTGCCGTGGATATTGCCTATCTGGACTTCAGCAAAGCCTTTGATACGGTTCCACATAAAGAGCTGATAGATAAATTAGGGAAGATTGGACTTAATCCCTGGATAGTTCAGTGGATTTCAAGCTGGCTGAAGCATAGACATCAGAGAGTTATTGTTAATGGCGAGTATTCTGAGCAGAGACAGGTTACAAGCGGTGTGCCACAAGGTCTGTTCTGGGTCCTATTCTTTTTAATATGTTTGTGAGTGACATAGGGGAAGGTTTGGTAGGGAAGGTTTGCCTATTTGCCGATGACTCTAAAGTGTGCAATAGGGTTGATATTCCTGGAGGGGTCTGTAATATGGTAAATGATTTAGCGTTACTAGATAAATGGTCAAAGCAATGGAAACTGCAGTTTAATGTTTCCAAATGTAAAATAATGCACTTGGGGAAAAGGAATCCTAAATCTGAGTATTGCATTGGCAGTTCTGTGTTAGCAAAAACTTCAGAAGAGAAGGATTTAGGGGTAGTGATTTCTGACAGTCTCAAAATGGGTGAGCAGTGTGGTCGGGCGGTAGGAAAGGCAAGTAGGATGCTTGGCTGCATAGCTAGAGGTATAACAAGCAGGAAGAGGGAGATTGTGATCCCCTTATATAGAGCGCTGGTGAGACCACATTTGGAGTACTGTGTTCAGTTCTGGAGACCTCACCTACAAAAAGATATTGACAAAATTGAACGGGTCCAAAGACGGGCTACAAGAATGGTGGAAGGTCTGAAGTATAAAACGTATCAGGAAAGACTTAATGAACTCAATCTGTATAGTCTGGAGGACAGAAGGAAAAGGGGGGACATGATCGAAACATTTAAATATGTTAAAGGGTTAAATAGGGTTCAGGAGGGAAGTGTTTTTAACAGGAAAGTGAACACAAGAACAAGGGGACACAATCTGAAGTTAGTTGGGGGAAAGATCAAAGGCAACATGAGAAAGTATTATTTTACTGAAAGAGTAGTAGATCCTTGGAACAAACTTCCAGCAGACGTGGTTGGTAAATCCACAGTAACCGAATTTAAACATGCCTGGGATAAACATATATCCATTGTAAGATAAAATACAGGAAATAGTAAAAGGGCAGACTAGATGGACCATGGGGTCTTTTTCTGCCGTCAGTCTTCTATGTTTCTATGTTTCTAAAGAAGTTTAAAGCTTGAAGAAACACTAGTTATAACCAAAATGCTCTGGCCCTCTACTATCCCAGAGATCTCCTCCCTTGTCCTATTGGCTCTCCCCTTCCCCCTCCCTGGTAGGCAAAACATCTCACTCATACCAAGTCGGGGGTCGTGTCTAGGCTCCTATCTGCTTCTGTTTGAACGCCAAGTAGAAGGGGCTCCATTTCTTTCCCCGGTTCCCACATTCTCCTTAAATACAAACATTCAAAACTCATTCTTCCAACACATCCCAATATCCTCCATCCAGCTCATCCCAACATCCTCTCTCTCACACACACATAAACACCCCTCTAGTAAAAATTAGTCTATAATAGTGCAAGGTGGTAAATTTGCATTAGGCAGACAGTCCTACATGGTTTACAGAGACAGTTTGCAAGATTGTCCAGAGTAGACTATTTGCCGGAAATAATAATCTAAAGGAATGATAGTCTAATCAAAAAAAGGATCGATTCAGGTTCAGTAAACATTATCTCAAAACCAAGACTGGGGTTGCTTATGATGTAACTAAAGTGCTCATGACAGCGTTGGTAATGGTAGAGCTTACAGAGCTTCTGCACGGAGTTACTCTCGCTAGTAAACTTCACAAAGCAAGCTTCACAGAGATGTAATCCTTTGCATTCCAAACTTCCCACTGACCTCCTCGGAGAGCAAGAGGGTGGAGTCCCACTCAGAGAGCTGACAGCCAGATAATTCATGATTCGAGATACAGTTGAGTTACAGTTTAATCCTTAAGCATGCTTCATATTCTCCCTAATATGGATTAGTATTGATAGTTGGATCTAAAGCATCTCAGATATTGAAGTTAGCCAATATCTGTTCCTTGTAGCTCCCAGCAAATGCTTGTCCCTTTTCCTCAAGTGGTATTAGATTTAACCTGAACTTTGCGAATGCTGGATCTGAATCTCAATTAAGACATTGCACTGTTCTATCTCTGCTGCACATGTGCCTGGAGCAGAGGAAGGAGAGGAGGAGGCCAATGCTGCCGCTGCCACAGCTGTAGCTCTGCCAGCCAGCTTGGGCAGACAGGAAAGCAGCTGCCTCAGGGGCATGGCGGGGCTGCACTACCCATCACAGAGCAGTTATTTCCCCGTCGTCACGGCAATGAATCTCCTGAAATGAAAGTGGATTTTAGCCCTTATATTCTACCATCTTTCATAATATTATACAACATTAGAGATCTTCAGGTTTCTGGGTTCTATAATTTCCAAGGATTTGAAATAGACACCTGTGCTGACACAGAAAGCTCAAACTGCCAAAGGAGCTGCTGATGCAGTTCTACAGAGAAATTATTGAGTCTGTCATTTGTATTTCTGTAATTCTCTGATTTGGTACAGCAACCAAACAGGACAAGTACAGACTTCAATGGATAGTTAGGACTACAGAAAAAATAATTGCAATCAGCCTGCCTTCCACTGAGAACCTGGCTACTGCATAGGTCAGAAAGTCGGCTGAGAAAATATCTACAGACCTGGACATAAACTACTGTATCTGTAGTCCAGCAGTTCAAATCTCACCAC
This sequence comes from Erythrolamprus reginae, assembly GCF_031021105.1. NCBI lineage: Eukaryota > Metazoa > Chordata > Lepidosauria > Squamata > Dipsadidae > Erythrolamprus > Erythrolamprus reginae. The sequence continues at coordinate 139,744,014 of NC_091952.1, forward strand.
CGACTCAAGGTTGACTCAGCCTTCCATGCTTCCGAGGTGGGTAAAATGATTGTTCGGGGCAATATGCTGATTCTGTAAATTGCTCAGAGAGGGTTGTAAAAGCACTATGTAGCAGTATATAAGTCTAAATGCTATTGCTATTGCTATTCTACCCTTAGAACACCACTATAGACCATTGCATGCCAAAGCAACTAAGCAAAGAGAGACCCCCCTCTGCTGAACACATAATTACCACAGTAATGTCTTATTTTCTACTACAGTAATGTCTTATGTTCTACTACGGCTTGACTTCCTGGCTCCAATCCTTCCCCGCAGGGAGGCGGAACCAATTAAGATGTTCCGCCCCAGACGCCTGATGGACCCAGAGGGTTTTCAGACGGCGCTTGGGGTTATTCCAGATGCACTCATCCACAGTTCAGTGGAGTCTCTTGCGGAGGCCTGGAACAAGGCTGCAGTGGAGGCTCTTGACCGGATTGCGCCTTTGCGACCTCTCCATGGCGCTAGACCCCGTAGAGCTCCATGGTTCAACGAGGAGCTCCGGGAGTTGAAACGCCAGAAGAGACGTCTAGAGAAGCGATGGAGGAGGAGTAAGTCTGAATCCGATCGAACACTTGTAAGAGCTTTTATTAAGACTTACAATGTGGCGCTCAAGGTGGCAAGATGCGCGTATCATGCCGCCTTGATTGCATTAGTGGAATCCCGCCCGGCCGCTCTGTTTAGGGTGACCCGCTCCCTTCTTAACCAGGGGGGAGTTGGGGACCCCTTACAGAGCAGTGCCGAGGATTTTAACACGTTTTTCGCTGATAAAATCGCTCGGATCCGGGCCGACCTCGACTCCAATTGGAAAACAGAGTCGACTGACAACGAGTCAGTCGAGGTGACTGGGGCCCGTACTTGTCCACCAGTCTGGGAAGAGTTTGATCTGGTGACACCTGATGAAGTGGACAAGGCCATTGGAGCTGTGAGTTCCGCCACCTGTTTACTGGATCCGTGTCCCTCCTGGCTGGTTTCGGCCAGCAGGGAGATGACATGGAGCTGGGTCCAGGAGATTGTCAACGCTTCCTTGGGGAGGGGATCCTTTCCAACACCCTATAAAGAGGCGCTTGTGCGCCTCCTCCTCAAGAAGCCTTCCCTAGACCCAGCCGTACTTAATAACTATCGTCCAGTCTCCAACCTTCCCTTTATGGGGAAGGTTGTTGAGAAGGTGGTGGCGCTCCAGCTCCAGCAGTCCTTGGAAGAAGCCGATTATCTAGGTCCCCAACAGTCGGGTTTCAGGCCCGGTTACAGCAGGGAAACTGCTTCGGTCGCGTTGATAGATGATCTCTGGCGGGCCCGGGACAGGGGTTTATCCTCTGTCCTGGTGCTTCTTGACCTCTCAGCAGCTTTCGATACCATCGACCATGGTATCCTTCTGCACCGGCTGGAGGGGTTGGGGGTGGGAGGCACTGTTCTTCAGTGGTTCTCCTCCTACCTCTCTGGCCGGTCGCAGTCGGTGTTAGTGGGGGGCCAGAGGTCGACCCTGAGGTCTCTCCCTTGGGTGCCTCAGGGGTCAGTCCTCTCCCCCCTGCTATTCAATATCTACATGAAACCGCTGGGTGAGATCATCCAAGGGTATGGGGTGAGGTATCATCAGTACGCTGATGATACCCAGCTTTACATCTCCACCCCATGTCCAATCAACGAAGCAGTGGAAGTGATGTGCCGGTGTCTGGAGGCTGTTGGGGCCTGGATGGGTGTCAACAGACTCAAACTCAACCCTGATAAGACGGAGTGGCTGTGGGTTCTGCCTCCCAAGGACAATCCCATCTGTCCGTCCATCACCCTGGGGGGGGATTATTGACCCCCTCGGAGAGGGTCCGCAACTTGGGCGTCCTCCTCGATCCACAGCTCACATTAGAGAACCATCTTTCAGCTGTGGCGAGGGGGGCGTTTGCCTAGGTTTGCCTGGTGCACCAGTTGCAGCCCTATCTGGACCGGGACTCACTGGTCACAGTCACTCATGCCCTCATCACCTCGAGGTTCGACTACTGTAATGCTCTCTACATGGGGCTACCTTTGAAAAGTGTTCTGAAACTTCAGATCGTGCAGAATGCAGCTGCGAGAGCAGTCATGGGCTTCCCTAGGTATGCCCATGTTTCACCAACACTCCGCAGTCTGCATAGGTTGCTGATTAATTTCCGGTCACAATTCATAGTGTTGGTTATGACCTTTAAAGCCCTTCATGGCATCGGACCAGAATATCTCCGAGACCGCCTTATGCCGCACGAATCCCAGCGACCGATTAGGTCCCACAGAGTGGGCCTTCTCCGGGTCCCGTCAGCTAAACAATGTCGGTTGGCGGGCCCCAGGGGAAGAGCCTTCTCTGTGGCGGCCCTGACTCTCTGGAACCAGCTCCCCCCAAAGATTAGAACTGCCCCTACTCTCCTTGCCTTTCATAAGCTCCTTGAAACCCACTTTTGTGGCCAGGCATGGGGGAACTGAGACATCTCCCCCGGGCATATACAATTTATGCATGGTATGTTTGTATGTATGTTTGCTTAGTAAATGGGATTTTTAAAATATTTTAAATTATAATTATTAGATTTGTCATGAACTGTTTTGTTGTGAGCTCCCCCGAGTCTGCGGAGAGGGGTGGCATACAAATCTAATGAATGAATGAATGAATGAATGAATGAATGTCCAAGGATACTTACCAATGTAGCATGGCCGTATTATCATTATCCTTCTCATCTTTTCTACTATCTTCTCCTGGTATTTTATGATCATGTTACCTTATTGTTTGTATGTGCACTGAAAGCTTATGCACCAGAGACAAATTTCTTGTGTGTCCAATTATACGTGGCCAATAAAGTATTCCATTCCACTACTACCTCAAAGGTATAGTACTTATGCTGAGCCGTTGTTAAAATATCCTGTAGTTAAGCAGGGTGCCCAGCAAACCTGGAAAACAGGGAAATCAGGGAATTATCAGGAAGTCAGCGGTTCAGGAAATATCAGGTAATTATCAGGGAATTTGTGAAAAATAAATCACAGGTAAAAAAACCAAACTGTATTAAAATATTTAAAAGTCAGGAAGAAATCATGTAAAAAAAAACAACGGATCACGCTGCCTGGCAGAGTCAAGCAAAAATGAGCATAACTGTGGCAACAAATTGCTTCCTCAGTTACCAATATTTCTCCATTGCTTAGCCATTTGGTATGATGTCATCTATGACCGTGCCTTAACTAGATCGCTAGTTACAGGGAAATGTCAGAGAAATATCAGGGAATTTCAAAATGCTTTCCCCCTGGACATCATCCTGAGTTAGGTATGGGATCCTCACACGGGATTATACAAATAATTGTTACAAGTAAAATCAATGTTAACCACTCATAAAGGTTATAGAGGTGAAACTCGAAACATTAGAATATCATGCGAAAGTTCATTTACTTCAGTAATGCAACTGAAAAGGTGAAACATATGAGAGAGACCCATTGCATGGAAGGCAAGATAGCGTAAGCCGTGATTTGTCATAATTGTGATAATTATGGCATGAAAACCCCAAATCCACCATCTCAGAAAATTAGAATATTACATGTGATCAATAAAACAAAGATTGTACATAGAACAATATTGGACCTCTGAAAAGTATAAGCATGCATATGTACTTTTGGTTTGGGCCCCTTTCGCAGCAATTGCTGCTTCAATGTGGTGTGGCATGGAAGTTATCTGCCTGTGGCACTGCTGAGGTGTTATGGAAGACCAGGATGCTTCAATAGCAGCCTTCAGCTCTTCTGCATTGTTTGGTCTCAAGTTTCTCATCTTTCTCTTGGCAATGCCCCATAGATTCTCTTTGGTTCTTATTGAACCAGGTTTTGGTGCTTTTGGCAGTGTGGGAAGGTGCCAAGTCCTGTTGAAAAATAAAGTCAGCATCCCCATAAACCTTGCCTGTGGAAGGAAGCATGAAGTGCTCCAAAATCTCCTGGTAGATGGCTGTGTTGACTCTGGACTTAATGAAGCACAGTTTACCAACATCAGCAGATGGCATGGCTCCCCATATCAACACTGTGGAAACTTTTGCATCTCATTTGGAAGCCAAGGACCCAAAGTATGGAGGAAGAATGGGGAGGCACACCCTGCCAGATGCTTGACGTCCAGTGTGAAGTTTCCATAGTCTCTGAAAACTTGTCATGTCATCTACTGGTGTTGGTCCACTGTACTTATATTTTTCAGAGATCTGGTTTTGTTCTATGTACAATCCTTGTTTTATTGATTGCATGTAATGTTCTAATTTTCTGAGGTGGGGTTTTCATGAGCTGTATGCTATAATCATCATAATTATGACAAATCAGGGCTTGAACTATCTTGCCTTAAATGTAATGACTCTTATATACAGTGGGGATAAGGTATTTAGTCATACACCAATTGTACAAGTTCTCCCACTTAAAAATATGAGAGAGACCTGTAATTCACATCATAGGTAGACCTCAACTATGAGAGACAAAATGAGAACAAAAATCCAGAAAATCACATTGTCTGATTTGGAAATAATTTATTTGCAAATCATGTTGGAAAATAAGTATTTGGTCAATAACAAAAGTGCATTTCAAAACTTTGTTAAATATCCTTTGTTTGCAATGGCAGTCACCTCTCTCCCTATTCTATCTTATTCCTCCTTTAACTCCAGGCTGAGAGTTGAGTATATCACGAACTACCACCATTGAGCCAGGTCTAAAATTTCTGCCATAATTTGAGGTAGATCTTCTTTTGATTCAATTACATTTTAGAATCTGAGATAAAAGGCTGTTTTTTCCAATTCGAGGTTTATAATGACTTCTTTGAGATCCTTATTGATGTACTCCGTTCGATCTTCCGCATATTGAATACGTGTCTCCATTTTTTCATTGGCTTCCTCAAATTTTTGTATTTTTTGGTCATTTTTTGTGAGAATTTCGTGCACCATTTCTATCATTCCGTCAAGACGTCCGACCTGGTCATCAATTTTCTTTATGTCCTCCTTCATTGTCCCCATGGTGTCCGTCATTGCTGAATAGTTCCTATCTATAGATTCTTGCATCCTGAGCATCATTTCTTGTAAGGCAGTTAATGTTGTAGCTGTAGTCTGGTCGGCCGGGGTTATTTCATTTGGTGGATTTGGCGGGTTGGGAGGATTGTCAGAGCTACGTTGAGTGGATGGTGTTAAAGGTTGAACTGCCGTCTTTCTCCAAGCCTTCGTTATTGTGTTTGTGTTTGAGGTAGACATTTTGAGTTTAATTCAGACGTATCTCCAAATAATTATTAAAATAATTAATGAGATATTTTAAAGTTTGTTAGAGCGATAGGCGTAGATTTTCGTAGGTATTGGGAAATGGTCACAATACAGCAAGTTTGTTGGGGAAATAAGAGAAGTGTAGGTATTGTATAGAATTTAAGGTATCTCAGATATAAAGAGGAAGAAGATAGAGAGATGTAAGATATAGATAAGAGAAGAGATCAATACTCAATAATCAATAACCCTTAGTTAATATTTTTACAGAGTATCAGTTCATTTATCAACAATTCATTTGTTAGGAATGCAAAATCATACAATATAATATGTGCAATAAACAATATAAAGATAATATCTAATACTATGAACTGATAAAAAATTAGATTTTCAGTACTTATTATTATTAAAAAATGATTTTCAATTTTCAATTTGCAGAGACAAATATTTATGAAATCCTGTTTTCTTAGCTCGTTTACTTTGTCAGGTTTATAGTTGTATACCACATATATGTAATAAGAAATATATATATACAGTGTTCCCTCGATTTTCGCGGGTTCAAACTTCGCGAATAGCCTATACCACGGTTTTTCAAAAAATATTAATTAAAAAATGCTTCGCGGTTTTTTTCCCTATACCATGGTTTTTCCCACCCGATGATGTCATATGTCATCGCCAAACTAATAATTTTTGCAAATAAATAACAAAAAAAATAATTATTGTTAATAAATAATTATGTTTATAAATATCAGGATCACTAAGTGTCTTATTCAATGGTGAGTACCAGTAATAATGGTGAGTAAATGGTTGTTAAGGGAATGAGAAATTGCAGTTTAGCGGTTTAAAGTGTTAAGGTATGGCTTGTGATACTGGCCATAGCCAAAAATGGTGTACAGTGATCCCTCGATTTTCGCGATCTCATTCTTCCCGAAACGCTATATCGCGATTTTTCCCACCCGATGACGTCACTCTCTTCCTTCCTTTCTCATCTTTCTTTCTCTCTCTCTTTCTCTATCTTGCTTCTTCCTCTCTCACACTCTCTTCCTCCCTCTCTCATCTCTTTCTTTCCTTCTCTCTCTTTCTCTATCTCTCCCCCTCTTGCTGGCGTGCGGGCGAGCGGGGGCATCAGCGAGGAAGACCCAGGGAAGGTTCCTTCGGCCGCCCAGCAGCTGATCTGCTCGGCAGCGCAGCGAGGAGCCGAATCGGGGTTTCCCCTTTGCGTGGGCGGCGGGGAAACCCCGATCTTCGTCTGCTCGCTGCTGCTGCGCTGCCGAGCAGATCAGCTGCTGGGCGGCCGCAGCAGCAGCGAGCAGATGAAGATCGGGGTTTCCCCGCCACCCACGCAAAGGGGAAACCCTGATTCGGCTCCTCGCTGCGCTGCCGAGCAGATCAGCTGCTGGGCGGCCGAAGGAACCTTCCCTGGGTCTTCCCCGCCGCCCACGCAAACTCCACCATCTGCTCATGTGCGGCCATGAAAAAAAGGGCGCGCATGCGCAGATGGTGTTTTTACTTCCGCAACCCTACATCGCAAAAAATCGATTATCGCGAGGGGTCTTGGAACGGAACCCTCGCGATAATCGAGGGATCACTGTATAACTATGTCTCAAAAAGGAGAAGGGTATATGAAGAGGATATCACAGTAGACAATCACTAAACAGGGATATCAATATTAATTAATATTAATTAATTAGGAGTAATTTTGTTATATATAATTAACTATGCATAGATTAAAGTATAAGGAACAAAATAATAATAACTAATTGATATACAGTAATAAAATACTTAAGAATTAATGCTGATTACAAATTAAGATATTATTAAGAGAAAATTAGTTAACTATAAATTGATTAGATATTGTTATACCAGATAAATAATTTTACTATTATTGTAGCTGTCTTATTATTATTCACAAGTCAAAAAAATAAGAAAAGTAGAAATTATTATTATTTTAAAAGTGTAAATACTATTAGATGACGAAGAAATATCCTGTAAATGTTGTCTGGATGTTGTCTGGCGATCAAATACTCCGTAGCAGGTTTGTTCTCTGATGCCTGAGATAAATAAGTCAGTCTTTTATGTGATTTACATAAGTACTAGAAGTTTACAGGTTTTATCTGTGATCAGTAAACTGTCTGTGTTATCCGCAAGTTGTCAGCAAATATCAAACAGGTGGCAGATCCACAAAGTCAGTTGTAGACCAAATTGTAAACCACAGGTTCAAATGAAACGAAACGGAACGAAACAAAATTCCAGGATTCACGTAGGTTCAAATTCCAGGATTCACGTAGGATCAAATCAAATATATCTCCAGTAATGAAATGTTCCACGATGGGTAGAAAGTTAAGGTAGTAAGGAAATAGTAGTAGTCCAAATTGTAATCCACGGGTTCAAACAGAACGAAACAAAATTCCAAAATTCAAATAGAATCGAAATCAAGTATATATCAAATAGTAAAGTAGTTAAGGTAGAAGGGAACGAAATACAGTAAAGAAAGAAAGAAAGTTCTGTCTTCCGGTTTTATCTTGTTAGTGATTCACTCCGTCCACATTGTAATCCTTCAAACAGTTTGGTAACTTCACAAACTTCACAAACTTCCACCAACCCACACAACTTCCAACATCATATTCCAGACAAAATCCCCACTGCAACCAGTGTTCCCTCTAATTTTTTTTCGGGGTGAGCGGAAAAGTATAGTGTCTGAGCGGCAGTCCCTTTGGCACTGGGCGGCATATAAGTATAAATAAATAAATAAAGTAAGTAAGTAAGTAAGTGTAAGTAAGTAAGTAAGTAAGTAAGTAAGTAAGTAAGTAAGTGTGGGCGTGCGCTATCACACATGAGCAAATTCTTGCATCCATAATTCTATCCTTTCTATGTCTTCCTCCCTCTTTCCTCCCTCCCACTTTCCTTTCTATCTCTCCCTCCCTCTTTTCTTTCTATCTTTCCCTCCCTCTTTCCTTTCTATCTCTCCCTCCCTCTTTCCTTTCTATCTTTCTTTCCCCCTTTCTCCAAGCCCTTCCTTTTCCCTCTCCCTAACTACCCCCTTCTCCCTCCTTTCTATCTCCCCCTCCCCCTTTCTCTCTCCCTTCCTTCATCTTTCATTCCCTTTCTCTCCATCCCTCTTCCTTTCTCTCTTCCTTCCTTCCTCTCTTTTTTCTTTCTCTGTCCATCCTTCCCTCCCTCTATGTCTTTCCCTCCCCCTCCTTCCCCCCTCTCTTTCTCTCTCTCTTGCTTTCTTTCCCTGTCTTTCTTGCTTGCTTTCTCGCTTTCTTTCTCATTCTCTCTCCCCTCCTTTCTCTCTCTCTCTCTTTCTCGTTCACCACGCCGGCAACAGAGAGAAAAAGAGAGAGAGAGAGAGATGGAGAGAGAGTGGAGGGCGCCATTTTCTTCGCCTCTGCTCGGCGGCTCTGCAGTGAAGAGGAAACAGCCGCGCACCGCCTCCTGGGAGCCCGGCCGACTTTTGGAGCCATTTTGTTTTCGGCCGGGCGGAGGCAGCGCGCGGAGGCGAAGACACTGCGCGCGGCCAAGCTCCGCCTCCCAGGAGCCCAGGCGACTTTTGGAGCCGTTTTGTTTTCAGCTGGGCTCCCGGGAGGCGGAGCGTGGCCGGGCACCGTGTCTTCGCCTCCGCGCGCCGCCTTCGCCCGGCCGAAAACAAAACGGCTCCAAAAGTCGGCCGGGCGCCGTGTCTTTGCCTCCGTGTCTTTGCCTCCGTGCGGCTCTGCAGCGAAGAGGAAGTAGCCGCGCACCGCCTCCCAGGAGCCCGGCCGACTTTTGGAGCCGTTTTGTTTTCAGCTGGGCTCCCGGGAGGCGGAGCGTGGCCGGGCACCGTGTCTTCACCTCCGCGCGCCGCCTCCGCCTGGCCGAAAACAAAACGGCTCCAAAAGTCAGCCGGGCGCCGTGTCTTCGCCTCCGTGTGGCTCTGCAGCGAAGAGGAAGTAGCCGGGCACCGCCTCCCGGGAGCCCGGCCGACTTTTGGAGCCGTTTTGTTTTCAGCTGGGCTCCCGGGGGGAGGAGCGTGGCCGGGCGCCGTGTTGCAGCGGAGGAGAAAGAGAGGCGGAGCGGGCAGCGAGCGGCGGGCGGGCGGGCGGCCAGGTGTTCGGGGGCAGCCGGCGCGCACTCCCCAAATCTCCCTGCCAGCCCACCCGCCCGGAACATTCAAAGTAAGAGCGAAGGGTTTTCTTATTTTGAATGTTCCGGGCGGGCGCGCAGGCAGGGAGATGGGAAGAGCGCCCGCCGGCCCGTGCGCCCGCCAGCCTCCGGAGAACGCCTGCCCCTCCCCCTCTCTTGCAGCGGAGGAGAAAGAGAGGCCGGGCAGGTGGGGGGCAGGGCCGAGAGGCCAGGAGCGCGAGGGCTGGCAGGGGGATGGGGACTGCGCGCCCGAGGAAAAAGGTGCGCGTGGGGGTATTTTGGAGCGCGCACGCGTGCACGTGCGCAGCTTACAGGGAACGGTGACTGCAACTCTAATCAAGATTTTATCAATCGCGTCTAATTGTCAAGTTTTGGGACTTTACAGTTGTTAAAAGAGTTTCCTCCAATCCTGATCATTCTGTAGCCACCTGACACAGTACCAGTGATAGCGATATGGGATTACCCTGGAGAAAGCACAGGTACTTGTAGTGGCTCCACATTGGCCATGCTATGCCTGGTTCGTGGATCTATAATCTCTCTCCATCGAGGTCCCATGGCGATTCCCTGCTTCAGAGGATATGCTTCAGCAAGGCGCCTCCTATCATCTGGACCCAGAATGGTTCCACTTGACCATATGGTGATTATCAGGTGCGACCTAGAGCTACGAGGCTACGACCTGGACACCATAATGGTTATACAAACATCCAAGAGAGCATCCACAAATCGAATATACGATCATACCTGGACCAAATTCCATGAATGCTGCATCCAGGAAAACATCTCACCAATTTATATCCCCATTCCAAGGATAGTCTCCTTCCTCATGAAGAGATTCCATCAAGGTCTCTCAGTGAACACTCTTCGCAGGCAGGTCGCTGCCATGTCCTAGGTTCTTGCCGGTCTCAGACGAGAACCTCTGCAATTTCTCCGAAATACAAGAACTACTAAAAGGGATATCCAACCTCAGACTCCCTGTCAGGTCTACTGTAGAATCCGTAGCCAGGTCTACGGATTCATAAATTCTGGGAAGAGGCGGATCCAGCAAGGTTTTAAAAGACTGTAGGCTCAGTCCTGATAGGCTAAGACAGCGAGCATACCCATGTGATTGCTGTCCCCGTTCTTCTTATGAGAAGAGGCATTCAGGTAAGTGTCCAACGCCTATTCTGGATCATCCAATTTCTCTCTAGCAAACTTCACACGGCCTGGACCTATACTGGCTTAAGCAGAGGGACACATCTGGCACTGCAGGATCTGAGACCATGGCAGCGTAGTGTGTTACTGATGATAGCCTTTGTTACGTTGGTCCCAGCTCTCTGCAGGTCCCCCACCCCCGTGGTTCTGGGATTTTTGCTCATCATTCTTGAGATCATTTTGACCCCATGGGGTGAGATTTTGTGTGGCGCCCCAGATTGAGAGAGATTATCCGTGGTCTTGTATGTCTTCCATTTTCTAATTATTGCTCCCACAGTTGATTTCTTCACACCAAACTGCTTGGCTATTGCAGATTCAGTCTTCTCAGCCTGGAACACAGTTACAATTTTGTTTCTGGTGTCCTTTGACAGCTCTTTGGTCTTCACCATAGTGGAGTTTGGAGTGTGACTGTTTGAGGTTGTGGACAGGTGTCTTTTATACTGATAACAGGTTCAAACAGGTGCTATTATTACAGGTAATGTGTGGAGGACAGAGGAGCCTTTTAAAGAAGAAGTTACAGACCTGTGAGAGCCAGAAATCTCGCTTGTTTGTAGGTGACCGAATACTTATTTTCCACCATAATTTGCAAATAAATTCTTTCCAAATTGGACAATGTGATTTTACTGGATTTGTGTTCTCATTTTGTCTCATAGTTGAGGTCTACCTATGATGTCAATTACAGGCCTCTCTCATCTTTTTAAGTGGGAGAATGTGCACATGCATAATATGCTCTGCTGGATTATATGAATAAAGAGACAAAATATTGTACAATTTTTAATACTTTAGTCCTAGGCAAATCTACTATAAAAATCCTAATGTGAATATAGCTCTAGTGCCATGGGGCTGCATGAGAAATTGGGATGGTTTTAGAGGGCCGGTCTAATATAATTAACTCAGTTCTACCCAATACTGTATAATTTCCTCCCTTCCTTTCTCCTCCCCTTTCCTCCTTTCCTTACTTTCCCCCTGTTTCATTTCTTTCCTCCTTCCCTTTTCTCCCCTTCCTTCCCTTTCCTTCCTCTTTCTTTCATTTTCTTTCTTTCCTTTCCTTTCCTCCCCTTTCCTTTCCTTTCCCGTTCCATTCCTTTCCTCCTTTCCTTTTCTTTTCTAAGTGGAAGTTTCATATTTATTGCAAATCATTCTGATTGTGGAAAAATGAAATATAATTTATTTTAATAAATAAGGAATGTCCTGTTATATTGCCAGCACACCTAAAGAGGGCGTCCCAAAACTTGGCAACTTTAAGACTTGTAGACTTCAGCTCCCAGAATTCGACTCCCAGCTATGCTGCCTGGAGAATTCTGGGAGTTAAAGTCCACAAGTCTTAAAGTTGCCAAGTTTGAAGACTTCTTTACAGACCTTCTAATAAAAAAGAAAAACTTTTGTAGTATCATTTATCTTTCCCTCCCTCCCCCCTCTCTTCCTCTTCCCTCTTCCCCCCCTCTCTTCCACCCTCTCTTTTCCCCCTTTCCAAAGCTTTTTCCTGCATGGCTTTTAACAAGCTTCCCCACCCCCCACTGGTTTTGCAAGCTGCAGCTCTTTTCTCTCGCGTCTATATGGATACTCTGCCCAAGCCCATGCAGGGAAACTTACGGATGTTGCAAGCCACTCCAAACTCTGAACTTTTTTCTGCGTGGCTTTTGCCTTGGAGAACAAGCTGTCTGAGGGTCTCTCTCTCTCTCTCTCACACACACACACACACACGCTGCCCAAAACCATGGAGGGAAACCCAACTCTTTTTCCTACATGGCTTTCGCCTTGGAGAACAAGCAGGTCTCTCTCTCTCTCTCTCTCTCTCTCTCTCTCTCTCTCTCTCTCTCTCTTTCAAGCAGCTCCAACGATCTCAAGCCGCCGGCTGCTAGGTAAAACCGAGACTCACAGATAGCTCGTGGGCTGGTTACAGACAGTGGGCGGGCCAGATACAGCCCATGGGCCGCACCTTACCCAGGTCTGCTCTAGTGGATATGCTAACTGTATTTATTTCCAGATGTAACAATTGCTAGCAGTAAAACAATTGTAGAAAAACCAGAAAAGAAAATATCAGAAAAGGATTTAGTGAGTGCTTGGCTACATTTAAAAAAAACCTGACTAAAAACCCAGAGTATTTAAATTTGTTGGGTTAATTACAGTTTGTTTAAAGCAGAAAAGCTTCCCAATTTAGCACCTGAAATATTTAGTTTGGTTGGTTTCCTTTGGTAGAAAGTTAGGATATAAATTGAATGCCATGTACTACATAAATAAATAACTTTAATAATAGCTTCAAGATCTCAGTATTCTTTTTTTCTGTTCCTTTCCTCTAAAATCCTTTGTGTACCGTATTTTTCGGAGTATAAAATGCACTGGAGTATAAAATGCACCTGGATTTTGGAGGAGGAAAACAAGGAAAAATGTATTTGATCCAAATGATGTGTAGCATTGTATTGTTCATAAAATACCAGTATAGCAGAATACTTTTTACAACCATGTATACTTTTTACAACCATGTATACTTTTTACAACCATGTATATTTTTTTACAACCATGTAAAATCAATAGAGATATTAAGAATCCTCATCACTGTCATTAACAAATGAGGAGAGACTAAGGTTCAAACGCTCTTAATTTTATGGAAACCCCAAGAATTCCTCATTGTTGCTGGTGTCATAGTTTAAGCAGCTCAGTTGTTCACAATCATTTCTTCGTTATCTTCATAAAGGATATCATCTTCATTTCCATCTAAGGCAGTGGTTCTCAACCTTTCTAATACCGTGACCCCACGATACAGTTCCCCATGTTGCGGTGACCCCAATCCAAAAAATAATTTTGGTGGCTGCTTCAAAACTGTAATTTTGCTACAATTATGATTCAAAATGTAAATACCGTACCTGATTTGCATTATCTATTCACATTGCTACAAATCCAACATAATTTAAACATAGTGATTAATCACAAAAACTCTTGAACCATTTCCAAAAACAGGTGAGGGATAGGGTTTTTCTCTCTCTTATTCTTTGGGTGCTTTTTATCATATGATTTAAATTTAAATCAAGAGTCACTTCTCTCTCTCTTTTTCTCTCTCTTTCCTCTCATTCTCTGCCTCAATCATTTTCTCATTTCTCTTTTTTCTCCCCTTTTTCTCTCATTACTCTCTCTCCCCCTTCCTCTCCTTTCTCTCTCTTGTTTTCTCTCTCTCTCTCTTGCTTTCTTTTTCTCTTTCTCTCTTCCCCTCTTTCTCTTTGGTGCTCTCTTGTTCTCTCTCTTGCTATCTCTGTCTCTCTTGTTTTCTCTCTCTTGCTTGCTTTCTCTTTCCTCTTGCTTTCTCTCTCTCTCTCATTCTCTCTCTTGCTTGCTTTCTCTCACACACACTTTCTCTTGCTTGCTTGCTTTCTCTTGCTTTCTTTCTTTCACTTGCTCTTGATTTCTCTCTCTCTTGCTTTCTTTCTCTCTCCCCCCTCTTTCTCTCTGTCTCTCTTCTTCTCTCTCTTGCTCTCTCTTGCTATCTCTCTTTCTTTCTTGCTGTCTCTCTCTTGCTTTCTCTCTTTCTTTCTCTCTCATTCTATTTCTCTCTTGCTTTCTCTCTTGCGTTCTCTCTCTCTCATTCTCTTTCTTTCTCTCTCACACTCTTTCTTTCTCTCTTGCTTTCTTTTTCTCTCACACACTCTCTCTCTCTTTCTCTCTCCCCCTCTCTCTTTTTTCTCTTTCTCCCTCTCTTGCTTTCTCTCTAGCTTTCTGTTGCTCTCTCTCTTGCTTACTCTCTCTCCCCCCCTCTTTCTCTTTCTCCCTCTATCTCTCCCCCTTTCTCTCTCTCTTTCTCTCTATTTCTCTCTCTCGCTCCCCCTCAGACGGTCATCGGGCTGGTGCTGGCTGCTCGCGGGGCGTGGATCCGCGCTTCCCCCCAGACGGCCATCGGGCCAGCGCTGGCAGCTCACGGGATGTGGATCCGTGCTGTCCCCCAGACGGTCATCGGGCCGGTGCCAGCAGCTGGCAGGGGAATGGGGAGGGCGCGCATGCGCACGCAACATTTAAAGCAAGAAAAATCTTTGGCGGCCTCCACTTTCATCGCTCCCCACCCCCAACTCCAACGCCCAGCTCCGTTGTGCGTGGCCTTTGAAAAAGCTGTGTGGGGGGTTGTTTGTGCATGTGTGGCCTGCCGCTGCGTCGTGGCTACTGCCCGGTGCCGCTGCTGCCGGCACCCTTCCGCCGAGCTCCAAAGCTCACCTGCCTCCTCTTCCAGGGAAGCTCCAGCCGGGCAGGGCGCTGCAGCTGCCGGAAAACTTGGAAGGTGTGAAGAAGGAAGCTCAGCTTCCGATCTCGCAACTTTTTGCTCTTTGTGCCCTCAGCAAAAAGTTGCGAGACCGGAACCTAAGCTTCCTTCTTCATGGCACACCTGACCATGTCTCCACTGTTTGAAAAACACTGTATTAGGCAACCCCTGTGTTTTGGTCATTCGACCCCCGCTGGGGTCGCGACCGACAGGTTGAGAACCGCTGATCTAAGGCATTGCTAATGCCATATTTTTTAAGGATTAAGGGTGCAAGGGTCTTCAATCCTGGTAACTTTAAGCCTTGTGGACTTCAACTCCCAGAATCCCCCTTCCAATCATGCTAGCTCAGGAATGGGAGTTTTCAAAATCCTTTATTTATTTATTTATTTATTACTTAGATTTGTATGCCGCCCCTCTCCGAAGACTCGGGGCGGCTCACAACATGTAAAAACAAATCATAAGCAATCAGGCAAATTTAAAATATTTAAATATTTAAAAAAACCCATATGCTAACAGTCACACACACAGACATACCATGCATAAATTAAACGTGCCCAGGGGGAGATGTTTCAGTTCCCCCATGCCTGACGGCAAAGGTGGGTTTTAAGGAGTTTACGGAAGGCAGGAAGAGTAGGGGCAGTTCTAATCTCCGGGGGGAGTTGGTTCCAGAGGGCCGGGGCCGCCACAGAGAAGGCTCTTCCCCTGGGGCCCGCCAACCGACATTGTTTAGTTGACGGGACCCGGAGAAGGCCCACTCTGTGGGACCTAATCGGTCGCTGGGATTCGTGCGGCAGGAGGCGGTCTCGGAGATATTCTGGTCCGATGCCATGAAGGGCTTTAAAGGTCATAACCAACACTTTAAATTGTGACCGGAAATTGATCGGCAACCAGTGCAGACTGCGGAGTGATGGTGAAACATGGGCATACCTAGGTAGGCCCATGACTGCTCTCGCAGCTGCATTTTGCACGATCTGAAGTTTCCGAACACTTTTCAAAGGTAGCCCCATGTAGAGAGCATTACAGTAGTCGAACCTCGAGGTGATGAGGGCATGAGTGACTGTGAGCAATGAGTCCCGGTCCAGATAGGGCCGCAACTGGTGCACCAGGCGAACCTGGGCAAACGCCCCCCTCGCCACAGCTGAGAGATGTTGTTCTAATGTGAGCTGTGGATCGAGGAGGACGCCCAAGTTGCGGACCCTCTCTGAGGGGGTCAATAATTCCCCCCCCAGGGTGATGGACGGACAGATGGGATTGTCCTTGGGAGGCAGAACCCACAGCCACTCCGTCTTATCCGGGTTATCCATTGCTGAATCCCTTTCCAAAATTTCTTAACTTCTGTGCATGTCCACCACATATGATAAAAAGAGTCTGGTAACTGATTACATTTCCAGCATTTCATTGATCTATTCTTAAACATTTTTGCTAATTTTTCTGGTGTCATATACCATCTATAAAACATCTTATATATATTCCCCTTATATGCTGTTGACATTGACATTTTATAATTTATTTCCCAAATTTGTTGCCACTTATCTCTATCTATTGAATATCCACTTTATCATTGTATCTTTAACTTGTTCAAATTCTAAATCAATAGATAAAAAATAACCATAAAACTTTTTTATCATATGCTCATCTGAGCCAAACAAAATTTCATCTAGTTTAGTTTTTTCAAGATTTATACCTTCTTCTTTATTATCTTCGTTATATCTTGCCTGTAATTATATATACATGTACCAATCAAGGTTTCTACTTTGTTTTTCTAATTCTATCATTGTTTTCAACCTTTTTGACTGTCCTATTAAATCTTTATATCTTAAAATTTTATTCCACTGTACTTTGCTGGGGTGTATCTGATAATTCTCAATTTGAGTTTGAAGTTTTGGACTTGAAATGAGTGGTTCTTCCAAAATGAAAACTAAATCATCTGCAAATGCTTGCAGCTTATATTGTTCATCTCGAATTTTGAGGCCCAAAATCTCTTTATCTGCTCTTATAGCTCTAGTCAGTACTTCAAACGTCAACATAAATAACAGTGGTGATAATGGGCAGCCTTGTCTTGTACCTTTAGCGATTTTTACTTTATCGGTCATCTCTCCATTCACAATTATTCTCGCTGACTGTTTATTATAAATTGCTTCTATAACATGTCAGAACCTTGCTCCAAAATTCATATATTGTAATTGCCTATTTAGAAATTGCCAGTTTAAATTGTCAAAAGCCTTTTGTGCATCCAGAACCATCAGTGCCATCTGTTTTTCGGGGTGCTGCTCATAATATTCTAAAGTACTTAAAATTATACACATATTGTCCTTAATTTGTCTTTTAGGTAAAAATCCATTTTGATCTGAATATATAAATTCATTTAAGTATCTTTTAAGTCTATTTGCAATGATTGATGCAAAAATCTTATAGTCAACATTTAACAAAGATATTGGCCTTTAGTTCTTTACATTTTGTGTATCAGTCCCTTCTTTCGGTAACAGAGATATATAAGTTTCTGTCCAAGTATCCAGAATTTTAGCTTGTATAAATATTTCATTTATCAAATCCAAAAAAATAGGTCCAAATATCTCTTCAAATACCTTATAAACCTCTGCTGGTAGTCCATCAGGTCCTGGAGCTTTACTGTTCTTTTGTTTCTTAATAGCTTCTGACAGTTCCATCATTGTTATCTTAGCATCCAATGTCTCCCTAATAGTTTCTGAAATTTTAGGTAGATTTGCCTTTTCTAAGTATTGACAAATTTTTTCATCTTCATAGCATCTTGTTTATATAATTTGTGGTAGAATTCCCATATTATTTCCTTTTTTTATCTTTAAATTTTAAATCTCCTCTTTCATCCTCTAAATATTTTATCCATTTTTTTCTTTATCTTTCTTTACTTTATAAGCCAACCATCTCCCTGGTTTATTCACCTGTTCAAAAAAAATTGCCTTGTTTTTTAATGTTTTTAGCTATTTCCTCATTTCCCATCAAATTTAATTTGCTTTGTCAAGTCCAAAGTTTCCTGAATTTCTATATTTTGTGTATCTAATTGTAAAGATTGTTCCAGTTCTTTATGTCTCCTTTCGAGATCATTTTTATATCTAAAAAGTTGTCTATTTCGGTTGCTTGTATAAGTCGAAACTAAACCTCTAAAAAAGGCTTTAGCCATGTCCCAAAGAATTTGTAAGGTATTGTCTCCTGTTTTATTCTCTTGAAAGAATAACGCCATCTCTTTCTTTATAAATAATTGGAAGTCTTTTTCTGGTAAAAATTCTCTTTAAAATCCATTTTGGTCCTTTTCCTTTACCTTTCCATTGTATAGTGATAGGATTATGATCCGCCCATACATTGGTTTCAATATACACTTTTTTTTATCTGTTTTGTTAATTCTAACGTAGTCAATATCATATCAATTCTAGACCAAGGTCTGTGTCTAGCCGAAAAAAAGGTGTATTGTTCTCTCTTATGTCTATCTCTCCAGAGATCAGTCAGGTTCAATTCCTCTACCATATTACCATCTTTTTCTTTTATTTTGTTTGTTAGTAGTGTTGGGTGAACCCAACTTGCATAGTTCGGGTTTGTGCTGAACATTGTGGGGTTTGGCATACCGAACCCGGACTTTTCCAGAAGTCCGTGTTTAGGTTCAGCGTCCACTGTGGTGGGTGGGAGGGGGAGGCGGGGAGGGCTCTGAGGCTCAAGCCGCTGACTTGGCTTGGGCGGGGCAGGAGGGGCGATTCCAGACCCGGAACTTAACCTCCCCACCAGCGCTTCGCCTCACACTGGGCCAGAGGGGTGGGGAGGCAGATTCTGCCAGCCGGCTATTCAGGATCCCAGCCGGAAGCTTCAAGCAGTCGTTGGGCGGGGAGGGCTCTGACTCAGAGCCCTCCCCACCTCCCCCTCCTGCCCATCGCCTGCTTGAAACTGCCGACTGGGATCCTGAAGCGCTGGAGGGGAGGTGTCAGGCTCCATCAAGCAGGCGATGGCCCTGCCCCTAGTTCTCTCTCGTTTCGGTATAAGATTGCCCTTCCCCCTCTTTTCCTTCCTATCCCTTTGGCATCCTTCTTCCCTGGGATCCTACTCCAACTTTGCGCCTTGGACCTTCGCAGGGTGTGTGAGTGCACAGGGCAGGGAGATACAACCACCACCCTTCAGTCTTCCTGAGGTGGCTTCTCAAACGAGGTTGTGTCGGCATCTCAGAAGGCTTCCATTTAAAGGGCTCGTTGGCTTTTTCTCTCGAAGACCAGGGTTTGTGCTTCACAGAGAGAGAGACAGAGAGAGAGAAAGGGAGAGAGAGAGAATGAAAGAGAGAGAGAAAGAGAGAGAGAGACAAAGAATCTCACGGTGATGGAGGAAGGCACGCAGCAGGTGAGAAAAGGGGGGGGGAGGAAGCCCGTCTCCCGCCAGCCTTCCTTCCCTGTGTGGTCTCTCTCTCACTCTCTTTCTCTGTGAAGCACAAACACTGGTCTTCACAAACACACTCGCTCACACCCAAAAACTGAGCTGGGCTGCAAAACTCTTTGGAGATTAAATGGCAAACTCCTTCCAGGTGCCGCTGCTGCTGCCCGACTCGGTTTTTGGGTGTGAGCAAGCGTGTGAGCCCGGCAGAACCTGCCTCCCGAGCCCTCTTGCACAGCGGGAGGCGAAGCGATGTGGGGGAGGTGTTAGGCTCCATCAAGCAGGCGATGGCCAGGAGTCGCTGAAATGAGAGAGAACTAGGGGCAGGGATTTTCGGCGGCTCCCGGCCATCACCCGTTTGATGGAGACTGACACCCCCCCTCCAGCGCTTCGCCTCCTGCCAGGCAAGAGGGCTTAGGAGGCAGATTCTGCTGCAAGAACTTACGAGTCACGGCAGCGAGTACAATTTAACATTCCGGCTTGTAGCCCATCGCTGCCTTCCCCCCAGCGCTTCACCTCCCCTCGGGCCAGAGGTGTTGGGGTTCGGGTTCATGTTCGGTGAACCTTCCCGAACTCCGATGGCAAGTTCGACCAAACCCGAACATCGTCGGGTTCGCCCAACACTATTTGTTAGTCTTATAGTCCAATCCAATATTTGATATTGCATTAAAGTCTCCTAATATACAAATATTTTCATAGTTTAATTCATTAATCTTTTTATGTAATCTTGTGTAGAATATTTCTTGGTTATCATTTGGTGCGTAAATCGCAACCAATAATATATTTTGATTGTTCATCTTTATTTCAACCATTAGAATTCTTCCTTCTTGATCAGAATATATGTCTTTAGATTCTATATTCTTCTTAACATACATTGCCACTCCTCTTTTACTCTGATCAATTAATGAAACATACAATTCTCCTAGAGATTTATTTTCTAAAAACTTTTTATGTTGATTTTTAATATGTACTTCTTGTAAGCAAATTATGTCCATTTTTAATTTTTTAAGTTTAGTAAATATTTTATTTCTCTTATTTGGTGCATTGTCCATTAACATTCAATGACATCCATTTAAACCGTTGATCCATATTTGTTAATTTTTTATTTTTCCTATCTTAAGGTTTTTGCCTTTCTGTTGCTGATCTCGTCATAACTCTTTCTCTCTTTTCCTTAGCCACTAGTAGTTTTTCAAATTCTTCTGCAATTGCAATATTTTCAAGTGGAAGTGATAGTATTGGTTCCTTCCCCCTGCTGAAAGCGTCCAATAAATGTTCTTCAGTCAATTCCACTAATCCTCCCTCTGCTAGTGATGGTTGAGCTGTTTCTGTTCCCTTTATTTTTACTTGTTCTCTCTCACCTCGTCCTGTCTGTACAAAATTTTGTCTGAAGAATATGTCAACCTTATTAACTGTATCCAATCTGTATCTTTGTCCTTGCCAGAGCACAAAAATACCTTCCGGAACCAACCATTGGAAGTTTACTTCTCTTTGATTAAGTTTTCTTGTCAAAAATTGATATTCTCTTAGATCTCTCTCCTTCCTTGGCACTTGCTTCAAAACAATAATTTCTTTTTCTCGGTATTTAATTTCTTCGGTATTTAAATGTTGTATTTCTCATTTTTTGTAACACTTGAATTCTAAGTGTCTTTTTTGTAAATCTTACATGAACTTCTCTCGGTAAGTTATTCTTCATAGCAAATCGAATATTTTCCCTGTAAGACTCATCAATATCATTGAGTATTTTTTCTTTTTCTTCCTCTAAAGGTTCTAATAATATTTCAGCAACTATTTCCCGAAAATCCTCTCCTCTTTCTTCAGAAATATTTTGAAAACGTAGATAAAATTCAGATTGGTCGGTTTGCATAATAACCATAGCCTTTTCCTGGATTTTATCAACTGTAGCCAACTCCTCCAGCTTTGAATCATGTCTTTCTACTTTTTCTTCTATCTTTTGTAAATGCTGATCATTTTTTCTCCATCATTTCTTTAGAAACATAGAAACATAGAAGTCTGACGGCAGAAAAAGACCTCCTGGTCCATCTAGTCTGCCCTTATACTATTTTCTGTATTTTATCTTAGGATGGATATGTGTTTATCCCAGGCATGTTTAAATTCAGTTACTGTGGATTTATCCACCACGTCTGCTGGAAGTTTGTTCCAAGGATCTACTACTCTTTCAGTAAAATAATATTTTCTCATGTTGCTTTTGATCTTTCCCCCAACTAACTTCAGATTGTGTCCCCTTGTTCTTGTGTTCACTTTCCTATTAAAAACACTTCCCTCCTGGACCTTATTTAACCCTTTAATATATTTAAACGTTTTGATCATGTCCCCCCTTTTCCTTCTGTCCTCCAGACTATACAGATTGAGTTCATGAAATCTTTCCTGATATGTTTTATGCTTAAGACCTTCCACCATTCTTGTAGCCCGTCTTTGGACCCGTTCAATTTTGTCAATATCTTTTTGTAGGTGAGTCTCCAGAACTGAACACAGTATTCCAAATGTGGTCTCACCAGCATTCTATATAGCGGGATCATAATCTCCCTCTTCCTGCTTGTTATACCTCTAGCTATGCAGCCAAGCATCCTACTTGCTTTCCCTACCGCCTGACTGCACTGTTCACCCATTTTGAGACTGTCAGAAATCACTACCCCTAAATCCTTTTCTTCTGAAGTATTTGCTAACACAGAACTGCCGATACAATACTCAAATTGAGGATTCCTTTTCCCCAAGTGCATTATTTTACATTTGGAAACATTAAACTGCAGTTTCCATTGCTTTGACCATTTATCTAGTAAAGCTAAATCATTTACCATATTACAGATTCCTCCAGGAATATCAACCCTATTGCACACTTTAGAGTCATCGGCAAATAGGCAAACCTTCCCTACCAAACCTTCCCCTATGTCACTCACAAACATATTAAAAAGAATAGGACCCAGAACAGACCCTTGTGGCACACCGCTTGTAACCTGACTCTGCTCAGAATACTCGCCATTAACAATAACTCTCTGATGTCTACGCTTCAGCCAGCTGCAAATCCATTGAACTATCCAGGGATTAAGTCCAATCTTCACTAATTTATCTATCAGCTCTTTATGTGGAACCGTATCAAAGGCTTTGCTGAAGTCCAGGTAGGCAATATCCACAGCACCACCTTCATCCAACACCTTTGTGACATAGTCAAAGAAATCAATGAGATTAGTCTGACATGATTTGCCTTCAGTAAAGCCATGCTGATTTGGGTCCAATAAGTTATTGTTTTTTAGGTGCTGATTTATCCTCTTTTTGAGTAGAGTCTCCATCATTTTAACTACCACTGATGTCAAGCTAACTGGCCTGTAGTTACCAGCTTCTCTACTGCCCTTCTTGTGGATAGGCACCACACTGGCCATTCTCCAATCCTCAGGAACTTCTCCTGTTAACAAGGATTGGTTAAACAAATCAGTCAGGGGGGTAGCAATGACAGATCTGAGTTCTTTAAGAACTCTGGGGTGGATGCCATCTGGACCCATTGCCTTATTTATCTTTAATCATTCAAATTCTTCTAAGACATTGGCTTCTAAGATCACTGGAGCTGAATCCGTACAGCTGGAAGCAATGCTATATCCCTCTATAGTATTATTTTGTAAGGTGTCTTTTGAGAAAACTGAACAGAAGTAGCTATTGAAATGGTCAGCAATCTCCTTATTCCCATCAATGCATGTATTATTCCTGGTACTAAGCTTCCTGATGCCGCAGTTTTTCTTCTTCTTATCACTAATATATCTGAAGAAGGTTTTATCCCCCTTCTTTACAGATTTGGCAATTTCTTCCTCTTTTGAGGCTTTAGCAGCATATATTATCTGTTTTGCCTCCTTCTGTCTCATTTTATACACCTCCCTATCAGCTATACTTCCAGACTCTTTATACCTCCTATAGGCAGCCTTTTTTTCATTGACTATAGCCCTTACATCATTGCTAAACCATAGCGGTTTCTTCTTCCTTTTACCTTTAGTTATTTGTCTTACATACAGTCCAGTGGCTTTTAAGATGGCCTTTTTTTAATACAGTCCACTGGGTTCTCGCTCCTGCCATTTTATCCCTCCCCTTTAATTCATTATCTAAATATTCCCCCATTGCATTAAAATTTGTTTTTCTGAAATCCAATACTTTGGTTGCATTATAGGATTGCTCACAATGAGTTTTTACATCAAACCACAAACATAGATGGTCACTGCAACCTAAATTTTCTCCCACCTTGACCTCTGAAACCCAATTTCCATTCGTAAAAACTAAATCTAGAATATTCTCCCCTCTAGTTGGTGTCTTAACCAGCTGTGCCAGAGCTGCTCCTGTAAAGGCCTCTACTATATTCTTACTTTTGCATGTAAGGGCACTGGGGATATTCCAGTCAACATCAGGCATCTGATTTACATTCTGCTTTCATCTGATTTACATTCTCATTTTCAAACTTTCCTTTGTGGAACAAAATTCTTCTTTAAGAAATTTAAAACCTTCATTTAAGGTTTGAAACAACTTTTTAATTTCTGCTATATCCAGCTTTTCTCCAATACCTAATGAAGATAGTGGTGGTGTACTTACAGAATGTGAAGGTGTTCTCTTTGCTGCCATTGTGCAATTCAATCGATCAATCAGAGCAGATGCAATTAATTCCAAAAGTATAGAAATATTTGTGATCTAATATTTATAATATTTATAATCCAATGAGTAGAAATAGGAATATTTGTCTTCCAATAGGTAAAAATAGGAATATTTGTAATCCAATAGGTAAATCCAATGCCTAAAATCCAGTGAATAAAAAACAAGAATATTTGTAATCCAATAAGTAAAAATAGGAAAATTTGTAATCCAATGGGTATAAATATAAATACAGTGATACCTTGTCTTACAAACTTAATTGGTTCCACGACGAGGTTTGTAAGGTGAAAAGTTTATAAGACGAAACAATGTTTCCCATAGGAATCAATTGAAAAGCGATTAATGCGTGCAAGCCCCAAACTCACCCCTTTTGCCAGCGGAAGCGCCAGTTTTTGCGCTGCTAGGATTCCCCTGAGGCTCCCTTCCATGGGAAACCCCCCCTTCAGACTGCCGTGTTTTTGTGATGTTGCAGGCGAATCCCAGCAGAAAAATTCCCAGCAGAGCAAAAACCGGTGCTTTGCTGGCAACGGAAGTCCGGAGGTGGGGTTTCCCAGCGAGGGGAGCTTCAGCGAAATTGCAGCATTGGCCCTGGACTCAGGTTGCTGCTGCTTAATGCCAGGTCGGTGGTAAATAAAGCTCTCCTCATCCGGGATCTAATCCTGGATGAGGAGGCCAACCTGGCATGCATTACTGAAACCTGGCTGGGCCCGGAGGGAGGTGTTCCTCTCTCTGAAATTTGCCCAGCCGGGTTTCAGATATGGCATCAACCTCGACCCCAGGGAAGGGGGGGAGGAGTGGCTATTATAGCCAGGGAGAGCCTTTGCCTGCGTAGACTCATTGCACCGGAAATTGCGGGTTGCGAGTCTCTCTTGATGAGGTTGGACTTAGGGGTTCAGGTGGGCTTATTTCTCACGTACCTGCCTCCCAGCTGCGTGTCAAAAGCCCTGCCTGTGCTACTCGAGGTAGCCGGGTTGGCGGTGGAGTTCCCCGGACTCATCGTCCTGGGGGACTTCAATCTGCCGTCACTCGGCGAAACCTCTGGGTTGGCACAGGAGTTCATGGCCACCATGACAGCCGTGGACCTGACTCAAGTAGTACAGGGTCCAACTCACGAGGGAGGGCACGCACCTGACATGGTATTCCTTTCCGAGCAATTGAGTAATGGTCTGAGACTAAGGGGCTTAGAAGTACAGTATTGCCTTTGTCATGGTCAGACCATTTTCTACTACGGCTTGACTTCCTGGCTCCAATCCTTCCCCGCAGGGAGGCGGAACCAATGAAGATGTTCCGCCCCAGACGCCTGATGGACCCAGAGGGCTTTCAAACGGCGCTTGGGGTTATTCCAGAGGCACTCGTCCACAGTTCGGCGGAGTCCCTCGCGGAGGCCTGGAACAGGGCCGCGACGGGGGCTCTTGACCAGATTGCGCCTTTGCGACCTCTCCGTGGCGTTAGACCCCGTAGAGCTCCATGGTTCAACGAGGAGCTCCGGGAGTTGAAACGCCAAAAGAGACGTCTAGAGAAGCGATGGAGGAAGAGTAGGTCTGAATCCGACCGAACACTTGTAAGAGCTTTTATTAAGACTTACAAAGTGGCGCTCAAGGCGGCAAGATGCGCGTATCTTGCCGCCTTGATTGCATCAGCGGAATCCCGCCCGGCCGCTCTGTTTAGGGTGACCCGCTCCCTTCTTAACCAGGGGGGAGTTGGGGAGCCCTTACAGAGTAGTGCCGAGGATTTTAACACGTTTTTCGCTGATAAAGTCGCTCGGATCCGGGCCGACCTCGACTCCAATTGTAAAACAGAGTCGACTGACAACGAGTCAGTCGAGGTGACTGGGGCACGTACTTGTCCACCTGTCTGGGAAGAGTTTGATCTGGTGACACCTGATGAAGTGGACAAGGCCATTGGAGCTGTGAGTTCCGCCACCTGTTTACTGGATCCGTGTCCCTCCTGGCTGGTTTCGGCCAGTCGGGAGGTGACACGGAGCTGGGCCCAGGAGATTACCAACGCTTCCTTGGGGAGGGGAGTTTTTCCATCACTGTATAAAGAAGCGCTCGTGCGCCCCCTCCTCAAGAAGCCCTCCCTGGACCCAGCTGTGCTTAACAACTATCGTCCAGTCTCCAACCTTCCCTTTATGGGGAAGGTTGTCGAGAAGGTGGTGGCGCTCCAGCTCCAGCGGTCCTTGGAAGAAGCCGATTATCTAGGTCCCCAGCAGTCGGGTTTCAGGCCCGGTTACAGCACGGAAACCGCTTTGGTCGCGTTGATGGATGATCTCTGGCGGGCCCGGGACAGGGGTTTATCCTCTGTCCTGGTGCTCCTTGACCTCTCAGCGGCTTTCGATACCATCGACCATGGTATCCTTCTGCGCCGGCTGGAGGGGTTGGGGGTGGGAGGCACTGTCCTTCAGTGGTTCTCCTCCTACCTCTCTGGCCGGTCGCAGTCGGTGTTAGTGGGGGGTCAGAGGTCGACTCCTAGGTTTCTCCCTTGTGGGGTGCCTCAGGGGTCGGTCCTCTCCCCCCTGCTATTCAACATCTACATGAAACCGCTGGGCGAGATCATCCAAGGACATGGGGTGAGGTATCATCAATATGCGGATGATACCCAGCTTTACATCTCCACCCCATGCCCAGTCAACGAAGCGGTGGAAGTGATGTGCCAGTGCCTGGAGGCTGTTGGGGCCTGGATGGGTGTCAACAGACTCAAGCTCAACCCGGATAAGACGGAGTGGCTGTGGGTTCTGCCTCCCAAGGACAATCCCATCTGTCCGTCCATTACCCTGGGGGGGGGGAATTATTGACCCCCTCAGAGAGGGTCCGCAACTTGGGCGTCCTCCTCGATCCACAGCTCACATTAGAAAAACATCTCTCAGCTGTGGTGAGGGGGGCGTTTGCCCAGGTTCGCCTGGTGCACCAGTTGCGGCCCTATCTGGACCGGGACTCATTGCTCACAGTCACTCATGCCCTCATCACCTCGAGGTTCGACTACTGTAATGCTCTCTACATGGGGCTACCTTTGAAAAGTGTTCGGAAACTTCAGATCGTGCAGAATGCAGCTGCGAGAGCAGTCACGGGCCTACCTAGGTATGCCCATGTTTCACCATCACTCCGCAGTCTGCATTGGTTGCCGATCAATTTCCGGTCACAATTCAAAGTGTTGGTTATGACCTTTAAAGCCCTTCATGGCACTGGACCAGAATATCTCCGAGACCGCCTTCTGTCGCACGAATCCCAGCGACCGATTAGGTCCCACAGAGTGGGCGTTCTCCGGGTCCCGTCAACTAAACAATGTCGGTTGGCGGGCCCCAGGGGAAGAGCCTTCTCTGTGGTGGCCCCGACCCTCTGGAACCAACTCCCCCCGGAGATTAGAACTGCCCCTAATCTCCTTGCCTTTCGTAAACTCCTTAAGACCCACCTGTGTTGTCAGGCATGGGGGAACTGAGACATCTCCCCCGGGCATATACAATTTATGAATGGTATGTGTGTATGTATGTGTGCTTAGAAAATGGGGTTTTTAAAATGTTTTTAGTAGAAATTTAGATTTGCTGAAATTGTCTTCTGTTATTCTGTTGTGAGCCGCCCCGAGTCTGCGGAGAGGGGCGGCATACAAATCTAAATAAATGAAATGAAATGAAATTGTAAAAACATGGAAATCCTCGAAACCCCACCTCCGGACTTCCATGTTTTTGTGATGCTGCTATTTCGCTGAGGCTCCCCTCGCTGGGAAACCCCACCTCCGGACTTCTGTTGCCAGTGAAGCCCCCATTTTTGTGCTGCTGGGATTCCCCTGCAGCATCACAAAAACACGGAAGTCCGGAGGTGAGGTTTCCCATGGAGGGGAGCCTCAGGGGAATCCCAGCAGCGCAAAAATGGGCGCTTCACTGGCAATAGAAGTCCGTTGGCGGGGCATCCCAGTGGCGGTGGCTTGGGTTTGTAAGATGAAAATAGTTTGGAAGAAGAGGCAAAAAAATCTTAAACCCCAGGTTTGTATCTCGAAAGGTTTGTATGACGAGGGGTTTGTAAGAGAAGGTATCACTGTATTTGTAATCCAATGGGTAAAAACAAAAATATTGGTAATCCAATAGGTAAAAATAGGAATATTTGTAATCCAATAGGTAAAAATAGAAATATTTATAATCCAAAGGGGAGAAATAGGAATATTTGTAACCCAATTAATAAAAAACAAGACTATCTGTAATCCAATAGGTAAAAATAAGAATATTTGTAACCCAATGAGGATAAATAGAAATATTTGTAATCTAATGGTTATAAACAAAAGTATTTATAATCTAATAAGTAAAAATATGGGTATTTGTAATCCAATAGATAGGCAAACCGAATGCTCCAAAAAAAAAAACAACCAAAACTCCCACAAAAGTAATCCAATAGAAGAAAAAGAAAAACTTCTCAGTAATCCAAGAAAAAACCAGGAAAGACCCCAAAAAACAAAACAAAAAACAACCACAAGCCTCCCTAAATTAAAAAAAAATTAAAAATAGATCCAAAGGGAGGGGAGTCACACACACACACACAAAACACCTCCCCCACAAAAAGAGGGAGAAGGGAAAACAAGAAAAAAACAGTGAAAAAGAAAAGGTGGAATGTATATACATCCAAAGTAAAAATCAAATGGAAGAAAAAAAAGAGTAATAGTGATTTATTCTCCAATGCACTTGCAAGGAGAGTCCAGGATGGGTTATTCTCAGCCTGATTGGCTGGGACTGAGTTCAATTTAAATATTTAGATATTAGTCAGGCACCGCCCCTCCTAGCCCTCCAGTCTAAAAAAACTCAGTCGC
Organism: Erythrolamprus reginae; assembly: GCF_031021105.1. Classification (NCBI taxonomy): domain Eukaryota; kingdom Metazoa; phylum Chordata; class Lepidosauria; order Squamata; family Dipsadidae; genus Erythrolamprus; species Erythrolamprus reginae. The sequence goes on from NC_091952.1 coordinate 139,772,634, forward strand.
AGAATGGGACTTAGAGTTCTCCTCTCCTGTTAAACTTGTTTTAACGGGGGTTTTTACAGTATGTTGTTTATTAGATATTAAAGTTGTTTTCTTGTATTAATTTTTCTCCTTTTTTCTGTCCCCTTTTTCAGGCATTGGGGGAGGCTTTGTTTCTTTGAGCAGCGTGGGTTAATACCCTCCTCTGAGGTGCAGCTCCTCTGAGCGGAGGCCCCTCGTAGGGTGCCTGAGAGGAGCGCCCGGGTTTCTGACCTCCGCGGCATCGCCCGGTGGATCTGGCGGTCGGCTGACGCCATGGGGGGCCTGCCCTCCATGACGGATATGCCGCAAGAAGAGGAAGCGCAAGAAGCCTTGGAAGATCCCCCCCCCCCGGAGAGCCCCTCTATTCCCCCTCACTCCCCGCCGCTGCCGAGCTCGGAAAGGAAGCGTTTACCTCAGAAATCAGCCGGCAGCAACGGGCGCCATTTTGGTGGTGGGGGCGATCGGCGGAGCGGAGGAGGAGTTCCCGCCCGCTCTCGGTGCCGCCGCAATGAAACCGCTGACAAGGGAGCGGTTGGCAGGCCTCTTTAGGCCGGCTTTTGGCGGCAGGCCAGAAAGGGGGAGGAGTTCGCGCCAACCTTCCTTATTGGGCAGCGAGGTCGCCCTTCATGTCAGGGCCAGGAGCTGCTGACAGGACGCCATGAGGGTGGCGTCCGGGGTTAGGACCAATCGGCGCGCAGGGCCTTCGCCTCTTGGTGGGGGCCGGCTCTGCCTGCAGCCCTATTCTGCCTAGTGCCACGCAGGCGCATTAGCCTTGGCTGCCAACTGTCATTTTCTGAAGCACTTTTCCCTGGTGATTTGTGTGAAGAATTATTGCTCGTTCCTGTAATCCTTTGGTAGCGGATCGTGAGTGTTGCTTTGAAGTCAATTATGGCAGAAACTCCTGCCCGTGTTGGGGAAGAGGCCAGTACCATTCCTAGGCCCAGTACCCCTAAAGAAAAGACTCAGAGGGCAAAAACCTCCCAGGGCTCATCTCTCAGGGAGGCTGAGAAGAGGATCAAAGCCCTTGAGAAGCAGCTGGAGGCCTCTCAAAAGCAGGCCATCTAGGCCATTTGGACTTACAGCTGCGCCAGCCTCCCCCATGATTACCACAGGGGTTGCAGGCTCGGCCTCTGAGAAGGACTGGTCACCTGAACGACCACGGCAGCATACCCCCCCGGAGACGGTCAACGTGGGGAGACCGCATTACATGTGGCCTGGTTCCTTTCCATCTCAGGCCTATGTACCTCCTCAGTATGGTCATGCGCAGTCTTCCACCTTCACGCCAATGGCAGCGGGTTTGCGCAGCTCGCAGGACGTCTGGCAAAACATGCCCCCAAATCTTCAAGATCTGATCGCGAATACGTTTTCCCAGGGGGTTGACACCGGGGCACAGCAATTTCAGGCACCTGTGGGACAACCCCCGCGCAGGCTGAGGGATCCTTGGCCGGCTCCTGCCTCACATTCCGTATCCGAGGCGATGGAGGAGGACTACTCTCCCAGAGAGGATTTCAGCGACCGGGAGGATGACCTGTCAGGGGATGACCAGCCTCCCGAACAACCTGTCTTTGCTGGTCTCTTCAAGTCCTCCCTGTTCAGGGTCTTGCTGAACAAGGCCAAACTGACCATAGAACAGGCAGGGGAGAGTGGACAACAGGATCCGACTGCTGCGGTTCAGAATACGGGGGGACTGTTTGTCCTTCCGAAACAAGAAACTGTGAACATCCCTTCCTCGCATCTGTTCTTGGAAACCATTCAGCGGCCTTGGGAGAACCCAGCGGCGGCTCAAGGGCCCTCGAACCTCGACCGCAAGCTCTACTCGTTTGACCAGCAGATGGAGGACTTGCTGGCCTTCCCGACGGTGGACAAACCGGTTACCAGTCTGGTTTCCAATGCCCTGGTCCCTTCTGAATCTCAGGAGGGTCTAAAGGCAGAGGACAAGAGGGCCGAGAACATCGTACATAAAACTCACCAGATGGCGGCCTGGGCCATACGGGCCGCCTCTGCAGCCTCTTTCTTTAACAGGGCGACCCTGCTTTGGATTAAGGAGATCCAGTCGCGGGTTGACCCCGATGATTCCCGCCTACGCCAGGATCTTAATAAACTCCTGGCAGCCACCGAATTTTCCGCTGATGCGACGGCCAATGCCGCAAAGTTTGCTGCCAGGGCTATGGCTTCGTCACTGTCATCCCGCCGTTTAATATGGCTACGCAGCTGGCAGGCAGACGTCAAGTCTAAATGGAGCCATTTAAGGGCACGAAACTGTTTGGGGAGGTCCTCGATGACGTCTTGGTCGAGGACAAGGATAAAAAGAAGGTCATGCCCAGGTCCAGAAGGCAAGATAGAAGGTTTGCCCCATATCAGAGGCGCCAGCCCTTTCACTCAGAGCCCTCCTCGAACACCACCCAGGTGTCGAGGCCTTTCTTCCAGGGCTCCTTCAATCAGGGGTCCTTCCGGTCGGACAGATCAGCTCCACAGGATCGAAACAAGGCCTACCAGGGACGCCGGCCCTTCAGAGGGTCTAATCGGGGCTTCCGAAAGAATAAATGACTCTCTCACCACAGTTCCCTTGGGGGGCAGACTACTCCACTTCGCGGGACCCTGGGCTACCACGTCTTCAGACGCTTGGGCGACGGCCACGGTAACAGAGGGATTGAGACTTGAGTTCCTCTCTTTACCTCCTCATCGCTTCATCCCATGCAGGGTTCCCTCGGACGTCCAGAAGAGAGCCCTTTTGTATCGGGAGGTCTCTCATCTTCTGGACATAGGAGCCATAGAGGAGGTACCTCCGGAGGAGCGGGGCAAAGGATTTTACTCAGCAATTTTCCTCGTTCCCAAGGCCTCCGGAGGGGTCAGGCTGATTCTGAACCTGTGCCACTTGAACCTCTTCGTAAAGTACAGGAGGTTCAAGATGCACTCCCTCAGATCCATTCTCCCATCTATACGGCACAGGGACTTTTTAGCATCCATAGACCTCAGGGAGGCCTACCTGCATGTGCCCATTTTCCCACCGCACAGAAGATTCCTGCGGTTCAGTCTGGGCGGGACACATTTTCAATATCGGGCAATGCCCTTTGGACTCTCGTCAGCGCCGAGAATGTTCACAAAGCTCTTGGACGTTCTCACGGCTTCCTTAAGACACCATTCGGACGGCTTCCGGTTTGGTGGAGATCGCGGCAGGACGTGTCTGGCAGGGCTCTGCCAGGCGAATCCTTTCTACCCCCTCCGAAGGTCGCATTTGCGATCGGATCGGGCCCGGATGGCCCGATCCATGAACAGGGGGCTCTCCTCTGCCCGAGGACCCATCGCCAGGACTCCGGAGGCAGCGGTTCGTCCCGCAGCTTCGGAGACGGGAGAACCGCTCCTCCTCGACTAGGAGGACCGGCCAGCGCTTTCTCCCCTCACTCAGTGGGAAGAATAAAATCAAAGAAGAGAAAGTATAAATATCTACATTTACATTGAAAAAGAATATAGCAGAGAAAGGACCTAAGGTAAAAATCTCCTTGTGTTTCGTGTTTAAAGCCAGAGATCGTAAAAGTTCCAAGTAAAAGTTTTTTTTTTTCTAGGGCGAAAGTGAAAGTTTTTCCTTGTTTAAACCCATCCGCAAATAACAGCCGGATCTAATTCTTTTTTCACTTTTACTTTTTCATCTTAACGTGAATTTTGGAACCTATAAAATAACCTTTTGACTTTATGATTTAACAAAATAGTTTAAATTTGATATGACTATTTAACTGCTAAAGGAAATTTCTAATGAGGATCAGAATCTGTTCCTGATAGATTTTTAAAATCATAATGTTCTGGACTTAATTTTTGAAGCGGAGGAACACAGTCTTGCTGCCTTTTTTTTTTACTTCTGCTGCTCTTTTTTACAATATGAAATAATTTAATAACTATGAATTATGGAATCTAGAGGAGATTGAAATTACTTCTTTTTTGGATTACTTATTGTTGGATTAACCTATTTGGAATACTTGCTGAACCTTTTGGATTATTTGCTGACATCTTTTGGATTATTTGCTGAGAACTCTTTGGTTTAACATCTGCCTGCTGCACCAAAATTAACCTGACTCCATCTTGGGATCTGTTTCTTTGTTCTTTGTTCCTGTCTTGAACTTGGAAAATAAACTGACTTCATTTTGAACGCAAGCAAGCTTTGGATTTGTTTTACTCTTTGAACTTTGAACTGACATTAAATACAACTTTATTCTTTGAGATTTGGATTTTCATCTTCACTTCCTAGCAAACTACAGGATTTATAAGAAGAACTTAAGTATATAATACTGTTATTGTGTCTTTGAATAACTATCTGTTTCTTTTTCCTGAATTCTCTTTGACTTTCTTCCCTATTTTTTGGATATTTTTATTACTAGAAGAAGCTTGATTTGAACTATATGCATTGTTAAAAACCTTGGGTTCCTGCTCTATTCTTAATAGTTGAATTAAAATATTACCCCCCTTCCTTTTCTCTTTTTGAACAACTCTTTTTACTTCATTTTTTTTCCCCTTCCTTTTTTCTTCTCTCCTCCTAAAGTTTCCTTTCCAATTCCTTTCTTTCTGTTCCTTATATACAGCTGACATTCTTTCCTTTTTTTTCTTCTTATTTTTTTTGGCTCCCTTGTACTTGAAAAGGCACCTGTTTTTTTTAGTTCTGTGGCATTAAATAATAATATTTTTATTTCCTCCTTTTTTTTTTCTTCTCTTTTCTTTTCTTTTGAATTTTGTTACTAATTGAATTGTTATTGAATTGGCATAGTCATATTATAAGGGAAACAAAATATATTGAATAGATTTGGAATTTATAGTAATTTCTTTTCCTTTTCATTACATATAAAATTGAAACTAACTTTAAAATTTGAAATAGTTGATTTTAATTTGATAATGTCCCACACCTCAACCCTTGTTAAAACAACTAAAAAACAAACTACACCAACTACTCTATCTCCACAAGTTTCACCGCACTCTTCTCCTTCGCATCAAGTGCTAACCATGTCTACTAAAGACAAAGACAAAGACAAAACAATGCAGTCCAATCTTGCAACTATACATGAGACTTTGAATACTCTGAAGGACTTTATGGTCAAATCACAAGAAGATGCTACTCAACAAAGAGAGGCCATAAAGGAGGAGGCAACACAACAAAGAGAAGCCATAAAGGAGGAGGCAACACAACAAAGAGAAGCTATAAAAGCTGACTTAGCAGAATTTAAAGTGGAGATGGCCCAAATGAAAGCTGATATGGGTGAGATGAAAGACCAGATAAAGCAGATTCAACAAACACTTCAAGAAAGTGATGACCGAGTTAAAAAAGTTGAAGAACAATCTGACAAAAATGAGAAAAGAATGGAATATCTTGAAGGGAGAGCCGATGAGAGATACAAAAGATACGATGAATCCATTATCCAACTGGAGATGCAACGAGCTTCGTACGGACTTCGATTTCAGAATATAAAAGAGGAAAAAGATGAAGATTTAAAAGTGACTATGGTGGAAATCATTGGAGGTATACTTCAAGAGGACCCCATAGCTTTACAGAGAGAAATCGATGAAGTTTACAGAATCTCGAATAGCTATATCCGTCGGCACAATCTTCCAAGAGAGATACATATTAAATTTACAAGAAAGGCGTTGCGAGATGAGATACTTCACTATTCAAGAAACTCCCCGCCCCAACGCCATGGAGTAGAAATAAAGATATTAAAGCAAGTTCCAAGAAGTGTCAGAGAAAATAGAAGAGATTATCACTTTCTAACAAAAATTTTGATCAAAGAAAACATTACCTACCGTTGGCTTATTCCACAAGGACTTTCTCTGACATGGCGTTCTACAAGGTACAAACTGGAAAATGTAGATCAAGCCATGTACTTTCTTGAACAGAGTGGTTTGGGCCACTCCGACTACGCAAGTAAGCAACAAGTGGTTCAACTACAACTAGTTCAACAGCAACCAGGGGAAAAACCACCAACTCAGCAAGAAGAAAACCTGGGGGCAACTGCTCAAGTAATAGAGCAGGACCAAGGTGCGAGAAGAGTTCAACCTCAGCGAGAAACCAAAAAACCCATTAAATGACAACGAATAAAGACCTAAAAATCTTTTCTGTAAATGTTAATGGACTTAATGAACCGAGAAAAAGGAAGCAAATTTTTTCTAAAATTAGAAATCAAAATGCTCAGATTGCAATACTACAAGAAGTTCATATTAAAAAAGATAATCAAAAATTACTGTTGAATCCCAAAATTGGAAAAATGTATGCTGCATTAGCAGACCAAAAAAAAAGAGGTGTAGTGATGTATGTCAAGAATTCTATAAATTCCAAACAAATATATAAGGATAAAGAGGGTAGGATATTGATTGTACAAGTAGATATTGAACCTAGACCTCTAGTGGTTGTTTCTATTTATGCTCCCAATGAAGACCAAATGACATTTTATAAAAATTTACACCAAACAATAATAGATTTAGCTATTGACAATGTATTGATAATAGGTGATTTCAATGCTATCGCGAATAGACAATTAGACCACTCAGGAGGGGGAGGTAATAAAAAAAGGGGAAAAGGTAAAAAAACAAGAAGAAATTTGTTACCTAGTACTTTTCAAAAAATGAAAGCGGAATTACTACTAAGCGACATTTGGAGGGAAAGACACCCTCACAAAAGGCAATTTACCTTTTACTCCAATCCTCACAAAATTTGGACGAGAATTGACATGTTATGGGCACCAAAAACGGTGGCAGAACAAATAAGAGAGGTCGAGATAGACGTTAATACATGGGCTGATCACAACCCAATAGTGGTCTATATGACGATGAACAATAAACAGAACAACTGGCGGATGAATAGGTATATATTAAATGATAAGAAATATAAGGATTGGATTGAAAAGGAATTAAAAATATTTTTTGAAATTAATAAAACATCAGACACTACTCCACAGAATTTATGGGATACAGCTAAAGCGTATATAAGGGGTTTAACAATATCTTACACAGCAAAACACAATAAGGAAAAGAAATTAGAGTATTTACAATTAACAAACGAACTAAAACAATTAGAATCCCTATCGCAGCAACATACTAAGAACAGAGATCTAAAGACAGAAATAAACGTAATTAAACATAAAATTAGAGTTATAGAACAAAACCAACTAACTGAAAAGATCAAAAGAGCAAAGCAACATTATTTTGAACATGCAAATAAACCTGGCAGATGGCTAGCGTACAAACTTAGAAAACAGAGTCAATCAAAATTAATCCAAAAATTAGAAGATAAAGATGGTAAAATAAAATATGACACAGAAGGCAAGGCAGACATTGTTTATAATTTTTATAAAGAATTATATGCTAAAGACCATGTTATCGAAGATGAAGTTTTTAACTATTTAGAGGCTTCAAATATACCACAAATAACAGAAGATCAACAGGCCACCATGGACGGACCAATAACAATGGAGGAACTCTTAACAACAATTAAAAAACAGAAAAACAACAAGGCTACAGGCCCAGATGCCATACCTGCAGAATGGTACAAGATAGACAACGAAATAATAAGAAACCATATGTTAGAAACTTTTAATTTATGTAGACTGGAGGGAAAAATTCCCAAATCTTGGTCAGAATCACTGACAACCTTAATACATAAACAGGGTACAGAACCAGAAAAGATTAAAAACTATAGGCCTATATCACTATTAAATGTAGATTATAAGATTTTTATCGCCATTTATGCAGAGAGACTTAAAAGAGTTATAAATGGAATAATACACCAAGACCAAAATGGGTTTCTTCCAGGGAGACAAATTAAAAACAATATTAGAACTGTAATAAATATACTAGAGTACTATGAACAACACCCAGACAAGACGGCATCTTTAATGTTTTTGGACGCTCAAAAAGCCTTTGACAATGTTAATTGGATATTTATAAAAATGCAATTAAATAAAATGAGATTTGGCCCAAAATTTGTTAACCTAATAGATACCATATATTCAAAACAAACAACGAATATAATATTGAATAACAGTCAATTACCAATACTTGACATAAATAAGGGAGTTCGCCAAGGATGTCCTATATCACCATTGCTATTTATTATGACCCTTGAAACTTTATTAATTAAAATAAGAGCGGACCCCAAAATAAAAGGTTTAACCGTAGGAGATGAAACCTACAAACTCCAGGCCTTTGCAGACGATCTAATGTTTATAATTGAAGAGCCGATTACAACAGTTCCTACTTTATTACAAACCATTGAACAATATGGAAATGTAGCAGGTTTAAAGATAAACAAAAGCAAAACACATTACTTGACAAAAAACATGAATAAAACACTAGAAACGAAATTAGAAAGTATTTCTGGAATAAAGATTGTAAAAAAGGTAAAATATTTAGGAATAAATTTAACAGCGAAAACAATAACATTAAAAAATGATAATTATATGAAATTATTAGCAGAAATTAAAAATGACTTAGCAATGTGGAATAATTTGAAAATATCTTTCTTAGGAAGAATTGCAACAATCAAGATGAACATTTTACCCAAGGTCTTATTTCTTTTCCAGACAATACCAATAAACCCAGGGGGTATTTTTTTAAAAACTTTAACAAACTTAGTTAAAAAATTTATATGGCAAGGTAAAAAAGCAAGGATAAAAATGAATTGTTTAGAAGATATTAAAGAAAGAGGCGGATTTGGCCTTCCAAATTGGAAACTATATTATCAGGCCGCTGCATTAACATGGCTTAGAGATTGGATAACTTTAGATAACAAAAGAATACTTGACCTAGAAGGACATGATTTAATGCTTGGATGGCACGCATTTTTATGGTATGATAAGGACAAAAACCATTCATATTTTAAAAGGCATACGTTGAGGAAATACTTATTAGAAGTATGGAAAGACATAAAGAAAAATCATTTTTTAAGTATCCCAGACTGGCTAGCTCCTTTAGAAGCAATAATACATCCAAAGTCTATAAAGGATAGGAAAATAACTTATAGATATAAAGAACTATTAAATGATCAGATGAAGCTTAAATCTAGAATTGAATTACAAGAAGAAGGGATAATAATAGATTGGTGGCACTACGCCCAGATCCGATCTAGATATCAGAAGGATAAAACTCTTTACATTTTTAATAAAAGTAAAAATCCTTTAGCTACTTTAATCACCATCAATTCAACAAAAATGATAGGGAAAATATATAAACTACTTATTGCTCATAAAAATATAGAGTTGACTTTAAAAGATACTATGATAAGATGGTGTAGAAATATTGGTAAGGAAATAGATATAGACACATGGGAGAAAGTATGGATTAATAATTGGAAAATGACTAAATCAGTTTCCCTAAAAGAAAATCAAATCAAAATGTTTTATAGATGGCACCTTCCACCAAATAGGATAGCAAAAATGTTTCCTAAAACATCCCCAATATGCTGGAAATGTAAGAAGGATATAGGAACCTACTATCATCAATGGTGGACATGTGGTAAAGCAAAAATATATTGGAAAATGATTGAAAAAATATTAAAAGAAATAATAAAGCAAGATATAGATAATACCCCGGAATTTTATTTACTAGGTGTTACAAATCAGACCTATAAGAAAGAAATCTTTTATTTAATTATACACATATTAACTGCGGCTAGAATAATATATGCGCAAAATTGGAAAGGGGAGGAAATCCCCAAGGAAGAAGAGGTTATAGGTAAAATATTAGATTGCGCTGAAATGGATATGATGACAAGAAGATTAAACGATCAAGAGGATACTAAATTTTATGAAACATGGAACAATGTCTATAAATGGATAGATAAGAAAAAATAAGATATATCTTTAGTTGTTTTTTTTCTGTATTAGTTTTTACCTAGGTGATAATAATACTAATATTAGTTTAAAAGGACTTTTTGACGATTATGATATAGTAGTGTATGTATGTATAAGTATAAGCAATATACCAAGATGCATAATAGTTGAATTTAGCTTTATTGTTTGAATTGAAGGTTTGACATTATTTTACTATAGTAATTAAGATTATATTAAAGGTATTTTTTGGTAATTATGTTATACTAACCCTACTTAATACTCATATCAAGATTTGTAAAACTTTAACTCAAATTTATTAATTTTTTTTTACTATAATAGTTAACATATATTTAACTATGTATTCTTTTTCTATATTTGAATGTATACTTTCAAAAGAAGCGGGGGAAATATACCCCCACTTTATGTTTATTGTTTGTATGTATTTGTTTGTTTTTTATGAAAAAAATAATAAAAAAATTGAAAAAAAAAAAAAAGACACCATTCGGTACGCATCATGGCGTATCTCGACGACATCCTTATATTGGCAAAGACAAGAGAAGCGGCCTATCGGAGCCTGCAATTGACTATTCGGACCCTAGAGATTCATGGCTTCACAATGAACTGGGAAAAGAGCCATTTGACGCCTACGACGAGGCTGGCTCATTTGGGGACTACCATAGATACGGCTTTGGGTATGGTGTTCCTATCCCCAGAGAGGCGATCTTCCATCAGAGGGCTTTTAAGGGAGCTCTCCGGTCAGAGGTTTCCGAAACTCTCCTTCCTGTCAAAGCTCTTGGGGACTTTGGTCTCCTGCATTGAGGTTGTACCATGGGCGAGACATCACTTAAGACCGCTTCAGTGGTTCTTGCTTCTGTTCCAACGGTCAAAGTCAAGCCACCTTCACAGCAGAGTTCTTCTTACCAGCAAGGTTCGCAGCTCCCTTCGGTGGTGGACCTCCCCGGCGCTGGAGAAGGGATCCTCCTTCCTGCCCAGCAATCATCTCATAGTGACGACAGACGCCAGTTTAACGGGATGGGGAGCCCACCTTGCATCCCACCTGGCTCAGGGCCTTTGGGAGGATCAGGACTTGAGGGACTGCAACATAAACTTTTTGGAGTTGAAGGCAGTTTTTCTGGCCCTCCGGAGCTTCGCGCCCTGGGTGAGGGGGCACCATGTGCTGTTCCTTACAGACAATGTATCCACTCGGGCCCACATCAACAGGCAGGGGGAACCCGCTCATGGCGACTCATGGTGGAGTCGGAGTCCCTGCTGAAATGGGCAGAGGCCAATTTAGCCTCACTTTCGGCAGAACATATTTCCGGGGTGGACAATGTATGCGCGGACTGGCTGAGTCGGGAGACTCTGGATCCTGGGGAGTGGCGCCTGGACCCCACAATCTTCCAGGAGATTGTTGAGAGGTTCGGCAGTCCGATTCTGGATCTGTTCGCTACCTACCAGAACACCCAGCTTCCCCGATTCATATCCCGCTTCCCATCCCCCGGGGCGGAAGGTGTGAATGCTCTACATCAACCCTGGCCATCCGGACTGCTTTACGCCTTTCCACCTGTACCACTGATTCCGAAGGTGATTCAAAAGGTGTTGGAGGAGCAGGCAGAAATTCTCCTGCTGGCTCCGTTTTGGCCGAGACGCATCTGGTTCACCGATCTGATAGAGTTATCGGTAGCGCCCTACTGGAGGATTCCGGCCCATCGAATACTCCTCACTCAGGGGGCAACGCACCATCCAGACCCTCAGTGGTGGCAGCTAACCGTATGGCGCTTGAGCGGGAACATCTGAAGAGCCAGGTCGTGCCAGAAGAGGTCATAGACACTATGCAGACTGCCCGTAGGCCTTCTACCAGGCGAGTTTACCAAGCCACCTGGGCGGCGTTCTGTGATTTCTGCCAGCAACGACAAGTTGATCCGCAAGGAGCTTCGCCCTTGATGGTTCTTTCGTTTTTGCAGGCGGGTCTGCAGAAAGGCCTGGCGCCAAACACGCTTCGTCGCCATGTTGCAGCCCTGTCGACCATACTGGTCAAGGATTACTACCGTCCTCTCACAAGGCATCCCTGGATCAGGGACTTTCTCCGAGGGGCCGCGAACATAAGGCCTCCCACGCTTCATCTTTTTCCGTCCTGGGATCTGTCACTGGTGTTGCACGCTTTGACAGGTCCCCCCTTTGAACCGTTACGTCAAATTTCTCTCAGGTTCCTTTCTATTAAGACCGCTTTTCTGGTGGCTATAACCTCGGCCAGGAGAGTGTCCGAAATCTCCGCATTGTCAACGCGGCAGGACCTCTGTCGATTTTACCCAGACAGGGTGGTACTACGGTTAGACCCGGTGTTTGTGCCGAAGGTCAGTTCCACCTTTCATAGATCCCAGGACATTGTGGTCCCAGATTTCTGTACGCACGGGACCCACCCTTCTGAGCTGCGGTGGCATAAACTGGATGTTAGACATGCGTTAAAAATATATATACGCAGGACTCAACCGTTCAGAGAGTCTGAGGCTCTCTTTGTGTCTTTTGCCAGTAGAACCTTGGGGAAGAAGGTCTCCTCTCAGACGTTTAGCCGTTGGTTGCGGGAGTGCATTTCTGAAGCTTATAATGCCAAGAATGCCTCTATTCCGCCAGGGATCACTGGACACTCAACCCGCAGTGCAGCCACGTCTTCGGCCTGGAGGACTCAGGCCTCACTGGAGGATATTTGTAGGGCGGCCACTTGGGCGGCCCCGTCCACGTTTATAAGACACTATAGGATTGATACGTATGCTTCTGCGGAGGCAGCCTTTGGGAGGAGAGTTCTGCAGGGGGTGTGTTCTTTTCCGATGCCCCTCGTCCAGCCTTCTCCCTCCCTCTAACTGTAACTTGGGCATATCCCATCCTGGACTCTCCTTGCAAGTGCATTGGAGAAGGACCGTTGAACTTACCTGAACGGTCTTCTCCAATGCACTGCAAGGAGAGTCCAGACCCGCCCGGCTTTGGGACCAGGGTCGTAGTTTATTTCTTTTTCTTGTTGGAGTTTTCTCCAGTGTGTAGATTTGGTGGTTCATTCTGCTCCTTCGTATTATTCAGACTGGAGGGCTAGGAGGGGCAGTGCCTGACTAATATCTAAATATTTAAATTGAACTCAGTCCCAGCCAATCAGGCTGAGAATAACCCATCCTGGACTCTCCTTGCAGTGCATCGAGAAGACCGTTCAGGTAAGTTCAACAGTCCTTTTCTTTCTCTTCTCTCTTTCTTTTTTACATAAAAATAACATGGAAAAAGGAAGAATAAACAAAGGTCTTTAGAGAAAAGGGGTATCTTTCTAAGACTTGCAATTCTTATTAAAATATAAGAAATGGGGTCCTTTTTAAAGTTCTCCTAGACCTAGAGAGATAAGAGACTTTGCAAAAAAACAAAACAAAAAACAACCACAAGCCTCCCTAAATTAAAAATTAAAAAAAAATTAAAAATAGATCCAAAGGGAGGGGAGTCCCCCCCAAAAAAGTCAAAACGCATGTGCGTGCGCACACACACACACACACAACTCCTCCCCCACAAAAAGAGGGAGAAGGGAAAACAAGAAAAAAACAGTGAAAAAGAAAAGGTAGAATGTATATACATCCAAAGTAAAAATCAAATGGAAGAAAAAAAAGAGTAATAGTGATTTATTTTCTTTCTCTTCTCTCTTTCTTTTTTACATAAAAATAACATGGAAAAAGGAAGAATAAACAAAGGTCTTTAGAGAAAAGGGGTATCTTTCTAAGACTTGCAATTCTTATTAAAATATAAGAAATGGGGTCCTTTTTAAAGTTCTCCTAGACCTAGAGAGATAAGAGACTTTGCACAACAGGTAATAGCAGAAAGGATTTTGTGGTGGTGGTGTGTGGAGACCAACTGTGTTCTATTGACTCTACCAAATTGTGAGAACTTTATTTAGAAATTACAGTTTATTTTATATGCTTCATAAATGATACAGTTGTATGTGCCTAAATACATCAAAGTAGCAAATTCAAAGAATTGTGTAGACCACAAGTGCCTCAGCTTTGAATAAACACAGCCAGCTCCTTAATTCAAACACACAACTTTGTTCATTTCCCTTGAAAATCATGGAAAGATACATGGCTTCTTTAAAAGAACTGACACCAGATACAGCAAATGGTCAGATCTAATGCATATTTGTTTCCTTCTGATTTAAATACTGTACACATTTATTGAATAGAAAAATTAAAATATGAAAAAGTTTACAGATTTCTTACCAATTGTATTTAGTGGCTTCTGTGCTGTTCAGGAATAATTTAATTACCGTAGCTAATAAGGATGCTACCCATTCCTTAGCTGGTCGCCTCTAACTGTGGCCACATTGTTCTTTGAACTTCCCAGTTCTATTTACAAAGAGTCATAAAGATTATCACCAGAGATTCAGGAAAGTAAGATCAAAGGGGGAGATAGCAAAGTTACAGTACAGTAGTACCTTGTGATACGAACCCCTCGTATTACAAACTTTTTGAGATATGAACCCGGGGTTCGGGATTTTTGTGCCTCTTCATATGAACTTTTTTCGCCTTACGAATCCACCGCTACGATAGCCGAACCCGGAAGTTTGGCAAAAGTTTGAGTTCGGCCGAGAAGCGCCGCTGCCCGGCTGTCAACTTTGCAGAAGAGCCGCGGAGCTGTCGGCCAGTCAGGAGGCTCAAACCTTTTCCGAACTTCCGGGTTCGGCGTTCAGGAGAACGCCGAGAAGCCCACCAGCTGTTTCAAAAGGTGACAGCTGGGCAGCGGCGCTTCTCGGCGGCCTCCTGAACCCTTACTTTTGCTGAACTTTTTGGGTTCGGCGTTCGTAAGAATGCTGAGAAGCGCCCGGCTGTTTCAAAAGGTGACAGCCGGGCAGCGCCCAGCGGAGCGCCGTTTTTGCATATATTTTTTCCTTGCATGCATTAATCCGTTTTACATTGTTTCCCGGAACCAATTAAGTTCGTAAGACGAGATATCACTGTATTTCTCTCACCTATTGGAACTGGCAGAGCAGAAGCGATTGAAACGGCAGCTTCACCAGAGAAAACAGCAAGAATGCAGGCAAAGAAAACAGTTTCCTTCCTTCCTAGTCACCTGTGCCAAATATACCGGGAATCCAAATGAGTGTACACATGGTTGTACTGCTGCTGACTCTGGCTGTAGCCCAGGGAGACATCCTGCTACCTGCGTGCAGGCAGGAAGGGCAGCAGTGTTTGTTAGGCAGAAGCGGTCGCAGTGGCTGTTCTTCCTCAGGCGGTGGGGTGGCTTCGACGGCAAAGTGTGGCAGGGAACCTTAGTCTACAGATTGCTTTCACCTTTCTGATTGGCGGTTGGTTCAATCTCCTGCAATACTGCCAATCAGCTTTCTGTTGCCACCCACTACGGCTGTTACCAACTCCTCTCCCAACTCCCTCCCCCCTCCCCTGGGTATGTCTGATGCAGCATTCGGAGTTTCCGGAGAGGAGTGGCATACAAATCTAATAAATAAATAAGATGCACCCAGTTTTTGACCCTCTTTTGGGGAGAAAAAAGGTGTTCCGAAAAATACGGTAGTTAATTTACTCTATTATGAAAAGTGTTCAATAGGGTTGATATTCCTGAAGGTGTCTGTAATTTGACAAACGATTTAGCTTTACTTGATAAGTGGTCAAAGCAGTGGAAACTGCAGTTTAATGTTTCCAAATGTAAAATAGTACACTTGGGGAAAAGGAATCCTCAATCTGAGTATTGTATTGGCAGTTCTGTATTAGCAAAAACTTCAGAAGAGAAGGATCAAGGATCACGGATCCACTGTTAGACCCCCTGCAATTTGCATACCGAGCAAATAGATCAACAGATGATGCTGTTAATATGGCTCTACACTACATCCTTCAACATTTTGAATCTCCAATGACCTATGCTAGGGTCCTCTTTGTGGACTTCAGTTCAGCATTCAATACCATCATACTGGACATTCTCTTAACCAAACTAAATCAGCTAGCGGTACCTGAACACACTTGTAAGTGGATCACAAGCTTCCTAACAGACAGGAAGCAGCAGGTGAAGCTAGGAAAAATCACATCAGATACATGTACAATTAGCACAGGTGCCCCCCGAGGCTGTGTACTCTCACCACTTCTCTTCTCTCTATACACTAATGACTGCATCTCAAACGATCCATCTGTTAAACTACTGAAGTTTGCAGATAATACAACATTGATCGGACTCATTCGAGACAATGATGAATCCGCATACAGACGGGAAGTTGAACAACTATCCTTGTGGTGTGACCAGAACAATCTAGAACTGAACACACTCAAAACCGTAGAAATGGTGGTAGACTTTAAGAGGAACCCTTCCACCTCTCACAATACTAGACAACACAGTATCAACAGTAGAGACCTTCAAATTTCTAGGTTCTATCAAATCTCAAGACCTAAAATGGTCACCTAACATCAAAAATATCAAAAAAGCACAACAAAGAATGTTCTTTCTGCGCCAGCTCAGGAAGCTCAAACTGCCCAAGGAGCTGCTGATACAGTTCTACAGAGGAATCATTGAGTCTGTCATCTGCACCTCTATAACTGTCTGGTTTGGTGCTGCAACCCAACAGGATCGACACAGACTTCAGAGGATAATCAGAACTGCAGAAAAAACAATTGCTGCCAACCTGCCTTCCATTGAGGACCTATATACTGCACGAGTCAAAAAGAGGGCGGGGAAAATATTTACTGACCTCTCATCCTGGACACAAATTGTTTCAACTCCTACCCTCAAAACGTCGCTACAGAGCACTGCGCACCAAGACAACTAGACACAAGAACAGGTTTTTTTCAGAACGCCATCACTCTACTAAACAAATAATTCCCTCAACACTGTCAGACTTTCTACTAAATCTGCACTTCTATTCTACTAGTTTTTCTCACCATTCCTTTCACCCATTTCCTCCTATGTTGACTGTATGACTGTAACTTGTTGCTTATATCCTAAGATTTTTATTAATATTGCTTCTTCATTGCTTATTTGACCCCTATGACAATCATTAAGTGTTGTACCACATGATTCTTGACAAATGTATATTTTATTTTATGTACGCTGAGAGCATATGCACCAAGACAAATTCCTTGTGTGTCCAATCACACTTGGCCAATAAAAATTCTATTCTATTTTATTCTATTTAGGGATAGTGATTTCTGACAGTCTCAAAATGGGTGCACAGTGTAGTCAGGCGGTAGGGAAAGCAAGTAGAATGCTTGGTTGCATAGCTAGAGATATAACAAGCAGCAAGAGGGAGATTGTGATCTCGCTGTATAGAGCACTGGTGAGACCACATTTGGAATACAGTGTTCAGTTCTGGAGACTTCACCTACAAAAAGATATTGATAAAATTGAACAGGTCCAAAGATGGGCTACAAAAATGGTGGAAGGTCTTAAGCATAAAACGTATCAGGAAAGACTTAATGAACTCAATCTGTATAGTCTGGAGGACATGATCGAAACATTTAAATATGTTAAAGGGAAGTGTTTTTAATAGGAAAGTGAACACAAGAACAAATGGGCACAATCTGAGGTTAAGTTGGGGGAAAGATCAAAAGCAATGTGAGAAAACATTATTTTACTGAAAGAGTAGTAGATGCTTGGAACAAACTTCCAGCAGAAGTGGTTGATAAATCCACAGTAACTGAATTTAAACATGCCTGGGATAAACATATATCCATCCTAAGATAAAATACAGGAAATAGTATAAGGGCAGACTAGATGGACCATGAGGTCTTTTTCTGCCATCAATCTTCCATGTTTCTATGTTGACTTACACCTTCCTTTGTTCTGAGTAATAAAATGTAAGTTCTGAAGTTACTAGAATTCATGTTAAAATCTGTGGTACTTTTTTGAACAGAACATGGAAAAGGGAGACTTAAAGAACTCTGAAATTCAGGAACAGTCTTCAATTAATTCAAATGAAGTTTCTTTCATCGTAAATAATATTCCTGAAAATATTTTCAGCATACCTACCTCTGAGATTTCATCAGATTCCCAGTCCAGGTAAATATTTGGGTTTTATTTATTATTTTGATATTTACTATTTTAAATTTGCTTTGTATATTTTATTCACATGGCTTAGTTGTATGAGTAAGCACCTTATGCATTTTTTATCCTATTCTCACACGATAAAAGGAAAACCCAAAAGGTTTTATAAACAGAAAAACAGAAACAGCTCCCTTTTTAAATGTCAAAGGGATTTTCTGGTACACACAAGGCACAGGTTAAATGCAATCAAATTGCTCACCCAATAACTGGGAAATTGAGTCCAATTCTAAAGTCCAGAGAGTCCACACACAATCTTGAACAGCACAAAAACCACAATCTTGACAAAACAATGAATCAGATAAACTGCCATGAGGCTAAAACACCAGGCTGCACTTTTATCTGTAGCACTAATTACAGCAGCCCTACCCAACCACAGGTGGCCTCATTTTCTCTTGTAATAATCCTTCAGTTGTTGTCTCCTATGCA
This sequence comes from Erythrolamprus reginae, assembly GCF_031021105.1. NCBI lineage: Eukaryota > Metazoa > Chordata > Lepidosauria > Squamata > Dipsadidae > Erythrolamprus > Erythrolamprus reginae. The sequence continues at coordinate 139,790,945 of NC_091952.1, forward strand.
TCACTCTATGCATGCGTGGATGTGACATTAATTCTTGTTCAGAATCCAGGGATGATACAGATGATTGATCTTCTCCTGGGCTGTCTGCCAAACTCCCCTCTTCCCTGTCACTCCACTCACGCTTCCTTGGTCGGAGGAGGTTTCGTCGGCAGATTCCATCGGGAGCAAAACGCCTGCGGCATGTGGATGTTTCCCCCACATCCACCTGCATATTCCTTGGGGCAGGAGCTGGGCCAGAGCTAACCACAACAATACTGTATTATATTATACTATATTATACAGTGGTACCTCTACTTAAGAATCCCTCTACTTAAGAACTTTTCTAGATAAGAACCATTTTTTTTAATTTTTTTGCCTCTTCTTAAGAACCATTTTCTACTTAAGAACCTGAGCCCGGAAAAATTTCCCAGGAAACTTGAGAGCGGCACGAAGGCCCGGCAAGTTTCCTGCTATTCCCCCTCGGTTTCTCTCTCTGGCGCAGTGTATGGGAGGCAGCCTCGTGGTGGGTGTATGGGAGGCAGTGCTCCTCCTCGCCGCCTCAGAGTCCCTCTTTTTTTTTTTAAAAAAAAAACACCTTAAAGTTTTAGAAATTTTTGATGCCCCTCACCTCACCTTCTTTCTTTGGCAGCGACTGTCCTCTTTTTCTTCCTCCTCCTCCTCCCACCCAAATTCCAAACTTTTATTTCTTTCCTAATGGTTTTGCACACATTATTTGCTCTCATGTTGATTCCTATGGGAAAAATTGCTTCTACTTACAAACTTTTCTACTTAAGAACCTGGTCACGGATCAAATTAAGTTCTTAAGTAGAGGTACCACTGTACTATATGATATAATATGATACAATACGATACGATGCTATGCTACATTATATTAATTATGTTATGTTTATTGATCAGTTTGACTTTGAAACTACTTCAAGCAAATTTATTTCAGTGAAAAATGCTTAACATTTGTTTGGCTTCCTCTTTTTCATGCTGCTTCTCTTCTACCATTTGCAGTTCTTCAAATACCTGAATTTCAAAAACATAAGTTTGCATATATTTCTTGCTAACATTTAGACCTCATTCAAATCTTGGATTTGAATTGAAATTGAAATGTAGATCTAAAAGCCAGACAAGTATTTCCCCCCGCCCACAAAAGTTTGGGTTTAACATATTTATAGTGTAATGTTATTTTTTGTGTCTAAATTGCATTCTAAATTTTTGGTTTGTTTCCTCTTCCCTTTAGTGCAATAGAAAATTCTAGTGCTGATATCCTTATAGTTAGCACTACTGAAGTTGAACAGTCAGAATCTGACTGTGATATAAATGAGGCACTTGAAACTGATTCTCAGACAGAGCCTTCCTCGCTTGTCACTTCCCCAGAGGGGTGAGTATTGAAATGATTTTTGTCACCTTAGTGGCAGTTCTATACTTTGTATTTTATATACTCATATGTTTATATAATAATTTATCACAATGTAGGAAATTGTTAATGACAAAGTAGCCGGAAATCTTTGTTTTGAATGTTTACATATTTTATAGCCTTGTAGGTCAGCATACAGAAAATATTTCTTCACAAAGGAAAGGGAAGATAACGAAATCAGAATTTGATCCCAAAATTTCTGCAAGTGAGCAAAAGACAGCTCCAAAGTCTGCTTTGAATGCTTCGGGTAACATAAGAACAGAGGTAACTAAACTTTTCCTCCCCCATTGAAACTATTCCAATGACCCCTTTTCTCTTGGATTTTATATTTAGGTTATTTCCAAATACTATTAAATATTATTTAATATTATAATAGTAATAATAATAGTATAATAATAATAGCATAATATATATTACTAAATAATATTTAGACTGCAAAGACCTCTGTTAAAAAAGAACCAATTTGTTTCTAAGTACTGCTCTCTGACTTTGAAAAATGTTATCAAGAATTTGAATTACACAAATTTACTAAGCTTTTCCAATCCATTTAAATAGCTACAGTTTAAAAGTGGAATACTATAGCTAACTAAAAATTTCAAATATATTCAAAGCAGTTTTTTGTAATTCACATTAAAATAATTATTCCACTTATTTATTTGTTTCACAGCTTTACTTTGTTTTTTATTGAAAATTAAGCAAGTTAACACTTCGTCTCATTTGAAAAACTAGCTTTATTTTAACTCTTCCTGCTTTAACTCCGGCATTAACTCTTCCTGCTTTATTTTATACTTTGTTTAAAAAAATTGTGGGGAAAATTGTTTTCTGGGTTGTAAAAACACGGAAAACAATAAAACAATGGTAAATACTGAAGAAAGTTGATGCTTTCAAATTGTGAGGCTTTTCCCCCCTCTAGTGCGGCGTTGGAGTTGTTGGCTGCCTCCTTTTCTTGCACGCGAGAGGAGAAAAAAGCCGGTGAGGTGGAGTGGGGGTGGATTCTTGCTTCATGTCTTCTCGACACCACCCCACCTCACCGGCTTTTTTCTCCTCTAGCATGGCGTTGGAGTTGTTGGCTGCCTCCTTTGCTTACAGGTTTTTTCCCCCTCTCGCGCACAAGAAAAGGAGCCAGCCAGCAACTCCAATGCCGCGCTAGAGGGGGAAAAAGCCAGTGAGGTGAGGTGGGGGTGGATTCTTGCTTCTGTCTTCTCGACACCCCCCACCCCACCTCACCGACTTTTTTCTTCTCTCGCAGGCAAGCAAGGGAGCCAGCAAACAACGCCACGCTAGAGGGGGAAAAAGCTGGTGAGGTGGGGTGTATGTGTGTGGATTCTTGCTTCTGTCTTCTAGACACCCCTCCACACCTCACCGGTTTTTTCTCCTCCACGCGTTGGAGTGGTTGGCTGGCTCCTTTTCTTGCGCGCGAGAGGGGAAAAAACCTGTAAGCAAAGGAGGCAGCCAACAACTCCAACGCCGCGCTAGAGGGGGGAAAAGCCAGTGAGGTGGGGTGGGGGGGTGTCGAGAAGACAGAAGCAAGAATCCACCCCCACTCCACCTCACCGGCTTTTTTCTCCTCTCACGCGCAAGCAAAGGAGCCAGCCAACAACTCCAACGTCGCACTAGAGGGGGAAAAAGCTGGTGAGGTGTGGGGGGGGGATTCTTGCTTCTGTCTTCTCGACATCCCCCCACCCCACCTCACTGGCTTTCCCCCCCTCTAGCGCGGCGTTGGAGTGGTTGGCTGGCTCCTTTTCTTGCACGTGAGAGGGGGAAAAAACTGTAAGCAAAGGAGGCAGCCAACAACTCCAATGCCACGCTAGAGGGGGAAAAACCGGTGCGGTGAGGTGGGGGGGGGGTGTCAAGAAGACAGAAGCAAGAATCCAGCACACCCACCTCACCGGTTTTTTCCCCCTCGCGCACAAGCTACCTCAGCCGGGAAGAGGCGCCAAAGCCAGCAATGCCTGCCAGGCTCCCTCGGGCGCCCTCTTGTGGTGACTTTTCAGTCACCCGAGTATAACCCGAGTTTGGGTTTTTCAGCCCATTTTTGGGGCTGAAAAACTCGACTTATACTCGAGTATATACGGTACTTTTAACTGAGAAGACTTTCTCTTTTATTTACATAAGCCATTTTCAGCTGTGACAGCACAGTAAAATAGCATTAACCAGGAAGAGGGAACTTTTGGTGTCCCAAATTCTAAAGGGACTTCTGGAAATACATTTTCTGTAGATTTTGCAGTAAGATTGCTAGTCTTTCTCCACATAAAAGTCTTAAGCGTGACTGAGGTTTATGAATTGTCTCTCAGTAGAGCATAATGAGCAATTCAACTTGAAAAGAAATAAATGTATTTTTATACTTTAAATCAAAAGTATTACATGAATAACATAAAAAAAATTCAAATTGGATATGCTCTGTTTTCTCTTTTATTGTAGTTTCTTGCCTGGATTCATTTAGGATAATGAGTTGATAAAATATTTGTTGGTATAGGACCATGATGGTGAACCTATGGTACGCGTGCCACAGGTGGCATGCGGAGCCATATCCGAGGGCACGCCAGACCTTGCTAGGTTTCAGCTCCAGAGCGCATGCACGCACTGGCCAGCTGATTTTCAGTCTTAGGAGAGGCAGTTTCGCCCTCCTGGCTTCAGGAAAGCTTCCCTGAAGCCCCAGAAGCAGCAAACAAAAAGAAAGGGAGGGGATGAGGAGGGTCTGTGAGGGAGGGGGAGCGCTGAAATTAAATTGCCACCTTTTTTCCGGTTGCAGCTAAAAAGCGGAGTTAAAAAGAAAGGGAGTGGGCGAGGAGTGCTTCCCTTCCCTCACAGAGCCCTCCTTGCCCCCTCCCCTTCTTTTTAACTCTGGCTTTTTAGCTGCAGCGTGGCCAGCCCAACGTTTGCAGAAACCCGGACGGCAGGATCTGGGTTGATTGAATCCACTGTAACTGCAGACAAGGTGAGGTGGGATTTCCGCGCCTGCTCTCATTTCTTGTTGGGATTGGAGGGTTGTTAATGTACCCACGTGAATTATACCCTTGCCCACAAGTGTCCGGGTGTTGAAAGGATGCTCAGGCACAGTGATATTTCACAAGCTCCCTTCTACTTTCTCTCTGATATCTGTTACCGTCTGGCATGATACATGCCTATCAGGTTAGCGGATAAAAACTTAACGTTATGTGTCTATTGAGGGCTGGTTTCTCTGAATGTCAAGCTTTTTGAATTTTCTACTTTCTGGTGATAACATACCTATGGGGTTGGGAGTGAAAAAAAAACCCAACACAACGCAAACTGGAAGTGCCGTTTTACCGAACTTCCAGTTTGTCAATTTGGTGATTTTTTTAACCTACCAGGCTTCAGAAAAGCCTGTGCACATGTGCAGGAGGATACCATGGGGGGGGGGGGGGGGGGTTGTGCATGCGCAGGGGGAGGGAAGGGGTGTGGGCACGCCATGCATGCTAGCCCCCCCACCCCCCGCCCTTTTGCACGCGAATCAAAAAAGTTCGCCATCACTGGTATAGGATATACAATTATTTAATAGTCTCTTTTGTTAAAATGAGCTATTTTCAAATACTTGTTCCAAATACAACTGGAAGCTCTGCAGAACAATAGACTTGCCAATTAACTGTTAGACCTAATGATAGCCTATATTTTAAACAATCAGTTCAGTATAAACTGATCATTTGTGTACGCATCACATTGCTTACATATGATCCTGATCTTTTGTTAATATCAACAAACCTTATATTTATTGTTTTGCTGCCTGGTATAGAGAAAAGCAGGAGAAATTGACCCTACTTCGGTAATAACCCCAAAGGACCCAGGAGATATTCCCACATTCGATGAATGGAAGAAGCAGGTTATGGAAGTGGAAAAAGTAAAGAGTGAGTTTAATTGTTTTTAAACAAAGTGAACAGAATTCTTATTTTAAAAGAAAACAGTTAAGGTTCATTCTTCATTGTGGGTGGAGCCAGCCTTCAGGATGGGTTGTTCTCATCCACTCAGAATGAGGATCGAGTCTGTTACTTTTTGCTAGATCAGTGCTCCTAGAATCCAGCTTCAACTTGGTCCTCAGACTGGGTGGATGTGGCTACCATTTATCCCTTCCTGAATCTTGGCTACATCAAAGGAATGCCTCTCTGTGAGTTTTTATTTGATTGATTGCTGGACTTTCGAATAAGTGCTATACCAGCTGGGCACTTGGCAGTAGAGCCTTGGCTTCTGCTGCAGTGCACAATTGCATCTCTAACATCAGGCCTTGTCCGGATTGACCCATGCCATCTTTGCTTGATCGTAAATACTTCAACATGGGTCCGGAGTTGGCCTCCCTCCTCACTGTCTTTCCAGTGATATGTTCCAGTAGTAGCCCTGCATTCTCCGACCACCATGCTGAGTGATTCGGAGGAGCTGTTGAGGCCCAAAGACGAAAGGACCGAACAAGCCCTTATTAAGGCCCATCAAGGAGCCGCTTGGCCAGTGAAGACATCTTTACCGGTTTCTTTCTTCATGTGCTCCTCATTGATCTGGCTTCTTATCCAAGAGCAGATTTCTACATCCAACATACAGGACCTAAAGAAGGTCTTTGCAGTACCTAGTTTGCAGCAGATGCTACCCTCCATGCCTCCTGGTTCGCCTCCAAGGCAATACTGGCATCCATGACCGCAAGGCATATGCACTGGCTTCATCAGTGGTCCATAGATATCCACCACAAGTGGCACCTGGCCACCGCCCCGTTTCAGGGACAACATCTGTTTGGTAATGGTTTGCACCCTATCCTCATTGAGTCTCGAGATAGAAGGAAGGTGCTACCATCTCTTTCCTGGAAGGGCAACTTCCACCAGTCCCCCTATTCCTGATGGCCCTTTCAGGCCTCTAACCAGGGTTTCAGCTTCTTCCAGCCCCAAGATAAGTCTGGATCTAGGCAGCATCAGCTGATGGAGAGATCCAGGTCGGGGAGGCAGTTCAAACAACCTTTCAGGGGAGGAGAGGGGTGCACTTTTCATCATTCCAGATAGGGTCTTTCCCAATCTTCTCATAGGGGTCGGCTTGCTCCCTTTGCCTCTGTGTGGGAACAAGCCATCCAGAATAGATGGCTACTGGAAACAGTTAGCCAGGGTCTTTCTCTGGAGTTTCTCTCCCTTCACCCAAGGTTTTTCAACTGATGTCCCAGAGTGCCCTCCAAGAAAAACCTTATGGATGAAGCGGTCCGGCACCTGCTGGACATTCGTGCCATCCAGCAGGTTCCCCTGGACCATCAGAGACAGGGGTACTATTCCACTGGGGGCATGGAGGCAATTTTAGACCTAAAGTGTCTGAACCGTTATATCAAATATAGATGGTTCAAGATGCATTCTATCCTGGGGTGTGTAAGGCAGAGCAATTTCCTGACTTCCTTGAACCTGACTGAGGCCTACCAGCATATACTGATTAACCATCTTCATCAGCAATACCTTTGATTCTGCTGTGCAGGTAGGCATTTCCAGTACAGGGATCTCCCTTTTGGCCTCTCCTCTGCCCCCAGAATTTTAACGAAGGTCCTGGCAGCGGTGGCAGCCCATCTCAGGTCCTTACCCGTGCACATCCATTGTTACCTGGATGATAGTCTAGTTCAGGTGTCCTCTGATCACCTTTCGAGGCGCCATCTCCAGGTAATCATTTCCATGCTCTGATGACACGGGTTTTCCAACACCTTGGAGGAGAGCCACCTCTTCCTGTCTATTTCCTTTCTTCACTTTGGAGCCATTATAGATACATTAGAATGTAGGGTTTCCCTTTCCCAGGAGAGACAGAACAGCATCAAGAATCTTGTTGCTCACATACAACTCGAGTGTAGGGTTTCCCTGGCCCTATTGTCCACTCTCCTGGGGATAATGATTTCTTGTATTTCCATCACCCCTTGGGCATGCTTACACTCTAGGGATCTTCAGTGGTTATTTTTGCCATTCCAGAAAGCAGACCATAGCACCTCAGCATCCAGAGTCCTAGTCCCTCCGGTAGTTTGCTGCTCCCTCTCCTGGTGACACTCTCCAGCAATCTTCAAGGGTTGCCTTTTCTGGGATCCAGACAGGGTGGTTGTCACCACAGACGCAAGTCTGACTGGCTGGGGGACCCACTTGCAAGGACAGATAGGACCGATGGTTTCAGCTGGAGTCCAGAGCCTCAATCAACTGGCTGGAAGTTTGGGCGGTATTGGTGGCCCTCAAACACTTTGAACGTCTCTTAGCCGGCTGTCAAATCCTAGTCCTAACAGACAATACTACCACCAAGGTCCATGTTAATCGGCAGGGTGGCACCCACTTGTGGACTCTGATGCAAGAGGTGCTCAGACTGGGCTGTGGACAGAGAGGCACCTACTGTCCCTTTCAGCAGACCATATCTCTAGGGTTTCAAATACCCAGGCGGACTGGCTCAGTCAGATAGAAGTGGACCTGCACCCATCCTTCTTCTGCAACATGAACCGCTTAAACTTTCCACAGGTCGACTTGTTCACAACCCCAGAGAACTCCCAGCCCCCAAGATTCTTCCCTCAATTTCCCTCCCAGGGAGCAGAAGGGGTGAATACCCCTTCTGATGGAGTATGGAGCAAAAACAAAGACAGAATTTGGAGGATAAATTAAAACAATTAGTATGTTTAGTATGAAATGAAGGCTGAAGGGAGGCATAAAAAGCGACCTTCCAATATTTCAAGGACAGTCATAGCTGAGATAAACTAAGTGGAAATTAGGACATACAGTGGTACCTTTACTTACGAACTTAAATTTAATTTACTTACGAACTTAATTCGTTCCGTGACCAGGTTCCAGTGACCAGTAGAAAAGTTTGTAAGAAGAAGCAATTTTTCCCATAGGAATCAATGTAAAAGCAAATAATGTGTGCGATTGGGGAAACCACAGGGAGGGTAGATGCCCTGTTTCCTCCTAGGAGATTCCTAGAGAGGCCCCACAGAGGCTTCTCCCTGCCTTTTCTGGTTATAGTTTTGGAGGCTCGGGTTTGTAAGTAGAAAATGGTTCTTGAGAAGAGGCAAAAAAATATTGAACACCCAGTTCTTATTTAGAAAAGTTCGTAAGTAGAGGCATTCTTAGGTAGAGGTACCACTGTAATCTGATTCTGGCTTGATGACTCTGTGTAATGGCAAGATAAAGAGAAGGCATTCAAATAAATAATAGGTATCAGTAATTTGTTCAGATTCTGATGTTACCACCCTTCCCTTGAAAATTACTGATTTATTTTAGAAAGATTTATGTACCATCATTTCTGAGTAAAGAATAAATACGTTTAGTACAATAAAATGTAAGAGTAGCATACAATGTTCCCTCGATTTTTGCGGGTTCAATCTTCGCGAATAGCCTATACCACGGTTTTAAAAAAAATATTAATTAAAAAATACTTTGCGGTTTTCCCCCCTATACCACGGTTTTTCCCACCCGATGACATCATATGTCATTGCCAAACTAATAATTTTTGCAAATAAATAACAAAAAAAAATAAATATTGTTAATAAATAATTATGTTTATAAATATCAGGATCACTAAGTGTCTTATTCAATGGTGAGTACCAGTAATAATGGTGATTAAATGGTTGTTAAGGGAATGGGAAATGGTAATTTAGGGGTTTAAAGTGTTAAGGGAAGGCTTGTGATACTGTTCATAGCCAAAAATGGTGTATTTACTTCCGCATCTCTACTTCGCGGAAATTCAACTTTCGCGGGCGGTCTCGGAACGCATCCCCCGTGGAAATCGAGGGAACACTGTATATGTTTCTTAAAAACAGACTTCTACAAAGTAATGAACTATGATACATTTAAACTTTTAAAGAAAAAAATCTATCCACCAGGAATTTGAATTAGTAGAAAACAGTGCTTCTGGGAACAGTTTTTATCCCCAGTATTTTCAGTGTTTTGTAAACTTCTGATGGGTACCCTATTACATAGGTGTCAAACTTGATCAAGTCACATGACATATTGCAATGTATTGCACCATTTTTGCCATTTTAGAGCCGAGGTAAGCATGGCCTGCATGTGACAAATATAGTCCATCGCCTGCCAGTTTGGCACCCCTGCCCTATTACTTATATCTCATGACTGAGCTTTTGCAATACCTTATGCTGCATAGTAGCTTTAAATAACAATTGAGATTTTATAAATCTTTTGATATCATCACTTCAGGTTATACCTGTTAAACCTAATATGGTGTTAACATGTAGTTAAAATAAAAGAGACTTCAGAATAATTACAGGTAGTTGATAATATGGTATGGTAATTACTGATGATAAATTATTAATATCGAAAAATGCTAATTTCTCCACTGCATCTGGAAGGAGAGTCCAACATGGATTATTTACCAATCCTATTGGTAGAGACTGAGTTAAAAATTTACATAATTATTAGGCACCGCCCCCACACTGCTCACATGAGCCCAGTTTTAAAAACTCAGTCCCAGTGTAGAGACATACTGAGTTTAGCTCTAAGAGCAATAAATGTTAGAAAATTGTTTTATACCTGTTTAATGTTTCTTTCTTTTGTCTCCTTACAGGACTGGAACGAAGAACAGGAAGACAGATGGGGTTGCTACCCTCCGCGGGCAGCAATCTCCAACGCTCTCCTCAGGGGTTTGCTTCCCTCCGAGGGAACTTCCCCGAAAAGGAGCACCCAGCCTGGGGTCCCTGACCTCCGTGGCCAGACCAGGGCTGTGAGCCGAAGGTGGGGGGGTCCGCCCCCCCCATTGGGAGGTTCAAAGGCGCTATCGGAGGAGAGGCTCCCGGAGGAAAGCGGAGCAGTGCCCATCAGCTGTTTGGCGGCTGGGAAAGCCGCCGCCGCCGCCAGGGACGCTGACGCGCCCGCCATGGCTGGAAAGCCCTCCCCCCCGCCGCTGCAGCCGCCGAAGAAGGGCTCGAGAAGCCGGGAAGGACGGCCCAGGACTTGGCAGGGGTGCGGCAAGGAGCGGCCAGAAGCCCACGAACGGCCGGTTACACCAACGGCCAGGCGAGCCGCGAGCGGCATGGGCAGCGCCATCTTGGGGCCACTTTGAGCGCGATTCCCCTTTTGGCGCTAACCGGATGCACTTCCGGCAGCTGCTTGGCGCGAGGAGGCCACAGACCTCAGAGCACAGGCGCAGAGCCTCTCGGGGTGAGACGCCATTTTTAAAGCAAATTTGGCTGACGAGGTTTTTTTCTTCCTGCCGAACGAGGAGTTTCTGGATCACCAGAGAGCCTAGAACGATGGAAGACCAGCCTGGCAGCGAGAAGCCTGCATCCCCGACCAGGCCAAAGGACAAGCCTAAAGGGAAGGCTAAAGATAAGTCAAAAGCATCGCAGTCCCCTGTCTCAGCCTCTTCACTCAAAGAGGCCGAGAAACGCATCAAGGCCTTAGAACAAAAGTTGGAAGCGGCCTTGCATAGCTCTCCCTCAGCGGTCCCTCTAACCCAGAGGCAGACCTTGACCCCAGAACCAATGACTCCATTATCGCCATTTGGCCTATCTGGGGCTAGGCATGAAGGGGACTGGTCAGCAGACCAGCATTATACAGCGATGCCACCTGTGGCCCCCTCACCAGCCTCCTCATGGACCAGACCTGGGTCAACTGGACACCCCAGGAGAGATCCACAGGGCCCCTCAGCCACATTCACGCCCACGGCGGCAGGACTGAGGACACAGGCGAATACATGGCAGGACATGCCACAGGATTTGCAGGAACTAATTGCAAACGTCTACTCGCAGGGCATAGCAACTGGAGCCAACCAGTATGCCCCACAGCCAGCACAAACAGCAAGAAACGTATGGTCAGCACCGCCCCCCTCGGGTTTGGGGTCCCTCTCCGAGGAACCATTGCTAGGAGAGGACAGTGAAAAGGAGTATGACCTGTCTGAGGATGAGGCACCCCCAGAACAACCGACTCCGGCAGGCTTGTTTAAGCCAACCCTGTTTAGGACTCTGCTATTTAAGGCCAAGCAGGTAATGAACCTACCTGGGATGGCTAAAGCAGCTGAGGAGGCGGGCAAGACCTCAACCACTCTCCTCAGGGAGCCCCAACCTGAGTCTGACCACTTTCCAGCATCCCACATATTTGTGGAAGGAGTCAAGAGACCATGGCAGTACCCAGCGGCGGCCCAGGGCCCGTCTAATCTGGAGCGGAAATTCTACACCTTCGATGAGGAGGTGGAAAAATTGCTCAAGTACCCGCCAATTGATGAACCAGTCGTGACCTTGGTCTCCAGCGCCTTGGTTCCCTCGGAGACAGGAGAAAAGCTGAAACCAGAGGAGAGAAAGGCGGAGACACTCCTGCGGAAGGCCCACCAGATGGCAAACTGGGGATTTCGAGCAGCAGCAGTGGCATCCTTCCTGAACAGAGCATCGATCCTGTGGCTCCAGGAGATGCAATCTCGGCTGGGACCAGAAGAGGGCAGGTTGCGCCAAGATCTGAGCAAGCTGCTGGCGGCAGCAGAATTCTCGGCAGACGCCACCTTGCACGCGGCAAAGTTCTCCAGCAGAGGGATGGCTACCACCTTATCGGCTCGTCGCCTCCTGTGGTTGAGGAACTGGCCAGCGGACCTGAAATCCAAGTGGCGATTGGCATCGGCCCCGTTCCAAGGTTCGACGCTTTTTGGCGACATCTTAAACAAGGTCCTTGTAGAGGACAAAGACAAGAGGAAAGTCCTTCCCAAGTCGGGCAGACGACAGGACCGGAGGTCCACCCCTTATACGAGGCGACAAACGCCACGTTGGGATAACTCCGCACACATGGCACAGCATCAACGACCTTTCAACCAGGGTCAGTTCACGCAACAAACCTTCAGAAGCGACCGGGGGTCGTTCCAGGACCGACCCAGGGGATACCAACAGTCCAGGCGGCCCTTTCGCGGGAGCAACCAAAGAGGCTTCCGCCGGTCCAAATGACTTGACCAACCAGCTGCCGATCGGGGGGAAGCTGCAGCACTTCAGTACCCCCTGGCGCAGCACTTCGTCCGACCAGTGGGTCCTTGCCACAGTGTCGGGAGGTCTACGTTTGGAGTTCATTGGACGTCCCCCCAATCGAGTTATACACTGTCTGATCATCCGAGATCCTCGGAAGAGGCAACAACTGCAAGAGGAAATTACACACCTGCTGGAGATCCAGGCCATAGAACCAGTACCGCCCCAGGAGAGGGGCAGAGGGTTCTATTCAAGAATCTTCATTGTTCCCAAGGCCTCAGGAGGTTGCAGGTTAATCCTCAACCTCAAGCAACTCAACATCTTCATCAAATACCGAAGATTTCATATGCACTCGTTGCAAACCATTCTCGCCTCAATCAGGTCTCGAGACCTTCTGACCTCCATCGATTTGAAAGAGACATACCTTCACGTGCCCATACATCCGGCACACCGGAAATACCTGTGCTTTTGCTCCGAGGGAGTGCACTACCAATACAGAGCTATGCCATTTGGCCTTTCTTCAGCTCCACGAACTTTCACAAAGCTTCTGGATGGTCTGACGGCCCACCTGCGTGGACACGCTATAAGGTTGATGGCATACCTGGACGACATCATTATATTGTCCAGGTCCCCGGCACAGGCGAGACAGGATTTGGTTCAGACCATACGAACGTTAGAAGGCCATGGCTTCACCAGAAACATGGAGAAAAGCCAACTGACACCCAGAACCAGGCTTCAACATCTGGGAGCCATTATAGACACTCAAACCAATACAGTGTCGCTTTCCCCAGAGAGGCTAGAGAACATCCAGCGCCTAATCGCCAGCCTCAACCATCACAGACGGATTCCACTGTCACTACTATCAAAGATTCTGGGAACTTTGGTGTCGGCCATAGGAATTGTTCCTTGGGCCAGGCACCATATCCGAACCTTGCAGTGGTTCCTACTACCAGCGCAAAGGTTAAAGGCGAGTCACTCTCACCGACAGGTCAAGCTGCCTCGGGGGGGTCAAGGAATCCCTAAAGTGGTGGACATCCCAGGCAATTCGCAAGGGATCGCCGTTCCACAGGCAGGACAAAGTCATCCTTACCACAGACGCCAGTCTTTATGGTTGGGGAGCACACATCGGCCACCACATGGCTCAGGACACATGGTCACCTGCAGACCTAGTCCCCATAAACATCAATTTCCTCGAACTCAGGGCGGTACACTTAGCTCTACGGACTTTCCTTCCGATTGTGCAGAACAGACACGTTTTAATCTTAACAGACAACGTGGCGACCAGAGCTCACTTGAACCACCAAGGGGGTATGAGGTCGCACCGCCTTATGGAAGAGTCAAACAAGCTGTTCAACTGGGCCGAAGCGCATCTAGCTTCCTTGTCTGTGGAACACATTGCTGGAGACATCAACACGCAGGCGGATTGGCTCAGCAGGACCACATTGGATCCGTCGGAGTGGAGACTAGATCCAGAAATATTCCAGCAGATGTCTCACAAGTTCGGGAAGCCCTCGGTAGACCTGTTCACGACTTGTCAGAACGCTCAGACGCCAAGGTTTTATTCGCGGTTTCCGGAACCGGGAGCAGAGGGTGTCAATGCCTTACTGACACCATGGCCACCCGGCTTGCTCTACGCGTTTCCTCCAGTGAGCCTGATTCCCAGAGTGGTGGAGAAGATTCTGAGGGAGCGAGCAGAGGTGCTGATGATAGCACCACACTGGCCACGCCGCCCGTGGTTCGCCGACCTGACAGCGATGTCCAGATCACCACCGTGGAGGATCCCGGACCAAGTCATCTCCCTCAGCCAAGGGGCCCTACAACATCCGGACCCCCAATGGCTACAACTAACCGTATGGCACTTGAGCGGCACAGACTGAGACATCTGGAGTTGCCGGAGAAGGTCATTGACACGATACAGGCCGCACGGCGTCTTTCCACTTCCAGGATTTACCAGGCATCGTGGGCGGCCTTTTGCAAATTCTGTGAGAAGGAAGGCAGAAATCCCAGGGATGCATCCATTGTTACGGTACTGGAATTTTTATAGGCAGGGATAGAACGGGGTTTGGCCCCTAATACCCTGAGGAGACAACTAGCGGCTCTTTCCACCATGGTCCAGACATCAGAAGCTCGATCACTAGCTCAACATCCACTAGTCAGAGACTTCATATGGGGTGCTGCAAACAAACACGCACCCCCGATTAGAAGGTTTCCATCTTGGGACCTCACACTGGTTCTTCAGCCGCTCACAAAACCACCCTTTGAGCCACTGAGGACGATCCCGATAAGGATTCTTTCCATAAAGACGGCTTTCTTAGTAGCAATCACGTCGGCACGCAGAGTTTCGGAACTCTCAGCCCTCTCAGTGAGGCCGGACCTATGTATTTTTCATCCGGACAGAGTGGTACTCCAGTTAGACCCCACCTTTATTCCAAAGGTGAACACACATTTCCATAGGAAACAGGAGTTGATCCTACCAAATTTCTGCACACATGGAAATCACCCTTCAGAGCTACGATGGCATAAAGTCGATGTCAGAAGGGCCCTGAAAATATATATCAGACGAACTGAATCACTCAGGAGATCGGAGAAATTGTTTGTCTCTTTTTCTCAACATCAAATGGGACTTGGAATTTCAGCCAAATCCATCAGCCGTTGGCTGAAGGACTGTATTACGGAAGCCTATGGAGCGGGAGGACACACCGCCCCAGCAGGACTAACGGCCCACTCAACCAGGAGCGCAGCCGCGTCAGCAGCTTGGACAACGCAAGCTTCCATAGACGATATTTGCAGAGCGGCTACCTGGGCAGCACCGTCTACGTTTATTAAACATTATAAGTTGGATTCGTTCGCATCAGCGGAGGCTGCATTTGGTAGACGTGTACTACAGAAAGTTTGTTCATCTCCAACGTCCCTTTCAAGACCTTCTCCCTCCCATGGGTCTTAGAACTTTGGCATATCCCATGTTGGACTCTCCTTCCAGATGCAGTGGAGAAGACCCGTTGTACCTACTTGAACGGTCTTCTCGATGCACTGGAAGGAGAGTCCAAACCCACCCGGCATGTTGAGTTCCAGGGTCGCCGGAGATGGGAAGTTACCGTTATGGTTGTAGCAATAAAAGTTGGTTATCCTCTTACATGGTTTTTTCGTTTTTAAAACTGGGCTCATGGGAGCAGTGTGGGGGCGGTGCCTAATAATTATGTAAATTTTTAACTCAGTCTCTACCAATAGGATTGGTAAATAACCCATGTTGGACTCTCCTTCCAGTGCATCGAGAAGACCGTTCAGGTAGGTACAACGGGTCTTTTATGAGTTACTTTAGCTTCAGAGTTTGGTAATAAAGATTTAAAATGTTTCATATTAATTATCTGGTACATTTTTGTCTGGTATGCAGGTCAGTCAATGCATCTTTCTTCCAATGGAGGTCAACATATTACCAAAAAAGTCCAAAAAAATAGAAATAATTATGCTTCAGTTGAATGTGGTGCCAAAATACTGGCAGCCAACCCAGAAGCAAAGGTAATAACATCTAACAATGCTATAGTTTATATTTTTAGAAAACTGCTGAATGTGGATTCATTTGTTTCTAATAAATATATTTAGCTGCAATCAAATTTGTAATACTTTATTGTACAACTAAGTCTAATTTTCAATCAACATTGTAAGATATTTCCACTGCTGCTTGTAGAATAAATCAGCTTGTCATTTGTCAGAAATAAAGAACAGCATTAGTTTCATTGAGAAGTGATAGTACAAGCAAAAAAAATCGATCTTAAACAACTTGCAAAGATTATTTTAATTTGAAATAAAACATAAAATTGTGCATACTTTGTAATTCTGCTATTAATTGTATCTGAATTTATATATATACATATGTATAATGATGCATTATCCCAAAAAATAATTAACTATTGTTCTGTCTGGGTGCCCCCAGACTTCAGCACCAACTGAAAAAAGCAGCCAGACACGCTGGTAAAACGCAAAGTCACTTTATATTTTTGAACACAAACACAGAGAAAAAACTGTTCTTACACACTGGGATGCTATGAGGCTTCACAGAAGAGTCACGACAGCCAGACAATACAACAGGCTTCTTGCTGGCACACCCACCACTGTAGAGAATAAGACCCACGCCTCCCCCAAGGTTTCAGCCTTCAAGGCCACAAGCCAGAATCAGAGACACCAAGGATTGCAGCAAGGTCACAGGACTCCCAAAAGATAATTCTCCACAATACAGGAAGGGCGGGCCTGCCTTTTCAGCCTTTCTGGGGAGAACCACACCCAAACCCAGCTGTTGCCTATTAGGGATGGTAATACCTGGCTAATTGTCCCCTTCGTTGTGCTGCTCTTCTCTGCCTGAGATCGATGATGGCTTGTGCGTTCTCATCTAAGGACTCCAGGCTACTCGCTGGGGAGAGCTCCACCCCGGGGGCCTCAGGCTGTTCTGCCTCTTCCTCGGCCTGCAATTCCTCCTCCCCGTCTGCCTGTTCCTCCTCCTCCTCCTCCTGTTCCTCATCCTCCTCCTCTGAGCATGGAACCGGCAGAATGCCAGCCGTTCTCTGAGGAGCCTCAGACTGAATCACAACAACTATGTTACAGTTTCTGCTAATGCATTATGTTTTCATTTTTAATAGAGTACATCAGCAATATTAATAGAAAATATGGACCTCTATATGCTAAATCCATGCAGTACTAAAATCTGGTAAGTGCATTTTCAGTAAAGTAACTATCGAGTGAAGAATTTATTTTGTAAAAGTAAAAGAAGATTTCAAGAAACAGTGCTAGACATCATAAATACAATATACATGATTCATTATTGATATATTTTTCGGTGTATAAGACGCACCTAGATTTTAGAGGAGAAAAACAAGGAAAAAAGTATTCTGAACCAAATGGTGTAGTATTATATTGTTTAATAAAATACCAGTGTAGCAGAATACTTTTTACAACCATGTATACTTTTTAAAACAATGTATACTTTTTAAAACTATGGACACTTTTTACAAACTTCAAACTTGACAGCTTCAAGACTTGTAGACTTCAACTCCCAGAATTCCTCCACCAGCCATGCTACCTTAGGAATGGGAGTTGAAGTCCCCAAGGCTTAATCTTGCCAGCTTTGAAGACCCTTGCACTCCTAATCCCTAACTCTTAATTATTGTATGCTGTCTTGTTATTGCTGTTAGCCGCCCCGAGTCTTCGGAGAGGGGCGGCATACAAATCCAGTAAGTAAGTAAGTAAGTAAGTAAGTAAGTAAGTAAGTAAGTAAGTAAGTAAGTAAGTAAGTAAGTAAATAAATAAATAAATAAATAAATAAATAAATAAATAACTCAGGGGTCTTCAAACTTGACAGTTTTAACACTAGTGGACTTCAACTCCCAGAATTCCTCCATTAGTCAGGCTTCTCCTGAGCCAGGATGGAGCCGAACCCCCTCCTGCAGGGCCGCCCAGCAGGCCTCCTCCAAAGGCCTGCTGGGCACAGAGCGCCGAAGGGACACCCGCCCGCTTCTCTGTAGCTGCGTTCCTCCCCACCGGTTCCTAGTTTTATAGCCGGTTGAGCAGGATTGATTCCTCTCCTGCGCGCCACGCTCTGGGTTTCTTCGATCTCTCTCTGGCTGAGTTCTGCCCTATGGCTCCAGTTTCAGCCACTGCTAAAGGGACCCACAAGATGGAAACACAGGGGCTGCCTGCTGCTGTGGAGGCGGCCCAACCTGAGCTTGCCACCCAACAATACGGCGCCAGAGGGGATGACCGCTCTGCCCCTTCAGGGCCTGTTCACCGACCTCTTCAGCATTGCGATTTGGTGGCGGGGCATGGACGTGACATTCCCGGTGCTGCTGCTGCTCAACTGTCTTGTAGCAACCATTTGAAATTACAGTGGTGTTAAGAAAAATAACTTTGTGACTAAAGTGCATACTTATGTACTTTGCAGTACCTTTCAGTCACCTGTTTGCTATTACAATCAGTTCCTACTCATTGTCCTGTTCCTGACACATTTTTCTCCTTCTCGCAGAGAGATTGGATTAGATTAGATTAGATTAGATTTATTGGATTTATATGCCGCCCCTCTCTGCAGACTTGGGGCGGCTCACAACAATAGCAAAAAACAGTACATAGTGACAAATCCAATGCCCACCAATCCAATTACAATTTTAAGTTAAGAAATTCATAAAACAATCCCAATATATATAAAAAACAAGCACACAATCAATCAAACAGCAAAACAACATGGGCAAGGGGGAGATGTTTTAGTTACCCCATGCCTGACGGCAGAGGTGGGTTTTAAGGAGTTTACGAAAGGCAAGGAGGGGGGGGCAATCCTAATCTCAGGGGGGAGCTGGTTCCAGAGGGTCGGAGCCACCACAGAGAAGGCTCTTCCCCTGGGTCCCGCCAGACAATATTGAGGAAGATATTTCAAGAGGGTAAACAGACACACAATGACAGGAATACTCTAGTGCTGGCTGCTTGCCTAGCCCTAGCATGCTCAAGGATGTTGCGAGCTTGCTGTGCAGACATTTCTTTAAGTGTGTATACTCTATTGTGTGCCTTCTTATTCTCTGATAAATACTGTTGTCATCCAAAAATATATGTAACTATGAACATTTATTGCATTCTGTCTGATTATTACCCTAGAAAGAAACTCCATAGGATGGGGGAATAGGGGAAAAACAGCTTATGTAAAATCATAAGCACAACTTTTGATTGCATCTATTAGTTTAGTCATTCTAATATCTTCACTTAGCATGTTTTTTCTCTCCTCTAGTACTTTTATCTCCTCTGGTACTTCACGTTTTTGAAATATTGTTGTATTTTCTCTTTTATATTACAATCATATTTTTGTATAGATTTTAATAAAAATCATAGGTAATACAGTAATATCTCGTCTTACGAACTTAATTGGTTCCGGGATGAGGTTCGTAAGGTGAAAAGTTCGTAAGATAAAACAATGTTTCCCATAGGAATCAATGGAAAAGCGAATAATGCGTGCAAGCCCAAAACTCACCCCTTTTGCCCATTACTGCCGGCATTCGGATCCTTGTTTGGGGGGTGGGGGTGGCGATGGGGGGGCTGACGTGACATTCCCGGCGCTGCTGCTGCTTCTCAAAGGGAAACTGCCGCCACCGCCACTATCCTCTTGTCCTGGCCAGAGGGATGGAATCCGCCGGGACATGGCAGCCCCACCCCTTGGGAGGGCGGGGCTGGAGCAGAGAGGCGGCTGCGAAGGGGCTTGCTCAGGAAAGCGCTCCCAGCGAAGGGGCTGTGGGAGGGGTTTCTCCTAGCGCTTTGGGAATGCCTGCCCGGCCCTCTCGCAGCCCCTTTGCTGGGAGCGCTTTCGTCCAGGGCTGTCAGCAAAGGGGCTGCAAGAGAGGCGGGGCAGGCATTCCCGAAGCGCTCGGAGAAATCGCTCTTGCAGCCATTTCACTGGGAGTGCTTTCACTGAGAACTTTGGGAACGCCTGCCCCGTCTCTCCTGCAGCCTTTTTGCTGACAGCCTTGGATGAAAGCACTCCCAATGAAAAGGCTGCAAGAGGGGCGGGGCAGGCATTCTGGAAGCGCTCGGCGAAAGCACTCCCAGTGAAGCGGCTGCGAGAGCGCTTTCTCCGAGCGCTTTGGGAATGTCTGCCCCGCCTCTCCTGCAGCCCCTTTGCTGACAGCCCTGGACGAAAGCACTCCTAGCACAGGGGCTGCGAGAGGGGCAGGGTGGGCGTTCTCGAAGCGCTCAGTGAAAGTGCTCCCAGCAAGGCGGCTGTGAGACTGCTTTCTCCGAGCGCTTTGGGAACGCCTGCCCTGCCCCTCCTGCAGCCCCTCCTGGACGAAAGCTCTCCCAGCAAAGGGGCTGCGAATGGGGCAGGGCAGGCGTTCCCGAAGCGCTCGGAGAAAGTGCTCTTGCAGCCGCTTCACTGATCCAGGTTCCACTTTTTCCACCACGGTAACCCCAGGACCATGGGTTTGGTCATCTAAGGGACTACAATGAGGTGAATAGTCATTACATGGGTTCCAGCTTTGATCTTTGCTGGTCAGGCAGGTTGCTTGCACTTTGCCAGTTATTGAGCCATCCAACTGGAAAAATGCCATAGGCTGTCTCAGTTTTTTCAGTCTCATCTCTAGCCTTTCTGCTTTCTGGGAGCAAATCAAATACCTCATGCGCCCTGAGTCCAATAGGGCAATGAGAACCACCACCACCATCCTTACTCCCGAGGAGAACACCAGAATCTCCATCCTAGCCATCATAGGGATGATGGTGCCACTTATTATCGTGTCATTTTCCCCTTCACTGTTTACTCTTGTAGAAGACTCTTCCTTGCTGGACTGAGAACTCCCCAGCCTCCTGCCCCATGTGTGCCTTCTCCTTAAACTTCATTAGGGGAGGTTCTTTTGGGCTGGTTTGGAGTGGGAGGAGTGTATTTCAGTTACAGTGCGGGACACTTGGCTGCTCAGTGGCCCTCCTTTCCACAGTGGAAGCAAGCTCCTGGGCTTTAGCGAGGTTTCCTCCCGACTATGGGCGCAGCCCCCCTATTCCTTCTAGGAGCTGATCACTTCTCAGCCACTCAGTAATGTCAGGTTTCTTGGACAGGGTGATCGCTGTACTCCATGAAATCAATTTCTACTTAAATAGCCACTTGGTACCATGCCCCCAAATTGCGTGGCACCTCTTGATAGGCAGCTGTGGTACTTATATACCACTTAACAGTGTATTACAGCCCTTTCTAAGTGGTTTACAGAGTCAGCATATTGCCCCCAACAATCTGAGTCCTCATTTTACCAACCTTGGAAGGCTGAGCCAACCTTGAGCTTGATGAAATTCAAACTGTCAAATTGCAAGCAGCTAGCAGTCAGCAGAAGTAGCTTGCAGTCGTGTGTCCAACTACTGCATCACCAGAACTCATATAGCTCCTTGTTTAGTCCCTCTAGGAACTGGTAAACCAGCATGTGCTTAGACCAATCTTTTAGGTGGCCAGCCAGGCTGTACAAGTCTTGGGTCTCCTTACCTCCGTTTCAGCTCCCCATACATTCTAATTATCCCTCCACCTTCCTTCTCCCTTAATCTCTGTTGTTAGGTTGCGAGTAAAGGAGCATTACAAATCAGAACATTTTAATCTTGCTACATCATTGACATTGTTAATGTTCCAAAAATTCCTCAATTCTTCTTGAGAATTGGAGCTCCTTCCCACTTGAGGAGGCCTATCATCTGACAATATTACACTTTGGATGATCTTGCTGGAAAAAATTAGCGTATAATCCTGGTATTTTTCAGTCTAAGAATCTGCCTGTAGTGATGAGGCAGTCCTTGGAAATGCCATAAATGTGTTACTCTTTCAATTCAAGAACACATCTTAAGGTTATTTTCCAATCCAGGTATTTAAAATTTCCTATTGTTAAGATTTGGGAAAGCTGTAACTGGCTTTATCTTTATTCAGAATTCTTTAATGTACCTATCCAGACTATGTTTTGAATAGTATTGCAGTAGTCTTAGCTCTGCAGTCCCATAATCACTTTTACGAGAGAAAAAGAGTTTATTTGAAAACATGTGTGCTCTTTATAGAATACATGCATCTCCTTGATATATTTGGCAGTGAAGAGAATGAAGAAACAGTATGGCAGTTAAAATGTTCCCAAGATAATCTTATATATGATAAATTGTTATTAAGCCTTATTTTGCACAGTGATTTTTATTGTATTGCTGATGCTTTCTTTGTATGTTAAGCAATGACTTGAGAATTTTTTCATATTATTTTGAAGTACATTTCTGGGATCAATTGCCATAAAATGATTATTGGCTCAGTCAATAGTTTTACCTGTTTTTTGAGAAATAGCTTTGAATATGTAGTTCATAATATAATTTTTAATTGGTCCTAAAGGTTTGTTGTTGAATTGTGTGAACCCATACAAGTAAAACAGCTGGATATTGCTAATCATGAGTTATTCTCATCCACTCCCAAGGATTTTCTGGTGTCTATCAGTGACAGGTATGTCTCACAATAAGAATACAATTGTAGAATTTGTCACAAAGTTTACTGAAACTGAAAGTAATTTTCAGTATCTGTGATTTCATAATTTTTACAATGTTTATGATTTTAGCAGATAAATCTAGCATGCTTATTTAAAGTTTAATATTCAGACATATTTTTTAACAAATTCTCATGTACAATTCTTTTCTTTGTAGAAAAAAATTGAATCCTTAACTTTACAAGTTTTTGTTATGGTTACACTGGACTGCTTTTTAAAAAGAATAAATTTTGGCTTACAAGCTTTCCATTTTTAAGTGCTTTCCATTTTAATTTCACATAATTATATCAGATGTGGCCTGCCTTCAACATAAGGAAAATGCCAATAGAAAATACTAATGAGTAATTTTAATGCAACAACAATACCTGGAGAATAAGTGACTGGTCTATAGGGAAGTGGTGAAAGAAATAATAGAGGCGGTAGAGTAGTAGATTTTGCTGAAGGACAGGAACTGGATTTACAAGAAAAAAACCTAGCAGAAAATAGATATGGAAGAGTGTCTGGGATGGACAAGCAAAATTGACTATATCATGTCAAGTGATAAAACCATATTCTGCAATGGTCATCCTTGAATACAGCTCATCTGTCTGGAACCCATACCACATCTCGGATATCAACACCCTTGAAAATGTCCAAAGATATTTCACCATAAGAGCCTCCTCCACTCGAAACAGAATACCCTACGAAAATAGACTAACAATCCTGGGTATAGAAAGCTTAGAACTACGGTGCCTAAAACACGATTTAAGTATTGCCCACAAGATCATATGCTGCAACGTCCTACCAGTCAATGACTACTTCAGCTTCAACCGCAACAACACAAGAGCACGCAACAGACTCAAACTTAATATTAACCGCTCCAAATTTGACTGTAAAAAATATGACTTTAACAATCAAGTTGTCAAAGCATGGAACTCATTACTGGACTCAATAGTGTCAACCCCTAACCCCCAACATTTCTCCCTTAGACTATCCACGATTGACCTCTCCAGGTTTCTAAGCGTACATAAGTGCACTAGTGTGCCTTTCGTCCCCTGTCCAATTGTCTTTCCTTTATCTCATATATTATATATATTTTCTTCCTTTCATATATCTTCTCTATTTTTACATACTATCTTTATATATATTACTTCATGTCTATTCTCTTCCATATGTATTGTGTATTGGACAAATGAATAAATAAAATAAAAATAAAAAATCATTTTAACATTGGAAGCGACAATAGAATGGTACAAGCTAAAGTGAGGATAGATGGTTAAAAGGAGCATATGAAAATGATAAAGATGTCACAAAAAATAAAAATAAAATAAAGAGTGATAAGCTTTTAGAGGAGAACAGGAATTTTGAGATTAATCTGTTAAATATCTTTTCTCTTGCAAGATTTGGAAGAGATGAATATTATGGATCAAAATGAACAAATAGTGAAAAACATCCTTAAATCTGCTATATTTATAACACCGCTGGAAAAGATTTTTGTACAGTCTATTGATGTTGATGTTAACTATTGATTTAATGAACAAACGATGAACAATTTAATAAAAGTTTCAGTAATAAACTGGAGTACATTGAACTTTGTGGGACCATAAGAAAATGTCTCCAAGAAGAAATGCAGCACTGTAATGTGAAGCTTGTGAAAAAGGCAACTGAAGAAACCAAAGGGATTAATAAAATGCAAGCTTACAAGACAGAAGGTTTTTGCATTAAAATATGAAGATGGCTCTCTGTAGAACAAGACTGGAAATGCTAGAAATAATCGAAAAATTTTATTCAGAACTATACACAGATTAAGATCACTCAAAAGTAACAACACCCATAAAAGAGGAAATTCCAGCTATTGTAGTAGAGGAAGTATCAAGTGCCATAAAACGAGTGAAAAATAGCAAACCTTGAGGAAATGACTATATTACAGTTGAAATACTGAAAGCTGGTGGTTACATTTTACACAGGATACTAACAGAAGTATACTTCAGAAGTCTCAGAGAAGAAAAAATACCAGATGCATGAAAAAATGCTGAAGTGATTCTTATTCAGAAATAAGATCCTGAGCTCTGTTAAAGGGCCTCTGCAACCAATAATGGAGACCAGGGGCAATGTTCAAAATAGATACCAGAGTGATGTCGGCAAGACAAGGCAGGTGTCAGGGTATATGAAGCCTGGTAAGTAGAGCAGCTCTACCCCATCCCCACCCTAGCTTAAATTTTTACCCGTGTTCCTTCCCCTCCCCCTGCACTCTGAAGTGGTTGGGGTCTTAACTAGGGCTTTGGGGGATAGGGCACATGTGTAAAAATAAAAGCTTTAGCGGTAGGCCGTATTTTTTGAAAAACATTAGGAAAAATAATATTGAGAACATTAAATGATGCAAGCCAAATGAGTAGCCAGGGTTCAGAAGTGGCTGCAGCACAATGGAACACATCCAGGTTGTTTAGCAAATCATTGAAAGGTACAACAAGTATATCATGCCTCTGTGTGTGGTTGTCATTGACTACGAAAAGTCATTTGACATAGTATTCCAGCAAGCAATAATTAATGCATTGCTCAACCAAGGTGTAGACACTGCTTATATAAACTTACTATAATCAATATATGAAAAAACAATGGCGACAATTTGCCTTAATGATCTTAAAGTGGAAATCAACATAGAGTTAGATATATAACAAGGTGATACAATATCACCTATCCTTTTGTTAGCCCTACCTTGAAGAAGTACTTCACAAACTAGATTTGACAAAAGAGGGAATAAAAATCAGTGGTGCCTATTTAAGCCACTTAAGATTGCAGATGATGTTGTTCTCTTCTCATAAGACTCAGAGGAGCTACAAAGACACATACAAGAGCTGCATAAAGGAGGAGAACCATTTGGTTTAAAAAATTAACCTGAAAAAGATCCAGGTTATGTTTAATAAATTCACCAAAGAAAGAAAGAAAATTATATCTGGAGAAGAACTAGATGTAGTCGACCACTATATATCCCTTGGCAGACAGATCCCAATGGAAAGTGATACAACAAAGGAAATTGAATGGCATATTAAACGTGGTTGGCAGGCATTCAACAAACTAAGTTCAAGAACCTATGCCTGAAGAGAAAAGTTTTGATCAATGTGTGCTCTAACTTATGCCAGTGAAACATGGACATTAACCTCACAATCTATACAAAAACTATAAGTGGCTCAAAAAGCCATGGACAGATATATGCTTGGCATTACAAGACAAGCACATGGATTAGAGAACAAACAAAAGTAAATAATATCAACAAGAAAGTAAAAGAATTGAAATGGAAATGGGCTGGTCATATAGCAAGAAGATCCAATGGCAGGTAGACCAAGTCAGCCATACAACGGATCTCACTTGGTAAAAAGTATTCATGAAAGAGACCTAAAACAAAATGGATCAATGATATTAGCAAGTATTTGCCCAATTGGCAAAAGAAATTTCAGGACTGTATTGGTTGAAAACATGTGGAAGAGGCCTTCATCCTGCATTGGATAGACAATGGCAAAAATGATTATGATTTCATATGTAACGTAGCAAGCAGTGTATAATATTAAGAAGTATCTTATTTGCTATTTATCCTGGTGCTTTCTGATTCTTTTATGCATTGTTTTCCTAGATATCCAACAAGTAAGTGGGTCAAGCTTGGTACTTTTCATGCCAGAGATGAAAGAAATGTCCAGAGTTTTCCTCTGGATGAACAGATGTATGCCAAATATGCAAAGGTAATTTATTTTGGGGGATTGCAATTTTCTCATTAAAATAGACAAAGAGAAATTATATTATTGGACCCCATAACTACCAAGTGGTGTGAGGCAATATATGTTGGGCTACTGTTATGCTTGTAGACAATAAATACATGCATGCATTTAAGCATAATTACAATTGTCCGAAGAGGAAAGATGAAGTAAACCATAGAAGGGACCATTTAGATTAGGGATATCAACTGGATTTCGTTGAAGACTAAATCATTGTAGTTCTCTGCAGGCCGGGGGTGGAGGTAAGAGAAGGGATAGAAGCCTCCTGCAGCACCCTGCTGGCCAAAATTGGGTGCTGGGGTCCCACGTGTGGTCTACCCGCATCCTGCAGCATTTTGCCAACCAAAATGGCAAAATTTGGCTGCCAGAGGGAGCATGGGCTGGTACTTCACTATTTCCCGGCCAGCCTGGCAGGCCAGATTTAAGCACCTTGTGGGCTGGATTCTGCCTGCGCGCCTTGAGTTTGACACCCTTGATTTAGATCATCATATAAATCTCCCACAGTAATTGTTTTTATAGTATGTTTATTATGTTTCTAGTTTATAGGCGTATACCGTAGTTTATACTATATCTATGATTCTAGTAGTCTTGATGGACAGCTGTTCAAATTCTGCTTATTTACGCAAAAAATGAGCATTTATCATCCATCAGTAGATTTCTTCTTAATCTCTTCCTATTACCCGTTCTTTTTTTCATACTCTGATAA
The DNA here is from genome assembly GCF_031021105.1 of Erythrolamprus reginae. Taxonomy (NCBI): domain Eukaryota; kingdom Metazoa; phylum Chordata; class Lepidosauria; order Squamata; family Dipsadidae; genus Erythrolamprus; species Erythrolamprus reginae. Next base: position 139,817,691 of record NC_091952.1, read on the forward strand.
TTGCTTTTCTGTGACTTGAACACAGATCATTCACTCTCAGTTCTTAGAAACCTGTATTTGAATGCTAAATGTATACTGCATGTGCTGTGTGAATATATATGGGCCCTGTATTCAAAATACAGGGCTAAAACTTAGTCATGCTTATTGATGATTGCAAAGGAGATTTGAGTGGCGGGGAGAGAAGAGGAGTTGGTGACTAATTGGTCCACTGTCAGTGTTCAGTGCCATCTATTATAGTATCCTGAGCCGTCTGTATTCAGCAGCTGGATTTGTACTCTTATAACAATATCTGAGGCTGGGAAGATCTGTATGGGTTAAGGCTCATTCCTGGCACAGTAGAATGACTGTTCCTATGGAAGCCATCATTCTCTGGTGGAATACTACTTTTGACCTCCTATTATGGCTTTCTTAGTCTTGGAGTCATGTCATCTACGATACCAGGCAGAATAAAAGCGAATAAAAGAAGAGTCTTTGGGTAGTTGTGGCCACTCCTTGAAAAGAAGGCTTAGTTGATTGTCACTCATTCCCTGTGTTCTCTTGCTAGATTACTACAAAGTTCATTAACACTTGACTAGCTTCTTACAAAGCTCATTACATGGGACTGCCACAAAAAAATACTTGGAAACTAATCTGGTCCAAAAGTACTGTTGGCTTACCTGAATGGTTTTCTCTGTGTGTTGCATGGAGAGTTCAACATGGGTTCAACTCTAGTCGATTGCTAGGGACTGAATTTAATTTATTCAAATTGAATAGTGCCCTCTAGCTGCATAGCAGGTCAGTTTTAAACAAAGGTATAGAAAGTAAAGGTCAGTCAAGTCAAGTCCTCAGAGAGGGGCGGCATACAAATCCAATTAATAAATAATCAATAAAATAATAAGTAAAGAATATGTCCAAATGAGTATGCGACCCTGGGCTTTATAAGGCAGGATGGGTACTTCTCCAGTGTGCTGCTAAGGAGAGTCCAACATGGGATACACTGCCACGCTTTAATTTGCTGTAGGAGCTGCTCAGCGGAAGCGGGAGCAGTGGAAGCGCTGGGGGCTGTAAGAGAGAAAGAGAAAGAAAGGGAGAGAGAGAAAAGGAGGGAGGAAGAGAGAGAGAGAGGGAAGGAAGGAGAGGGAGAAAGAGGGAGGAAGGAAGGAAGGGAGAGAGAGAGAAATAGAGAAAAACAGAGGAAGGAAGGAACAGAAAAAGAGAGAAAGAAAGGGAGGGAGGGAGAGAAAGAGGGAGGGAGGGAGAAAGAGAGAAATAGAAAGGGATGGAGAGAGAGAAAGAGGGAAAGGAGGGAGGGAGGAAGAGAGAATAAAGAGAGGGAGAGGGAGCAAATGGGGAAGAGAGAGAAAGAGGAAGGAAGGGGGAGAGAGAAAGAGAGAGAGAAAAACAGGAAGGAAGGAACAGAGAAAGAAAGAGAGAAAGAAAGAAAGAGGGAGGGAGAGAGAGAGAAAGGGAGGGAGGGTGGTAGAAATAGAGAGAAAGGGTGGGAGAGAGAAGGAGAGAAATAGAGAGAAAGTGAGGGAGGGAAGAAGAGAAAGAGAAAGAGGTAGGAAGGAAGAGAGAGAGAGAGCAAAATCTAGTTTGAAACTAGCTCAACTATTTAAATGGCATTTTGAGACTTAGCAGAGTTGTCATCTGATTATCTGCTATTCAGGCTTTTTGTAGAGGATTTACAAGGCCATGTATGTAACCAAAAGCAAATTGGTCATGTTTAATGTTTCTATGTAGGATAATGACAAATTTCCTACTAATTGTATTGTAAATGTATTGTACAGATGTCAGATTTTCTGTTTTTTAAAAAAAATCAGCAACTTATTTCTGAACAAATGTTTTAAAGTATGGCTTTTTCTAATTGAATATTGTATTTTTTTAAGTCTCATTGAAGGCGCTTTTAATTGCTGCTAAATGATGTTGCTTTTGTTTTTGCAAAAAAAAAAAAAAAAGCAAAACAACCTCCTTAAGGTGCAAGTCAGCTGAAAGTCCAAGAGAGACTGAAAGTAGATAATTCATTAACAATCAAGGCATGTCAAACCCATCTGTGTTGGAACTATACGGTATAGTTGAGTCTGTTTCCTGAACTGGAGCACGTGGATACTAGATGTAGAAGTTGTTTGTGGTTATTCTCAGTTTCTGGAAGAGATGTCTCTTGTGGCTTGTACAGATATTTTAAAATGTGAAACACTTTCTAACTGCCTTGTATAACAACAGAATTGGAAGGGACCTTGGAGGTCTCCTTGTTTAGGCAGGAAACCTTACACTACTTCAGACAAATGGGTATCCAACATCTTTAAAACTTCCAGTGTTTTACTTTTACTTTTACATACTTTTCTGTGTACTTCATCAAGTGGTGGGCTATTGGCGGAATGGACAGGTACGCAGTACCGGTAGCAAAATTTACAATGGATTTTTTGCTACTGGTACTGCGTACCTGTCCGTACCTCCAGCAACCCACCACTGGATGAAGTACACAGAAAAGTAAGTAAATGATACCCAGACAACTAATTTTATGCAAGAAATCCATTGTACTAAAAACAAGGATGTAATTTGGAACTTGCAGCCTGGTCTATATATAAAGCGAACATAATTGCACACAGCCATGGGGGCCCTTTTCTGACAAAATAAATAAATAAAGATTATTTTTTCATTTCATTTTTCATTTGTTTATGATCAGGAAGGTTCGAATTAGTATACCAATGCAATAGATATTTTAAAAAAATTAAGTAGCTAAAATCAACCTTTTTTAGTCTGGATCAAATAGACCCGGGAACAGAACAAGTGTATGGTCTTTGCAAACAGAACACAGGGGTTAAGAGATGCAGAGGATTTTAGTGAGGAGGAGGAGATAACAGATCAGCCTTCAAATGAAAATATGCAGACAGATGTATCTTCGGACAGCTCGATCATCCAAGATAGCAGATGGAAGTTTCCAAAGTTCAGAAGGATGCAGAAAAGAATGGAAGAAATTGGGGGGAGGAAGTTTTGAGATGCATTTTAGAGCATGTAAGTTAATTTATTAATTAATTAATTACATCACTTCCGCAATTGGGTGGAAGCAGAAGCTGCTTTCGTCAAATTGAAATTAAGCCAAGATGGTGATTATTGTCTTTGCTCTCCGATAAGTGAGTTTTCTATTGTGTGATTTATTGCTTTGCAATCAACAGAAACTAGTTGAAAGATAAAGGAATGCTTCTAAGCAGTCAGTGAGCTAATTAGAAAGATAAATGACTTTGTTTCCAGTCTGAAAGAACTGAAAGTATTTTTCTGCATAACGGAACTGTAATTTACTAGGATTTAAATGGAAGAAATAAAATGAGTGTTATTTGTTTGAAAATCAACCGTCTGAGAAGCAATTATTATTAACAATCAGCTGACTCCAGCCTGATTCAGAACAGGGAGGAGGCAGTTTTAACAGGGGTGGATCTTTCCTAGGATGCTATGTAATGCAAGCTGTACTGTAACTGGGTTGATCACTTTCACCATTGGGAAAGGGCCTAGAAATTTAGGACCTAGCTTTTTGCTAAGCAGTTTTAACCAAATGTACTTGGTTGACAGGAAAACCTTATCCACCACTCTAAAAGGGGTTTGGAGTGATCGATGTTTGCTTGCTTCTTCTAGGCGTCCGCTGCCTCAACAAATGCCTTCTTGGTATCTTTCCATCCTCTCTTTAGTTTCTCCATCCACTCCCCCAATATGATGGATGAGGGAAGTTCTCTAGGTAGTTCAGGCATGGGGACGAAATCTTGTCCACTGGTGGTAGAGAATAAGAGGAAAAAGAGAGAAACAAAAGAGAAAGAAGTGACTCTTGATGTTCTGCTCAAAACATACCCTAAAGTTCTGTTCCTGGGTCTATTTGACCCGGACCGCAAATTGTTTATTTTAGGTACTTATATTTGGTCTTTTTGAAAGCTTTTTTCACTTGGAAACAAGTTTGAACATTTCTGCACACAATGAAATGAAAATTGTTTCCCAGTGAAAAAGGTTTTCAAAAAGACCAAATTTAAGTACCTAAAAGAATTTATTTGTTTCGGGTCAAATAGACCCGGGAACAGTACAAGTGTAGATAGAATTTAGCCCTCACCCCTCCAAAAATATTTTTATGATGATCAGCAATGTTAAATTTAGTAAATCACTGCCTAAGATATTAAAAATATTTCTGATTTAGAGCCTAAAAAAATTTAAAGTGAAAATGGTTGCAAGCATATTTTTTTTGGGGGGGGGGGGGAGGCCTTATTTCTGATTTAACACCCCCCCCCAATAAGCATCATTTTTTTCAGGTCATTCATACTTTTCTTATGTTCAGAAATGTTTAAACTACCAATCCCACACCAACTTTAGTAAAATTGAACGCATTTTGCAGGCTAAACTTTCTATAAATTGAAAAAAAGTTCACAAAAAGGGGGGTGCTGCCTTTTATGATCAAAATAAACCAATAAACATTATTTTTTTCAGTTCAATTTTCATATCATTGTGTGCAGAAATGTTCAGACTACTTTCCAAGTGAAAAAAGTTTTCAAATTGACCAAACATAAGCACCTCAAATGAAGAATTTTCGGGCCGGATCAGGGTGACACGAGAACAGAACTTTAGGCCTATTCTTTTTTTTCAGCAAGAAAGAAGCCCCCCACCCCCAAAAAAAATTCTCATAGAGAGAACCCCAGAAATGATGCAAAGTCATGAAATTTCAAGTTTCAGATATGCAGGGAAAATTTTTTACAGGGTCTCAAACTTTGTTTTCGGGTCTCACAGACCTGAACAGAACACCAGGGTTAAATCATATGGTAAAAAGCACCCAAAGAAGTAGAAAGGAAAATAGAGGAAATAGGGGCAAATGAGAGAGAAGCGAGAGAGAAATGAGAGAGAAAGTGAGAGGGAGAAGAGGGAAACAAAAGAGAGAGAAGGGAGAGAAAGAGAGAGGGAGAGGAAAGAGAGAGACAAACAGAAATGAAAGTGAGAGAAATGAGAGCAAAAAGGGAGGAGAAACAAATGAGAGAGGAGAGAGGGAGAGGTACACAGAAATGAGAGAGACCTGGAGGGAAAGAATGAGAGAGAGGAAAAAGAGAGAGGGAAAAGTGAAGAGAAAGAAAGAAAAGGGAAAGAGAGAAGTGGAGAGGAAGGAAGGAGGGAGAGGAGAAGAAAGGAAGGAAAGAAGGAAGGAAGGAGAAATGGAGGGAACAAGGAAGTGAAGTAAGTAAGTAAGTAAGAAGAATGAAGAATGAAATGAATGGAGGGACAGAGGAAGGAAGGACTTTGCTAGAAAAATAAAGGGGTTATTAGATCAAACTTTGGACACTTGACAACTGGCCCATAGTTAGGGTAGTGGCAATGTTCTAGGGTTATGTGAACATCTTCTGGGATCTTCTGACAAGCAACTGCAGGGATACACTTAACGACTGTGGCAAGAAAGGTAGTAAAGTGAGGCAAAACTCACTTAATAACCGTCTTACTCAGGAGATAGAAACGTTGGTCTCCATTGGGGTCAGAACAGAAATCGAGGATTATCTTTCTGACCAGTGCATTCTTTTAGAAGCAGATCAGGAGTCCATTTTGAAACTCCACAGAAAACATCTAGGGGGAAGGCAGGTTGTCTTTGACCTACAACGGTTCATTTACTGACCGTTTAAAGTCGCAACGGCCCTGAAAAAAAGTGACTTATGCTCCTTTTTCACACTTATGACCTTCGCAGCAGCCCCATGATTGCTTGATCAAAACTTAGCCGCTGTTTCATATTTATGACCTTTGCTGTGTCCTGAGGTCACATGACCCCCTTTTGCGACTGTTTCACAAGCAAAGACAATCGGGGGGCGGAGAAGCCAGATTTGCTTAACAACTGTGTTTCCAACGATCCACGCCCAGGTATGAAAATGTGCCGCTCAGACATTATACTTTTTCGCCCACCCCTCAAAAAAAATTAGAGGGAACATTGGTTGGGGGGGTCAGATTTTTGGAAAGGTATGCACATGGTAGCAGCTGTCCCTTTCCATTGTCGTAACAACACAGCTGCTATTGCCACATCACTGGCATCTGACTGGATTACAAACTTTGCTCTGGGTTAGGGTGCTGCAGGATTGGCTCCTTTGCTAAATATCATTTTGACCCTTTCAAAAGCCTTTTTATTAAAAAAATATTTTTATTGATTGTTAACAATAACAATAAACATACACACAACATATAACAGTGTGACCGGTGTTCTTAGTGCCTGCCACCCGACAACATTCTTACCCCTCCACCAAAATGAGGGCATATTTTGTATATACCACTTTAACTCAAAAGCAATATATCTATTTACATATTATAAAGTGATTCCAATTTATTCTTTATAGCTTGGTCTCAAATTCTACTTATTATTTATCCTCTTACCTTGTCCCATCATCCCATCAGTCCCCACAGATCAGTTTCATTGGCCAAATTCATCCTCTTATCCATAATTTCAAATTGAATATGATCCACCATATACCGATACCAATTTTGTATTGTCGATTTTATCACATCCTTTCAGCCTAAGACTATTACCACCTGAGCACTTTCTATCACTGCTTCTTTTATTTCTCTAAATTTTCCCATCTCATTCCTTTTACCGCCATTTCCTTTGTAATTATCCATCATATGTTTAACATCCCATTAGTGTCCTCTTGCACTTTTCCCCAAAAGTTCTGCACTACCAGGCATTCCCAAAACATATGCATAAACACTCCCTTATCTTAACACCCATGACAAAAAGTATTCTTAACATTCTGCTGAAAATATGCAAGTTGAGTGGGTATGTGATACCACTTATGTAATATTTTCCTTCTCATTTCCCTGACCCTTGTATTCTTAATTTTCTTTAATTTTTCAAAAACAGGGCGGGGAAAATATTTACTGACCCCTCGCATCCTGAACACAAACTATTTCAACTCCTACCTTCAAAACGTTGCTACAGAGCACTGAACGCTAAGACAACTAGACACAAGAACAGTTTTTTCCCAAACGCCATCACTCTCCTAAACAAATAATTCCCTCAACACTGTCAGACTTTTTACTAAATCTGCACTTCTATTTCTACTAGTTTTTCTCATCATTCCTATCATCCTTTCCCTCCCACTAAGGACTGTATGACTGTAACTTATTGCTTGTACCCTAAGATTTTTATTAATATTGATTGTTTCTTCATTGCTTATTTGACCCCTATGACAATCATTAAGTGTTGTACCACATGATTCTTGACAAATGTATCTTTTTCTTTTATGTATGCTGAGAGCATATGCACCAAGACAAATTCCTTGTGGGTCCAATCACACTTGGCCAATAAAATTCTATTCTATTCTATTCTATATCTATTCTTATATTCTCCACTATATTCTTCATCTCTTGGACATCTACTTGTAATTCATTTTGCCACCATTTAGTCAGTCCTTGGATCACATACCTGTCTGCCTGCAATAACATCTTATATACTGTATATTACTTGCTTGCGCCTTGGTGCCCTCACTTTTATTTCTTATTATTTTCTCTAACTCTATCTCCTCCCTGAGTAGTGCTTCTTTATTTTCCCTTTCATTCAGATATTTGTAACCATCTTCCTTTACCCAGCTACCATTCTATACAATTTCTACTTGGCCTTCCATCCTTCTTTAATAACTGTTCAATCTTAGTTATCCTTCTTCCCTTCACCTCTCCTATAACCCTATTTAGATTTGTTTCATTATCTCTATTTATTGCATATAACGATGACAATTTTGATTTATATAATCCTATTTTCCCCTGCCATTTTTTCCAAATTCTAGTCCCTTTCAAGGGACCTATTAATTTATTTAGATCACTCTTATTCCACCTTATAAAAAATAATTCTCTGTTCTTTATCCCGTTCATATCTTTTTCCAGTTTCACCCATTTATTTTCAAATAATTGCAACGCCATTAATCTTTCAATTTGAAACTCATCTCTATAAAGCTCCAAACAGGGACTTCCCTATCCACCCTCTTTTTCATTAGCTATTAACCACTTTTTCCTTACTCTTGGTCTTTTATCTTCTTTAACCCAATAATTAAGTTTTTTATCCCAATTCCTTAACTTTGATGCTAATAAACCCCCTGGCAATACCTGAAACAGATACATCATCTTGGGAACTATCATCATTTTTAATGCTCTTATTTTAGCCATTCTCCTTAACTTTTTCTCTTTCCAACTCCTCATCTCTATTAACATTTTCCTCCATATCTGTCTATAATTAACCTCCTCAATTTTCCCTGGATTACTCAATAACCAAATTCCCAAGTATTTTATTTTCTTTAGTCCCAACTTCAGGCCTGATTCCTTCCTGATTTCTATCTGCTCTCTTGAACCTGTGTTTAAACACATAATCTCTGATTTTTCCATATTGACCGATAACCCTGATTCCTGTTTAAACTTTTGCAGAATAATTCTTATACCTTTAATCATCTCCATTGGGATCTGGATCAGTATGATTGCATCATCTGCAAATAGGTTTAAATTCATTTCTAATTCTCCTACTTTATATCCTACTCAAGTAATAGCTTGTGTTATCTTATTAGCTAATGTCTCTATTGCCATTACAAATAACATTGGAAATAATGGGCAGCCCTGCTTAGTGCCATTTTGGATTTTAATTCTCTGTGTCAAGCTGTCAGTCAGAATGTAAGACAAATAAAACTCAGAGTCCTTTTTGTAAAAGTTCAAAAGTGAATTTATCAAAATCAGAACTAGAAGCATCGAAAGAAAAGCAAAGTCTGAGAAAATGGCACAATACAAGCATATATCAAATCCCCCTTTTCCAACCCCCTTGGGCAAGTGCCCAATCCCTATTGTCCATGACCATCAGGTGGATTCATCTTCACCCACATGTCACTCTTCTGGAATGTTCCTCTAATGGTCTCCTCCTGGCACCTAGGAAAACAAAACCTAACTCGCTTCATGGCCTCGTGCACGCTTCCCTCCCACAAACCCTTATCTCTAACCCACCCTGTAACTATTGACAACCAAGGGAGAGAGATGCAGCAGCATAAGCGAAGGTTGACACTCTGCTTTCTTTGTCCATTCACTCTTATGTCTGTTTCATTTCCTTTACTCTTTTACAGAATTTGTCCCCCATATTTAATTCCTTACATAATTTATATAAATAACTGTGATTAACTTTATCAAAAGCTTTGTAGACATCTAATTTCAAAATTCCCAATTTCCTTTTAGTAACAGTAGCATGGTGCATTACATTTATTACATTTCTAATTGGTTCACTTATCTTCCTACCATTTACAAACCCATATTGATCCTCTTCAATTATTTTTGATAAAATATTTTCAAGTCTGTTTGCCATTATCTTCATAAATATTTTAAAGTCTTGATTTGCCAAACTGATAGGATGGTAGGACCTCAGATCTCTTAAATCTCGATCAGTTTTTGGGATGGTAACAATCTCTGAAATCTTCCATGTTTGCAGAATATCATGAGTTTGCAATATATTATTAAACAATTTCACCAAATGCGGCAACAATTCTTTCATATAAGTTTTATAAAATTCTATAAACCCATCCATGCCCGGTGCTTTGGCTTGTTTTAACCCTTTAATCACTCTAGCAATTTCATCTTGTGTAATTTCTGCATTCAATATTTGTTTATCTTCTGCACTTACCATTTTCCCAGCATTAAGAGCTCCTACATTTACCTGCTCTTCTTTATACAAATCCTCATAATATTTTCTTATTCCCTAGCTGCTGTTTTCCGTATCTAACCACTTCACTAGTCTCTTAATGCTAATATACATTATTTTTCTTTCCACTTCTTCAAATATTTTGCAAATTTGTTGCATTGATTTTGTCCCCCAACTCATTATTTTTTATCTCATTGTCATTCTCATTTTATTCCATTGGATCTCATCAAACAATTTCAATTGTTTCCTTTTCAATTTCAATAGGATATGCCATCCCCTACTCTTAGTTATTCTCAAGTTTTCTTATATCAAGTTTATTTCCCTTATCTTACTCTCCCTTTCTCTACCCCACCTCTTTCTTATATCTACTTCCATATGTATACATTGTCCCTTCATATAAGCCTTGCAATTGCAATCCCAAACAATTGTTACATCATTAATTCTAAAATATTCACTTAAATCTGTCTGCAATTTATCTTTATCTTGTCCATTAGAAGTTACCACCGCATTATATCTCCAAATTCTTTGATTGCATTTCTGACCTATTTCCAATTCTGCCAATAGTGGGGCATGATCTGACAGCCAAATCCGCCCTTGGATTCAGGCTGCCCACATCGAAGGGAAGGCTTCTTTTCTCTGGGGGCTAGGAGAAACCTTTCCCTTCCCCCAGCGTCCAGAGAATGGAAAACGCTCCCTTGGATTCAGGTTGCCCACATTGAAGGGAAGGCTTCTTTTCTCTGGGGGCTAGGGGAGACCTTTTCTTTCCTCCAGTGTCCAGAGAATGGAAAACGCTCCCTTGAATTCAGGCTGCCCACATTGAAGAGAAGGCTTCTTTTCTCTAGGGCTGGGAAAGACCTGCTTTGTTCTTTCCCTTGGGAGAGCCCGACAGAGAGGAAGCAGCAGGGAAAGAAGACAGTGGGCCACCCTCGGAAGAAAAGGCTGAGGCAAAGTCCGGAGTTGGGGTTTCGAGGACTTCAGTGTTTTTGCAATGCTGCGATTTCGCTGAGGCTCCCCTCGCTGGGAAATCCACCTCCGGAGGATGTTCCCTCTAATTTTTTGGGGGTATGAGTGGAAATGTATAATGTCTGAGTGGCACATTTTCATGCCTGGGCATGGATCGCTTAGAAACCTGGTCGTTAAGCAAATCTGTCTTCTCCGCCCCCTCCCCCATTGTCTTTGCTTGTGAGACAGTCACAAAAGGGGGTCACGTGACCTCAGGACACGGCAACGGTCATAAATATGAAACAACGGCCAAGATCGTGGGGCTCCTACAAAGGTCATAACGTGAGATTACAGCAAGGAAGGAAAGAAAGAGAAGGGAAGGAGGGAGGGAAAGAAAGAAAGAAAGAGGAAGGGAAGGAAGGAAAAAGAAGGGAGGGAGGAAAAGAAAGAGATGGATGGAATAAAGAGGGAGGAAGGGAAAGGGAGGGAGAAATGAAGGGGAAGGGAGAGAGGAAGGGAGGGAGGAAAGAAGGAAGGAGAAGGGAGGGAGAGAAGGAAAAGAAAGAAGGAAGGAGAAGAGGGAGGAAAAGAAAGAGAAAGGAAGAAAGAGAAAGAAAGGAAGGAAGGAGAAGGGAGGGAGAGAGGGAGGAAAAGGAAAAAAGAGAAAGGAAAGGAATAAAGAGGAAGGAAGGAAGGGAAAGGGAGGAGGAAGGAAGGGGAAGGGAGAGAGGAAGGGAGGAAGGAGAAGGGGGAGAGAGAAGGAGGAAAAGAAAGAGAGAAGGAAGGAGAAGGGGGGAGGAAAAGAAAGAGAGAAAGGAAGAAAGAGGAAGAAAGGAAGGAATGAAGGGAGGAAGGAGAAGGGAGGAAGAGAGGGAGGAAAAGGGAAAAAGAAAGGAAAGGAATAAAGAGGAAGGAAGGAAGGAGCTTTCTTTCTCTTCCTTCCTTCTCCTCTTTCTCCTCCCCTGCCTCTCGCTCCCTCTTTTTCTACCACCCTTCCTGCCTCTCCCTCTCTCTTTTTCTCCCTCCCTTCCTCTCCCTCTTTCTCTCTCTCTTCCTTTTTCTCTGGCTAGAACCAGTCTGCCTCCCCCCCCCAGGATACTTGCAGCAGAGGTACAGTGGTAAGGGGCAGGGATGGGAGAGCATGCGGGCGCCGTGGCACGAACAAGGCTCGAGCCCGCCCCCTCCCCCAAGATACTTGCATAAGAGGCGTGGCGGCAAGGGCCAGGGCAGGGGCAGGAGGGCGCGCGGGCGCCGCAGCAAGAACAAGGGTCGAGCCCGCCCGCCACCCCTCCAGCACTCCAGCAGAGCTCTACTTACCTTAACTGGATCCGGGGAGCTTCCAAACTAAAGGCTCTTTGGCTGCTGGCCAGGGGTAAATATTCTGAAAAAAAAGGGGCATGTCCAAAATCCCCGCACTGAGGAGAGAAGCAGTTTAATTGGCTTACCTCTGTGTGGGGATTTTGATTCGTGCGTGGGGGTTGATTTCTGTCTGCGCTAGTGTGCGCGCACGCAGCTTATCAGGAACAGTGTCTCCCGACTTCCGTTGCCATCAAAGTGCCCATTTTTGTGATGTTGGGATTCCCCTGCTGGGATTCCTCTGCAGCATCGCAAAAATGTGGAAGTCCGCAGGTGGGGTTTCGCATGGAAGGAGAGCCTCAAGGGAATCCCACCAGTGAGAAAACGGGTGCTTCGGCTGGCAAAAGGGGTGAATTTTGGCCTTGCACATATTAATCGTTTTTCCATTGATTCCTATGGGTAACATTGTTTCATCTTACGAACTTTTCACCTTACGAACCTCGTCCTGGAACCAATTAAGTTCGTAAGACGAGGTATCACTGTACCTCTATTTGGTAGGTCTGCATGAAGATCCACCATATTAAGTCTGTTTAAATGTAACATCCCACTATTTCCAATCCCCTTCGTTAATTACATGTTAAAATCTCCTGCCAAAAATATTGTGGCCTCCATAAAATTATCCAACTTTGTCTTTGTATTTATTATAAATTGTTTTGTTTTCGCATTTGGAGCCTAAATTGCCACCAATGTCAATTTCTTTTCATTCATTTTCCCTTTAACAAACAACCACCTCCCTTCTCTATTTTTCTGCACTCCCACCTCCTGAGATGAGACCCTCTGGTGAATAAAAATCGCAGTACCTCTACTATTTTTGGTACAGGGAGATTCATATATCCATTTCCAATTTTTATTGTTAACCAATTTGTCCCTTCCTCGTCTTTTATGCATTTCTGTCAAAATCATAATATCCACCTTCTTTTGCCTAGTCATCCTTAATACTCTATGACGTTTCAAATCCGATTCCAAACCATTCACATTTAAAACCTTTATAATATAATCTCTCATAATATACAAATTTAATCCTTTTTCCTTCTTGTTTTGCTCTTAGTTTACTTATTTTCCCCTTCTTCACCCTAATCACCCCCCCCAAAAGTGCCTCGCCCCATGCTCCCCCTCTAGGAGAGGGGGACGACAAGAGTTCCCCTTGTCCTTCCATGAAGGTACAGCTCCTGATTACCTTCCTACATCTCTCAGCTTCCCTTACAACCACTTTTTAAACATAGTTTGGAAAATCCCTCCCCCCTTTATTTTATCATTAAGGAATGCCTCCTTTTACTTTTTCCTTCAAAGTAAAAATAAATCAATAGACAAACATTTTCAAAAGCATTTCCAAAAAGAAGAGAGAGTCAATTTCAACTCTTCACTTCTTCGCTTTCCTCTCGGGCTGCAATCTCGGTTTTCTCCTCTGCTCCTTTCTGAGAGCCTCCATCAGCGCACCCAACTCCTTCAGCTGCTCCTATCTTTGCCTTTCCTCCTCATCTTGGGTACCTCACCACTAGAATCGTCTTCTCCTCCTCCTGCTCCTTGTGGCTCTCAGGCGGCTTGTAATTGGGCGTAAGGCAGCCCTCTCTTTCAAGGTTTCCCGGGAGAGATCTCTGAGAACTCTTATCTCATTTCCATCTTGGTTGAGGCCAGCACAGCTTTTCAAATGCTTGTAAATCAGTTCAGCTTTCCTTTTACTGGCCATCGCCATAACAATTTCTCTTTGCCTCTCCGGATTTCTACGTGGACCACGCCAGTGAACCCATTCCATATGAGCCAGGGTGGCACAGCAGGTAGAGTGCTGTACTGCAGGCCACTGAAGCTGACTGTAGATCTGTAGGTCAGCAGTTCAAATCTCATCACCGGCTCAAGGTTGACTCAGCCTTCCATCCTTCCGAGGTGGGTAAAATGAGGACCCAGATTGTGGGGACAATATGCTGGCTCGGTTAAAAAGTGCTATTGCTAACATGTTGTAAGCCGCCCTGAATCTAAGGAGAAGGGCGGCGTAAAAACCAAATAAATAAATAAATAAATATTTTCAAAATTAATTTTAACTCCGTTCACCTTTAGCCAATCAAAGAGTGTTTCAGCTAATTTCAAGTCTGCACCAAAGCCTTCTTTAAAGCCACGCAAACACAGATTTCTTCTCCTTTGATGAGCCTCTAGATTAGTAAGCCTGTAATTATACTGCCTGTGTTCTTCAGCTTGTCTTTTAACCTGCTTCTGTATTTTTCTAATTTTTTTCTGCTATTTCGTCTGTCCCCTTTTTAACTATTTGAACATCTTTAACAAGAGTTCCCAATAAATCTTCAATGGCCCTAAATCTTTCTTCGAAAGATCCAAATATATGAAGCAATTTATCTAATTTCACTTCAGCACTTCCCACGGGGCTCAGAGCTCCTCCCTCCACCATATTTTTCTTTCTTGTAATATTTCTACTCACTTTTACCAATAACGATCGTAGAACGTGTCTTCCCCGTCAACATTTATCTTAAGCTCTCTTTTGATCTTCTTTAATTGCTTTGCAGTTCTGTTTATCTTTTGAGGAGGTTAAGGGGGTTTGGGGAGTTATTTTCCAACTTTTCAAATTCACATTTGGGAGCTCCTTGTATGAGCATCTACAGCTGTCTGTGGCGCATGCGTAATCAGCCTTTCAAAAGCCTTTTTGCAGTCCATTGTCCACCTAATAGCCTGAGACGGTTTGGGCTTAACAGAGGTTGACCCGGTCTTTAGTTAGGGGCAAGGCAACTTCAGCGAAAACTGGAAAACTGAAAACTGTCGGTAGAAATGTGCAAATCCTAGGAAACTATAATTGTTTGTGCATGCGCGGAGCTTGCCAATCAAGCAGTTTTCACTTTAGCTGGATCCATCCCTATGCCTTCAGTTGAGATGCAGTATCCCAAATAGTCTATTGACATCTTGTGAAATGCGCAATTGGAAAATTTTACGTAGAGCTTAGCAGCCAAAAGTTTCTTTAAGACTTGCCTCATTAATTAGACGTGGTCATGCAGATTCTGGCTATAGATAAGAATATCATATAAATGAACGATAATACCATTGTAAAGGTGGGAGTGTAAGACTTCATTTATGTATTGCATGAACACAGCTGGGGGGCCCTTTGGGCCAAATAACATAACATGGAATTTGAAACTCCCCAATGGGCAGTTGAAAGCTGTTTTCCACTCATTCCCTTTTTTTATTTTGATGCGGTAATAAGCTTCTCTCAAATCCAGTTTGGTAAATATTTTCTCCTTGGCTAGATGATTGAGTAAGGGGGAGGGGATAAGTGTTCTTCATGCACAATATATTTAAGTTTCTAAAATCAACCACTAGACAGCTCCCTCCATCCCTTTTCTCTTTAAAGGGAACTGGGGCTGCTATTTTTGATTTAGCAGGTTGAATGAATCCCCTTTTAGGTTGGTGTCTATATGCTTTCTCAGCTCTTCTAATTCCTTTGGTGAGATCACATACATTCTGGGCTTTGGGAGAGTTACCCCTGGTTCAAAATCTATTGCACAGTTTGTTGGTCTGTGAGGAGGCAATTCATTGCAATTTTCCCGTCAGGTCTGTTTCGCTAAGAATTTAGGAAAATAAAAGTCAGGGTCCATTTTGAACTTCAGCAATCTATTCTGACACTTTCCCTTCATTCATCCCTTCCAAAATTCTATCAATCAACTGTCAATCTCTTGGGAACAAATGGCCATATTCTCTCATATATGCCCCCACTCAGTAGAGGAAATAGGCCAACTTCTTTGGGTTCCCATCATATTTGGCTTGGAAAGAAGGCGGGCCTGCCAGGTCGGGAGGCGCAGCAGCAGGCATGGGGGGGGGGCAACAGAGGATAAATCCCCCACTGGTGAACATCCTGACTAAGTGGGAGAACTTCGTTTCAGTCCCATTCCGCTGGAAGGTGGAGGCAGCTGGGCAGAGAAGAGGCAGCACTCATTCTCATAGTTGTAGTGTAAAGAGGTGGCTGCTGGGCCCCATAGGCAGGGGGAGGCTAGGAGCCCACTGTCACCATGCCCATCACCTCCCTGGGATCCAGGCATCTTCATATCAGGGCTCACCCCAAGCTCTCCTCTCCCATGCTGAGGGCTTTCCCATCCTGGTCTTGGGGCCAACCTAGGCTCAGAGGGAAGGGTCACCCAGGTGGTTTTCAATTCAGCTGGAGGAACATTTGGGGTTTCACTCGTAGCTGTGTGGAACGATGGGGTGTCTTTGCTTCACAAGGACCCCTTTGTTAACCCAGGATAAGGATCCCCAGAGGCCTTCAATGCCCATTTGTGGGCCCAGGAGACTGCTTAGGGAGCGTTCCACTTCCACTTATGTTCCACTTACAGTTAGGCATCCAAAGTAGTCAGGGAGGTCTGCTAAGAACTGACTGTGAGACACAGGCCAGGAACTCCCAACTTCAGACCAGTCAACAACTTGGCTTGTCAGAGATCTCCAATCAGAGTGGGGTGACCAGGTTGCCCCCATTTGGGCCTCATTTTCTTTGGCCGGAGACTCCTGGCCTCCCACGCCTCCTAGGGGAGACAGATCTTGAGGGAGAGTTGTCTCATAAGCAGGCCATTTTCGCTGGGCCCCCTTATGCTTTCAATTCTTGTTGATCCATCAAGGATGGGGGGGGGGGGAGGGGGTTCAAAATGCCAAGCCCTTCCACAGCAGGCTGTTCGATTAGTCTGGGCATGGCTTATGCATTTTGTTTCAACATCTTTCAGTGCAAATTGCTCTGGGGTGGAGCTCCATTTTCGCTACCCCACTGCGTTCCCCCTGTCTGGGCACTAGCTCACCCCTGATTATCTACTATATAAAGTGTATGTACACACACACACACACACGCACACAGCTGTTCTGAGTCTTCGGAGAGGGGCGGCATACAAATCCAAGTAATAAAAAAAAAAAAAAATTATACACATTCAACCTCATTTACTCTGATAGGAAAAACATACCCAGAGCCCAGAAGGGGAAAAAAGAAAAAAAAATCTAAATTTTGCTACCAGTACTGTGTACCTGACTAAAATTTTGCTAATGGTACTGCATACCTGACTGTACCCGTAGGAGCCCATCACTAGTCAGAACCCATATTAGAGGTTATCTTGTGACAATAAAGGCAACAAAATGCATTATATCTTCATCCGTATTTTATCCACTGATATCAGTCTAATAGCCTTATTCAGGTTCACCGGGTCCCTATTTTTTAAAAAAAAATATATATAATTATTACTTACAGTAGTAAAGACTAATACAATCGATTAAAAAATAGAATGAAAAAAGAGAAAGTTTGGAAAAAGGAGAATGAAGAAAAACAAAATAAATATATAAAATGTCTTCCAATCTTCATCACAACAAATACAAAGAAACTTAATAACTTTTCATATTGTATAAGATTGTTGTTGTTGTTATTGTTATTGTTGTTGTTGTTGTTGTTATTATTATTATTATTATTATTATTTAGATTTTATTCTGCCCTTCTCCAAAGACTCGGGGCAGCTCACAGGATACAATAAGATTATCTCTTCCTCCCATATTCCATTCCCTATTTATCAACAAATCATGACACATCAGCTTTTCAATCCTGGCTTCAGCAAAAAGTCCATGTATGGTTGGCCCAAATGTTTTATTTTAACCATGATCAAATCAACTTCATATTCCTTCCTTTTATTTTTAATTATTAATTTTAATTCAGTCACATATTTGACATAGGATTTGATTTCAATTCTTCTTTATCCCAACACTCAGATTTCTCCCAAGGTTTTTAGCAAGCCTCTTCTGTAGATCCAATGAGAAAACATTTTCCAGCTCATTCTCCTGATTTGTCATTTGTATTTTCCTTTTGATTTTCTTTTGTATATCCAGAAAAGTATTCTTTTTCAAAGTAGTCTGTTAGTCTGGCATTTGTAGTTCCACATTCTATAAATAATAATAAATAGACCTTTATTACAGTCAAAGACCATCAATATAATAATAATTTTAAAAAACAGAACATCCAAGAACCGTTTCACATTCTATAGTTTCTTTGTCTTGTGAAATAAAATTCGTTTCAGATCTGTCTTCATTAACAAGGATATACTATGACCCCATAGAAGTAGACCTCATTTCTCATGGTGTTGATATTGTAGTTGCTAACTTCCAGCTTTATTCTTCAGAAATCTCCTGTATGTTGAATGTAAAAACATTTTGTCATTTTGTAAGTCCCAGTATTAACTGACATAATTCACATATTTTTGCCTTAAAATATTTAATCCCTCTACTAACTAGCTTGTAAAATCATAACTTATTGTTTATTATGACCTAGAATAACCAGAATAGCCAAGATAAATATTTTCCCCACAAGAAGTTGTTTATTTTGTATCGTTGATTTTTATTATTTCTTATAATAAAAATGACATTGTTGTTATTGTTATTGTTATTATTATAATATCTTTTATTCTGAAATCAATTAAATCATCACACCCCATTTATTACTGTAAGCCAAGTGGAATCATCATGCCCTACTTTAATATGTCACTGTAAACCCAGTGAAATCATCATGCCCTGTTCTAAATAATCACTGTAAACCCAATGGAATCATCTTGCCCTACTCTGTCACTGTAACCCAGTGGAATCATTGTGCCCTATTCTAATAAACCACTGTAAACCCAGGGGAATCTTCTTGCCCTATTCTAAAAAATAAAACAAAACACTGTGAGCTTAATAAGATCCTCACACCCTACACTAATTTTATCACTGTAAACACAGTGGAATTATTGTGTCCTAATCTATAAAATTATCTGAAAACCTATTGGAATCATCAGTAAAACCTACTCCATTTTACAGGACAATGAATCAAGTAAAAATCTCATACCCTAAATCACTGTAGCCCCAGTAGAGATAGCATGTCCTCTTTATTTATATCAATCTAATTTATATCAATCCTATAAACTCATAAACAGTTATAAAATATAAATTATAGTCAACCTATCTTATTTAAATTATTAATTCAATAGCTTCTATAATTAAAATTTCCCATTATCATTAACAACTTCCTTAAAATTAAAAATCATCTAATATAATCATCATTATTTTGTATCTTAATTCTATATTTCAGTAAACCATAATTCATCCACATATAAAATTCTCCTAATCTTTGCTTATCTTATAATTAAACCTTCATATTTATACAATTTCTTCTCAACCCTTTCCCCCTCACCTCTCTCCCATTAATATCAGAAATAATAAAAAATAATATCCAAAATAATCATAACCATTTTCAATTTTCATTGTTCTGTTTTCATTGTTCTATTATTGTTCTATTACTCCATTTTTCATTATTTACCCCAAGAATATATCATAACATATCTTAAATATAAAACTCAATACCCTTGTATCTTACTCATTAATTCTCCATTTAAATTTCATTCATATCTCCAATCTATGGTCAATCTCTTCTCAGTATAATTTCCCTATATCAAATTCCAAATAACTTTGAAATTCATCATTTAATTCCCATAAATCCTACTCATCATTTTGCAAAAATTAAATCTTCTAATTTATAATTTTATAATAATCTCAATCTTCTTCCTCTTCAGAAATTCTGATACCATCCATATTTTCTCATTTGCAAATTTATTCCAAATTGCAAAGGCTCTTTCTAGTAATAATATCCATTGTATGATTGTCCTCAAATTCTTCTTCTCATATTTAATTGGTTCTAATATTTATTTCCAACTCTATGACCATATCTCTATCAGCCAGTTCAAATACTTCTTCTCACGATAGTTCTTGTTGCTAACAGAAGTTGTTAGCTTCCTCCATTCTCAAAGATAAACACATAATAAACACATTCCAGTTTCAGGACCAGGACAGATAATATCCACAACCAAGGCCAGCTGAGCACATGAAACCAAATTCTCCTTGTAATGACTCCTCCAGCCCATAGATGGCAAGCTCTCATCACTCCATGGTTCTAGCATTTTAATTCCATATTTGATTCTCTTCGTTGCACAATAAAAAACCAACTTCTTAAAGGGGGGGGGGGGAAGCAAAAAAAATGCTTAAATAGTCCAAATTCAGGATCTTTGAATCTGCTTTCTTTTAAATAGTCCAATTTTGGGCAATATGCAAAAATCGAAGCCTCCACTATTCACCGCACTGCTAAATAGACGCTTCCTTTCCTGTTTCCGGCAGTTAGCTCCGTTGAGAAAAAAACCCCAACAACTTACCAATCCTTTTTCTGCCGAAATCACTCACCAGCACACCGCTTAATTTTTCATTCACCTCGCCATCGCTTAAAAGGTCCTCTTCCCAGGTGTTACCGCTCGGCTTCAATCCCTGTGTTGTGTTGTCTCTGCGGCTGGTGCCAACTCAGGCATGGTAGCCTGGCCAGCTTCGCACCACCTCCGGCACGAGACTAAGCTGGTATGTCTGGTGGGGTATGGCAACCCCAAACCAGACCTCTGGTAGCATCCCCTGCATCTCCTCCCCTTCAGGGAGGATCAGGTCTGGTTCAAAAGAACAAGAACCCTTGGACAGGGGGGATTTGGGATGCCCCCATGGAAGAGGTGTCCTCCATGCTGCTGTGGCCATTTGATCCTGTTCCTTCTCCCCTATGTGTTTCTAAGATTCTTGAAAGAGCTGGCTATTTGGCAAGGATGTTTGAATGCTTCTTTAAATAGTGTAAGTTTGTTTTTCCTTTTTTCCATTTTGCTTATATTGCTTGTTCTTGTTTATTATTATATGTCTTACAGGTAGTCCTCAGCTTAACAACCATTTGTTTAGTGGCTGTTCAAAGTTACAACAGCACTGAAAAAAGTGACTTATGAGTGGTTTTTATATTTACAACTGTTGCAGCATCCCTACATTCACGTGATCAAACTTCGGGTGCTTGGCAACTGACACATATTTATGAAAGTTGTACTATCCCAGGATGACACAATCACCATTTGTAACCTTCCCAGTTGACTTCTGGCAAGTAAAGTCAGTGGGGAAAGCCAGATTCACTTAACAACCATATGATTCGCTTAACCATTGCAGTGATTCGCTTAATAGCTGTGGCAAAAAGGTCATAAAATTTAACAATTATTTTGTTTATCAACCAATTTTGAGCTCAATTGTGGTCATAGGTAAAGGACTACCTATATTAGCTGTAATGTTTACTTGTGAAAAGTAGCCATTAGTAATCAGGTGGTATATAAATTTAATTGCTTCTCATTACTATTTAATTACTATTAAATGGTAATTGGTATTACTTCTACACTTGTTCCAGAAGGCAAACAGGAAAAACATAATGTTAAGTAATCATGTATCTTTCATTAACCTTATAATCACATTTCTTCCATTTAAAAAGAAATAAAAGTAATAAAAGGAGGCTGATGAGCAGTTAAGAAATATGAAATATAAATAAAAAAAATGAAATTATTATTATTAATATTTATTAGATTTGTATGCCACCCCTCTCCGAAGATTCAGAGCAGCTCACAACAACAAAACAGTACAAATCCAATAGTTAAAAACAATTTAAAAACCCTTAATATAAAAAACAGTCATACATCTCAGATAAACCATACATATAATGGAAACGGCCCAGGAGAATCAATTTCCCCATGCCTGATGGCAGAGGTGGGTTTTAAGGAGTTTGCGAAAGCCAAGGAGGGTGGGGGCAATTCTAATCTCCGGGGGGAGTTGATTCCAGAGGGTCGGGACCCCTGTGTTCCGCCAGACGACATTGTTTTGTCGACGGGACTTGGAGAAGGCCAACTCTGTGGGACCTAACCGGTTGCTGGGATTCGTGCGGCAGAAGGTGGTCCCGGAGATATGAAATGATAAATAAAATGGAAATTAAAAAACAGACCCCTTTATTGGATTCTTTGTTTACATATCTGTGTAATCATATAAATCTAATAAACAAACAAACAAATAAATCAGCAAAGTACAGATTATTATATCAAAATATAAAAAAAATTCATTATTGTTCAGCTTGAAAGCCTTGTACACTCCTAGGCTATAATATAGTGACATTTAATGGATGATTGGGATAAATATACTTGTGGGTATGAATGGAATGACTGGTATGATTGGGTTGGTGGGGGTGGGTGGGGTTATGGTATGGATGAGATGATTGATAATAGTATGAATGAGAGATTTGGCCCACCTGACGCTCGGGAGACAGGAGAGGAAGGGGCACTGATCTCTGGGGTGGCAGAGGGTCGGAATATTCCAGTGTTGCTGGGGAGAGGCAGATATGGCGGGGGCCACAGAGTTGGCCGTTCCAGGGGAACGAGGGATCGTTGCTTAATAACGGTCCCTTGTTCTGGCTCTGTGAGCCCAATCTTGGGTACTGGTGATGAGTGTAACTCTGGCCCTGGGCTCAGGTTGCTGCTGCTTAATGCCAGGTCGGTGGTAAATAAAGCTCTCCTCATCCGGGATTTGATCCTGGATGAGGAGGCCGACCTGGCATGTATTACTGAAACCTGGCTGGGCCCAGAGGGAGGTGTTCCTCTCTCTGAAATCTGCCCAGCCGGGTTTCAGATATGGCATCAACCTCGACCCCAGGGAAGGGGGGGAGGAGTGGCTATCATAGCCAGGGAGAGCCTTTGCCTGCGTAGACTCATTGCTCCGGAAATTGCGGGTTGCGAGTCTCTCTTGCTGAAGTTGGACTTAGGGGTTCAGGTGGGCTTATTTCTCACGTACCTGCCTCCCAGCTGCGTGTCAAAAGCCCTGCCTGTGCTGCTCGAGGAGGTAGCCGGGTTGGCGGTGGAGTTCCCCGGACTCATTGTCCTGGGGGACTTCAACCTGCCGTCACTCGGCGAAACCTCTGGGTTGGCACAGGAGTTCATGGCCACCATGACAGCCATGGACCTGACCCAAGTAGTACAGGGACCGACTCACGAGGGAGGGCACGCACCTGACATGGTATTCCTTTCCGAGCAATTGAGTAATGGTCTGAGACTAAGGGGCTTAGAAGTGTTGCCTTTGTCATGGTCAGACCATTTTCTACTACGGCTTGACTTCCTGGCTCCAATCCTTCCCCGCAGGGAGGCGGAACCAATAAAGATGTTCCACCCCAGACGCCTGATGGACCCAGAGGGCTTTCAGACGGCGCTTCGGGTTATTCCAGAGGCACTCGTCCACACTTCGGCGGAGTCTCTTGCAGAGGCCTGGAACAGGGCTGCTGCGGAGGCTCTTGACCGGATTGCGCCTTTGCGACCTCTCCGTGGCCCTAGACCCCGTAGAGCTCCATGGTTCAACGAGGAGCTCCGGGAGTTGAAACGCCAAAGAGACGTCTAGAGAAGCGATGGAGGAAGAGTAGGTCTGAATCTGATCGAACACTTGTAACAGCTTTTATTAAGACTTACAAAGTGGCGCTCAAGGCGGCAAGATGCGCGTACCATGCCGCCTTGATTGCATCAGCGGAATCCCGCCAAGCCGCTCTGTTTAGGGTGACCTGCTCCCTTCTTAACCAGGGGGGAGTTGGGGAGCCCTTGCAGAGTAGTGCCGAGGATTTTAACACGTTTTTTGCTGATAAAGTCGCTCAGATCCGGGCCGACCTCGACTCCAATTGTAAAACAGAGTCGACTGACAACGAGTCAGTCGAGGTGACTGGGGCACGTACTTGTCCACCTGTCTGGGAAGAGTTTGATCTGGTGACACCTGATGAAGTGGACAAGGCCATTGGAGCTGTGAGTTCCGCCACCTGTTTACTGGATCCGTGTCCCTCCTGGTTGGTCTCGGGCCAGCAGGGAGGTGACACGGAGCTGGGCCCAGGAGATTACCAACGCTTCCTTGGGGAGGGGAGTTTTTCCAACACTCTATAAAGAAGCGCTTGTGCGCCCCCTCCTCAAGAAGCCTTCCCTGGACCCAGGCGTACTTAATAACTATCGTCCAGTCTCCAACCTTCCCTTTATGGGGAAGGTTGTTGAGAAGGTGGTGGCACTCCAGCTCCAGCGGTCCTTGGAAGAAGCCGATTATCTAGGTCCCCAGCAGTCGGGTTTCAGGCCCGGTTACAGCACGGAAACCGCTTTGGTCGCGTTGATGGATGATCTCTGGCGGGCCCGGGACAGGGGTTTATCCTCTGTCCTGGTGCTCCTCGACCTCTCAGCGGCTTTCGATACCATCGACCATGGTATCCTTCTGCACCGGCTGGAGGGGTTGGGGGTGGGAGGCACTGTTCTTCAGTGGTTCTCCTCCTACCTCTCTGGCCGGTCGCAGTCGGTGTTAGTGGGGGGTCAGAGGTCGGCTCCGAGGTCTTTCCCTTGTGGGGTGCCTCAGGGGTCGGTCCTCTCCCCCTACTATTCAACATCTACATGAAACCGCTGGGTGAGATCATCCAAGGACATGGGGTGAGGTATCATCAATATGCTGATGATACCCAGCTTTACATCTCCACCCCATGCCCAGTCAACGAAGCGGTGGAAGTGATGTGCCGGTGCCTGGAGGCTGTTGGGGCCTGGATGGGTGTCAACAGACTCAAACTCAACCCGGATAAGACGGAGTGGCTGTGGGTTTTGCCTCCCAAGGACAATCCCACCTGTCCGTCCATTACCCTGGGGGGGGGGATTATTGACCCCCTCGGAGAGGGTCCGCAACTTGGGCGTCCTCCTCGATCCACAGCTCACATTAGAAAACCATCTCTCAGCTGTGGTGAGGGGGGCGTTTGCCCAGGTTCGCCTGGTGCACCAGTTGCGGCCCTATCTGGACCGGGACCCATTGCTCACAGTCACTCATGCCCTCATCACCTCGAGGTTCGACTACTGTAATGCTCTCTACATGGGGCTACCTTTGAAAAGTGTTCGGAAACTTCAGATCGTGCAAAATGCAGCTGCGAGAGCAGTCATGGGCTTACCTAGGTATGCCCATGTTTCACCATCACTCCGCAGTCTGCATTGGCTGCCGATCAATTTCCGGTCACAATTCAAAGTGTTGGTTATGACCTTTAAAGCCCTTCATGGCATTGGACCAGAATATCTCCAAGACTGCCTCCTGCCGCACGAATCCCAGCGACGGATTAGGTCCCACAGAGTGGGCCTTCTCCGGGTCCCGTCAACTAAACAATGTCAGTTGGCGGGCCCCAGGGGAAGAGCCTTCTCTGTGGCGGCACCGGCTCTCTGGAACCAACTCCCCCCGGAGATTAGAACTGCCCCTACTCTCCTTGCCTTCCGTAAACTCCTTAAAACCCACCTTTGCTGTCAGGCATGGGGGAATTGAAACATCTCCCCCTGGGCATGTTTAATTTATACATGGTATGCTTGTGTGTGTGTCTGTTAGTTTATGGGTTTTTTTAAATTTCTAAATATTTTAATTAATTGCATTATTTATGATTTGTTTCACTTGTTGTGAGCCGCCCCGAGTCTTCGGAGAGGGGCGGCATACAAATCCAAATAATAAATAATAATAAAATAAATTTATTTCTGTTTTATTGAGGGCTTTTTTTCTCTCTAGCATTCATCTGTAATTTTGAAGCATGCCAGGTATTTGGCTGCATAACAAATAGCTGTGATAATTTGACTGCATGTTGTAACTTGTAGTGAGCATCTTGTCATTTTCTGCAAGAGCATTGCTGTATGGTTGTTGGGAGAGGGGAGGAAGAACAATTTACATTCACTATTATTAATTGCACAATAGCCAATTTATTGCCTGCAGCATGCATGTATTTGACTGATGCTTTCTTTTCTTTTTTTCTTTTCTCTTACTTCAGATGTTCATCAAGTATATAAAGGTTAGCAATATTTTCATAATATTGAAAGCCTAAAGCATGGGTACACTTTTGTGGCTCTGCATACTAATGCATGAAAAGAACAGAGCCTGAGAATATTCATTCTGTTAACTTTGTGTGAAGTTTTATTTTATTTTTACTTTATACAAGAACTATTAATCATTTTCACTTTTCAGTTATAATTTTTTTATTTTTCAGGTGGAATTAGTTTCACATTTTGGATCGGAACATTTCTGTCCTTTAAGCCTTATAAGGTATTAATGAAAAATATTATTTCTATGCTTTTTATATCCTTAAAACAAGATATTTCTGTTTCATGATATTTGCAAACATTCCTTTATATAAACTAATACAGTATTTGAATATATAAAGATCAGTGTGAAAAAGTTGAAAAGTCAAGTCTGTTGCAAGATACAATCTGAGTCAATCATTGGGACCAGAGAACCTCTCCCTATCAGAATGCACACTTCAAGATATTCTGTTTGTTGTATTTAGGTGCTGCCTTCTTATTGATTGATTGATTGATTGATTGATTGATTGATTGGTTGGTGTGTTAATGACCGGTTATTGGCTGTGACTTACTTGTGCTGCCAAGTCCTTTGCTCCTAAGTATATGATCAGCTGGTAGTAAATCAACACTTCTGTTGATTGGAAAGGGGCCTGTTTCCCAGATTTTAATAATTTCCTTGGCTATCTTTGTAGCTGCATGGCCAACAATCTTAGTAGTGAAATTAATATGTGTCTTTGTTCATTGCAATGTGAGGCTACCAATTAAGCTTCCTCATCTGACTGCTTTTTTGTGTTCTGGTGGTAGCTTTCTCCCCATCTTTCCTACATAGTCATAGGGGCAATCCATGCAGAGGATCTGGTAGATTACACTGGAAGTACCACCTCCAAGCAATCTTTGCAATATATGATTTGTCCTGTAGTCTGTAGGCAATGCATGATGCCCACTTGCAGATATTGGGAACTGTGTTGCATTGCTTCAAACATATTTTTGTATACATGGCAAGCTGTGCCATATAGTTGGTCCTTCTTTCTACATTTCTTTTCCTCACATATTGCGCAGGAATCTTGTAATAAATGCTTGTAAGTACCTATTCTGCCTGAACTGTTAATGTAGGTACCTTTGGTCCAGTTCTCTAGCTTGCTGGGTATTGCAGTAGGTTCTCACACAGCCATATAGTATTGAAACTAAGAATGTTTTGAGGGTGGTTAGTGGCATTGTGATATATCATGGTTTCTTACTATCTGTTGACAAGCACATCTAAAATTAGCAATTGTTTAGCCATTTTTTCCTCCATTGTGAATTGTATGTCTGGGAAGATGGAATTCATTATGGTATTAAAGTTTCAGCCTATTTCTTTTGATGATGACATGCCTTTTGTCCATGTAGTAGCACCACAATTTAGGTGTGCAGTTTTAAATGTACAGTGTTCTAGTTCTCACAGGACAGTTTCTGCAATGACTTGCTGATGGATGTCCCTTTTATTTGCTCATACCTTTCCTTTTTAAACATGAAGAAAGTATGTTGACAGTACTGGAATAGGTTCATGATTTGTGTCCAGGTTAGGTTGGTCTGATCTATATT
Organism: Erythrolamprus reginae; assembly: GCF_031021105.1. Lineage (NCBI taxonomy): Eukaryota > Metazoa > Chordata > Lepidosauria > Squamata > Dipsadidae > Erythrolamprus > Erythrolamprus reginae. The sequence continues at coordinate 139,844,892 of NC_091952.1, forward strand.
GTACTCTTTTCTTAGTTTTTTTAATCCATTACTTTGTATGTTGTGAGGAGGAATGAATGTAATTAGTCAAAGCAGACCATAATCTTGTTAAGAGCCACATTTAAACTTTGTAGCTGTCAGACTCCACCTTCTTGTCCTGCCATTATGTTGGAAGGGTAAGAGGAAGCTTGTTCACATTTTAGCTTGCTTTTTGCTTTTGCTGTAACCATTTGGGAATTAGAGAGGGAGAGCATCTTCAGAGACAAAGCAATCTCTCTCCCAGCTGGCTTCAGCCCATCTCCAAGGCCATCATTCATTCATTCATTCATTCATTCATTCATTCATTCATTTATTAGATTTGTATGCCGCCCCTCTCCGTAGACTCGGGGCAGCTCACAATACAATAAAACAGTTCATGACAAATCTAATAATTTACAATTTAAAATATTTTTTAAAACCCGTTATTAAAAAGACATACATACAAACATACCATACATAAATTATACAGGCCCGGGGGAAATATCTCAGTTCCCCCATGCCTGACGACAAAGGTAGGTTTTGAGAAGTTTACGAAAGGCAAGGAGGGTAGGGGCAGTTCTAATCTCTGGGGGGAGCTGGTTCCAGAGAGTCAGTGCCGCCACAGAGAAGGCTCTTCCCCTGGGGCCGGCCAACCGACATTTTTTAGTTGACGGGACCCGGAGAAGGCCCACTCTGTGGGACCTAATCGGTCGCTGGGATTCGTGCAGCAGAAGGCGGTCCCGGAGATATTCCGATGCCATGAAGGGCTTTATAGGTCATAACCAACACTTTGAATTGTGACTGGAAACTGATCGGCAACCAATGCAGACTGCGGAGTGTTGGTGTAACATGGGCATACCTGGGGAAGCCCATGACTGCTCTCGCAGCTCCATTCTGCATGATCTGAAGTTTCGGAACACTTTTCAAAGGTAGCCCCATGTAGAGAGCGTTACAGTAGTCGAACCTTGAGGTGATGAGGGTATGAGTGACTGTGAGCAGTGAGTCCCGGTCCAAATAGGGCCGCAACTGGTGCACCAGGTGAACCTGGGCAAACGCCCCCCTCGCCACAGCTGAAAGATGTTTCTCTAATGTGAGCTGTGGATCGAGGAGGACACCCAAGTTGCGGACCCTCTCCGAGGGGGTCAATAATTCCCCCCCCCCAGGGTAATGGACGGACAGATGGAATTGTCCTTGGGAGGCAAAACCCACAGCCACTCCGTCTTATCGGGGTTGAGTTTGAGTCTGTTAACACCCATCCAGGCCCCAACAGCCTCCAGATGATACTTCATCCCATGCCCTTGGATGATCTCACCCAGCGGTTTCATGTAGATATTGAATAGCAGGGGGGAGTGGACCGACCCCCTAGGCACCCCACAAGGGAGAGACCTCGGGGTCGACCTCTGGCCCCCCACTAACACCGATTGCGACCGACCGGAGAGGTAGGAGGAGAGCCACTGAAGAACAGTGCCTCCCACTCCCAATCCCTCCAGCCGGTGCAGAAGTATACCATGGTCGATGTTATCGAAAGCCGCTGAGAGGTCAAGAAGCACCAGGACAGAGGATAAACCCCTGTCCCGGGCCCGCCAGAGATCATCCATCAACACGACCAAAGCAGTTTCCGTGCTGTAACCAGGCCTGAAACCCGACTGCTGGGGACCTAGATAATCGGCTTCCTCCAAGGACCGCTGGAACTGGAGCGCCACCACCTTCTCAACAACCTTCCCCATAAAGGGAAGGTTGGAGACTGGACGATAGTTATTAAGTACAGCTGGGTCCAGGGAAGGCTTCTTGAGGAGGGACTGCACAAGCGCCTCTTTATAGGGTGTTGGAAAGGACCCCCTCCCGAAGGAAGCATTGACAATCTCCTGTACCCAGCTCCATGTCACCTCCCTGCTGGCCGAAACCAGCCAGGAGGGACACGGATCCAGTAAGCAGGTGGTGGAACTCACAGCTCCAATGGCCTTGTCCACTTCATCAGGTGTCACCAGATCAAACTCTTCCCAGACAGGTGGACAAGTAGGGGCCCCAGTCACCTTGACTGGCTCGTTGTCAGTCGACTCTGTTTTACAATTAGAGTCGAGGTCCGCCCGGATCCGAGCGATTTTATCAGCGAAAACGTGTTAAAATCCTCAGCACTACTCTGTAAGGGCTCCCCAACTCCCCCCTGATTAAGAAGGGAGCGGGACACCCTAAACAGAGTGGCCAGGCGGGATTCCGCTGATGCAATCAAGGCGGCATGGTACGCGCATCTTGCCGCCTTGAGCGCCACTTTGTAAGTCTTAATAAAAGCTCTTACAAGTGTTCGATCGGATTCAGACTTACTCTTCCTCCATCGCTTCTCTAGATGTCTCTTCTGGCGTTTCAACTCCCAGAGCTCCTCGTTGAACCATGGAGCTCTATGGGGTCTAGCACCATGGAGAGGTCGCAAAGGCGCAATCCGATCAAGAGCCTCCGCTGCATCCTTGTTCCAGGCCTCGACAAGAGACTCCGCCGAACTGTGGACGAGTGCATCTGGAATAGCCCCAAGCGCCGTCTGAAAGCCCTCTGGGTCCATCAGGCGTCTGGGGCGGAACAACTTAATCGGTTCTGCCTCCCTGCGAGTAAGGATCGGAGCCAGGAAGTCAAGCCGTAGTAGAAAATGGTCTGACCATGACAAAGGCAATGCTTCTAAGCCCCTTAGTCTCAGACCATTACTCAATTGCTCAGAGAGGAATACCGTGTCGGGTGCGTGTCCTCCCTCGTGAGTTGGACCCTGTACTACTTGAGTCAGGTCCATGGCTGTCATGGTGGCCGTGAACTGCTGTGCCAGTCCAGAGGCTTTGCCGAGTGACAGCAGGTTGAAGTCCCCCAAGACAATAAGTCCAGGGAACTCCACCGCCAACCCGGCTACCTCCTCGAGTAGCACAGGCAGGGCTTTTGACACGCAGCTGGGAGGCAGGTATATGAGAAACAAGCCCACCTGAACCCCTAAGTCCAACTTCCTCAAGAGAGACTCGCAACCTGCAATCTCTGGAGCAATGAGTCCACGTAGGCAAAGGCTCTCCCTGGCTATAATCGCCACTCCTCCCCCCCTTCCCTGGGGTCGAGGTTGATGCCATATCTGAAACCCGGCTGGGCAAATTTCAGAGAGAGGAACTCCTCCCTCTGGGCCCAGCCAGGTTTCAGTAATACATGCCAGGTCGGCCTCCTCATCCAGGATCAAATCCCGGATAAGAAGAGCTTTATTTACCACCGACCTGGCATTGAGTAGCAGCAGCCTGAGCCCAGGGCCAGAGTTACACTCGTCACCAGTGCCTTGAGTTGAGCTCATGGAGCCGGAAGAAGGAATCGCTATTAGGCAGCGATCCCTCATTCCCCTGGAACGGCTAACTCCATGGCCCCCGCCATATCTACCTCTCCCCAGCGACACCGGAATATTCCGACCCTCTGTCACCCCAGAGATTGGTGCCCTCTCCCCTCCTGCCTCTCCAGCGTCAGGTGGGCCAAACATTTCATTCGTACTATAACCATTCATCACATCCATACCATAGTCCCATCCACCTGCCCCATCCCATCCACCCCATTCAATCGACCCCTTTCATAATAATCATAGGCATCCATCACTAAAAAAATCCCAATAAATAATTAAAAGTAAGTTAATTAAAATACTAGTACAAAATCCCATTTCATTCCACCACCACCACCAGTATATATAATTTAGCACTCTTAAAAATTAACTTAAAAACATAAGACATAAGAATATAAAACAAAAATAACATAGGAGTGGTTGATTAGCATGTAATTCTTAAAGAGTAGCAGCAAGAGTGTGTCAAACTCTAGGCTAATTAAGTTCTTATTAAGGGAGTCCAGTGCTAATGATAAAGTAGTCTCTTCAGTGCTGTCCCCTGCCACTGACCCGTTTTTGTTAGTCTTAATTGGTGACATCTCCAGGCCCCCCGCCTTCCGAACCTCCATATGGCCTCCAAACTGTCCCTGAGTCGCCTCCGCTCAGCTCTCAAAAAAGCTCCTCGCAGTCTCTTCCTCCTCCGTTCCAACTCTGCACCCCACGGGAATAGATGGTCCAGTCTGCTGCATCGGTCGGCAACCCCTCCGACGCCAAGCGCCCCCACCATCCGGCGTCCCGGCGTCCCGTGGCCATACGCTCCATCATACCTTGAGGGTGAATTTCTTTGCATCTCAGAAATTCCCAAAACAACTTTGTGGCATCACATTGGTTGCTGATGGACAGGTTAGGAGGATTAGCCTTGCGGAAATGAAAGAATGCTGTTTGTATTATATGGGCCTTTTCAGATTTCACCTTGTACTCCTGCAATCACTTTTCTTTCAGTAAAAGTTCTTCTGATTCAATTTAATGGATTAAAAGTCCTGAGAGACTAGGTTAGGCAGTTCCTTATATTAGACAAAATCTACAAAGTCAGTCAACCCAGAGAAGCACACTCTGCATACGATGTCAGTGAGGAATCTGAGTGTGGGAGGGGGTTGGGGGGAGGAGAGCATCATCCAGATCTTCCCCTGGGCTGGACTTCTCCCGATGGACGGAGGAGGTTGGAAGTCTAGAAGACCAAGACCCTGGCGGTCCATTGGAGTCAGAAAGAAGGAAGTTTAGGAAGGAAAAAACAAGGAGGTGGCCATTATCTGAGACAGTCGGTAGTAAAAGAGGCAATTAGACCTGAAACAGCTCAAGGAAGAGGACAAGGAAGGCAAAGAATCTGATCAAGCATACCTAATAATGAAAGAAGCCATGCAGTTGATGATGAATATCTTCCAAACCCTGAAGACATGTGAAGCACATACCAAGCTGCTGCCAGAGAGGCCCAGCAAACCCAAGAGGAAGAGGATGGAGGATGAGCTTCAGTGCTAGATACCATGGCAGGGGTTTTGCCAAACCCAGCTACTGCCTCAACTATGGCAGGCACAGCACCTGGGGGAGCACTGGGGCTGCTGTCCCTGGGGGAACTGACCAGGCAAGACCTAAGCACTGAAAAATCTCATCCCTTGGTGTGAAGTTTGATGGAGAACTCTAACAGCTGGCCCATAAACTAACCTATGTGCAAGAGGGAGTGGGTAGGAGATCCCTACTGAAGCTGCCAAGGAAGGGGCCATAGCCCACTGAATAGTGACCATCTACAATGTGAATGCACCAAAGCTAAGAAACTTTGATCACTTTATGACAGCACTTGCCCAGCACACACACCCTTGCCGATCTTAATCAAGGGACCACAACAAAATTGTGCATCAAAGCCTAAGAGTGGGGACATAGTACACCAAGGAATTTCACAACTGGCATATGCTGACTCAATGACTGGCCCGAAGATATCAATTTCTTCATAGAAGTGCTAAATGATGACCTGTACAATGCCTGCATCTCAAGGGAGCCCTGCCATCCTTCGTGACTGGCATATGCTGGCTGAGGAGGTAGACATCAATCAAGCATGTAACTGGTACCACTCGACCTAACTGTGAAAGAAACCAAAAACTGGCCTGGAGAAAAGAGGTGGTGAAACCGCAAAACCTACAGCCCTGCTCTACCACCTGCTTCAAATGTGGCCAAGAGGGACATCATGCAGCAGTGTGCAAAGTGCCACCTAGCCAAGAAGACCCCTCTTGGGGCCCCTGGGAAAGCCACCAAGACTGTGAGCCAGAGAAAGGGCACTGAATGGAATGGAGATTATTGCGTTCACCCCATCATGGAAGTGGGACGAGGAAACTCTGATTAAACCAACCGATGGCCAGGGGCTAACCAACACTGACAATGACCCGCTCATAAGTAGCCCAGTCACACTAGTGGTGTTCCCTGTAGAGTTACATTTTGACTGTTTGTTCCGGATCTAAACTATATGTACTGAAAGCCAGAGACTGTTGATCCTGGGGAAAAATCATTAGTCCAAGTCTACTGGGAACTTTAGCATTGTAAAAACTCTACATCTAATCAAAAGGCATCTCTGAAAAAATACATTAAAAGCTATGTGGCATGTCTGCCTCTGTCAAGCGTTCACAAGGGAAAACCCCTGCACTCCTCCAAATAATCGTGGCATCATCAGAACCCTGGAGAGAGATCTCAATGGACTTTATTGTGGAGCTTCCAGAAAGCTCTGGGAATATAATTACCATCTTTTTCAAAGCATAAGATACACCTAGCTAGCGTCCTTAGTCTGGTCAGCTTCAGCACATTATTTTATCCCCTGGTTAGGGCTTTAAAAAAAACTTATTTGGAGAGAGTAACAATGAAAGAGCTTGCAAGCCAGCAAGAGCTGGGAACATCATTAGCACCTGGAAAGAAACATTTGGAGCAAATTAGACCAATGAAAAAAAATCCTGCAAAGACTTAGGGCGTGGAAAACATTCTTTGCAGAGAGTAACAATGAAAGAGCTTACAAGCCGATAAGAGCTGGGAAAATTGTTAGCACCCTGGTTAGGGCTGGAAAGAAACATTTGGAGCAAGTAGAGAATGAAAAAAAACCCCTACAAAGACAGGGTTTGGAAAACATTCTTAGCAGAGAGTAACAGTAAAAGAGCCTGCAAGGTAAGAGCTGGGAAGATCATTAGCAGCTAGTTAGGGCTGGGGGGGGGAGAGTGGGGGGGAGCTACATTCAGAGTATAAGACACCCCCAAATTATCAGCCTTTTTTAGGGAGGAAAAAGGTTTGTCTTATACTACGAAAAATACGGTATATGTGTATTGACTGATCTATTTTATAAACAAGTGCATTTTGTTCCCAGTCAGAAGATTCTACAGCACAGAGGGTTGGCCAAATTATTTTTACACCATGTATATAGACTACACAGAGCCTCCCAACACATTATCTCTGTTGGGAAGTGCAGTTCGCCTCTAAGGTTTGGAGGGAAATCCTAAAATTACTTTTGCCGAACTTCCGGGTTCGGGGTTCGGGGGGGGGTACTGGGAAGCCCCCCAGGCCGGCTGTGACATTTTAAAACAGCCGTGCGGCTTCCCAGCTGTCTCCGAACGCCGAACGCGGAAGTTCGGGTTTGGCGTTCGGCTTCGGGAGACAGCTGGGAAGCCGCGCGGCTGTTTTAAAAGGTGACAGCCGGCCTGGGGGGCTTCCCAGCACCCCCCGAACCCTGAACCTTTGCCGAACTTCCGGGTTTGGGGTTCGGGGGGGTGCTGGGAAGCCCCCCAGGTCGGCTGTGACCTTTAAAACAGCCGCGCGGCTTCCCAGCTGTCTGCCGAAGCCGAACGCCAAACCCGAACTTCCGCGTTCGGTGTTCGGAGACAGCTGGGAAGCCGCGCGGCTGTTTTTAAAGGTGACAGCCGGCCTGGGGGGCTTCCCAGCACCCCCCCGAACCCTGAACCTTTGCCAAACTTCCGGGTTCGGGGTTCGGGGGGGGGTGCTGGGAAGCCCCCCAGGCCATCTGTCACCTTTTAAAACAGCCGCGCGGCTTCCCAGCAGTCGCCGAATGCCGTTTTTTTGCCGGGGGGGCTGGTTTCACGGATTAATTGACTTTACATTGTTTCCTATGGGAAACAATGTTTCGTCTTATGAACCTTTCGTCTTACGAACCTCCTCCTTGCACCAATTAAGTTCGTATCATGAGGTATTACTGTATTCTGTTGGCCTTACCTTCCAATTCCAGTCTGTGAGGTTTGCAAAGTAAGTCCTGCACTTGGCTGAATGATGGGGGCTGTCAGGTGGGCGGGACAATTTGGGTAGGAAAGCCTGTGCTGGCCAGATTAATGGCCCATGGGTCGTAGTTTGAGGACTCTTGTCTTAGGTGTTACATTAATTGTAAGCAAGGTAACAATTGATTTGTTGGCAGAACCCAAGCTTTTTAGGATTGACGGCCCTGTCTACCTTTCCACCTGCTTCTTGCAGTCTTTACAACCATTATAGAAGCTGGGACCTAAGTTTGTAGGGCCCTTCCTAATTAAGTGCATCATTAACTCAGTGACTGTATAATTATATTTGCTCATGTCTCTTCAACTGATTCACCCTGTATTTCATTGTAGCTTATTAAATGAGATCACCTTTCCCATTAGACCTGAACTTTCACCAATCACACAAACTTTAATGGTAGAAGGAGAGCAGCACTTTGAAATCAGGATAATTTTAGACCTCCATAGACATAGGGGGAACCCGAGACTTCCGGGGTGGGGCCAAGCTGAAGCAACATACAAACTAGCAGCTCCTGGCTTGTACTCGAGATTTCTCGTTTAAAAGGCCACATAGTGGTGTCAATTCTTCCCGGTGAGAGGAATTCCAGCAAGGGGAAGCACTCTGGGGCAGATGGGGCGCAACCCCTCCCCCTGCGGGTGGCAGAACCCCCGTATTTGAACGGGCCTCGATCGTAACATTGGAAATGGAGAAATCGGCATATTTCCTCCGTTTCCAAAACATCTCTGAAAATGCAGACAAAGACTTATTCAACAAACTAGCACAGCTAATTAGTGAAAATACACAAATTGATCTTGAAGAGGTGAAAAATCACATTGATGAAATATATAGAATTCAGAAAATTATGCCAAGAACCACAGACTACCGAGAGAAGTTCATCTAAGATTCACTAAAAAATCTATAAGAGATGAAATATATAAAACAACAAGAAATGAAAAAATTATCTACCAAGAAAAAGAAATAACAGTCCTCAAACTGTCGGAATAAGGGAGAAAAGGAGAGATTATCATTATTTCACAGCCAAGTTAATGAGAAGGGGAATACCATTTTGATGGTTAATTCCAGACGGACTTCTGATATCATGGAATGGGAGGAAAATCAAAATTGACTCGTTCGAAAAAGCGGATTATTTTATTAAAAAACATCTAGAAAAAGAAGAAGATAACCACCAAGGTATAGAAGATCGACCACGTGAGGAAGGATTGGGGGAGGAGAGAAGAGAGGAAGAACAGGACAAAGGAGAACAACAAAAGGAAGACAGAGTTACAACAAGAGCGGCGACAAAGCGTCAGTAGAGGGAAGGAAAGAAATTAAAAAGAAAGAAAGAAGACAAAAATGACGAAAACACTTGATCTAATTTCAATAAATATTAACGGATTGAATTCACCTATTAAAATTCACCTATTAAAAGGAGACAATGATGAAATTAATAAAACAAAATTCAGATATATTATGCCTACAAGAAGTACATATAAGAAACCAGGATCGTAAATTGTTAGAAAATAAAAAATTAGGTAAATTATTTACAGCATTAACAGATTCAAAAAAAAAGAGGGATAGCTTTATACATTAGGGATACACTACAATCGGAAAAAATTTATTCGGATGAAAAAGGAAGAATATTAAGTGTAAGAATTAAAATAGGAAATAAAGAAATAGTGATAATAGCAATCTATGCCACAAATTTCAAACAGAAACAATTTTATAAAAAATTAGCAGAACATGTAGGACAGATAGAAAAAGGGAATATTTGTATTATTGGGGATTATAATGTGGTGTTTGACATTAAAAAAGATTATAAAACCATGAGGAAAAAATCGAAAGACAGGAAAACATTACCATCAGAATTTCATGAGATGGTAAGAGAGCACAGATTGGCAGATATTTGGAGAGAGAGACACCCACGAAACCTGGAATATACTTTCTACTCACCACCCCAGAAATCTTGGTCTAGGATAGACATGATTTGGGCAGATAAAGAAATTGGAAAATTAATCCACGAGATTGAAATAGGCCCGAATCTGTGGGCAGACCACCACCCAATATTGATAAAAATTAAAATGCCGACTATAGGACATCACCATTGGTCTATAAATCAAACCTAATTCCAAGATGACAACTACATTAATCATATTAAACAAGAACTTAGAGTATTTCTTAAAGATAATTGGAACACCGACACCACCGTTCAGAATATTTGGGACACAATAAAAGCATTTATGAGAGGATTAACAATAGCCTATTTAGCTAAAATTAAGAAATCTAAAGATAAAAAACTAAATGAATATAAGAATAAATTAAAACATTTAGAAACAGAAATTCAAAAAGATCTTCAAAATGAGAAAATAAGGGAAGAAAGGGATAGAATAAAACATAATATTAACTTAATAATACAAGACAAAATTGTTGCAAAATTAAAAACGACTAAATTTGAAAACGCGAATAAAATAGGTAGATGGTTAACATATAAATTAAAAAAAGAGGAAGAAGAACGACATATACAAGTCTTAGAGGATAAAAACGGAGAGATTCAATACACAACGGAGAAAAAAAAGAATATAGCGGTTGATTATTATGCTGATTTATACCAAAGGGAAGAAACAAATAAAGATCAATTAAATAAATATTTAGAAGACGCAAACGTAGAAAAAATATCAGATTTAGACAAAGATACATTAAACAATGAAATAACCCTAACAGAAGTCGAGAATGCGATAACCAAACAAAAAAATAATAAAACACCAGGCCCAGATGGGATACCCGCTGAATTCTATAAAGAATTAAAGGAATTATTAGGAGAAATTTTAGTGATTATATTCAATGAAGTCCTAGAAAAAGGAGTACAGTGTTTCCTCGATTTTCGCGGGTTCGAACTTCGCGAAAAGTCTATACCACGGGTTTTCAAAAATATTAATTAAAAAATACTGCGGGTTTTCCCCCTATACCACGGTTTTTCCTGCCTGATGACGTCATATGTCATCGCCAAACTTTCATCTGCCTTTAATAAATATTTTTTTAAATCAACTTTAATAAATAAACATGGTGAGTAATGATCTAAATGGTTGCTAAGGGAATGGGAAATTGCACTTTAGGGGTTTAAAGTGTTAAGGGAAAGCTTGTGATACTGTTCATAGCCAAAAATAGTGTATTTACTTCCGCATCTCTTCTTCACGGAAATTCGACTTTCGCGGGCGGTCTTGGAACGCATCCCCCGCGAAAATCGAGGGAACACTGTATTACCTGCAACTTGGACACAGGCCCTAGTAAGTATAATTCCAAAAGACCCTGCTAAAAAATATATATATACAAAACTACAGACCAATATCGCTTCTTAATGTTGACTACAAAATTTTTATGTCAATCATGGCAGAGAGATTCAAACCAATCTTGAACAAAAGAATAAATGATGACCAAAATGGATTCCTGCCAGGAAGATACATACGAAATAACACAAGAACGATATTGAATATTTTAGAATATTATGAGGCACATTCGGAAAGACAATTAGCGTTAATATTTCTAGATGCACAAAAAGCTTTTGATAACCTGAGATGGGAACTTATTCTAGAACTAATTAAAAAAATGGAATTTGGCTCAAAAATTATAAAAATGATACAAACTATATACCATAATCAGTCAGCCAAAATTATAATTAACGGTGAATTAACAAATTCGTTCCAAATTTTAAAAGGAGTTCACCAAGGATGCCCGCTATGCCCGCTTCTATACATCTTAGCGGTGGAAACATTGCTTAACCAAGTGAGAACTAATGTAAAGATTACAGGCCTGAAGGTAAGGAAACAGGAATTTAAAGTACAGGCCTATGCGGACGATTTGGTATTTATTTTGGATGACCCCATAGAAGCTGGTGAATATTTAATGGAAGAACTAAAACAATATGGAGAAGTAGCAGGTCTAAAAATTAACAAACAAAAAACTAAAATTATAACTAAAAATATGGACCTTAAACAAGAGCAGGAATTAGAAAGAAATTTAGGAATTCAAATTGTTAAAAAAGTAAAATATTTCGGTATAATATTAACTAAAAGATGCAGTATGATTCAAAATGACAACTATGACACACTCATTAAAAAAATGGAGCAACAATTAATTAGATGGAACAAACTTCATATTTCATTGACAGGGAGGATCGCTACAATTAAAATGTCCATTTTACCTAAATTTTTATATCTATTTCAGATCATCCCAGTAAAACTGAATAAGAATTTCTTTACAACACATCCATTTCTAAATTCATCTGGGAAGGGAAAAAACCAAGGGTAAGATTTAAATTCTTACAAGATAAAGTTACACAAGGAGGATTTGGCCTACCAAATTTTGAAAGCTATTACCAATCAGCAGTTCTGCTCTGGCTAAAAGATTGGATAAATCTCCAAAATCAAAGAGTATTGGCATTAGAAGGGCACAATGTTTTACAGGGATGGCACGGTTTCCTCTGGAATGAGAAAGATAAGATTCCAATATACTTTAAAAACCATATGATTAGAAGCTCTTTAATGAATATTTGGATGAAGATTAAAAAAGAGCACTACCTTAAAATTCCAAGGTGGTACTCTAGCGTGGAAGCTCTTACTCACCCTAATGTATTCCAAATTCAAAAATTGCTGACTTACAACCACATACTTGATGAGAAGGGAAACATCAAAACAAGGCAACAATTAGAAAATCAAAATATTAATATTGACTGGTGGCCTTACTCTCAAATTCGGACAAAATGGAACAAAGACAAAAAGAAAGAGGGAATTCAAGAAAAAGATACTTTAATTGATAAATTACTATTAGGACATGAAAAAATTTTTATAACTAGAATGTATAATTACATAATGGGATACAAAATGGAAACCGAGATAGTAAAAGAAACCATGATTAGTTGGGCTCAAAATATAGGATACAATATTTATCTAGACCAATGGGAGCAAATGTGGAAAAATCTCAAATTAACAAAATCAGTACCATATAAGGAAAATTCACAAAAAATGTTCTATAGATGGCACCTAGCTCCAGCTAGACTAGCTAAAATTTACCCTAATCTGAAGCCAAACTGCTGGAGGTGCAATAACAAATGTGGATCTTTTTTCCACCTATGGTGGACATGTCCACGTATAAAAAAGATCTGGAAAAAAATTCAAACATAGATTCGGGATATCACGACAATCACACTAAAATTAAAACCAGAGACGTTTCTTTTGGGCATAATAGATCAAAAATGTAAAAAAGATGATTTTTATTTAATTCACCACATAATCACAGCCACAAGAATTATAATTGCACAGAACTGGAAAAAAGAGGATACACCATCAGAAAGAGAAATTATTCAGAAAATATACGATTGTGCAGAAATGGACAGACTCACCCAAAAACTTAAAAATAAAGAAGACTCAAGATACTATGAAATCTGGGAAAAATTTTACGAATGGGTAACAAAGAGAAATAAGATAAAATCTAAACTAAAACAGGTTGATACATATAAAAAAAATATTGATAGTGACTAAAGTCATAACTCTGAAATCCTTTATTCAATTGGACATTATTTTCAATCCAAACTGACCTTAGACAAAGTGTTTATCAGAAAGAATATGGTAAAACCGTGGCCACCATATGCCACACATCGTTAAATATTAAAATTTAGAACTGTCAAGCAACAGTTCAAGGGGAGGGTATGGGTGAAGGAAGGGACAGAATGTAAAAAATATCCAGACAGAAGATTTAGAATTTACTGCTATGTATATATTATATATATTAAGTTTGCTATGTTGAAACGATATGGATTATTTGTATAGAACAACTATATGAAACAAACACAATGAATGTATAGCTAATAGTATATGTCGAGATAATGATTCAAATTAAGATGTATTTGTCCTTCCTCTTTTATTTATGTAATATAATAAAAACTATTTAAAAAAAAAAGACAGGGGGAACCCTTCAGTATTCGGTGGCATGGAAGGATTTCCCGACAGCTCAGAATGAATGAGTCAACCATCCTCATGTTAGAGCTGCTAGATGTGTTAAATCAGGGGTCTCAAACTTGCGGCCAGCGGGCCAACTGTGGCCCTCGGGTCAATAGTTTGCGGCCCCCATCTCAATATCAAAGTTTAAAGTTAGTGCGGCCCGAGTTTGATACGAATCGCACTTTTCAGTGTTGTGTGCGGAGCTGAATGAACCTACCAATCACGATGGGGTATATTGCTCTTGGAGGTGGGACATCATCCGGGCTTATTGTGAACTTGTGCCATTACCCCGGGCTCAGAAGCAGAGGCGGCCGCGGAAATTGCTACTCAGCGAGACAGAAAAAAAAGCGGAAAAGACGCATTGGCTAAAGTTTAGCCGCTAAACACTGAAACAGTGATACCAAGTGGAATTATATATTACACAGCCCCAAACATGTCTTTTTCAAAGCCTGCAGTGAAGAGAAAGGTTGGAGATGAGCACAGACAATTTCAGGAAAAGTGGGAAGTACAATATTTCTTTGTTGAGCACAGAGGTATCCCGACGTGTCTTATTTGCACAGAGAAAGTTGCGGTGCACAAAGAATACAATTTGAAACATCATTACACAACTAGACATGCTGAGGAGTATCAGATCCAGGGACTTAAAGCACAGAAGGTTTCGTGCTTTTTTAGAGGAAATGGAGTCAGAATATGGGGATGTGTTCTACTTCACCGAGGTACATTGGCTCAGCAGGGGAAACATATTGAAGAGATTTTTTGAGTTGAGAGCGGAAGTGAAAACCTTCATGGAGAAAGATGGGTTTGCTGTTCCTGTGCTAAGTGATCCAAAATGGCTTATGGACTTAGCTTTTTTTGTTGATATCAATACATGAGCTTAATGTACTGAACAAGAAGTTACAAGGCCAGGGGCAACTTGTTAGTGCTGCCTATGACAACGTGAGAGCATTCTCTACAAAACCTATGTTATGTTATGTTGGCCCATATGTTGAGGAATCATTGAGCAGGGTGAATGTCTTCATATCATAATCTATGTGGTTCATCGCTATTGAGTGGCCTTTATCTGCCAATAAAATAATGCCCTGATATTGTTTTAAACTTTGTGGCTTCATTGGGCTAAGCATATTATTTGATTTTTATGTGATCAGCATTGCCAATATTTGTTGTCTGATAGCATGTTTTTCTGGCTCTTCTATGTCTGTTAAATTGAATTCTAATTTATGTACCACATAAATATGACTCATTGAAGCACCCATTCTGATAGAGAAAAGGTCCCTGAGGATGGGCTCCAGTATGAGTCTGAAACCTGGAAATCTCTCATTTCGGTAATGACCCAAATTAGATCTTGCAACATTCTCCTGGGAACACATATATCTGCCTTCATTTGTAGTCATCTCTGTGATAATGTTAAATCATGTTTTGTTACTTCTTTAATTAGTTTAATTAAAATATGATTTACAGAGTGTTTGGAACTAGCATGGTTGAAGAATATGAAGAAATTGCTGATTCACAATATCATTCTGAAAAGCAAGAACTCTTTGATGAAGATTATGGTAAGCAGTTGCTCACAATTTAAAATAAATTATAGTTACTTAATAATCAAGGGAGGATTTACCTGAAAAACTTCATTTCATTTATGTATGAATTAGAAAACAAGCCTGAGTTAATGAGTAAGATAACTAAAAGAACTGCACAAGTATAAATATTTATTTTTGTAAAAGGAAAACTTTAAGGAATTCACGTTAAACAGTTATGCTTAACAAGTTAAACATGCACACACTTACATTCACGTTGCAAATTTATTTTCACATTGTATTTAACAGATTAACAGAGTTGGAAGGGACTTTGTAGGTCTTCTAGTCCACTCCCCACCCCCGCCCATACAAAAGACTCAACACCAAGGGTCCTTAAACTTTTTAAATGGGGCCAATTCATGGTCCCTCAGACTGCTGAAGGAGCAGTCCATATAGTTTGAAAACTTGGACTGGAGGACAGCTTGCGTTTAGAGGTTGTGGGTCCTCCATTGCTAGAGGCTTTTAAGAACAGAATGGACAGCCACCTAAGAGTTTGAAACTGCTAGTTCTCCTGCTTGCAGGGGGATGGACTAGGAAACCTCCAAGGTCCCTTCCAGCTCTATTTTGATTGTATGGCATAAAAATGAAAGAGACAGTTCTGACTGCATTTCTTAGGCCCAAAAGATAGAATCTCACTGGACAGGCAGTGTGGCCCTTGA
This sequence comes from Erythrolamprus reginae, assembly GCF_031021105.1. Classification (NCBI taxonomy): domain Eukaryota; kingdom Metazoa; phylum Chordata; class Lepidosauria; order Squamata; family Dipsadidae; genus Erythrolamprus; species Erythrolamprus reginae. The sequence goes on from NC_091952.1 coordinate 139,860,721, forward strand.
ACCTCAAAGTGAGATCATCCAAAGACATGGGGTGAGTTGTCATCAGTACGCTGATGACACCCAGGTGTACATCTCCACCCCGTGCCCACTCGGTGAAGCAGTGGAAGTGATGGAGGCTATTAGGGTCTGGATGGGTGCCAACAGACTCAAACTTAACCCCAACAAGACAGAGTGGCTGTGGGTTTTGCCTCTCAAGGACAATCCCATCTGTCCGTCCATCACCCTGAGAGGGAGGAATTATTGACCCCCTCAGGGTCCAAAACTTGGGCGTCCTCCTCGACCCACAGCTGACGTTAGTACACCATCTTTCAGCTGTGACGAGGGGGGCACTTGCCCAGGTTGCTCTGCTTACAATCACTCATGCCCTTATCACCTTGAGGTTCGACTACTGCAATGCTCTCTACATGGGGCTACCTCTCAAGAGTGTTCAGAAATCGTGCAGAATGCAGCCGCGCGAGTGGTCTTGGGTCTTCCCAGATACACCCATGTTGCTCCAACACTCCGTGGACTGCACTGGTTGCCGATTGGTTTCCGGTCACAATTCAAAGTGTTGGTGATGACCTATAAACCCCTACATGGCATCAGACCAGATTACTTACGGGACTGCTTTCTGCCACATGAATCCCAGCGACCGGTTAGGTCCCACAGAGTTGGCCTTCTCCGGGTCCCGTCAGCTAGACAATGTCGTCTGGCTGGGCCCAGGGGAAGAGCCTTCTCTTTGGCGGTCCTGGCCCTCTGGAATCGGCTCCCTCCAGAGATTCACACTGCCCCCACTCTCCTCACCTTTCGCAAGTTGTTTTTGTATCCTGTGAGCCATCCCAAGTCTTCAGAGAAGGGCGGCATACAAATCTAATTAATAATAATAATAATAATAATAATAATAATAATAATAATAATAATGAGGAGAGGGAGGAGGGAAATCTCTGGCTGTAATCTTTGTGGCAATATTTCTTGCTTGCAGAAGGGGCAATTGCTTCTGGTTCTTTTGCAAAGGCGAGGATTTCCCTAGTTCCAGTGGAGGATGCCAGCAATCCAGAATGGGGCAGAGGGCAAGGAAGGGAACCCATGTTTTACAGAGCACCAGGAAGGGAAATCACCCCTGCCCCAGTGTCTACCCATTTTCCCCTCCCCTACAAGGTGGGTGGAGTAAGCAGGAGGCAGCAGGCGAGATTGCAGCCCAATCCAGCAGATAGGAGGGAAGAGTAGGTTGGGGAGTGCAGTCTATGGAGAGGTGTCCACGTTTCGGCTGGCCAGGAAGTACGTCTCTGTGATGTCAAAGCTCCGCCCCTGGAATTCCCTACTGGGATTCTCCACCTCCGTTTGAGCCTCCCGACCGGCCAACAGTTCCATGGCTCTTCTGCGAAGGTGACATCCGGGCGGCCGCGCTTCTCAGCATTCTCCTGAACGCCGAACCTGAACTTTTGCCGAACTTCTGGGTTTGGCGTTCTCCTGAACGCTGAGAAGCCCCCGGCTGTTTTGGAAGGTGACAGACGGGTGGCGGCGCTTCTCGGTGTTCTCCCGAACCCGAACTTTTGCTGAACTTCCAGGTTCGGCGTTCGCAGTGGTGGGTTCGTAAGGCAAAAAAAGTTTGTAAGAAGAAGCAAAAAAATTCCGAACCCTGGGTTCGTATCTCGAAAAGTTCGTATGACGAGGGGTTCGTATCACGAGGTACTACTGTAGTTCCTTTTTGCTGCTCTGATCTCCCTTGTTAATATATTTCTGGCCTGATTGTATAGCATTCTATCACTTTTTTCTGTAGGCTTCCTCTTTGGAATGACATAACTGCTTAAGTTTGGCTGTGAACCAAGGTTTATTGTTACTATATATTTGCAAATTCCTGGTTGGTACACATAGGTCTTCACAGAGGCTGACATATGATGTTACAGTATCTGTGAGTTTATCTAGGTCTGCAGAGGCGTCTTTAAAAATATTCCAGTGTGTGCAGTCAAAGCAAGCCTGTAGCTTTAACTTTGCTTCTTCAGTCCAACTCCTCACTGATTTAATTGTTGGTTTTATGGCTATAAATCTTTGTTGTAAGCAGGCACCAGGTGAATCATGCAATGATCAGAGTGGCCCACAACTGCTCTTGGTAAGGAACAATAAGCATATTTTACTGTTGTTTAGAAATGGTCTAAGACAGACCTGGGCAAAGGGTGGCCCATGGGCCGCATCCAGCCCGCCCGCTGTCTGTGACTGGCCCGCAGAGGTCAGAAAATGGAGGGAGGAAGGAAGGAAGGAGAAATAGAGGGAGGGAGGGAGGGAGGAAGGGGTGGGCAATTAATTTATAATAGTATATGTTGTGGTTGGCTCTGGCCCAGCTCCTGCCCCAGGCAATGGGGAGGTGGATGCAGGGGAAACTTCAACAGGTCACAGGCCTGTGTTATTGCCGACAGAATCAGTTCAGAGTTTAGTTTCCTCGGATGAAGAAGAAGGTGGGAGTGACTCGGCAGAGGAGGGCTTAGCACACAGCCAAGGAAGTCAATCTTCCTTATCTTCTATTGCTTCAGATGACTCACGCAAGTGCAGAATCATGTGTAGAAGAGACCAAGTAAGAACATATTACAGGAAATAAGGGAGGCCACCTGTGTTTGGGTGGGGCTCCAGTAATTAGGGCTGCTGCTATAAATAGCAGCATGTGGGTTTGGCCATTATGGAAGAATATCTGTTCGCAGTTTCATCAGGAATCTTGTATGCTGGACTTTGTTGCAACGTGTGTGTGTGTGTCTCCCTTCGTTGGAAGAAGAAGGGGTGTGAAGTTTCTGCACAGCTGCTGGCTAAGTACTTAATGACGACTTAAGGGAAATTGTACAGTCTACCCGGTTGTTTTGGGAAGAGTGCTCTTTGCAATACAAAAAGAGTGCTTAGTTTATTTTGACTTTTGTGATAAAGAACATTGTTTTGAATTTTCAAACCTGTGTGTGTCTGAAATTTGTACTCTTGAATTTTCAGGAGGTGCCTATCAGAGAGCCCGGCAGAACAGTATACAATACAATACAATACAATACAATACAATACAACAAAGCAATGCTATGCTATGCTGTACTGTACTGTACTATACTATACTATACTATACTATATAATTATAATTTATACTTATAATATAATTAACTCAGTTCTACCCAGTAATATACAGTAATGGGTAGAACTGAGTTAATTATATTAGTCCAGCCCTCTAAAACCATCCCAATTTCTCATGCGGCACTTTGGCAAAATTAATTGCCCATCCCTGGCCTAAGATACTATTACCTTTGGTGGGACAATTTACATGTTGAAAGTATTTTGATAGCTCATCTCTTAAGTTTTCCTTGTTTAAATCTCCCAAAATAATGGCCAGTGAATCAGAGTACAGTGATCCCCCGCTCGTTGCGAGGGTTCCGTTCCAGGAGCCCCCGCAACGAGCGGGTTTTCGCGAAGTAGCGATGCGGAAGTAAAAACACCGTCTGCGCATGTGCAGACGGTGTTTTTACTCCCACAGCGCTAGCGAGGAGCCGAAGATTGGGGGCGGGGCGGCTGTTTGCCGCCGGCATGGAGGGCTTCCTAGCAGCCCCCCAAACCCGGGTTGGGGGTCCGGGGGGCGCTGGCTCTCGGCGCTTTTGAGCTGAGTCCGGAAGCGAATTCGCTTCCGGACTCAGCTCAAAAGCGCCGATAGCAAGCGGCAAGGAACGGCTTGTCTCGGCGCTTTCGAGCTGACCGGACTCAGCTCGAAAGCGCCGAGACAAGCCGTTCCTTGCCGCTTGCTATCGGCGGTTTTGAGCTGAGTCCGGAAGCGAATTCGCTTCCGGACTCAGCTCAAAACCGGCGATACCAAGCGGCAAGGAACGGCTTGTCTCGGCGCTTTCGAGCTGACAGCTCGAAAGCGCCGAGACAAGCCGTTCCTTGCCGCTTGCTATCGGCGCTTTTGAGCTGAGTCCGGGAGCGAATTCGCTCCCGGAATCAGCTCAAAAGCGGCGAGAATGAACGGCGTGGGCGGGCGAAGGGCGGGCGGCAGCGAGGAGTTTGCGTGGGCGGTGGGGAAACTCCTCGCTGACGCCAGCAAGAGGGGGAAGACCCAGGGAAGCCGCTGCCATCTACGCATGCGTGCCCGGCACGCATGCGTAGATGGTATTTTTGACTTCCGGGTTGAAAAATAGCGAAGTACCCTGTTCGCAATGGTTGGGGACGCAATAAACGGGGGATCACTGTATTTGGCTTCAGCCATGGATCACCAAAAACAAACACAGGCAGCAGAGGCGAAGAGGTAAAAGGACTGGAATTTTAAATAGACTAAGGAACAAGGGAATTAAAAACACCCCGCTCCCTTCAATATTTCTTACCAATTTACATTCACTTGCCAACAAGATGGATGAAATACTGCTTTTTAAACAGATGCAATTTTGATTTTCACAACGCATCTGCCCTATGCTTTACTGAAACCTGGCTAAATGAGGAAATTGATGATAATAGTATGCTTATACCGAGGTTCCAGATATTTCCTGCGTATAGGAATGCAGAATTAATGGGGGGGGGGAGGGAGGAGGCTTATGTATATATATCAACAACAGCTAGTCTCAGGAAATCACCATTATACAAAAATTCTATGATGAAACTTCTCCTTGAGAGATTAATTTTTTCTTAATATCTGCGATTTACATCCCTCTGCAAGCATCTGTAAAAAAGGCACTAAGAACTCTAGTTCATTAGATTACTTTCAATCTTCTAATTAACATTTACATTATTCATATATTTTCTTGTTATTTTATAACTTCATTTCTACAAATTACTCATACATATATTTAATATAAATGATTTTTCCCACATTATAACTCTTTTATATTCATAACTTATATTCAAGAATATTTTTTCTTTTTCTTATCACCACAATAAACAATTGTTCAGATTATTCTTTTTTAAAATACCTTTTATCCTGTTCAATTCAATTCAATTTATTAGATTTGTATGCCGCCTCTCTCCGAAGACTCGGGGCGGCTCACAACAGTAATAAAACAATAATATAGCGAAACAAATCTAATATTAAAAAGCATATAAAGCCCTATCATATTAAAAAGCAAGCAGCACATACATACCAAACATAAATATGAAAAATATAAAAAAGGCTGGGGGAAAAGGTGTCTCAACTCCCCCATGCCTGGCGGTATAGATGGGTCTTGAGTAATTTACGGAAGACAAGAAGGCTGGGGGCAGTTCTAATGTCCCGGGGGAGTTGATTCCAGAGGGCCGGGGCCGCCACAGAGAAGGCTCTTCCCCTGGGGCCCGCCAAATGACATTGTTTAGTCGACGGGACCCGAAGAAGGCCAACTCTGTGGGACGCTGGGATTCGTGCGGTAGAAGGCGGTTCCGAAGGTACTCTGGTCCACTGCCATGTAGAGCTTTAAAGGTCATAACCAACACTTTGAATTGTGACCGGAAACTGATCGGCAGCCAATGCAGGCCACTGAGTGTTGTAGAAATGTGGGCGAATCTGGGAAGCCCCACAATGGCTCTCACAGCGTTCTGCACGATCTGAAGTTTCTGAACACTTTTCAAAGGAAGCCCCATGTAGAGAGCGTTGCAGTAATCGAACCTCGAGGTGATGAGGGCATGAGCAACTATGAGCAATGACCGCCTGTCCAAATAGGGCCGCAACTGGTGCACCAGGTGAACCTGGGCAAACGCCCTCCTCGCCACAGCCGAAAGATGATGTTCCAATGTCAGCTGTGGATCGAGGAGGATGCCCAAGTTGCGAACCCTCTCTGAGGGGGTCAATAGTTCCCTCACCCAAGGTAATGGATGGACAGATGGAATTGTCCTTGGGAGGCAGGACCCACAGCCATTCCGTCTTGTCTGGGTTGAGTTTGAGTATGTTGACACCCATCCAGGCCCCAACAGCCTCCAGGCACCGGCACATCACTTCCACTGCTTCGTTGACTGGACATGGGGTGGAGATGTATAACTGGGTATCATCAGCATATTGATGATACCCCATCCCATGTCCTTGGATGATCTCACCCAGCGGTTTCATGTAGATATTAAATAGCAGGGGGGAGAGGACCGACCCCTGAGGCACCCTACAACGGAGAGACCTTGAGGTCGACCTCTGACCCCCCCCGCTAACACCGACTATGACCGACCAGAGATGTAGGAGGAGAACCACTGCAGTACAGTGCCTCCCACTCCCAACCCCTCCAGCCAGCGCAGAAGGATACCATGGTCGATGGTATTGAAAGCCGCTGAGAGGTCAAGAAGCACCAGGACAGAGGACAAGGCCCTGTCCCTGGCCCGCCAGAGATCATCCATCAATGCGACCAAAGCAATTTCCCTGCTGTAGCCGGGCCTGAATCCAGACTGCTGAGGACCTAGATAATCGGCTTCTTCCAAGGACCGCTGGAGTTGGAGCGCCACCACCTTCTCAACAACCTTCCCCATAAAGGGAAGGTTGGAGACTGGACGGTAGTTATTAAACATGGCTGGGTCCAGGGAGGGCTTCTTGAGGAGGGGGCGCACAAGTGCCTCCTTATAAGGAGCCGGAAAAGACCCCTTCCCCAAGGAGGCGTTGACAATCTCCTGGACCCAGCTCCATGTCACCTCTCGGCTGGCCGAAACCAACCAAGAGGGACACGGATCCAGTAAACAGGTGGCGGAACTCACAGCTCCAATGGCCTTGTGTACTTCATCAGGTGTCACCAAGTCAAACTCCTCCCAGATGGATGGACAAAGACATCTAGCCCCAGTCACCTCGACTGAGTCATTGTCAGCCGATACTGCTATACAATTGGAGTCGAGGTCCGCCCGGATCCGAGTGATTTTATCAGTGAAAAACGAATTGAATTCCTTGGCACTACCCTGCAAGGGCTCCCCCACTCCTCCCTGATTTAGAAGGGAGCAGGTCACCCTAAACAGAGCAGCCGGGCGGGATTCCGCTGATGTAATCAAGGCGGCATGGTACGCGCATCTTGCCGCCTTGAGCGCCACTTTGTCGGTCTTAATATAAGCTCTTACAATTGTTCGATCGGATTCGGACTTACTCTTCCTCCATCGCTTCTCTAGACGTCTCTTCTGGCGTTTCAACTCCCGGAGCTCCTCATTGAACCATGGAGCTCTACAGGGTCTAGCGACACAGAGAGATCGCAATGGCACAATTCGGTCAAGAGACTCTGCCGAGCTGTGGACGAGTGAATCTGGTAAAACCCCAAGCGCCCTCTGAAAGCCATCAGGGTCCATCAGGCGTCTGGGGCGGAACATCCTAATCGGTTCTGCCTCCCTGCGGGGAGGATTGGAGCCAGGAAATCAAGCCGCAGTAGAAAATGGAAAATATGTTCCATATTTTAATCCTCTTTTTTTGGTTGTCTCCCACATATTTTTAGTGCTCTCATTTCTACTCTTAAATCTCCTTTTTTGTTATACTCTATCTTTCCCCCCCTTTGTTGTTTTATTTTACTTTCCTCTTTTGTAGCTTTTTCTTCTTTTCTGTTTCTGGCTTTCTTTTCCTCTTGTATCTTTTCCATACCATCTAAAATCTTTCCCTTCTGTTAATCCCTTTTGCACCCTCATTATTTCCTTTATGCCTTTATTATATTTTATTTCTTCTTATTTATTTTCTCTTCCTTTCTTTCAAAATCCTCTGTGTTTTCCTCATTTGTCTGGTCTGCATTTATTATTCTTTGTATTATATTCTCTAGTTTTAGTTCAATGCAATCCATATCTTCAAGTATTTCCTTCATTCCCATTCACTGTTTGTTTATAATGTCCTTAATATCCAGATGAATCCATTCCATGTCTTTATTTCATTTTTACAATCCAACTAAATTCTAAAGGAAAAATCCAGGGGCTTTACCACCTCTTCCTTCTTTTTAATTTACTCAACTTTATATATCCAGGAGAAACAAAAGTTATGAGGGTTACACCCTTCTTTCTTTTTTTAATGTGGCGCTCCTAGTTCAACTCAATATTGTTCTTCTTCCTTATTCTGCATTCTCAATTTCCTTATTTTATATTTATAAATCCAATGTCCAGTTAGGTATGTAATAATCAGTTTGAATTATGATAAGATAGACAACTTGCTATTCGAATAACAATATTTTCTTTAAAACTAGAACCACATCTTATTTTAAAACTTTCAAACAAAACTTTTTTTCTTCCTAGTTCCCAAACGTTTTCTTCAAATTTTTAATATGTTTGTCCTGCCGCTAGCATTTGACTTTCAAATTTATTTTCTCTCGTATTTTTGAGGTTATTCTTGAAAAGCAATAATCCATGTTAGCCCACATAGCAAACCACCCACTTTTTCCTCCTGCTCAATCTTAGTTGTTCTGGGTTTTTTTTGTTGCAGCCATGTTTGCTACCTCTGCTCCACTCCTTCGGTTGAGGACTTTCCAGCTCGAGGGGAAATGTGGCTCACCTCTATCCACCTGGCAGTCTCCTTTTGCTTTGCCTCCTCTCTGGGGGCAGCTTAAGTCCCAATCAGTACCCTTGGACGTAGAATGTTTGGAGCCAGCCACAGAGCTTGCGGTTCCGGCTTCTGATCACCGAAAGCAAAACTGGAAGTTCTCCCACTCATTGAATCTTATTGCAGGCTCTTGCAGTCCACTAGCTAGAGAGTCACTGTGAACATCATTTATTTATTTAGGAATGAAGGAATGACCTTGCAGGTCATCAAGTCCAACCCCCTGCCCAAGCAGGAAATCCTACATCTCCCCAGCCAGGTGGCAGTCCAGTCTCCTCTTGAAAATGTCCAGATTTGGGGCATTCACAACCTCCGCCGGCAGGCCGTTCCACTGGTTGATTGCTCTGACCGTCAGGAAGTTCTTCCTTATTTCCAGGTTGAATCTCTCCTTGGTCAGCTTCCAACCATTGTTCTTCGTCCGGCCCCCTGGTGCCCTGAAAAATAGTGTCATCCCCTCGTCTCTGTGGCAACCCCTCAAGTACCTGTATACTGCTATCATGTCTTCCCTGGCCCTTCTTTTCATTAGGCTATCCATACCCAATTCCAACAATCCTTCTTCGTATGACTTGGTTTCTAGTCCCCTTATCATTTTGGTTGCTCTTTTCTGTACCCTTTCCAGAATCTCTATGTCTCTTTTGAAGTGTGATGACCAGAACTGGATGCAATATCCAGATGTAGTCTGACCAGGGCATTGTAGAGTGGTATTAAAACACCTCTAGTCTTGGAGTGTTTCCCCCTCTTGATGATGATGATGATGTATGCCACCCTTCTCCAAAGACTTGGGGCGGCTCACAGAATACAATACAAAAACAATATGTATACAAATTCAATAGTTAAAAACTAAGCTAAAATCCCATTACATTAAAAAGCAGTCAATTAACTCAATCACATCCACACATAGCATTTAATGGTCGGGGGGGCATGATCTAACTGCCCTATGCCTGGTGTTGTGGTTGGCTCTGGCCAAGCTCCTGCCCCAGGGAATGGGGAAGTGGATGCAGGGGAAACTTCAACATGTCACAGGCCTGTATTATTGCCGACAGAATCAGTTCAGAGTTTAGTTTCCTTGGACGAAGAAGAAGGTGGGAGTGACTCGGCAGAGGAGGGCTTGGCACATAGCCAAGGCAATCAATCTTCCTTATCTTCTATTGCTTCAGATGATGACATTTTGGACCCACGCAAGCGCAGTATTATGCATAGAAGAGACCAAGTAAGAACATATTACAGGAAATAAGGGATGCCACCTGTGTTTGGGTGGGGCTCCAGTAATTAAGGCTGCTGCTATAAATAGCAGCATGTGGGTTTGGCCATTGTGGAAGAATATCTGTTGCAGTTTCGTCAGGAATCTTCTGTGCTGGACTTTGTTGCTTTTTCATGCCTTTGAAACCAAAGCAGAGGAACATGTGTGTGTGTCTCCCTTCGTTGGAAGAAGAAGGGGTGTGAAGTTTCTGCACAGCTGCTGGCTAAGTACTTAATGACTGCTTGAGGGAAATTGTACAGACTACCCGGTTGTTTTGGGAAGAGTGCTCTTTGCAATACAAAAAGAGTGCTTAGTTTATTTTGACTTTTGTGATAAAGAACATTGTTTTGAATTTTCAAAAGTGTGTGTGTCTGAAATTTGTATCCTTGAATTTTCGGAAGGCTCCTATCAGAGACCCCGGCAGAACACCTGGTGACATAGATTTATTTATTTATTTATTGGATTTGTATGCCGCCCCTCTCCATGGACTCGGGTCTTAAGGGTCTTATGAAAGGTGAGGAGTGTGGGGACAGTGCGAATCTCTGGAGGGAGCTGGTTCCAGAGGGCCGGGGCTGCCACAGAGAAGGCTCTTCCCCTAGTTCCTGCCAGACAACATTTTCTGGTCGACGGGATCTGGAGAAGGCCAACTCTGTGGGACCTAATCGGTCGCTGGGATTTGTGCGGCAGAAGGCGGTCCCAAAAGTAATCTGGTCCAATGCCATGTAGGACTTCATTGGTCATCACCAACACTTTGAATTGTGTCCGGAAACCAATTGGCAGCCAATGCAGTCTGAGGAATGTTGGAGAAACATGGGTATATCTGGGGAGACGCATGGCGGCTCATGCGGCCACATTCTGCATGATTTGAAGTTTCCGAACAGTCTTCAGAGGTAGACCCATGTAGAGAGTGTTGCAGCAGTCGAACCTTGAGGTGATAAGGGCATGAATGATTGTAAGCAGGGACTCCCGCCCCGAGTCTACAGAGAGGAGCGGCATACAAATCCAATCCAATCAAATCAAATCCTTGTCCAGATAGGTACACCAGGTGAACCGGGGCAAATACCCCCCTCGCCACAGCTGAAATGTGGTGTTCTAAAGTCAGCTGTGGATCAAGGAGGATGCCCAAGTTGCAGACCCTCTCTGAGGGGGTCAATGATTCCTCCCCCCCCCCCCCCGGGTAATGGACGGACAGATGGGATTGTCCTTGGGAGGCAAAACCTACAGCCATTCTGTCTTATCAGGGTTGAGTTTGAGCCTGTTGGCACCCATCCAGACCCTAACAGCCTCCAGGCATCAGCACATCACTTCCACTGCTTCGCCGAGTGGGCACAGGGTGGAGATGTACAGCTGGGTGTCATCGGCGTACTGATGACAACTCACCCCATGCCCTTGGATGATCTCACCCAACGGTTTCACATAGATACTAAATAGCAGGGGAGAGAGGACCCACCGCTGTGGAACTTCACAAGGGAGAAACCTAGGAGTCAACCTCTGACCCCCCACTAACACTGATTGCAACCGACCGGAGAGGTAGGAGGAGAACCACCGTAAAACAGTGCCTCCCATTCCCAACTCCTCCAGCCGGCGCAGAAGGATACCATGGTCGATGGTATTGAAAGCCGCTAAGAGGTCAAGGAGCACCAGGATAGAGGATAAACCCCTATCCCGGGCCCACCAGAGATCATCCATCAGCGCGACCAAAGCAGTTTCCGTGCTGTAACCAGGCCTGAATCCTGACTGCTGAGGGCCTAGATCAGGGGTCCCCAAACTTTTTACACAGGGGGCCAGTTCATTGTCCCTCAGACTGTTGGAGGGCCGGACTATAAAATAACCTATGAACAAATCCCTATGCACACTGCGCATACCTTATTTAAAGTAAAAAACAAAATGGAAACAAATACAATATTCCTTTCCTTCCTTGTTCCCTCTATTTCTCCTTCTTTCTTTCTTTCCTTCCTTTCTTCCTTCCTTGTTCCCTCAATTTCTCCTTCCTTCCTTCCCTCCTTCCTCTCCACTTCTCTCTTCCTCTCCCATTTGTTTCATTTTCATCTCCCTTGTTCTTTCCCTCCATCATTTTCTCATTTTTCTCTTTCTCTTCTCTCTTTCTTTCTCTCACTCTCTTTCTATCTCTCCCACTTTGTATCTCTCCCTCTTTCTCTCTCTCCCTTTCTATCTCTCCCTCTCTCTTGCTTTATTTCTCTCTCTCTATTTCTCTCTCTTACTTTATTTCTCTCTCACTCTCTCTATCTCCCTCCTCTTCCTCTCTCTCTCCCTCTCTTTCTCTCTCTCCCTCTGTTTCTCTCTCGCTTTCTCTCTCACTCACTGTCTTTCTCTCTCTCTCTTGCTTTCTCCCTCCCTCCCTCTCTCTTGCTTTATTTCTCTCACTCACTCTTTCTCTCTCTCTCTCTTGCTTTATTTCTCTCTCACACACACTCCCTCCCTTTCTCTCCCTCCCTCTCCGCAGCAGACTCCCCCCCCGAATCCTTCCCCAAATGCAAACTTCACCATGCAAAATCTTTGAGGAGGGAAAAAAGCAGCACCGGAGGAACGAAGAGTTTCCCATCCACTCCCTTTCTCTCCCTCTTCACAGCAGGACCTCCACACGAATCCTTGCCCAAATGCAAACTTTACTGTGCAAAATCTTTGAGGAGGGAAAAAGGCAGCACCGAGAGTTTCCCATCCACTCCCTTTCTTTCCTTCCCTCTCCGCAGCAGGACCCCCCCCCCCCCCCCCCGAATCCTTGCCCAAATGCAAACCTCACTGTGCAAAATCTTTGAAGAGGGAAAAAAGCAGCACTGTAGGAACCAAGACGCTGGACAGCAGGGAGAGGGAAGTCTTGCTGCTGAGCATCTTGCCGTGGCGAGGTAGAGAGGAAAGGGGAGGGGAGGAAAGTGAACCTGTAATTGGCCCCTTTCTTTCCTGCCTTTAGGGAGAGGAACTTTTGCTGCCCTATGGCAGAGCAGCAACAGTTTCTCTCCCTAAAGGTGGGAAAGAAAGGATTCGATCAGAACAATCTTGGGCACTGCCGCAGGCCGGATAAATGGCCTCAGCGGGCCGTATACGTCCCGCGGGCCGTAATTTGGGGACCGCTGGCCTAGATAATCGGCTTGTCCCAAGGACTGCTGGAGCTGGAGCGACACCATCTTCTCAACAGCGTTCCCCATAAAGCAAAGGTTGGAGACTGGACAGTAGTTATTAAGTACAGCTGGGTCCAGGGAAGGCTTCCTGAGGAGGGGGCTCACAAGTGCCTCCTTGTAGGGAGCCAGAAGGGACCCCCCCCCCCAGAGAAGCATTGACAATCTCCTGGACCCAGCTCTGTGTCACCTCCCTGCTGGCCGAAACTAGCCAGGAGGAATGCGGGTCCAGCAAACAGGTGGCGGAACTCACAGCTCCAATGGCTTTGTCCACTTCATCCGGTGTCACCAGGTCAAACTTCTCCCAGATAGATGGACTAAGACGGGCCCCTGTCACCTTGACTGACACATTGTCAGCTTGACTGACACATTGCATTCCAGTTGGAGTCAAGTTCCATCCGAATCTGAGCAATTTTATTAGCATAAAACGTATTTAAATCCTCGGCATTACCATGCAAGGGCTCCCCAACCACCACAAACCAACACGATTTATACAGGGTGGCTGGGCGGGATTCCGCTGATGCAATCAAGGGGGCATGATACGCGCATCTTGCCGCCTTGAACGCCACTTTATAAGTCTTAACATGAGCTCTTCAAAGTGTTCGATCAGACTCAGATTTACTTTTCCTCCAACGCTTCTCTAGACGTCTCTTCTGGCGTTTCAACACCTGTGATCCAGAATTTTTGAAAGATGTGGTACAGAGGTTCAGCGATGACATCTGCTAGTTCCTTTAGGACTCTGGGGTGTAGTCCATCTAGTCCTGGTGATTTGTACTCTTTGAGTTCCAGTAGGTGGTCTCTTACTGTTAAACTCTTACTGTTATACTCTTAAAGTATAATTCTCCAATGCACTTGCAAGGAGAGTCCAAGATGGGTAATTCTACAGTCTGATTGGTCGGGACTGAGTTTAATTTAAATATTAGGCAGGCACCGCCCCCTTAGCCCTCCAGTCTAAAAAAGTCAGTCGCAGTAAAGGGACTTTGAGTTTGTTCTCTATCTTTTACTTGTTTTACACTTTGATGTTTTTGTTTAACTGATATTGTATTAAAGTTGATTAATGTGTTTTTTCTCGATTATGTTTTGCAGGTGCAGTGGGGGTGATGAATTCCTCGTGCAGCCAGGGTTAAAACTTCCAGTGGGTTCAACCCTGTGGCCTGCTGCTCCTCTGAGGCAATTCTCACGTGAAGAGGTGTCCCTGTGGGTACCAGAGAGAGCTCCCGGGTAGCCTGCCCCCGTGGTAGCGCCCGGCAGTCGAGGAGGTGGCTGATGCCTCGGGGGGGTCCGCCCCCCCGTTGCGGATATGTCACGGGGGCCGTTTGTGGGATCTTGGCACCCCCCCCCCCCGCGCCAGGGGCGCCGCCGCCCGAGACTTGGAGTCTGCCGGTTTGGATGGGCACCTCATGAGGAACAGCATTTGGCTGGCATCGGGGCTTTTCGCTTTGGGGGGGAGTCACGGAGATAAAGGCAAGGAGGTCTGGAAAGCTGCTGCTTCCCGCCCGTCAATAGCGGGCGGCCATCTTGAGGCCCGTAGTCGGCTGGCTAAGACATTGCCATGCCAACGCGGCGGCGGCCATTTTTAATGAGCCGAGCCGGCCGGGAGGGCTGCTACGCGCCGGAATGTATCCAGGGTTGCCATAGCAGCGAGCCAACGTCATCGTTGTCAGGCCGCCCCCTCCCAGGACTGTGAGAGGGGATTACCTCATTGGCTGGGGTTAGAGCAGACAGTAATTCTGCTCGGAGACACGCAGGCGCAATTCTAAGCCTCTGCGTTGGTGTCTTTTGTCGGTGGTTTGTGAGCTGAGGTGTTCTTTCCCATTACGAATATTGCTAACTGTGAGTTTTACTTGAACATGGCAGATCAAGCATCCCAGGCCAGGGAGGAGGCCAGTGCCACCAGGCCCAGTACTCCCAAGGAGAGGGCTCCAAAAACCAAATCTTCCCAGGGAGCCTCCCTCAGAGAAGCTGAAAAGCGCATTAAAGCGCTTGAGAGACAGTTAGAGGCCTCTCAGAGATCTTCTTCTTTACCTGCTCAGCCTCTAGGTGCCATCCTCCCGCCAGTCTCCCCCATATTCACACCAGGGGTTGTAGGCTCGGCCTCAGAGAGGGATTGGTCACCAGAGAGGCCCTGCCAATCCTCTACTGCTTCCAGGCCAGAGGCCCTTGCACTTGGAAGACAGGCAGCGTGGCCTACCGCCTTCACTGCTTCAAGGCCTATCCTTCCACAAGGTGGACAGACTCACGCAGCCACATTCACCCCAACAGCTGCGGGCTTACGCACTGCGCAAGATGCCTGGCAGAGCATGCCCCAGGCCCTGCAAGACCTAGTTGTCAGTGCATACACTCAGGGGCAGGCTAATGTGGCTCAGCAGCAGCAGTTGTCAGCAGGCCCTGCTCCAACAAGATTCAGGGACCCCTGGATAGCTCCTGCCACCCAATCCATGATGGGGTCCAGGGATGAGGATGACTTCTCCAGAGATGAATTCAGCGAGGCGGAGGATGAGTTGTCCGGAGATGACCAGCCACCGGAACAGCCCACGCTGCCCGGTCTGTTCAAGTCCTCCCTCTTCAGGATCTTGCTGAACAAGGCAAAGCTTACCATTGACCAGGCTGGAGAAGGAGGTCAAGGGGCTCCTTCCGCACTGGGTCAGCCTGCAGGGGGCCTGTTTGTGTTTCCAAAGCAGGAAACTGTTAATGTGCCATCATCCCACTTGTTTCTGGAGACAGTACAACGCCCATGGGAGAGCCCTGCGACAGCACAGGGCCCGTCTAATCTGGACAAGCGCTTTTACACTTTTGACCAGGCCATGGAGGATCTCCTGGAGCTACCCACAGTGGACAAGCCAGTGACCGGTTTGGTCTCGAATGCCCTTGTTCCTTCGGAGTCCCAGGAGGGATTAAGGCTGAGGACAAAAGGGCGGACAATGTCGTTCACAGGGCTCATCAAATGGCGGCTTGGGCCGTAAGGGCCTCTTCGGCGGCCTCTTTCTTTAATCAGGCTACGATCCTCTGGATACAAGAGATACAGTCCAGAGCGGATCCACAAGATGCGAGGCTTCGCCAGGACCTGAACAAACTGTTGGCGGCCACAGAATTTTCCGTGGACGCCACAGTTAATGCAGCTAAGTTCGCATCTAGAGCAATGGCGTCGTCGGTCGCCTCCCGCAGGCTCATTTGGTTGCGGAATTGGCAGGCCGATGTAAAATCTAAATGGGCCCTGGCTTCTTCACCGTTCAAGGGCAAGAAACTCTTCGGAGAGGTCTTGGACGATATATTAGTGGAGGACAGGGACAAGAAAAAGGTTATGCCGAGCTCCAGCAAGAAGCAGGGAAGGCGCTTTACCCCCTACCAAAGGAGGCAGCCCTTTCGGAATGACTCCGCCTCGACCAACAACCAAGGGTCGAGGTCTTACTTTCCAGGATCCTTCGGACAAGGTTCCTTTCGTTCGGACAGGACCCCACAATTTGATCGCAACAGGTCCTTCCAGGGCCGCCGCCCCTTTAGAGGTTCCAGCAGGGGGTTCAGAAAGACCACATGACTTTCCTGTGGATACCCCCTTGGGCGGCAAACTAATGCATTTCTCAGACGTCTGGACAAACACCTCCTCGGACCCATGGGCGGCTGCCACGGTCTCAGAAGGTCTGAGGATCGAGTTTCTTCGCCCTCCACCTTGCCGCTATCTGCTCTGTCGTGCTCCCTTGGACATTCCCAAGAAGAGGCTTCTGTACCAAGAGGTGTCTCACCTGTTGGAGATAGGAGCCGTCGAGGAGGTCCCTCTACCCCAACAGGGTATGGGGTTCTACTCAGCAATCTTCCTGGTCCCGAAGTCATCAGGAGGGGTACGTCTCATACTGAACCTTCGGAGATTGAACCTTTATGTCAAGTATAGAAGGTTCAAAATGCATTCTCTAAGGTCCATTCTGGCAGCCATCAGGCAGGGGGACTACATGACATCTATAGACCTAAAGGAGGCCTACCTCCATGTCCCCATTTTTCCGCCTCACCGACAATATCTGCGCTTCAGCCTGGATGGGGCCCATTTTCAGTACAGGGCCATGCCTTTCGGGCTTTCATCGGCCCCAAGATCATTCACGAAGCTGCTGGATGTCCTCACGGCCGGTCTCAGGCATCAATCGGTGCGCCTGATGGCCTACCTGGACGACATCGTGATTCTGTCCAGGACAAGAGACCTTGCATATCAGGACTTACATCTAACGATCCAGACGCTTCAGGATCATGGCTTTTCGGTCAACTTCGACAAGAGCCACTTGACTCCCACGACTCGGCTTCCTCACCTGGGAACCATCAGATTCCAGGAGGGGCCTTGTCTTCCTGTCCCAGGAGAGACAGTCCACCATCAGGGAGCTCGTTCGTGTCTTGGCATCGCAACAATACCCCAAACTCTCCTTCCTGTCCAAGCTACTTGGTACGCTGGTTTCATGTATCGATATCATTCCATGGGCCAGGTATCACCTACGTCCTCTCCAGGGTTCGAAGGTCCTTACAGTGGTGGGTTTCCCCAGCTCTAACAAGGGGTTCCCTATTTCTGGAACGATACCTTCTTACGGTGACAACGGACGCCAGCTTGACTGGGTGGGGAGCCCATCTTGCCTCAAATTTGGCCCAGGGCCTTTGGGAACCATCGGACCTGAGGGATGTCAACATCAATTTTCTGGAGTTGAAGGCGGTTTCCTTGGCTCTCCTCAGTTTCGCAGACCTGGTAAGGGGTCAGCATGTCCTAGTTCGGACCGACAACGTCTCCACCCGGTCTCACATCAACAGACAAGGGGGAACACGGTCTCGACGACTGATGAGGGAGTCGGAGTCCCTGCTCAGGTGGGCGGAGACCAATCTGGCTTCCCTGTCAGCGGAGCACATCTCGGGGGTGGAGAATGTGTGCACGGACTGGCTGAGCCGGGAGATCTTGGACCCAGGGGAGTGGCAGCTGGATCCAGCAGTTTTTCTGGACATTGTTCAGAGGTTTGGGAGGCCAGTCTTGGACCTGTTTGCTACTCGAAGCAACTCTCAGCTCCCACGTTTCTTCTCCCGCTTCCCGACCCCGGGTGCGGAGGGGGTATACGCTCTTCGACTACAGTGGCCACCAGGACTTCTGTACGCATTTCCACCGATCTCCATCATTCCCAGGGTAATGCGGAAGATTCTGGAGCAACGAGCGGAGGTACTGTTGCTGGCCCCTTACTGGCCTTGCCGCATTTGGTTTGCGGATTTGATGCAGCTGTCAGTGTCACCCCACTGGAGGATCCCGGATCGCTGGATCTCCCTCTCCCAGGGCTCTATATCACATCCAGAGCCTCAGTGGTGGCAGCTGACCGTGTGGCGATTGAGCGGCAACATCTAAGACGCCAAAATTTGCCAGATACAGTTATCAACACAATTCAGGCTGCTCGCAGACCTTCGACGAGAAGAATTTACCAAGCGACCTGGGCTTCCTTTTGCAAGTTCTGTGAGGAGCGGGAGGTGGGTCCACAAAAGGCCTCCCCTCTCATGGTCTTAAGCTTCCTTCAGGCAGGCTTGGAAAAAGGACTCGCACCAAACACGTTGCGCCATCATGTGGCCGCTTTATCCACGATAATAGGAGGAGACAGTTACCGCCCCCTCACCAGACATCCTTGGATCAGAGACTTCCTGAAAGGGGCCGCCAACATCAGGCCTCCACCGGTACATCGGTTCCCTTCCTGGGATTTGTCTTTGGGGTTACATGCTTTAACTGGTCCTCCATTCGAACCGTTTCGACATATTCCACTCCGAATGTTGACTCTCAAGACCGCTTTCTTGGTGGCGATCACATCTGCCAGGAGGGTCTCTGAGATTGCAGCTTTCTCCACCAGAGAGGACCTCTGCAGGTTTCACCCCGATAGAGTGGTTTTGAGACTGGACCCAGCCTTTCTTCCAAAAATCAACTCTACCTTTCACAGGGCACAGGAGATAGTGCTACCGGATTTCTGTGCCCAGGGGACTCACCCTTCGGAGCTGCGGTGGCATAAGCTCGATGTGAGACGAGCTTTAAAAATCTATATCCGCAGGACTCAGGGATTCAGGATATCGGAGGCTTTATTCGTGTCCTTTGCAACTAGGACTTTGGGCACCAAGGTCTCCTCTAGGACAATAAGCCGCTGGTTGTGTGACTGCATCAAGGAGGCTTACCGGACTAAGGGATCCCCTGTACCACAGGGACTTACTGGACATTCCACACGCAGCACGGCTACTACAGCGGCCTGGAGGACTCAGGCTTCACTAGAGGACATTTGTAGGGCGGTCACTTGGGCGGCTCCGTCCACATTTGTCAGACATTACCGGATTGACTCCTTTGCTTCTGCGGAAGCTGCCTTTGGGAGGAGGGTATTGCAGCGGGTGTGTTCATTTTCAGAGCCCCCGGTCCGACCTTCTCCCTCCCTTGGTTAATATCTTGGGTATATCCCATCTTGGACTCTCCTTGCAAGTGCATTGGAGAAGGACCGTTGAACTTACCTGAACGGTCTTCTCGATGCACTGCAAGGAGAGTCCAAACCCGCCCGAATTCGGGACCGGGGTTCCTGTTGGAAGGTTGTGTGTGTTTTTGTTATATTTCTGGTTACCTTGGATGTTTTCAATAAATGTGTGTTAGCTTTACTGCTCCTTCGTTTCTGTTAGACTGGAGGGCTAAGGGGGCGGTGCCTGCCTAATATTTAAATTAAACTCAGTCCCGACCAATCAGACTGTAGAATTACCCATCTTGGACTCTCCTTGCAGTGCATCGAGAAGACCGTTCAGGTAAGTTCAACGGTCCTTTTGTTCCAGTTTTGATTTCTGCAGTTGGGATATAAGTATTTTGTTTCATGGTTTCTTTGTGAGTGAAGACAGAGGCAAAGAATGTGTTGATTATTCCTGCTTTCTCTCTGTTGTTCATTACTTCTTTGCCATCTTCACTTTTTAGTGGACTGACTGTTTCGTTGGGGCTCGTTTTGTTGTTGTTAATGTGTTGAAAGAAGCTTTTTTATTATCTTTGACTTTTGTTGCTACACTTAGTTTGTACTGGGCTTTTGTTGTCCTGATTTTTTCTTTGCAGATTCTGGCTGTTTGTTGGTAATCTGCCTTGGTTATATGTCCTTCTTTCCATTTTTTGTATTTGACCTTTTTTTTCATTCAGTTTGTTTGTTAGGTTTTTGTGTAGGCAAGCTGGTTTCTTTTTGGATTTCATCGGCATAGCATTGTTTTGGACTTTTGTGATCGTGGCTTTAAAGATCTCCCAAGCTTCTTGTGTGGTTTTGCCTTTTAGGGCTATTGTCCAAGGGACCACTCTCAAGTTTTCTCTGAGTTTGTTGAAGTCCACTTTTTAAAAATCTGGGACTTTGGTGTTATTGGGTCCAATTGTTTGCCTTACTGTTATATTGAACTTGAGAATGTTGTGGTCGCTCTCACCCAGCACCAGTGTTCCCTCTAATTTTTTTTTCGGTGTGAGCAGAAAAGTATAATGTCTGAGCGGCACATTTCCATGCCTGGGCGTGGATTGATTAGAAACAAAAGGGGGTCACATGACCTCAGGACACACAGCAACGGTCATAAAAATGAAACGGCAGCAAAGTTTTGATCCTCTGATCATCTGGCTGCTGCAAAGGTGCTAAGTGTTAAAAAGGGCCATGTCAGTTTTTTCATGGCCGTTGCAACTTTGAATGGTCAGTAAATGAACCAATGAGGACAATGCTTCTATCTCCTGAGTAAGACGGTTATTAAGTGAGCCTCATTTTACCACCTTTCTTGCCACAGTCGTTAAATGAATCCCTGCAGCTGCTTGAACATCCCAAAAGATGTCACATAACCCTGGGACATGGCCACCACCATAACTAACTTGTCAAGTGTCCAAAGTTTGATCCAATAACCTCTTTATTTTTCTAACAAATTCCTTCCTTCCTAGAAGGAAGAATAGAAAGAATAAAATGGAAAAGGGGATTAAAAGGGGATACAAAAAAATAAAAAAGAAAAGAGTTTGGTTCAAAGTTCTGCTCAGATTGAAGAAATTGGGGTTTGAGAAGGGTTGATTAAGCTTGGAGTATTGTTTTGTTTGCTCTTTTTTAACTTCTATTTTTCTATTTAGATATATGAATTTAGGAATTGCTGATCTGTTTTAATAAAGTTAGAAGTATTGATTATAATAAGATATGCAGTAGGTGATACTGATTTGGATTAATGCATAAATGGAATTGAATTTAGCACTTTGGCATACTGGTTAATAAGTTAGAAATATTTTTTGAAGGAACATTAAGGAGGGAATTTAGCTAAAAGAAAATGCATGTAACTGGATGACAAAATTAGAAAAAAAACCTTTTGCAACTTTTGGGATGATTGATATTAGTTACTAAGAAAATACTGCATTTTATTCATGGAAAATTAGATGGTACACTGTATTGTTTGAATGTTGAGAGAGAGAAAAATTACCCCCCAAAGATCCTTCCATCCTCTTTCCCTCCATTCATTTCATTCTTCCTTCTTCCTCCCTCCATTTCTCTCTTTTCTTTCTCTCTCATTCTCTCCTTCCAGATCTCTCTCATTCCTGCATCCTCTCCCTCTGTCTCCCCTTCACTCTCTCATATGTTTATCTCTCCTCCCTTGTGTATCCAATCACACTTGGCCAATAAAGAAATAAAGGAAGGATCGTCCCGGAACAGATTCCAATGGCTCCAAAATGGGGGGGACGGGGACCCGGTCGTGTTGGAGGGAAACGGGGGGGGGGGGGGAAGAGACGTGCTGCCAGGCACTTGGCTCCAGCCCCTCCTGCCTTTTCATCCTCCCTCTCCGAAGCTTCGTCCTCCCTCTTCAACCCCCCCACCCATCTCTCCGAAGTTTTACAACTCCTCCCATTGTCTCAGCACTCACAATGATCAGCTCTCATCTCTTTTGACTGCTGGATTCTCCCTTTCAAAATGCGGGGGGGGGGGGGGCAATCTTCCAGGCCCTGCTTTAAACCCTCTCAGGAGGCTTTTGAGACTCCTTCCCAGCGATCGGGTGGTTGGTGTCAGCAGCTTTGTTGGCCGTCGCAGGTCTTGATGTCAGGGCCCCCCTGCTGCCTGACCAGCTCTGTCGTTGCGTGCTGCTTCCCCAGGCGTCCTTGAGGTCAGTGGGCCCCTGTGCCGCGGGGGGGGGGGCGTGCAAGTCTCTTGCCTCCACCGCCTCCTTTTCCACCGCCCTGCTGCCTGAGCCTGTTTACAAGGGGCTGGTGGAAGACCCGATGTTGCTTTTGCTAAAGGTAGGGGAAAAAGAGTAAAAGTGACATCGGATCTTCCACCAGCCCCTTGTAAATGGGCTCAGGCAGCAGGGCGGTGGAAAAGGAGGCGGTGGAGGCAAGAGGCTTGCATGCTCCCCCCCGCGGCACAGGTGCCCGCTGACCTCAAGGACACCTGGGGAAGCAGCATGAAACGACAGAGCCGGAGAAGCCAGACGAGGCTTAGAGCCCACGGGGCACCGGCTCCATCGCGCTGGCGTGGAAAACTCTGGGCTGAGCCGCGCTCCAGCGTGCTGCGCGCGTGACAGGTAACATAGCCCAGCACTCCATCTGTTTCGACTCCTACTATCACTTCTTCTCTGTTTGTGAGAATTAGGTCTAGTGTGGCTGCCTCTCTAGTTCCCTCCTCTACTTTTTGGATTATGAAGTTGTCTGCAAGGCATGTCAGAAATTTGTTCGATTTTTCACTTGGTGTGAAATTATTTTTCTAGTTAATGTCTGTGTAATTAAAGTCACCCATTATTACTGTGTTGTTTTTCTTGCATATGTGTTTTAGCTGGTTGTTGAAAAGGCTGTCCATTGTTTCTGTTTGGTTTGGTGGTCTATAGTATACACCAATTGTTGTGTTGCACTTTTTTCTTGTTGCTTGTATCTCTGTGGCATTGTAGTGGTCTTTTATGTACAGTGCAACTCCACCTCCTTTTTTGTGTGATCTATTTTTTTTTTTAAAGTCTGTATCCTTTAATCTGTATGTTCTAGTTGTGTGTTTCATCCCACCAGGTTTCAGTGATTCCAACTATGTCATATTTGCCTTTGTGGATTAGAATTTCTAGTTCACCCTGTTTGTTCCCCAGGCTTTGTGTGTTTGCATAAAGGCATTTGAGTTCTTTGTGCCTGTTTTTGGGTGGGCCCTTTGTGTCTTCTGATTGGTGTTTGGGTGTGTCTCCCTTCCCTTCCCTCTTTAGTTTGTTGTTGAACTTGCTTGCTGAGGGACCCTGATTGGTGTTAGGTTCTGGAATATAGAACCCCACCCCACACAGTGTTAGTTTAAAGCCCTTCTAATGAGTTGGGTTATAGACACTTGCGTTCATAGTTCCCTCTAAGCTGAGCATTGAGCAATCGCTCACTTAAAAATCATCATCAACTCAGAGTTTTCCAAACCTGCCCAGAAGCCGAGAGGGAAAGAGTGAGAGGGAAGGAGAGAGAGAGGAAGAGAGGAAGAGAGAGAAACAGATAGAAAAAAGAGAGGAAGGAAAAGGGAAAGAAAAAGAATGGGAGTAAGGAAGAGAGAAATAAAATCAAAATCTAGTTTGAAACTAGCTCAACTATTTAAGTGGCATTTTGATATTGATAGAGTTGCCCTATTATGAGCTCACTGTTATAGACACACAGTATTTATTTATTTATTTATTTATTTATTATTTCTGTGCCGCCCAGTCCCGAAGGGACTGCCGCTCACATACTATAATTTTCCGTCCACCCCCAAAAAAAATTAGAGGGAACACTGCTTGCGTTCCTTCCCACAAAATCAAAACTTCATCCACTCTCCCTGTTCTGCACTGCCAACTTGGAAAGATTGGGGAACATTGATCTGAGTCATTTATGAAGATATAGTATAAGTAATCGGCCTAAGGCAACCTTGTAGTACTCCACTGCTTACTTTCTTCCATGTAGATAGATATAGTGCCATTAAGGAATACTCTTTGAATACAATTTGTCAGCCAGTTACAAATCCATGTGGAGGGGGGAGGAGGTAAGATGGTGGACAGGCAGCACTGGCTCTAAAGAGCTCCTCCAAAAGTAAATAGGCTTTCTTTTTAACTCATTTATATTTATATTTTTAAATTTATTTTTAAATTTTTAATTCTATTTTTACATTTAAACATTTTAACAAAATATTTTATACTTTTAACTCATTTTTTAACTTTTTAAAATCTATACTGGGTGGAGTGTGTTTGCAGCAGTTCCTCTTGGTTTTATTATAAATATTATAAATTACACTTCATTTTTTTAAAACAATCTTTTAAACAATTTTTAGTACCCCGTGGAGACAGACAAAGCTTTGGTTGCTTTGGACTAATAAGGCACTTCCAACAATTTTGAGAGGTCAGAACAGGTCCTGCAAACAGCCAGCAGTTTTCA
Organism: Erythrolamprus reginae; assembly: GCF_031021105.1. Classification (NCBI taxonomy): domain Eukaryota; kingdom Metazoa; phylum Chordata; class Lepidosauria; order Squamata; family Dipsadidae; genus Erythrolamprus; species Erythrolamprus reginae. The sequence continues at coordinate 139,884,870 of NC_091952.1, forward strand.
CAACCAACAGTCCAGTTACAGCTACAGCTGATAAGGAGGCTGAGGAAAAGACTAAAAAAAGAGCAAGAAACAAACTAATTCAGAATGTGGAGAGCTTACCATGAGAGAACACAACAGAGTTTATTGCAAAGCAATGCCTTCTCGAAGCACAAACAGTTGTTTCCATATTTTAGCAACTGATAACCATCCAACATGATGTAGAGGCAATGAAAAAGGATATAGCTGTTTTTCTGCAGGCTCAACAAGGGCTACAGTCACTCCCACTAAAGTTCTCACAGTAGACATGGATAAACCTCATAGTCAGGATAGGGAAGAGGAGAAATTTAAAGAGCCTGCAAAAAAGTGGCAGCCCACCCAGAAAATAAGGCCTTCTCCAGGCAGGGCTGCAAGAGGGGGAGGCACTAATAGAAAAGATTTATTAGAAGACAGAAAAGTATCTCCCCTACTACAAACACACCAGGTTGCTCTTAGAATTCATTTTATTAGAATTAATTATGGACGTTGGAATACTAAGAGTGCTATACTAAATTCCCTAAGTCAGGTCCTCCATTGTCAGAGGGGGCAGATTGATCTCTGTGCTGTAGAGTGGCTTCCTGAGCCCCCAAATTGGAAGAGATTACTTATGACTTTTAAACAGCCCACCATTCTACTAATGTTATTTAAGATGAAGGCACATTTAGCCTCCTTCCAAATTTTTCCAATCAGAGTTTTCTGTGAGGAAAAGGTTAAATCCTTAATTGTCAACATGGGAGCCTCCAAAGATGCTGTCTCTTCCACATTCTCAACCTTGGGAAAGAGAGATGAAGAAAGTGAGAGTAAGCCAGTGAAGCACTTAACACAGAAACTGGAGTTATTAAAGCTTTCGGCGCTCTCCCAAGGGAAGAACAAGATAATATATTACTTAAGCTGGAAAATTTAAGGAAATCTCTACTGACCATAGTGGACACAGCCGAACCACTTATAGATTTGGTTTCCCCAGTGGTTGTGCCTCTTGCTTCTCCTCCAGGAAGGAGGTGTTTGCATGAATGTGAGCTTATGGAAAACAGAAGCCAAGACACACAGGGGCCACTAGAGGACCCAGCAGAGAAGGAGATCCTTATGTAATTACCCAATGATGCCCTCAGTACTACAAGAGAGTGAGAGCGGCCCCACGTCAGTGTCATCATCTCAAAGCCGAATGGTGCATGATCCAGCAATCCCCTCTTCTACATCTAATGAAGAGGTATCTGAATGGCAAGCCCTGTTAGCTGGTGTTAAATACTCATACCCTGAACAATTTTTCCAGGAATCTATACAGGATTTAGATGGGACCGCCCCTCTTTTAGAGAAGGCCAACCTCGAGTGTGATGACACCTCAATCCATTGCAACAACCCCACAAATTCCCTCTGAATAAATCAAATATCCTGACGAGCTGCAAGAGAAGAGACCCAGTGTAAGAAAAACACCTTAAGTATTATGGCATGGAATGTAGCCAGGTGGTATCGTTTTAGAGCTTTAAATCATACTGATCCTCTGATAGATAAGGATATCATTTTGGTGCAAGAGACTTGGACCAGGGATGACCTTCTGTTAAATGGTTATCACTCACATAAGTTAGAAGCAAGGCCAGGTAGAGGCCCAGGAAAACTGAAGGGAGGGCTGTGTATTTTCATTTCCAACAATTTGAGAGCAGAGCCTACTCTTATTGCCCCACTAAAACACATGGCCATGGCCCTTTTCGTCAAGATAGACTCAGTCCTGCTCTTAATAATTAACATTTATCTTCCGCCATTGGTAAGAAAAGCTGAAATCACTGCAGTATGGATGGAGTTGTATTGGTAAACTACACATGGACCATCCAAAAGCCAAAGTCTTACTAGGGGGAGATTTCAATGCTAGATGGGGACCAGATGATTATACATTATATACAAAACATCATCATTATCCACCAGCGGAGACTCCCATAACAACAAACTCCTCCCTCACACAACTCTCTAAAGACAAGAAAGCAAATTTTGCTGGCCTCTGTCTTGCAAAGATGGCGAATAAACTTAATATTTATATAGTCAACAGATTCTGAGCTGGAGACTGGCCTGGCGAGATCACATTTATGGCAGAGTCCAAAACCAGCACCATTGATTATATTCTAACTTCTATGGAAAAGTTTTTGAAGTCCTTCCTTACCTGGAAAGCGAACATCTACCTTTATGTATATACATGAAGTCTCTCATCAGGCAGATGCCCTTCATAGACCAATTTATCCCTGCAATTTCTCCAGCAGGCCCACCAAGATGTAGGTCCCAACAACTTGACCAGAAGGTGAGAAGAGCTCTATAAGAGGATAATCTTCAAAAACTTCGCTCAGCCTTTATCACAGCCAACCCTTCCCAAAACTTACTAGAATCATATACGAATATAATTCATAAGCTAGAACCAATTCTAGTATATGATCGAAACTTTTCAGCTAAGAGGTACTATATTGCCTCGAAACAATGGTTTGACAAGGACTATGTAGAAGCCAAGAAAGCTCTCACCTTGGTTTATAAGCTGTACAAAAGTGAGACTGGGAATGGCGACAAAACAAGCCTAAATCATCTTATTGCCCTCAAAAAACAGTATAAGCAACTAATTGCTCTTAAGAAGAGACAAGATGCAAGGTCCTCCTGGGAACAGCTTATTGGGGCTGCAAAGCAAAATAACTCCTCCCTATTCTGGCATTTAATAGCCAAACACTCAGATAGAATACATACTCCATTAGACGTTCCCATACCTCCTAACACCTGGGAACTTCACTTTCTATGCAGATGCCGCCGTGATCTTCTCCAGGACGCCAGTGGGCCTTAAAAGAGCCTTGCGAACCCTTCTTCAGTACTGTAATAACAATAACCTGAGTATAAATTTTGAAAAAACAAAGATCATGGCCTTTGAAAAAAGGTCAAAACCTTATTCATGGTATCTAGATGGGCACAAAATAGAGCAGGTAACCACCTTTAAACACCTGGGGATGGTCTTTCAGGCCAATGGCTCAAGGAAAGTACATGGAGAATATGCAGCTGCCTTGGGCCAAAGATCAGCAAGCTCCATTCTCAATTTTTTCTGCACAAAGGGAAGTTACTATGTTCTTGCTGCTATTAAGCTTTTTATAGCCAAGTTGCTAGCTCAGCTTCTTTATGGGTCCTTGCTTGGAACGCCAGCTTCAGATTCACACTTTACACCACTAGAAATAGTTCAATCCAAATTTATTAGAGCATTCATTTTCATTTTCATTTCATTTTCATTTCATTTATTTAGATTTGTATGCCGCCCCTCTCCGCAGACTCGGGGCAATTCTCCAGATGCCACATTGTGTTTCAAACGCCTAGAGACAGGATTGATAAAAGTCAAAGCAAGAATCTGCATAGCGTCTCTAAATATTTGGTTGAAGCTTAATTATTTTCCCACAAGGTCTTGCTCCGTTAAGCCTTCACAACAAATTTTCTTCCTCATGGATTAACACCATCGAGCTCAACCTTTACAAATTAGGCTTCTCCCCAGCTTCAATATTCGAGATGAAATATGATCTAGCAAGACAAACCTTGCGACAAAGGGTAGAGGACATCGAGAGGCAGGAGGACTTAAATAAAGCTCCGCTGTTTCTGGCCCCAGATACCACTAGATGTGTTGTGGCTCCCGCCAGATATCTTAGACGCTGGAATCAGCAAATCACAGAAAAGCATTTGCTCTTATACAGTGCCATGTGCTTCCATCCACAGTTTTGTATGGCAAGTATAAAAGAATACCATTCACTGAAAGACTTTGCCCTTGCGGCTCAGGAGAGGTGGAGACTGAGGGACACATGTTCCTGAGATGCTCCTTTTATACAGACATTAGGAAAAAACATATTTTGCCATATCCTGGCCACTCAGACATTACCTATCTTCAGCGGCTGCTTGATGATGAACAGGCCATAATTATAGTACAGGTGGCCAGATTCTGCACAGCAGCAGTGGGGATTCGTCACAAATATGTGCCTTCATGTGATGGGAGAATTTAGAGAAATAAAAAAAGCAGCAATAGAAAGCACTCAGGTAGTAATAGTTTTGGGTTGGAAGGATGCGACAAAATGGAACTGCTGGGACATAAATTCTCCACCACGGTCACTTTGAACTCGCTTGATCCAGACATCGTATTGCGTAAGTACCTCTGCAGCAAAGTCTTTAAAGACCTGAAACGCCTCAGATTTCTGTTTCATTAGAAACACAAAACCATATCCTGAGTAACTGTCAACAATAGTTAAGAAATACTTTCTGTTACCTTTAGTAGGCCGAAATGGACCGACAACGTCGGTATGGACCAATTCAAAAATGCGTGTGGACAATCTAAGGGCAAACTTTGCGACGGGAGCCGCCCGAGATTTGGCTGTGTTGCACACCTTACAATCAAGATGAACTTTGCAATCACCATCAATTTTAAAACCATTCACAAACTCAGGCATCTTTGCTAAAACTGGATAAGATGCATGGTCCAAGCGACGGTGCCATCTGTGAATACACCTGGAATGAAAAGATTTGTTTGTTAATACAGGTTTAACATTAGAAATAGCATTAGGAACCTCGGAGACTTCATTGGCTTTATGAGCCTCTGGATCTATAGTGGCAACAGATTTTCTCTCTGGACCTGTGCTTTCGCCCTTTGGAACTTTTATACTTACATCACCCTTAGGTGGAGGTTTAGGTTTTAAATAGTAAACACCTCTAATAGGGATACTAGTGGCAAGGATTTTGCCATCCCTCATAATGTAAGCTTCTGAAAGTTCATGGGTTATTGTAGTTCCTAAATCTTCATTCAGGCGGTACACGCTGAGAATGTTGTTCTTGGCACTGGGGACGTAGAAAACACATGAGATGTGTCTGTCCAGTTCTTTGACGTAGACAGTTCCTTCTCCTTCCACTTTGCAGAGATATGCTGCTACTCCAATCACCTCTTTGACATCTGTCTTGTGGAGCTTGGTGAAGAATCCCTTCTGGTATGCGATGTGCATGGCTGCTCCGCTGTCCAATGTCCATAAGTGACGAATGTTGTACTGTGGACTCTTGTCAGGAACAGTGTTGAGGAGGAGAGTGTTAACATAAACACGTTTCTCACCTTTTGAGTCTTTTGGAGTTGACTTGGAACCCCCGGAGCCTCTTCCTCTGGATCCTTTCTTTTGTGCCCCTTTGGGTTGAGTTGGATATGAAGGAGATTCAGACTCGCCAGATTGAACACTTTGCAAATCACTGGATTGGGATTTCTGAGTGTCATCCTTCTTGGACTGCTTCTGGCGTGTGTATCTCGATGTGTAACCTTTCTGTTGACCGCTCTTGGCCAAGGTAGGTTTGTATGCAGCTGACATTGGTCTGAGCCTAGTGTGCAGAAAACCTTCTTCTCCAATTAGCATGTTACAGAGTCTCTGTGTAGTTCTTTGGCCAAGTGGGAAGCTGTTAAATTTAAAAACTGCCTCCTTCCATTCAGGGCCAAGGGAATTTATGATGGCAGCATTGACTTGCAAAAAATCCATGTTATAGCCCCGCTCCGTTAAGTCCTTGTGCATTGATAACATCTTGGACAGATGTGGAGCTATTTTATCCCCAGACTTAAATTTGGCACTATGGAATTGAGATAGCCGATGGAAGTTGCCTTCTTCTGAAATAGGCCTGAACAGTTCATCAAGTGACTCTAGTAATTCTGCAGAAGTAATGTCAGGAGAGTACCTCACTGAGAGGTCAGAGTCTATTGACATAAGAATGAGGAGCATGGCTTATATGTCCGCTTCCCTTTCTTCTTCAGTCCACTGCCTTACTGGAGGATTTAGAGCCATATGGTCTATCTGATGTGTGAGTAAGAGCAGTCTCATTTTATTCTATAGTTGTGTCCATTCCCCTTCAACATTGACTCACCTTTCAGGATTGATGAGGTGATAGCTTGCCTTGTAGATGCAGCTGGCATGGCTGCTGGCGGTTGCACTTGAGGCACAATAGCCTGTGGCAAGACAAAAGGTTGAGGAGCCTGGGCTGGCTGCGGTAGATGAGGAGTGAGGACTGGTGGTCTCTGTTGCGGTACAGAGGTTGCTGGAACTTGTGGAGGTCTGTTCCATTGCATCTGGGCAGCCTGGGATGCCTGTGAGAGTCTTGGTTTATGAACAGGTTGATTTAGAACTTGTTCAATAAGTTTCTCAGGTTTAAAAGATCGAGCAAAATCTTTAACTTCAGGAATTGGCTTTGATTTGTAGCCATACCATCCACTAGAGGCCACTGCTGCACTGTAAGTTTCTGCAGCTGCCTGGGTGAGGGGAATGACCCCCCTCCTCTCACATTCCAGCATGGAGTTATCTGGCTGAAATGCAGCAGGGAAATAATGAGAGACGGACGCATGCTCAGTTCGGGTTGGATCAGACAAAGGGATTTAAGAGCTGGCATACGTTGCAGTATTTTGATCAGACTGCGCATGATCGGTTTGAACTACAGAGGACAAAGGCATTCCAATGCTATCAGCATTCTTGGTTTGCGCATGCTCGGAGTTTGCAATAGAAACAAATCCCATTTGATCAGTTAAAAGCTTAAACTGCAATTTTTTTAAGTCTCTCAATTCCTTTCTAGAAGCTGTTACTTCTTGCAAATAACATTCACAAGAAGCTTGCTGCTGCATAGTTTTTCCTCCAGCTAAATTATCCAAGTGAACACAAAATGATTCCAAATCACGGATTTCACTCTCACGCTTTGTGATTATCCCCTCTATTCTTTTGAGATCTGAGGGAGTCTGCCTGCTTTTGTTGGAAGTTTGAGACACATCATCATCAAGGTACTTTGTTTTAGCAGTTGCCTTTAACGGAAGGCTTGATGATTGAAAGCTCAGGGTTTGGGAGCCAACAAGGGTGTCCTCTCCTTCTTTCTCACTTTGGTGCCCAGAAGAACTTTCTATGGGGATTCCCATGATAGTTTTTCCTTCTTTTCCCCCTTCTCAATCATGTAAGAAATATGACTTACAGTTTGATGAGAAGCAGCTGGTTCAGGAGCTTCCAGCAATTGCTGTTCAGACATGATGAGGTTTCTTTTCTCTTCCGAAGTGTGGAGGAGAAGTTTGAGGTCAGCTAGCTGATCTTCAGAAATTTCATCAATAAAGCTCTGGGAGAAGAGCTTAGTCTTCTTCCGTTTAGCCGGCATTCGGGATGGGCCCAGTAGCTCAGGAAAGTAAAAACCATCCTCTGCTACCATGTCGTGAAAGGGGCTCACTGAGAGAATCAGCTCATGTGAGCTGAAATGAGGCTTTCACGGAGGTCAATGGAATTGAGCTACAAGCAGACCTTCATAACGAAGTTAACTTTATTAGAAAAGTTTTAAAAAATGATTATAATGCCTGGAGAGGCAGAAAACATGTCTTCACATCTTAAAGACTAAGAAAGGAAGGTGTTTGCTCCTTCTCTTCCTGTGTAAGCAAGGAAGTGAGGAAAGCAGGGTTACATCATAGAAAGGGAGGAGCTACATTAACAAACAAGAGTTAACCATTTTACTACAGGATGTTTCTTAATGTCTTTGGAGGCTGTCAACCCACAGCGTGACACTTTTGTTAAGTCTATATTATTTCTCCTTACTCATTGGTTCTCTCTTAACAAGTGTCTACCCATTACTTCTTGTTGAAGACTACTTGTAAATAGTATTAGGTGGCTTGGCCTTGGAGGCTTGTGTGACTTTTGGCTTGTTGATTATCATGAAGGGTGTTCACAAAATGAAAAATACGTTTTGCTTCTGTTGAGAAAGAAACAGGGTTTCAAATAACATCCCCAACAAAAGAAAACTCCAAGTTTTGGGTTTCCTCAAAGTTCCATTTTATTATAGAAGTTATATAGGCACATCTGAGAAAACCCGAATCTGAAAGCTTCTGGTTAAACCCAATTTCCTACACGTGTTTTTCTGCTTGTTTTTTGTACACTTCTGCAGCATCGGACCAGAATATCTGCGAGACCGCCTTCTGCTGCACGAATTCCAGCGGCCGGTTAGATCCCACAGAGTTGGCCTTCTCCGGGTCTCGTCGACTAAACAATGTCGGTTGGCGGGACCCAGGGGAAGAGCATTCTCTGTGGCGGCCCCGGCCCTCTGGAACCAGGTCTCCCCAGAGATTAGGATTGCCCCCACCCTCCTTGCCTTTCATAAACTTCTTAAAACCCACCTCTGTCGTCAGGCATGGGGGGACTGAGACATCTCCCCTTGCCTATGTAGTTTTATGTATGGTATGTTTGTGTGTATGCTTTTTAAATAATGGGGTTTTTAGGCTTTTAATGTTAAATTGTCATTTTAGACTTTTAATATTAGATTTGTTATTGTATATTGTTTTATCACTGTTGTGAGCCGCCCCGAGTCCGCGGAGAGGGGCGGCATACAAATAATAATAATAATAATAATAATAACAACAATAACAATAACCATAATAATAATCTGCTAGCGTTTTCTTCGTGTTCTCTCACCCTTCCCTTAGCAGCTTCATCCAATCAGACAATGTTATGGAGGATGGTGGTTCTTTGTGCAGCTCAGTCATGGGACAAAATCCATGTCACTTGTGACCTGGAAAGGAGTCAATCTGCTGGTGCTGCTATACACTGAGTTGTTGTAAGCTACTTCTGCAAATGGCAATAAATCCACCCAGTTTTCCTCTTAACAATCCACATAGCATCTTATATATCTGATAGCGGATCTTTTTCTTCTTGCATGCCAAAAATGGGAGTGTGCGTGTGCGTGCTACCACACATGCGTGACAGCATACAACCCTCTCCAAGTTCAACACTGCGCATGCACACATCCATGCACATACCCCACCCCAACCCCATTGGGCTATTTTTCACCCTCAGGATTCCCTGATCATAAATTGCCACTTCACATTATCAAGTGCTTATCTGTGCATCTAAGATCAATGCCATTTGCTTCATTGTATGTGCTTCATAATACTCCAAAGTGTTCAACATTATTTTCATGTTATCTTTAAATCGTCTCTTAGATTAAAAAAACATTTTGATGTGGATGTATAAATTGATTTAAAAATTGTTTTAATCTTTCTGCTATTATTGAAGCAAATATTTTATAATCTGCATTCAACAAGGATATTGGTCTGTAGTTTTTAATTTGTTGTAAATCTGCATCTTCCAGGGTAATATATGCTTCCATCCATACATTTGGTACTTTTGCCTCTAACAAAAGTTCATTAAATACAGTGGTACCTCTACTGAAGAACTTAATTTGTTCCATGACCAGGTTCTTAAGTAGAAACATTCTTAAGTAGAAGTAATTTTTCCCTTAGGAATCAATGTAAAAGCAAATAATGCGTGCAAACCCATGAGGAAAGAAATAAAAGCTCGGAATTTGAATGGGAGGAGGAGGAAGAAGAGGAGGAAGACAGTCACTGCTGAAGGAAGAAGGTGAAGTGAGGGGAATCAAAAAACAATTCAAAACTTAAGGCTTAAAAAATAAAAGAGGGATTCTGAGGCAGCGAGGAGGAGCATGTGCCTCCCATACACCCGGCGTGAGGCTGCCTCCCATACACTGCACCAGAGAGAGAAGCCCAGGCGGGTGAGAGGGGGGAACCTCCCACTCCTTTGACTGCTGCCTCTTCCTTTCTATGCTGAAGGGCTCCCCTTTCCTCTCTCTCGGTCGATTTGTAGCCAGCGCCTTTCCTTCACTGTGGTGACTCCTCAGTTTGGCTAAAGCCGAGTTGATCTTGCCAGGGTGAAGCGCCCCCTTTTGCCTTTCCATGCCCAGACGTTCCGGGAGGCAACCTTGCATCAGGTGTATGGGAGGCAGCACGAGGGAGTCACCACAGCAAAGTGATTTATTCCATCTCCAAGCGCCCAGCGAAAGAAAATGTTATGTTCGCTCTGGGCTGCCAAAGCCTCCTTAAGCGCCACCGAAAGGTTCCGCTGGCAGCTCAGGAAAGCCCAAGATGGCCGAGATTAAAGGGGGAATGGCAGGAAACTGACCAGGCCTTCGTGCCTCTCTCAAATTTCCTGGGAAATTTTTCCGGGCTTGGGTTCTTAAGTAGAAAATGGTTCTTAAGTAGAGGCAAAAAAATCTTGACTACCCGGTTCTTATCTAGAAAAGTTCTTAACTAGAGGTGTTTTTAAGTAGAGGTACCACTATACTTCCAATATTGGATTACACAAAATTTCTAGCAATTCTTCATATAATTTTGTGTGTAGGCCATCCAGTCCTGATGTCTTCCCATTCTTTTGCCTCTTAATTTCCTCATTGATATACATTAATCTAACATTGCTTTGACTGATTCAGGTAGATTTAGATAGCTCCACCTTTTCTAAACATTGTTTTGTTTTTTCTTCAGATGGTAACTCCTGGACATATAAATTCTTATACTAATTTTGGATTACTTTCTTCTTATCATCATTTTGGTAGTAAATTTTCCCATCATTGTCCATTAGGTTATCTATCAATTTCATCTTTCTTTTTTTCAATTTATACGTCAACCATCTTTCTGGTTTATTCGTGTTTTCAAAAAAGTTTTCTTTATGACTTTTAAATTTTCCTTGCTAGGTCTTCTTTATTCATCAAGCTTAGCTTGTGTTTCGTTAAATCAATTTGATTCTTTTTTTGTGGATCTTTTTGTAATTCTATTTTAATCTCATATTCTTCCTGTAACATCTCCTTTTTTGTTTCTTTTTTCTGTTTAGTTTTCCTCTGTATGTTATAGCTAAACCTCTAATATACTTTAGCTTTGTCCCATTTTGTATTGATGTTTCTTTTTTTCTATTCTCTATAAAGAAAAGGTCTAGTTCTCTTTTCATGAATTTAATGCATTCTTTTCCTTTTAATATTTCTTGATTCAGTGTCTATCTCGATATTCTCTTTTGTCCTTTCCATATATCTTTTATTGGATTGTGATCTACCCAGTTACTTATTTCTGTACTTGTTTCTTGAACATTAGCTTTCAGTTCCACCATCATCCATATCATATCTATTCTTGAACAGAATATGTGTTTATTTGAATAAATTGATTTTCTTTCGGATGCATTTCTCGCCAAATGTCTTGGGTGGCTAGTTGTTCCATGCCAGGATTTCCCATTTGCTTGCTGCCCCCGCTGGGATTCCCCACCTCATTTCGCTTGCAGTTCCAGTCCCGAGACGGGCAATCCCGGCCATGGCAAGGTGTGTGCTTTGTGTGTGGTACATGTGTGTGAGAGAGAGAGACCACACAGGGAAGGAAGGCTGGCAGGCGACGGGCATCATCCCCCACCTTTTTTCACCTGCTGTGTGCCTTCCTCCATCGCCATCCCCGCAGTGCCCGCTCTCGGCTTCCTCACCAGGGAAAGGGGGAGGAGAAAGGCGGGCAGGACCTGAAGCCAGAGCCACACCTCCTCTTCCTCCTCCTCCTCCCTTCTCCCACCTCTTGACCAGTCGACAGCTCCCCGGTGTTCACCTTCCTCCGCTGCCCGGTTCCTCCTCCTCTTCTCGCTTCCAAACAAGATGACAGCTGGCCGGTGGTGCGGAGACTAGGGGAGTCGGGCTGTGTGGAAGAGGTCCGCGGGAGAACCGGGGGAGCCGCAGCCACCGTGGAAGGGACCCGGCTAGGAAGCTCCCGGATATGGCCTTTGCGCCCTCCCCCCAGGAGAGCAAGCAGGAGGCATGGGCTGGGGTATCGAATGGCACGGAGAGACTCCAAATCCCCTACGGAGGGTCTATTAAGAGGAAGGGGGGAGCAAGTAGCATGCATGGGCTGGGGTCCTCCCTCCCTCCCCTACAGAAGGTCTATTAAGAGGAGGGGAGAACCAGAGTTGCAACTTGGAAATCCAATGTTCCCCCATTGCCTCTCCTCTTTTCTACCCCTTTCTTCTTCTCTTCCTGACCTCCCCATCTCCCAACCCTTGTAGTTCACCCATTCTAACCCACCCTGTTGTACATACTCCTGATCAGTTGGAGGATGATGAAGATATTGAGGACTCGGATTCAGATAGTGTTTATGAATTAGTGGGGGGGGGGGGGGCAGGGTTACAGGTAGTAGAACAGATCGGAGGCCAGCCACAGGATGGGGCTATGAGTTCAGGATCTAGCGAGGGAGAATCAGACGCTCGCTGGGTTAACCCTAAATTCAGAAGGGCTCAAAAACCTAGAGAACAGAGGTCTGGAAGAAGATATTAAGGAGAGAAATGGGTTAAATACTGTAGTGATGTATTTGGCACGTCAGGGGGTCAGTGGAGAAGAAGGGTGGAGTTTCAACATTGCCGAAGGGAAAAATGGATGTGTTTCTTGCCGCTCTCAAGTAAGCAAAAAGTATTCTGTGTTGTTAGCCGTCAATTCTGCTGTTTTTAGAAATCATGCTGTTAGGACAATAAATCTTGTTAAGTGGAGCAGGAGAAGGAATGTGAGAAATGCAGCTATGGGAGATAATGGACCGAGTGCCTGTATGGAATGTGTTTGAATTCCAGAAGAGCAGAGAAATAAATGGAGTTTCTTTATTCATGAAATACTGCATTTAATAAGAGTTATTTGTAAAATTTGTAGAGAGACTTCCGGGGTGGAGCCAAGGTGAAGCGATGTGTAGGCTAGTAGCTCCTGATTTACACTCGAGATTTTTTGCCAAAAAAGCATATAATTGGAGACAATTCTTCCTGGAGAGGAGAGTTAGGGTAAGAGGAACTGTCCGACAGTGGGTGGGGTGCGAGCCCCCACTGCGGGTGGTGAAATCCCCGTGTTTGGGCGGAAAAAAAGTTGGAGTTTTAACTCCGGCCCAAAGGCTTGGTGCACTGAGCTGACATCTGGGAAGCAAAAGGAGGATCAGCGGTAGCAGCGGTTCTTATTAAACTACTATAATCTACTTACCCGTGAGAAAACCAAAGGGGAAAAGAGGTTAGAAGAAGAAAATAGGCAGTCTCCCTATTCTGAAATATCGGCGATCAAAGATAGCGGAGCATTTCGAAGTGCAGAGAAGTAAAAGGAAGCTGTTGATGGTGGGCGGAAGTGACTGGTGGTCGAAGGAAGGTTGGTGAAGATGGATCCTACGGAGGCAATAGCTGAGGCCGATTCTTTCTCATGGTGATTGGAGAACAGTTTCGCAGTCGGTTTGGGGACTGATGATGTGAGATCGACTAAGATTGAAGACTGAAACGGGAAGTTGGAGATCGGAGATCGAGACCAGAGGTTGGAGGAAAGATTGAGGAGAACCGACAGTGAAGGAGTGAGGAGAAGAGGGGGAACCGGCGGGGAAGGAACCGAGACCCCTGATACATCTGCTGAATTTGCTGAGTTACCTGTGTGGGACGTGAGAGATCCGGAATTAGTGGGCAGAACATGGGAGATCGTCGGAGATCGTGAAAGCTTGAAGGTTTGGTTTGGTAAATTGAGAAAGTTTGGGAAAGAAGAGTGTAAACATGTGTGCATGTGACTGAAAGATTGGATACGCCACTCTTTTCCACAGGAGAGATCATTAGAGACTGAAACTGACACTTATAGTAATCCAGAGATGTTACCACTGCTGTATAGAGACATAGATTGAACTGCTAAACACCAGAAACCAGCTGATAAGAATCCAGAAGTGCTACAAACTTATAATTTACAAGTTATAATTAACATCAATAATTTCAATTTTAAAAGTATCTGAATAATTTAAGTAGTTAAATGTAGTTTAATAATCTAATTCTGATTGCTGCTGTTTAATTGTGAATCTCTGCTCTTTCTCCCCCCTGTTCTTCCCCCTCCCCCTTCCTCCTCCTTTCTCTGGTTTTCTTTTTTTTTTACTTTCTTTCACTTATTCTTCCTCTTTACCTTTCCCTTCACTTACCCCCCCTATTTGTAGCTGTTTTTTCCTATTTTTATATTTACTTCTGTTTAATCATAATCTGATTCCCCCCCCCCCGAGAGTTGAACTTGGGGAAAATTAATTGTTTGATTAAGATTGTAAAATAGTAAGATAGTAACTGATCAATTATATAGTGATTATAGTGAATATAATATAAATGTTAAACTAATTTCAATTTATATAGCATATAATATATATTAATTTAGTTATATTAAGAAAAATTAATTTTGAAGTAAATTATTTATTGTCATTAACTATTATTGATTATATTTACTGATATATTTATTGATTAATTAAGATAGATAGATATAGATATATAATTAGAAATTTTAAATTTGGTATTTATTATAAATTTATTTATTAATTATTGATCAATAGTTGATAAGTTTAGAAGTGTGATAAGTGTGACAAACGTGACAAGTCTGATTGATTGATCCCCCAAAACAAGACTATTATTCCTTCCGCCAAATAGTTAGTATCGCTGATTATATTATTTATAGACTAATTTTAAGATAAATATAGGGAAAATTTGAGAACTTCTAGAGAGAACTGTGAGTATGTCAATGAATTTTTCCAAATATCAGGATGAATCTACACCTGGAACCCCTCCTATAGCTAATACAAAACCAAGTATAGAAATGACGACAGTGGAAAAAACATCTCTCCAATCAATACAGGCGTCATTAAATCTAATCCAGGAATTCATGGTACGGAGCCAGGAATCTGCTTCAGCAACCCAAGAAACAATAAAACAGAACCAGGAAGAAACAAATAAGAACTTTGAAAAACTGTCAGACAAAATTGAAGGTCTAGAGACCCGAATGGAGAATATACAAGAAATTATTATTAATCATGAACAAAGAATAAAAAAATTAGAAACAGATTCAGAGGGAAGATTAAGAGCTGTATTCCTGGTACCAAAGACATCAGGAGGTTTCAGAATGATCCTCAATTTAAAACATCTAAATACCTTCATACGATACAGAAGGTTTCGGATGCATTCCCTCCAAACCATTCTGGCATCAATCCGACATCAAGATCTCCTTACATCGATAGACTTAAAAGAAGCTTATTTGCATGTGCCAATTCTACCAGCTCATCGGAGATTTCTCCGATTCTACCTGAATGGGTCCCACTATCAATACCGGGCCATACCGATCGGCCTCTCCTCGGCCCCTCGAACATTTACCAAGCTGCTAGACATTTTGACAGCCCACATCAGGTCTCGTTCCATCAGGCTGTTGGCTTACCTGGACGATATCATTATCCTGTCCAGGTCCCCTTCCAAGGCACTAAAAAATCTAGCATTCACGAGACAAACGCTAGAGTCCCACGGATTCACTATCAACGAAGAGAAGAGTCACCTTCTTCCCACGACCAGACTGCTACACCTGGGGTCTATCATAGATACGTCCACAGGTACTGTGACTTTGTCCCCAGAGAGGATAGCAAACATTCGACAGTTGGTCTCCCATCTCCGACACCAACATCGGGTATCTCTGGCCCTGCTTTCCAAAGTATTAGGGACTTTGGTATCGTCCATAGGCATTGTGCCTTGGGCTCGTCCCCATATCAGGGTTCTACAATGGTTCCTTCTTCCGTCTCAAAAGGCCAAGGTGAGTCATTCGCACAGGAAAGTACGGATTCCGACAGAAGTCAGGGAATCATTGAAGTGGTGGACCTCCTCAGCCTTACTCCGGGGTTCACTCTTTTGCAATCGAGACCGCCTTATTCTCACAACGGATGCGAGTCTGTCCGGCTGGGGGGCTCACATGGGTCTTCACATGGCCCAAGGCCTCTGGTCTCCAGAAGACCTGAACCCCGTCAATATCAACTACCTCGAACTCAAGGCAGTTTTCTTTGCCCTTCAAGCCTTTACACGCTGGGTTCAGGGCAAACATGTGCTAGTATTGACCGACAATGTTGCGACCAGAGCCCACCTGAACCATCAAGGGGGCACAAGGTCGCTCCAGGCTGATGGTCGAGTCCACGGCCCTATTCAACTGGGCCGAGACCCACTTAGCTTCGTTGTTGGCAGAACACATTGCTGGGACCAGCAACGTCCAGGCGGACTGGTTAAGCAGGACTACTCTGGACCCCTCAGAGTGGAGACTGGATCCAGGATTATTCCAACAGATAGTTCGCCGATTCGGAACTCCATTGGTGGATCTCTTTGCGACCCACGTCAACACACAAGTGGTAAGGTTCTACTCCCGGTTTCCAACACCAAAGGCGGAGGGAGTCAACACTCTCTTGTCACCATGGCCCCAAGGTCTGTTATATGCCTTTCCCCCAACGTGTCTCATACAGAGAGTACTGAACAAGATAATTCAGGAGCGGGCGGAAGTGATCATGGTGGCGCCTCACTGGCCACGGCGCCCATGGTTTGCAGACCTGGTAGCCTTATCAGTGTCCTCCCCCTGGAGGATTCCAGAACAGGACATTTCTCTCAGTCAGGGGACCATTCGTCACCCGAACCCTCAATGGTTCCAGCTAGCCGCATGGCATTTGAGAGGAGACTAAGACAGCAGCTGTTACCGGATACGGTCATTTCCACAATGCAGGCAGCTCGTCGTCCATTGACGGCGAAAATATTTCAAGCGACGTGGGCAGCCTTTTGTAGGTTCTGTTCAGACCATCAATCTGACCCGAAAGAGGCTTCAATAATTTCAGTATTGGAGTTCCTACAAACTGGGATTGAGCGTGGCTTAGCTCCTAACACATTGAAGAGGCAGGTAGCTGCTCTCTCAACCATCATTCGTTTGTCAGAAACTCGCTCTTTGGCTCAACACCCGTGGGTGAGGGATTTCATCAAAGGTGTCATCAACACGCACTCTCCTCCAATACGGAGATTTCCGATGTGGGACCTTTCCCTGGTTCTACGTGCGCTTACAGGACCTCCCTTCGAGCCCATGAGGTCAATCCCAATTTCATTCCTCTCAATTAAGACATTGTTTCTAGTAACAATAACATCGGCACGTCGAGTTTCTGAACTATCGGCCCTGTCTATTCGGCCGGATCTGTGTGTTTTCCATCCGGATACAGTTGTGTTGAGGTTGGATCCCTCATTCATACCAAAAGTGAATTCTGGGTTTCACAGAAAACAAGAACTCGTTCTTCCGGATTTCTGTACACATGGTCAACACGCTTCGGAGCTCAGGTGGCACAAGATTGACGTTAGGAGAGCCTTGAAGCTCTACATTAGAAGTACAGCATTGTTCAGAAAAACTGAGACGTTGTTTATCTCCTTTGCCCAGAGTAAGATGGGACTTGGAGTCTCATCACAATCCCTCAGTCGTTGGATTAGGGATTGTGTCGAGGAAGCTTATAAGGCAAGATCCCAATCACCTCCGGCGGGAGTGACAGCGCATTCGACCAGGAGTGCAGCTACATCGGCAGCTTGGTCGACACAAGCATCTATAGAGGATATTTGCCATGCAGCAACTTGGGCATCTTCCTCTACCTTTATCCGCCACTATAAACTGGATTCCCTAGCTTCGGCGGAAGCTTCCTTTGGCAGACGTGTCTTGCAGCGAGTGTGTTCCACTCCAACGACCTTGGCACAGCCTTTTCCCACCCAAGGGATTTGATCTTTGGTATATCCCATGTTGGACTCCTTCCAGATGCAGTGGAGAAGAACCGTTGTACATACCTGAACAGTCTTCTCAATGCACTGGAAGGAGAGTCCAAACCCACCCGGCATGGTGTTTGGCCAGGTCGCCGGAGTATTTGGGTTGTTTGAAGTTATACGTTGTTAATGTTTCAATAAATTCTTGTTGTTTTTACATTGTCTTCGTTTTAAAACTGAGCTCATGGGGGCAACAAGGGGGCCTGTTAATTATTTAAATTAACTCAGTCTCTACTAATAGGATTGGTTATTAACCCATGTTGGACTCTCCTTCCAGTGCATTGAGAAGACCGTTCAGGTATGTACAACGGTTCTTCTCAAACAGATACCCAAAAGGATAAGAGAAAAAAGGATAGACTATCGTTATTTAACGGCTAAGCTTATGAGAAGGGAAATACCATTCCGATGGTTAATCCTGGAAGGACTTTTAATAACTTGGAACATGAGGAAAATCAAAATCGATTCATTTCAAAAAAGCCGATTATTTTATCAGACAACACCTAGAAAAAGAAGGAGACAACAATTAAGATATAGAACACCAGATCCAGCAAGAAAGAATAGAGGGGGAAAAGAACAGAAAGAGAACAAGAAAGGGAGGAAATACAAAAGGAAGAAAGAATCATAACAAGAGCGGCAGCAAAGCAACAGTAGAAGGGGGAGGGGAGGAGAAGAGGAGGAGGGGATAGACAGGGAAGATAAAAAATATGGCAAAAACACTTAATCTATTTTCAGCAAATATTAACGGATTGAACTCACCTATAAAAAGAAAACAGACAATGACCAAATTATTTTAAAAAAACAGATATATTATGCCTACAAGAAGTTCATATAAGAAATTCTAAAGAGAACTTCTAAAGACTAAATCCACACAGGATGCCTGGGAAGCCCTAAAAACACTATCATTGAGGCCCAAAACAATTAAATCCCCACGAAAAAGAAAAGCAGAAAAACTAAAATGAAATCAGCATGGCTAAACAAGGACCTCGCAGACAACGTAAAAGAAAAAAAAGCCAAATACAACAAATGGAAAGAAGGACTCATAACCAAGATGGAATATCAGCAAACAGCCAGAACCTGCAAGCAAAACATAAGAACAGCAAAAGCTCAACACGAACAGCACCTCGCAACGAAAATTAACAACAACAAAAAAAGCTTCTTCCAACACATAAACAACAAGAAAAAAATCAAGGAAACAGTCACCATACTAAAAAACAAAGATGGTAACAAAATCACCGACAGCAGACAAAGCACAGCTGCTCAATACCTACTTTACATCAGTCTTCATACATAAAGGAACCACCAACCAACCTACAACCTAACTGCAAATAACAGCCCCGGAACCGAACTCAACACAGACAAAGCTACCATTAGGGACTACTTGAGGGAGCTTAACAAGTACAAATCACCGGGACCTGATGGACTCCACCCCAGAGTCCTAAAAGAACTGGCAGACACTATAGCGGAACCTCTTCTCCTCATCTACCAAAAATTGTGGGCCACTGGAGACCTACCAGAAGACTGGAAATGAGCGGACGTAGTTCCCATCCACAAAAAAGGGAAAAAGACGGATCCAAGCAACTTATAGACCTATTAGCCTGACTTCAATATTTGAAAAAATACTGGAGAAAATAATAAAAAAAAACCCAGCTTTGCCACTACCTGGAAACAAACAAGATAATATCCAACAGCCAACATAGGTTTGTCAGAAACAAATCATGTCAAACCAATCTCATATCCTTTTTCAACACCATAACCAAATCAGTAGACCAGCGCAACACGGTGGGCCTCATATACTTAGACTTCAGCAAAGCTTTCGACAAAGTCGATCGCTATCTCCTAATCAACAAATTAGAAAAAAGCGGAGTAGACTACAATACATGCAGATGGATCAATAGTTGGCTGGCCAACCGCACCCAACGAGTTGTCCTCAGCGGTTCCAAATCCACATGGAAGAACATAGGCAGTGGGGTACCACAGGGTTCAGTCCTGGGCCCTGTGCTCTTAGACATTTTCATCAATGACTTGGATGAGGGAATAGAAGGGCAACTGATCAAATTCGCAGATGACACCAAGCTTGCGGGGGTAGCCAATACCCTACAAGACAGGCTCAAATTACAGAAAGACCTAGACAGACTAAAACAGTGGGCCCACACCAACAAAATGATGTTTAACATCGACAAGAGCAAAGTCCTTCACCTAGGCAGAAAAAAACCTGGATACACATACAACCTGGGAGAAACCCTCTTAGCGACTGTGAAAGAGACCTCTTGGTGGATAATCAACTAAACATGAGCCAACAATGTGCAGCAGCAGCTAAAAAAGCCAACACAATCCTAAGCTGCATCAACAGGGGAATATACTCCAAGACCAGGGAAGTCTTAAAACTACTCTACTATGCCCTGGTCTGACCACACCTGGAGTACTGTATTCAGTTCTGGTCACCACACTTCAAAAGAGACATTGAAACTCTGGAGAAGGTGAAAAAAAGAGTAACCAAGATGATTAAGGGATTGGAAACCAAGACTTACGAAGAGAGACTGAGGGAACTGGGCATGGATAGCCTAGAGAAAAGGAGGGCCAGAGCGGACATGATAGCAGTATACAAGTATACGAGGGGATGTCACAGAGAGGAGGGGATCACTTTATTCTTCAGGGCACCAGAGGGCCGGACGAGGAACAACAGCTGGAAGCTGACCAAGGAGAGATTCAACATGGAGATAAGGAGGAACTTCCTGATGGTCAGAGCGATCAGCCAATGGAACAACCTACCAGCAGACGTTGTGAACTCCAACACTCTGGACATTTTTAAGAGAAGATTGAACTGCCACTTGACTGGTGTACTATAGGGTTCCTGCTTGGGCAGGGGGTTGAACTCGATGGCCTTCATGGTCCCTTTCAACTCTAACAATAAATGAATGAATGAATAAATAAAATAAATCAAGACCGAAAATTGTTAGAAAATAAAAAATTAGGCAAATTATTTACAGCATTAACAGATTCAAAAAAAGGGGGCATAGCTGTATATATTAGGGAAAAACTTCAACCTGAAAAAATCTACACAGACAAGGAGGGAAGAATATTAAGTGTAAAGATCATAATAGGAACCAAAGAAATAGTTTTAATAGTAATTTATGCTACCAACTCAAATCAGAAAGAATTTTATTTAAAAAAATAGAAGAACATGTAAGACAGATAGAAGGGGAAAATATATGTATTATTGGAGATTATAATGCGGTACATAACATCCAAAAAGATTACAAAACAATTTTAAAAAGATCTAAAGAGAGGAAAACCTTACCAGCTGAATTTTTTGAGATGGTGAGAGAATATAGACTTTCAGATATATGGTGGGAGAGACACCCCCCAGGATTTAGAATACACCTTTTACTCACCACCTCAGAAGTCCTGGTCAAGGATAGATATGATTTGGGCAGACAAAGAAATTGGGAAACTTATTGAAGAAATTGAAATAGGACCAAATTTTTGGGCGGATCATCATCCAATATCAATAAAAATGAAAGAACCAAGGAAAGAACACCACAGATGTTCCATAAACCAAGTATTGATAAAAGAACAAAATTATATTAATTACATTAAACAAGAACTTTAACTATTTTTTCTGGACAATTGGAACAACGACACTACAATTCAGAATATCTGGGATACCACGAAAGCATATATAAGAGGGCTAACAATAGCATATTCAGCCAATCCCAAAAAATTTAAAGATAAAAAATTGAATGAAAACAAAAATAAATTAAAATACCTAGAAATAGAAATGCAAAAAGACTTACAAAATGAGAAATTAAGAGAAGAAAAGGATAAAATAAAATACAATATCAATTTACTAATACAAGACGAAATCGCTGTTAAACTTAAGATAGTCAAACAACATTAATTTGAAAACGCAAATAAAACAGGTAGATGGCTTGCATACAAATTAAAAAAGAAGAACGATATATACAAAGATTAGAAGATGAAAATGGAGATAGCCAATATACAATGGAAAAGAAAAAGAATATTGCAGTTAAATATTATGCAGAATTATACCAAAAAGAAGAGATAAAAGAAGAACAACTAAATACGTACTTAAGAAATGCAAAATTAGAAGATATATCAGAATCAGATAGAACAATAGTAAACAAGAAAATAACCTTAATAGAATTGGAAAATGCAATATTGTCAGGAAAAAAAACCCAAAATGCCCCAAAAGGGAAAAAATAAAAAGCACTCAGAGCTCTGGTAAAAATAAAAAATTATTTTGAAAAGGCAAAATAAACCATATATATATGGGATCGCAAAAGAACAGTTTGCGATCCTTAGCTTCGAATACAATGATATATTTATAGCATTGAATATAATATCAACCGCCCTCTTTCCTCTGTCCGTATTTGGGCATATTATTCCAAGCCAACTTCCTATGTCTCAATACTTCCCCAGAATCATACATTATACGTGTTTACTTCCTTTCCTGATAGGTTTCTGGCCCTTAACAGACATCGTCAGCATTCTGTTTCTCAATAAACATGTTTTTCTCCGTCTTGTGCAACTTCCTAACCAGTTAGGAATGCCAAGGTTTAAAAGTTCACTTCTCCTTCTAGAATACATTTATACCATAGGATTTTAAGGCCCTATTTTCTATATGTATTTTCTCACAATCCCTCCTATCCTTTTATCGGACTATTGTCCCAATAGTCAGATCTCTTGCATCATAATTCGAACCTCCCTGTTAGAGGGAAGGTCGTTAACAACCCCTATCTTCTTTTTCCCTTTACAGGTACATTTCCACAGAGCTTTCCAATAACTTACACAACAAGGTATACATTTAATACAGATACATGTGATTAAACATAATACTATAATCACGATAAGCCCCATAAACAGACTTTTCAGCCATTTGAGGTCAGGTAACCAAGAGGTCAAAGTATTCCCTATATCAGTAAATGCTGCATTTTCTGTGATAGAAACATAGAAGTCTGACGGCAGAAAAAGACCTCATGGTCCATCTAGTCTGCCCTTATACTATTTTCTGTATTTTATCTTAGGATGGATATATGTTTATCCCAGGCATGTTTAAATTCAGTTACTGTGGATTTATCTACCACATCTGCTGGAAGTTTGTTCCAAGGATCTACTACTCTTTCAGTAAAATAATATTTTCTCATGTTCCTTTTGATCTTTCCCCCAACTAACTTCAGATTGTGTCCCCTTATTCTTGTGTTCACTTTCCTATTAAAAACACTTCCCTCCTGGACCTTATTTAACCCTTTAATATATTTAAATGTTTCGATCATGTCCCCCCTTTTCCTTCTGTCCTCCAGACTATACAAATTGAGTTCATTAAGTCTTTCCTGATACGTTTTATGCTTAAGACCTTCCACCATTCTTGTAGCCCGTCTTTGGACCCGTTCAATTTTGTCAATATCTTTTTGTAGGTGAGGTCTCCAGAACTGAACACAGTATTCCAAATGTGGTCTCACCAGCATTCTATATAGTGGGATCATAATCTCCCTCTTCCTGCTTGTTATACCTCTAGCTATGCAGCCAAGCATCCTACTTGCTTTCCCTACCGCCTGACTGCACTGTTCACCCATTTTGAGACTGTCAGAAATCACTACCCCTAAATCCTTTTCTTTTGAAGTATTTGCCAACACTGAACTGCCAATACAATACTCAAATTGAGGATTCCTTTTCCCCAAGTGCATTATTTTACATTTGGAAACATTAAACTGCAGTTTCCATTGATATATTTCAGATGCGTAGTAATATTATGTAAATGCTTTAGTTTAGCTTCTATAAACTGTTTTTTATCATCTATATCAAAACAACATAATCCCTCAAATTCTTCACATCCATGACCTAATCTTAACAAAATATAGTCTGGCTACTCGGTTTTGCAATACTGATTTCCTTACCTCCCCCATCTCATCCGCTAAAGCAGCTATGATAGATGATGTCTCATTGATACTTTTTGCTAGGGCACATACTAGATGTCCCATCTGCCGATGGTTATATTGATTGGCAAACCAGGGAAACATACTAATCAATCCTGCTTCCACTTTTGATAATATCACCACCTCATCACTACACCCTGCATCATATATTTCAGTAACATCCCTCTTTCCTCTATATATATTTTCATGATCCGGATTGAACAATACAGGTGAGACTGGCCATTGCACTGGCCATTGTACTGGGATATGATCAGGGTGTATATGTTCATGGGGTGTATGTGTTTCTCCATCCCCCTCCTGCACATGTTCCTGGTTTGCTTCTCTATCAGTGATGTCTCCTTCCTCTGGCAAAACACGATTACCATTATATATTGTAGCAGTGATCCCTCGAGTTTCGCGATCTCGATGTTCGCAAAACACTATCGCGATTTTTCCACCCGATGACGTCACTCTCTTCCTTTCTCATCTTTCTTTCTCTCTCTCTTTCTCTATCTTGCTTCTTCCTCTCTCACACTCTCTTCCTCCCTCTCTCATCTCTTTCTTTCCTTCTCTCTCTTTCTCTATCTCTCCCCCTCTTGCTGGCGGGCGGCGGGCGGGCGAGCGGGGGCATCAGCGAGGAGCCGGGGTTTCCCCTTTGCGTGGGCGGCTGGGAAACCCTTATCTTCGTCTGCTCGCTGCTGCTGCGCCGAGCAGATCAGCTGCTGGGCGGCCGAAGGAACCTTCCCTGGGTCTTCCCCCTCTTGCTGGCGGGCGGGTGAGCGGCGGGCATCAGCGAGGAGCCGGGGTTTCCCCTTTGCGTGGGCGTCCGGGAAGACCCAGGGAAGGTTCCTTCGGCCGCCCAGCAGCTGATCTGCTCGGTAGCGCAGCAGCAGCGAGGAGCCGAATCGGGTTTCCCCTTTGCGTGGGCGGCGGGGAACGCAAACTCCACCATCTACGCATGCGCGGCCATAGAAAAAAGGGCGCGCATGCGCAGATGGTGTTTTTACTTCCGCAACCCTACATCGCGAAAAATCGATTATCGCGAGGGGTCTTGGAACGGAACCCTCGCGATAATAGAGGGATCATTGTATTCATCATTTCATAGTAAAACTGTGTTTCTTGATTAATCTCTTTAATATGTGCTATCCCCATCATTGTGGTTAATCGTCCTATGGTACATGGACCCCCTACAGCATTAGCGGGGATGAACGAATAAGCCAATAGTCCACAGAAGAGGAACCATCCCCTTGGAAGATATAATACCTGTCCCAAAGCTTCCACTTCCTCTCTCTCCTTACAGGGGAATACATTTTCTGTCGGGACTGCTGTATACGTCACTTTCTCTATTTTCTTCTCTGGGGGTCTATATGTTACACAATCATATGCAGGTAATATATTCTTCTATCACCAGTTTCTTCTGGTTAGTCCATTTAGTGGGTCTAATAGGGTTCCCAAACAATGTTATCACCTTGGCCAATTTGTAATTATTTGGTTTCATAATGACCTTCACTTCATCAAATATAAATTTCCCCGGTATTGGGACCCCAACAAAACAGGTAGCAATTATATCTGATACAGTTGTTTCCCCATTCACACAGAAGGAAGTACTATTCAAAGCGACTTTCATTAATTCCAGGAACACATTTTCATCTTTTCTCTCTGTTTCCCTTACGTGTCTCTTTCTCCTTTGTATTCCATTCATTACATATCCAATTGTACATCTACCCTTCCAAATGTATGGTAATTTTCGTAAAGCTATATTGCCACAAATAAATACCAACTTGGAAGGGTTCTTAATCTCATGATATGGTATGAGTAAGCCTTCTTCTATTATACGAAATTTCCGATATGAGGGATTATTATTTCCATAATATTCATGACATTGTGTATATATATTTTCCATTTTGTATGCTACTTCCTTCCATCCCCTATCAACATCATATGTGCGGTTGCATCGAGGGTATTTTCCCAAATTCATTCCATCACCGTAAGTAGATCTTATACAAACTCCGGCATCTATCTCCTCATCATGTTCAACTAATGTAACAGCAGTTATTTGGGCATATTGCTCCTCAGATTCAGTATGGAAACAAAGCTGCTGCCATGTAACAGGGTAACTAGGCAAAACAGTCTCCGATCCCATACCCACCTGTAGGTGCAATATTATGTCCCACAAAAAGAGCATCAGAGTTTGTTCTTTTCCCATACTGCTAATCTAAAGTGAACTGCCCCCCCCTGGAGTAAAAACAATATGTAATGTTGTGTTTTACACACGGTTCTCCTGGTCCCGGGGACTTACATCCACAGACATCCACAGCATGGATTTCAGCCACTCAGTGATATCTTTCCTCAATATGACTATTATAATCATATACAAAGCAACCACACTCAACCAAATACACAGCTCCACCTCCCACAATTCCATTTAACCCAAGTCCAAAAAAAACCCTTATTCAGTCTCTTTCTTTGTCCTGTTTTAAGTCAATCCATCCAGCAATTGGAATACTGTCCAATCCTCATCACAGTTCCTCTTAAGTGTCCAATAAATGTCTCAAGTGTCTCGTAAAGGAATTGGTCCTTTAATCCTGGAATAATGGACCCAACCTCATTCTTTAGTCTGGATAGCCGTTTCTGTAGTTAGCAAAACTTCGAATGGTCCTTCCCAAATAGATTGCAATTTTTTCTCCTTTAAAGCTTTAACCAGGACCCAATCACCACTCCGTATATCATGTACATGAAAGTCAAGCGGAGGGGTCTGCGCCAGCAATCCTCTAGACCTCACATGTTTGTGCTGACCACTCAGTAGGTAGCTTTCCACATTCCAACACTTCATGTGTATCACCATCTACTACAGCATATCCATTTTTCCGCTTTCCATCTTCAACACGAGACGATCCATCAATGAATAAGTTCTTTCCACCATCTATTACACGGTCTCTCAGATCTGCACGTACCTTGGTCTGCAAATCAATCACTTCCACACAATCATGTGCTATGTCATCCCACTCTTGTCTTACTCCAGATAGAAATTCAGCTGGATTGAGATTTCTATCTGTTGTAAGCACTAAATTGTTCTGGGTTAACAAAATCACTTCATACTGCAATAAACGAGAATTCGTAAGCCATCGATGAGCCTTTTGCGTCAACACATTCCTTACCTGATGGGGGCTACTCACCACCAATGCCCCTCCAAAAGTCAATTTCCTGCTTTCCTCTACCAACAGGGCAGTGGCTGCCACAGCTTGTATACACCTAGGCCATCCCCTTACCACATTATCCATCAATTTGGATAAAAACGCTATAGGCTTCTTTTTCCCAGCCCATACTTGTGCCAACACCCCTTTCGCTGTTCCATCCTCAACTGCTACAAATAAATGAAACGTTTTTTCCAAATCAGGTAAACTCAGAACCGGTGCCTGTATTAATGCTGTCTTCAACTCCTGTAACCGGCTCTCATCATTCCTTTTCCATCGAACCTCCCATGGCTCTTCTTCTAACAATTTTTCATATAAAAACCTCACCTTCTCTGTATATCCATCGATCCATAATCTGCAATATCCTACCAGGCCCAAAAGCCTCCTAACTTTCTTATCTTTTGGTAGAACTTGCCTCATTATTCCTTCTATTCTTTCTGGATTTATTTTCTTACTCCCATGGCTAATTAGATGACCCAAATACCTTACCTCCAATTCAACATATTGTAATTTCTTTTTTGACACTCTCAAACCCTGTCTTCCCAAGAAATTCAACAAGGCATTTGTGCCATTTTCCATATCCTCCATCTTTTCCCCAGATAGCAATAGATCATCCACATATTGGAGAAGACTTAATCCCTTAGGTACTGGAAATTTTTCTAACACTTGTTCCAACATCTGTCCAAACAAATTAGGGCTTTCCGAAAACCCCTGTGGTAACACACACCACCTAAATTGCTGAGTCCTATTAGTTTCTGGATCTGTCCACTCAAAAGCAAAAATATCTCGCGATTCCTCAGCTAATGGACATGTCCAAAATGCATCCTTTAAATCAATAACACTGAAATATTTATGAGCATTCGGAATGCGACTTAAAAGAGTGTATGGATTTGGTACTATAATATGCCTACTAGCAATTAATTTATTAACCTTCCTCAAATCCTCCACTAAACGGTAGGAGCCATCTGGTTTTCTGACAGGTAAGATAGGGGAATTAAATTGAGACATAGCTGGTTCAATCAAACCATCCCGTAACAATGCCTCTATTACTGGTTTTAATCCTTTCCTACCTTCTATGGGAATTCTATATTGTTTCTCTTGTGTTGGTTGTACTCCTTCCTTTAAATTCACAACTAAGGGAGCAATCTGCAGTACTCCTCTATTTCCGGGTGCTTCCCAAACCATTGGGTCTATTTTCCTTTCCTGTCCCTTGGTTAACATCCTCATATTACAGACCCGTGTTGTCAAAGTTAATTCACAACCCAATAAAGATAAAGCATCTCTACCCAACAAATTTGACCCGGCTTCTGGTACTATAATCACATCCAGTACTATGATCCTATCTTTATATTGTATTTTCACATTCTTTACTAATGGTACTTCAAATATAATTCCCTGCACCCCCTTAATTCTCATAGTTTCCACGCCTTTATTCACCCCCTTCGGCACTGCACAAAGCGAAGTTTTCACTGCGCCGGTATCTATTAAGAAAACCTGGTCTTCCTCCTCTGGTCCCACTAAAAGATTTATCAAGGGTTCGGTGTGGGACCTTACTTCAAACCCCTGAGTCTGTCAGTCATCTCTCATTAAGGAGTATAATCTCTGATTCCTCCTCTGATCCCGGGCCTTCTGGGGACAATTCCTCACATAATGACCTTCTTGGCCACAGGCAAAGCACTTTTGACTCTCTACACGTTGGGGCCTTTTCCATGGAGACCCCACTCCCATCCTTCTATTGGTATTATCTTTCCTCTACCTCTCCCAAACTCCTTTTTTTCACTTATCTTTTCAGCTTTCAAAACAGAAGCCATTAGCTGTGCCTTTTGTCTACTCCTGGTCTCTTCCCTATTCACATAAACCTTCTGAGCAGCCTTTAATAACTTAGTAATATCAGCACTAGCCCAATCTTCCAATTTCTGGATCTTCTTTTGTATATCTGGCCATGAATTTGTCACAAACTGCATTTTAAGCAAAGCTTCATATTCAGCACTGCTGGGTGTAAGCCCAGAGAATTTGTTTAAGCTGTTCTTAATCCTATCCAGAAAATCATGAGGAGTCTCATCCTTATATTGCCCTATCTCAAAGGCTTTCTTTAAATTAGTCCCTTGTGGCACTGCAGTTTTCACCCCTTCTATTATAATTTTCTTTAAATCTTCTAACTGTCTTCTACCCTCCGGAGTATTTACATCCCATTCTGGATCTGCCAAAGGAAACTTCACCTCTGCAATTACAGGATTTATGACTCCTATCTGGGACTTAGTCCAATACTGCATAGCAGCAGTCCGGATTTGAACCCTCTCTTCTGTGGTGAACAAATAACTCAAGATATACTGTAATTCTGCAAATGTATACACATTAAGACCCAAAAATAAATTGAAGGAGTCTGCAGTTCCAATGGG
The DNA here is from genome assembly GCF_031021105.1 of Erythrolamprus reginae. Taxonomy (NCBI): domain Eukaryota; kingdom Metazoa; phylum Chordata; class Lepidosauria; order Squamata; family Dipsadidae; genus Erythrolamprus; species Erythrolamprus reginae. Next base: position 139,913,810 of record NC_091952.1, read on the forward strand.
GTCACTATTCAAGTTAGGCATTACCAATTTATAATTACGTAAATCTGAGGAAGTTAACGGGACGTTTATAAAGGTAGTGACAACCTCCCCATCAACATTCAATCCTCCCGGGACTTGTCTAAGGGGCAGAACCCTAGCCTTTGACCTAGTGACCCTCTGGGAAGGGGATGACAATATAACAGGCTTAACATCACCCCTTTCCTGAGACCCAGCTATCGCTGCCTGCCCTGCAGCCTGTCCATAATCAGGGGGAGGAGAGGAGGGGCAGAGGGGATACTCTAAGGGATCCCATCCCTTCTTATCTTCCTCCTTTTCATAAAGGATCGGAACCCCTCTGCCCCCTCTAGTCAGGGGCCCCTCCCATATGGCAAAATTCCAGGGGGAGACGTACTTTATTTGATCAATGAGCCCTTTTGCTTCTAGGACTTTCCTTAATGCTGTAATCCAATATTTATCTGAATCCCCATACTTATTCCACCTATAATTAGGTTTAATCAATATATGCTTTGGCCATTCCCTAGTACAATATGTTATCATAAGTACTTTAGATAAATCCTTAGTATAAGGGGACAGCCAAGCCTCATTCCACTGTGCCAACAACTCCCCCAAAGGGGATATTGAAGGGATAGTGGGAACCTCAGCAACACCCCCAAAACGCTGACACATAGCTGAAAGCCTTGACCCCATTGTACAGTGTACACCACAAGACCCCTTCACAGCATATGCAACAGCTAAACAACACTTTGATGCATCAAAGCTATTTTTACCATTTTTATCATTTTATACTATTAATTATTAATTCTGTGAATTTTTTATTCTATTTATATGTATCTATATTGTGCCACTTTTTATTAGCATTTTTACCTATTACTAATTTAATCCTTTTTTAATATTGGGAGGGTTTGCTAATTAATGGATGATTGGAATAGAGTTAATCTTGTGCATGGAATGAATGAGTGGTATGAGTGTGATGGTCGGGGTGGGTGGGAGTACGGTATGGATGGGATGATTGTGAGTAGTATGAATGATAGGTTTGGCCCACCTGACGCTCGGGAGACAGGAGAGGAAGAGGCACCGATCTCTGGGGTGGCAGAGGGCCGGAATATCCCTGTGTTGCTGGGGAGAGGCAGATATGGTGGGGGCCACAGAGTTAGCCGTTCCAGGGGAACGAGAGACCGTTGCTTAATAACGGTCCCTTGTTCCGGCTCTGTGAGTCCAATCTTGGGTACTGGTGATGAGTGTAACTCTGGCCCTGGGCTCAGGTTGCTGCTGCTCAATGCCAGGTCGGTGGTAAATAAAGCTCTCCTCATCCAGGATCTGATCCTGGATGAGGAGGCCGACCTGGCTTGTATTACTGAAACCTGGATGGGCCCGGAGGGAGGTGTCCCTCTCTCTGAAATCTGCCCAGCCAGGTTTCAGATATGGCATCAACCTCGACCCCAGGGAAGGGGGGGAGGAGTGGCTATTATAGCCAGGGAGAGCCTTTGCCTGCGTAGACTCATTGCTCCGGAAATTGCAGGTTGCGAGTCTCTCTTGCTGAAGTTGGACTTAGGGGTTCAGGTGGGCTTATTTCTCACGTACCTGCCTCCCAGCTGCGTGTCAAAAGCCCTGCCTGTGCTACTCGAGGAGGTAGCCGGGTTGGCGGTGGAGTTCCCCGGACTCATTGTCCTGGGGGACTTCAACCTGCCGTCACTCGGCGAAACCTCTGGGCTGGCACAGGAGTTCATGGCCACCATGACAGCCATGGACCTGACTCAAGTAGTACAGGGTCCGACTCACGAGGGAGGGCACGCACCTGACATGGTATTCCTTTCCGAGCAATTGAGCAATGGTCCGAGACTAAGGGGCTTAGAAGCGTTGCCTTTGTCATGGTCAGACCATTTTCTGCTACGGCTTGACTTCCTGGCTCCAATCCTTCCCCGCAGGGAGGCGGAACCAATGAAGATGTTCCGCCCCAGACGCCTGATGGACCCTGAAGGCTTTCAGACGGCGCTTGGGGTTATTCCAGAGACACTCGTCCACAGTTCGGCGGAGTCCCTTGCTGAGGCCTGGAACAGGGCTGCGGCAGGGGCTCTTGACCGGATTGCGCCTTTGCGACCTCTCCGCGGCGCTAGACCCCGTAGAGCCCCATGGTTCAACGAGGAGCTCCGGGAGTTGAAGCGCCAAAAGAGACGTCTAGAGAAGCGATGGAGGAAGAGTAGGTCCGAATCTGATCGAACACTTGTAAGAGCTTTTATTAAGACTTACAAAGTGGCGCTCAAGGCGGCAAGATGCGCGTACCATGCCGCCTTGATTGCATCAACGGAATCCCGCCCGGCTGCTCTGTTTAGGGTGACCCGCTCCCTTCTTAATCAGGGGGGAATTGGGGAGCCCTTGCAGAGTAGTGCCGAGGAGTTTAACACGTTTTTCGCTAATAAAGTCGCTCAGATCCGGGCCGACCTCGACTCCAATTGTAAAACAGAGTCGACTGACAACGAGTCAGTCGAGGTGACTGGGGCACGTACTTGTCCACCTGTCTGGGAAGAGTTTGATCTGGTGACACCTGATGAAGTGGACAAGGCCATCGGAGCTGTGAGTTCTGCCACCTGTTTACTGGATCCGTGTCCCTCCTGGTTGGTCTCGGCCAGCAGGGAGGTGACACGGAGCTGGGCCCAGGAGATTACCAATGCTTCCTTGGGGAGGGGAGTCTTTCCAACACTCTATAAAGAAGCGCTCGTGCGCCCCCTCCTCAAGAAGCCCTCCCTGGACCCAGCCGTACTTAATAACTATTGTCCAGTCTCCAACCTTCCCTTTATGGGGAAGGTTGTCGAGAAGGTGGTGGCACTCCAGCTCCAGCGGTCCTTGGAAGAAGCCGATTATCTAGGTCCCCGACAGTCAGGTTTCAGGCCCGGTTACAGCACGGAAACCGCTTTGGTCGCGTTGATGGATGACCTCTGGCGGGCCCGGGACAGGGGTTTATCCTCTGTCCTGGTGCTCCTCGATCTCTCAGCGGCTTTCGATACCATCGACCATGGTATCCTTCTGCACCGGTTGGAGGGGTTGGGAGTGGGAGGCACTATCCTCCAGTGGTTCTCCTCCTACCTCTCTGACTGGTTGCAGTCGGTGTTAGTGGGGGGTCAGAGGTCGGCTCCGAGGTCTCTCCCTTGTGGGGTGCCTCAGGGGTCGGTCCTCTCCCCCTTGCTATTTAACATCTACATGAAACCGCTGGGTGAGGTCATCCAAGGACATGGGGTGAGGTATCATCAATATGCCGATGATACCCAGCTTTACATCTCCACCCCATGCCCAGTCAACGAAGCGGTGGAAGTGATGTGCCGGTGCCTGGAGGCTGTTGGGGCCTGGATGGGTGTCAACAGACTCAAACTCAACCCGGATAAGACGGAGTGGCTGTGGGTTCTGCCTCCCAAGGACAACCCCATCTGTCCGTCCATCACCCTGTCGGGGGAATTATTGACCCCCTCAGAGAGGGTCCGCAACTTGGGCGTCCTCCTCGACCCACAGCTTACATTAGAAAACCATCTCTCAGCTGTGGCGAGGGGGGCGTTTGCCCAGGTTCGCCTGGTGCACCAGTTGCGGCCCTATCTGGACCGGGACTCATTGCTCACAGTCACTCATGCCCTCATCACCTCGAGGTTCGACTACTGTAATGCTCTCTACATGGGGCTACCTTTGAAAAGTGTTCGGAAACTTCAGATCGTGCAGAATGCAGCTGCGAGAGCAGTCATGGGCTTACCTAGGTATGCCCATGTCTCACTATCACTCCGCAGTCTGCATTGGCTGCCGATCAATTTCCGGTCACAATTCAAAGTGTTGGTTATGACCTTTAAAGCCCTTCATGGCATCGGACCAGAATATTTCCGAGACCGCCTTCTGCCGCACGAATCCCAGCGACCGATTAGGTCCCACAGAGTGGGCCTTCTCTGGGTCCCGTCAACTAAACAATGCCGGTTGGCGGGTCCCAGGGGAAGAGCCTTCTCTGTGGCGGCACCGGCTCTCTGGAACCAACTCCCCCTGGAGATTAGAACTGCCCCTACTCTTCCTGCCTTCCGAAAACTCCTTAAGACCCACCTTTGCCGTCAGGCATGGGGAAACTAAACATCTCCCCTGGGCACGTTAATTTATACATGGTATGCTTGTGAGTGTGTTTGCTATTAAATGGGGTTTTTCTTAAATCGTTAAATATTTTAATTAATTGCATTGTTGTGACTGTTTTACTTGTTGTGAGCCGCCCCGAGTCTTCGGAGAGGGGCGGCATACAAGTCCAACTAATAAATAAATAAATAAATAAAGCTATACAGACACAAGAAATGAATCCAAACAAGGACAACTGTCATTCCTTTCGTATCACATACACACACACCACACTTCCAGAATGCCAGATGGTTTATACTCACCACCCCCAATGTGTGCCGGCAGCTGTCAAAACGCCACCCCGTCCCGGGACCTTGTAAACCTAGATTCTTGGAGCCTTCCCCCAGACAGAAGAGGAATAATCAGGAGAAACAAGGGAGAGGGGGGAAAAAAACCTCCACTCCCCTCCTACCTATCTGTACAAGGAAAAAGTCACTATGCTCCTGCCCTGGCTCGCCAAAATTGTCAGGAAAAAAAACCCAAAATGCCCCAAAAGGGAAAAAATAAAAAGCACTCAGAGCTCTGGTAAAAATAAAAATTTATTTTGAAAAGGCAAAATAAACCAGTTTGCGATCCTTAGCTTCGAATACAATGATATATTTTTAGCATTGAATATCATATCAACCGCCCTCTTTCCTCTGTCCGTATTTGGGCATATTATTCCAAGCCAACTTCCTATGTCTCAATACTTCCCCAGAATCATACATTATATGTGTTTACTTCCTTTCCTGATAGGTTTCTGGCCCTTAACAGACATCATCAGCATTCTGTTTCTCAATAAACATGTTTTTCTCCATCTTGTGCAACTTCCTAACCAGTTAGGAATGCCAAGGTTTAAAAGTTCACTTCTCCTTCTAGAATACATTTATACCATAGGATTTTAAGGCCCTATTTTCTATATGTATTTTCTCACAAATATTAAAACAAAAAAACAACAAAACACCAGGCCCAGATGGTATACTAGGGGAATTCTATAAAGAACTAAGAGAAACACTAGGGGAAATATTATTAATTATATTTAATGGAGTCCTAGAACAGGGAATAATGCCGACAACTTGGACACAAGCTTTAGTAAGTTTAATACCAAAGGACATTTCAAAAAAACAAAACATACAAAATTACAGACCAATATCACTCCTTAATGTAGACTATAAGATTTTTATGTCAATTATGACAGATAGAATGAAACCAATTATGAATAAATGGATAAATATTGATCAAAATGGATTTCTTCCAGGAAGATATATAAAGAAACAATATAAGAACGATATTGGATGTACTAGAATTTTATGAGATACATTCCGAAAGACAACTAGTTCTTATGTTTTTAGACGCCCAGAAAGCATTCGACAATTTGAGATGGGAATTTATATTTGAATTAATACAAAAAATGAAATTTGGCCCCAAATTTACCCGAATGATACAAACAATATACCATACCCAATCTGCAAAAATTATAATTAATGGCAAACTAACAGAACCATTTCAAATTTGGAGAGGGTTACGTTAAGGTTGTCCGCATTATCCGTCGAAACAATGTTAAACCAAATAAGAACAAACTCAAAGATTACAGGTTAGAAAACAAGAATTTAAAGTACAGGCCAATGCGGATGATTTAGTATTCATAATAGATGATCCAATAGAAGCAGGCAAACATCTAATGAGAGAAATAAAACAATATGGAGAGGTGGCAGGTTTAAAAATTAATAAACAAAAAACTAAAATCATAACCAAAAACATGAAACCAGAACAAGACCAAGAATTATAAAGAAACTTAGGAATTCAAACTGTAAAGAAAGTTAAATATTTAGGCATAACACTAACCAAAAGATTGCAGCACAATTAAAAAAGACAATTATGATACACTAATAAAAACCCCCGAAGAACAATTGATCAGATGGAATAAACTACACATTTCACTTACAGGGAGAATTTCCACAATCAAAATGACGATCCTACCAAAATTTCTTTATCTATTCCAAACGATCCCAGTAAAATTAAATAAAAACTTTTTTATAAAATTAAACAGCACAATCTCCAAATTTGTATGGGAAGGGGGGAAACTGAGAGTAAGACTTAAATATTTACAAGATATTTGTAATCAAATAAGATGGATTCGGACTTCCAGATTTTGAAAGTTACTATCAAACATCAACATTACTTTGGATAAAAGATTGGACAGACCTTAAAAACCAAAGATTATTAGCTTTAGAGGGACATGATATTTTACAAGGGTGGCATGGATTTCTATGGAATGAAAAAACAAAGTCCCAACATATTTTAAAAATCATATAATTAGAAATTCCTTAATGGCAACATGGATAAAGATTAAAAGATAACACTATATTAAAATTCCAAGATGGTATTCCAGCATGTAAGCACTTACACATCCAAACATTCTCCAAATCAAAAAAATTGTGAATTATAATCATATATTAGATGAGAAAGGTAATATCAAAACAAGACAACAATTGGAAAAACAAAATATTATTATTGATTGGTGGCCATATACACAAATTCAGGTAAAATGGCAAAAAGATAAAAAGAATAGCGAAATTCAGGAAAAGGATAGTATATTAGATAAATTAATATTAGGTCAAGAATTTTTTTTTATACCTAGGCTATTTAACTTTTTAATTGATTATAAAATGGAAACAGGAATAGTTAAAGGAAATATGATTAGTTGGATATAAAATGTATAAAAATGTAGGATATAACATATATTTAGAACAATGGGAATTAATGTGGAAAAATTATAAAATAACAAAATCTGTTCCATATAAAGAAAATATGCAAAAAATGTGCTATAGATGGCACCTAGCACCAGCTTGACTAGCCGAAATATATCCAAACCTGAAACCAAATTTTTGGAGGTGTAAAAATAAAAATGGGAACTTTTTTCATCTATGGTGGACATGCCCCCAAATAAAAAAGATATGGAAAAAGGTTAAAATGTGGATCTTCGAAATTACTACAATTAAACTGATATTAAAACCAGAGACCTTTCTCCTAGGCATAATAAATCAAAAACTTTAAAAAGACTACTATTATTTAATACAACACATTATTACTGCAATTAGAATTACAATAGTGCAACATTGGAAAAAAGAAGAAACACCATCAGAAAGAGAAATGATGAAAAAAATATATGACTGTGCAGAAATGGACAGATTAACCCAAAAACTTAAAAATAAAGAAGAATCAAAATACTATGAAATTTGGAAGAAAATTTTATGACTGGGTCGAGATAAGAAAAAATAATGGTAGTAAATAAACTAGATGTTCTTAAAATCAATCCGAGAAACAAAATTAAGATCAAATCAATCTGACTTTAGATTGAATGATAGAACAAATGTTTGATAACTGCTGATGCCATAAGCTGTATATTGATATTTTTAAAAAAAAGAACTATGTGGCTAACAGTTCAACGGGGAGGGAGGGGGAATTAGGGGCAGCTCTGTATAGTATATTTTAGAATCTAACTACAACAACTATACAAATAACAATTATATTGTGGAATGATACTTTATTTTATTTATTTATTTATTTATTTATTAATAGAGTTGAAAGGGACCGTTAGGTCATCGAGTCCAACCCCCTGCCTGAGCAGGAAACCCTACAGCACCCCAGCCAAATGGAAGTCCAATCTCCTCTTGAAGGTGTCCAGAGTTGGGGAGTTCACCACCTCCCCTGGCAGGCAGTTCCATTGGTTGATCGCTCTGACCGTCAGGAAGTTCTTCCTTATTTCCAAGTTGAATCTCTCCTTGGTCAGCTTCCAACCATTGTTCCTCGTCCGGCCCTCTGGTGCCCTGGGGAATAAAGAGACACCCTCCTCACCGTGGCAACCCCTCAAGTATCTGTAAACTGCTATCATGTCCCCTCTAGACCTTCTTTTTTCTAGGCTGTCCATGCCCAGTTCTCTCAATCTCTCTTCGTAAGTCTTGGTTTCGAGTCCCCTAATCATTTTGGTTGCTCTTTTTTGCACCTTCTCCAGAGTTTCGATGTCTTTTTTGTAGTGAGGTGACCAGAATTGGATGCAGTACTCCAGGTGGGGTCTGACCAGGGCATAGTAGAGTGGTATTAGTACTTCCCTGGTCTTGGAGCGTATTCCTCTGTTGATGCAGCTTAGGATTGAGTTGGCTTTTTTGGCTGCTGCTGCACATTGCTGACTCATGTTTAGTTGATTGTCCACCAAGACTCCAAGATCTCTTTCGCAGTCACTACTGCTGAGTGGGGTATCTCCCAGGCTGTATGCATGTCTAGGGTTCTTTTTGCCAAGGTGGAGGACTCTGCATTTGTCGGTGTTGAACCTCATTTTGTTGGTATGGGCCCACTGTGATAGTCTGTCTAGGTCTTCTTGTACTCTGAGCCTGTCCTCAAGGGTGTTGGCTACCCCCGCCAGCTTGGTGTCATCTGCAAATTTTATTAGTTCCCCTTTTATTCCCTCGTCCAGGTCGTTGATGAAGATGTTAAAGAGTACAGGACCCAGGACAGAGCCCTGTGGTACTCCACTGTCTACTTTTTTCCATGTGGATTTGGTGCCGTTGAGGACAACTCGTTGGGTGCGGTTGGTCAGCCAACTGTTTATCCATCTACATGTGTAGTAATCTACTCCATTTTTTCCTAGTTTGTGGATTAGGAGATTGTGGTCGACTTTATCGAAAGCCTTACTGAAGTCCAAGTATATGCGGTCCACTGAGTTGCGTTGGTCAACTGACTTGGTTATGGTGTTGAAAAATGATATGAGATTGGTTTGGCATGATTTGTTTCTGATGAATCCGTGCTGGCTATTGGATATGATCTTGTTTGTTTCTAGGAAGTGGGTAAGTTGTTTTTTGATTATTTTCTCCAGTATTTTTCCAGGTATAGAGGTCAGACTGATTGGTCTGTAGTTACCTGGGTCGGTCTTTTTGCCTTTTTTGTGGATGGGGACTATGTCAGCTCGCTTCCAGTCTTCCGGTAGGTCTCCAGTGATCCAGGATATTTGGTAGATGAGGAGGAGTGGTTCCGCTATGGTGTCTGCCAATTCTTTTAGGACTTTGGGGTGAAGTCCGTCTGGCCCTGGTGATTTGTATTCGTTGAGTTCCCTCAGGTAGTCCCTCACTGTGCTTTTGTCTATGTTGAGTTCGGTTCTGGGGCAGTTTGTTGCAGTTAAATTGCAGATTGGTTGGAGGGAGGTTCCCTTCTCCAATGCACTTGCAAGGAGAGTCCAGGATGGGTTATTCTCAGCCTGATTGGCTGGGACTGAGTTTAATTTAAATATTTAATTATTAGTCAGGCACCGCCCCCCTTAGCCCTCCAGTCTAAAAAACTCAGTCGCAGTAATGGGACTTTGAGTTGTAGTTCTCCTATTAAACGTAATTTAATAGGGTTAATTTATTGCATAAATTGTTAGTATTGTTTTTAATAATGTATTCTTGTTTTTTCTTTCTTTCAGGCACAGGGGGCGGCTTCAAGTTAGCAGCGGGGGTTAAGACTTCCAGTGGGTTTAACCCCCCTAGGCTGCAGCTCCTCTCATCAGACAACTGGGTCTGTTGAAAGGTCCCAGAGGAGCGCCCGGGTCGCTTACCTCCGTGGTAGCACCCGGTGGAAGGCGGTCGGCTGCCGCTATGGGGGGCCTGCTCCCCATGGCGAATATGCCGCTTGAAGATCGGGATTGGAAGCCAGAAGACAGCCCCCAGAAGCCCCGACAGGAAACCCCCCCCCCACACGCCTCTTACCGCTCGAATCGAGCCCTGCCGAGGATTCCCTCAGCTCATTAAGCAGGCACGGAGCGTCGCCATCTTGGGGGGGGGCAGTATAAGGGCGGGAACGGAGAGAAGAGTTCCCGCCCGATTCTGAGGCTTTATTATTTGCCAGAGGAGACCGCAGCGGCGGTCGTCAAGGCAACGGAGGGCCAGCCCTCCGACAGCAAGTTAGGGCGGAGGAGGAGTCCCCGCCCGCCCCCTGCTGGTTTGTTAGCCTCCACCCTGCTTTTCACTCGGAGCTACCGCTCTGCTCAAGCCGACAAGGGGTTGCCATGGCAACGTCGCCAGGCAGGCTTTTTAGCCAATAGGAGCAGGGACCGGGCTAGCCCAGTGGAGAACTCTCCCTTGGGGAATTTTTTTCTTTCTGGCCTGTTATCACGCATGCGCAATGGAGTCTTAGCTCCGTTATTTGTGCATCGCCATTGCTTCAAGTAAAATAATAAGGCTTCTGGCTGGCTCGTGTTCAATTCTTTCTCCTGACCGTGAGTGTGTATAAGGGGAAGGTTATGGCAGAACAACCAGCCCAAACAGGGGAGGAGGCCATCACCATTGCTAGGCCCAACACCCCTAAAGAAAAAGCCCAAAAGACAAAAACTTCTCAGGGCTCTTCTCTCAGAGAAGCAGAGAAACGAATAAAAGCCCTGGAGAGGCAACTGGAGGCCTCACAAAAGCAAGCCTCAATACCTTTTAGAGCCTTTGGCCCCACGCCTCCGCCAGCCTCCCCCGTGATTCCAGCAGGGGTAGCAGGCTCGGCTTCTGAAAGGGACTGGTCTCCAGAGAGGCCTACACAACCAAACCCTTCGGAGGCTCACACCTGGGGAAGGCAAACCCCCATGTGGCCGGGCACCTTTCTACCTCAATCAGGTGCCCCTTCTCACCATGCGTCAGCGCAGTCTTCTACCTTCACCCCGACAGCAGCGGGTTTGCGCACCGCTCAAGACTCTTGGCAGAGCATGCCACAGGCCCTGCAGGATCTCATCGCCAATGTTTTTTCCCAGGGAGTGGAAACAGGAGCATATCAAACACAGGCTCTGGCGGGTCCTCCCCCATCGAGATCCAGGGACCCTTGGACTGCCCCAGCCTCTTACTCTATGGCTGAGTCTATGGAGGAGGAGGATTCCATTCACGGTGACTTTAGCGATCGAGAGGATGACCTGTCGGGGGATGAACACCCCCCGGAGCAACCCGCCTTCCAAGGTCTCTTCAAATCATCCCTGTTTAGGGTCCTCCTCAATAAGGCCAAGCTCACCATCGAACAGGCTGGCGAGGGCGGACAACCAGATGCCTCCGCCTCATCCCAACCTAAGGCTGGACTTTTCGTTCTACCAAGCCAAGAGACAGTGGACATTCCTTCTTCGCATCTGTTCTTGGAAACGGTCCAGAGACCTTGGGAGACCCCGGCAGCGGCACAGGGCCCGTCCAATCTCGACCGCAAATTGTACTCATTTGACCAGCAAATGGAGGACTTGCTAACGTTCCCGGTGGTGGACAAGCCAGTCACCAGCTTAGTTTCCAATGCCCTGGTTCCCTCCGAGTCTCAGGAGGGTCTACGGGCTGAGGACAAAAGAGCCGAAAATCTTGTGCGCAAGACCCACCAGATGGCGGCCTGGGCCATTCGGGCCTCCTCTGCGGCCTCCTTTTTTAACCGGGCTACTCTCCTTTGGATTAAGGAGCTCCAGTCAAGGGTGGATCCTGAAGACGGACGCCTTCGCCAGGATCTAAATAAAATCCTTGCGGCCACCGAATTCTCGGCAGATGCGACGGCTAATGCATCCAAGTTCACGGCCAGGGCCATGGCTTCGTCAGTGTCCTCCCGCCGGCTCATATGGCTGCGCAGCTGGCAAGCGGACGTCAAGTCCAAATGGAGCTTGGCCTCAGCACCGTTTAAGGGTGGCAAGCTCTTTGGAGAGGTCCTTGACGACGTGTTAGTCGAAGATAAGGACAAAAAGAAAGTCATGCCAAGGTCAAAGAAACCGGAGAGACGCTTCACTCCATACCAAAGGCGCCAGCCCTTTCGCTCGGAGCCCTCCTCGAGCACAGCCCAGTCATCGAGGCCTTACTTCCAGGGCTCCTTCAACCAAGGGTCTTATCGGTCAGATAGGTCTACCACTCAGGACCGCGGCAGGCCCTATCAGGGACGCAGACCCTTCAGAGGAGCTGGACGGGGCTTCAGGAAGAATAAATGACTCCCTCACCCCCTTTCCATTAGGGGGCAGGCTGGTTCACTTCGCGGAAGCATGGGCCGGTTTGTCCTCGGACGCCTGGGCGGCGACCACTGTGGCAGAAGGTCTGAGGATCGAATTCCTTCACCTTCCTCCCCGACGTTTTGTCACCTGTCAACTCCCCCGGGATGTACAAAGGAGGAAGCTGCTTCATCAAGAAGTCTCTCATCTCCTGGAGATAGGAGCCATAGAAGAGGTTCCAATAGGAGAACGAGGTACGGGGTTTTACTCTCCGGTTTTCCTCGTCCCCAAAACCTCGGGAGGGGTCAGACTGATTCTGAACTTGCGTCAACTGAACATCTACGTAAGGTACAGACGTTTCAAAATGCACTCGCTGAGAACCATCCTCGCGTCTATCCGTCACATGGACTTCTTAACGTCAATAGACCTCAAAGAGGCTTACTTGCACGTCCCCATCTTCCCTCCACACAGGAGGTTTCTACGGTTCTGTCTGAGTGGAATCCACCTTCAATACAGATCAATGCCCTTTGGGCTTTCATCCGCTCCCAGAACCTTTACAAAACTCTTGGACGTTCTCACTTCTTCCCTACGACAGAAGTCGGTACGCCTCATGGCGTACCTAGACGACATTGTCATACTGGCAAAGACAAGAGACCAGACGTTTCGGGATCTGCAATTGACCATCAGCACTCTCGAACGCCATGGCTTCACAGTAAATTGGGACAAGAGCCACTTGACGCCCACGAGGAGGCTACCTCACCTGGGGACCATCATCGATACCACTCAGGGTATGGTCTCCCTCTCTCCGGAGCGGCGGTCCTCCATCAGGAGACTCTTGAGAGATCTGAAAGGCCAGAGGTTCCCGAGACTTTCCTTCCTGTCAAAGATTTTGGGGACCCTGGTCTCCTGTATAGAGGTAGTCCCGTGGGCCAGACACCACTTAAGACCGTTGCAGTGGTTCCTGCTTCCTTTCCAAAGGACAAAGTCAAGCCACCTACACAGGAGGATTTTCCTTCCGCAAGGGGTTCGCAGCTCGCTAAGCTGGTGGACTTCTCCGGCGTTGGACAAGGGATCCTCATATCTGACAAAACGACATATCATACTGACAACCGATGCCAGTTTGCTGGGATGGGGGGCCCACCTTGCCTCCCAGTTGGCCCAGGGCTTATGGGACAGTCGGGACTTACAGGACACCAACATCAACTTCCTGGAGCTGAAGGCGGTCTCACTGGCCCTCCGGAGTTTCGCCCCCATGGTGCGAGGGCGTCACGTCCTGGTCCTCACGGACAATGTCTCTACCAGGGCACATATCAACAGGCAGGGTGGCACTCGATCTCGTCGCCTAATGAAGGAGTCGGAGTCCCTGATACAGTGGGCGGAGGCCAATTTGGCCTCTATTTCAGCGGAACACATCTCGGGGGTCGACAATGTTTACGCGGACTGGTTGAGTCGGGAGACTTTGGACCCCGGGGAGTGGCACCTCGACCCCAGGATCTTCCAGGAGCTGGTCAGCAGGTTCGGCGAACCTATACTAGACCTCTTCGCGACTGTCCACAACACCCAACTCCCCCGTTTTTTCTCCCGCTTCCCCTCACCCGGAGCCGAGGGAGTGAATGCTTTACACCAGAGGTGGCCGGCGGGTCTACTTTATGCCTTCCCGCCAATTCCTCTGATACCGAGAGTCATTCGAAAGCTACTGGAGGAGCGAGCGGAGGTTCTCCTTCTAGCCCCTTACTGGCCGAGGCGCATCTGGTTCGCAGACTTGATGCAACTATCGATCTCGGCCTACTGGAGAATTCCGGATCATCGTGTACTCCTCACACAGGGGGCAATGAGTCATCCGGAGCCTCACTGGTGGCAGCTGACCGTCTGGCACTTGAGCGGGAACATCTGAGGGCCCAGCTCGTGCCGGAGGCAGTCATAGACACTATGCAGGCAGCCCGCAGACCTTCTACCAGGAGGTTGTACCAGAATACTTGGGCGGCGTTCTCCGATTTCTGCAAACAGAGGCAGGTGGATCCGCAGGGAGCATCTCCCTTGATGGTGCTCTCCTTCTTACAAGCGGGCCTGGACCGGGGCCTTGCCCCAAATACTCTTCGTCGCCACGTTGCTGCCCTGTCAACAGTCCTCGTGGGGAGTCAATGCCGTTCCCTCTCGAAGCATCCATGGATCAGGGATTTTCTACACGGAGCGACCAATCTAAAGCCTTCAGCGGTGCATAGATTTCCTTCTTGGGACCTCTCACTGGTCCTTCATGCCTTGACAGGTCCACCGTTCGAACCTTTACGACATATCTCCCTGAGGTTCCTCTCCATTAAGACTGCCTTCCTGGTGGCTATTACATCAGCCAGGAGGGTCTCAGAGATTTCAGCACTATCCATCAGACAGGACCTTTGTCGGTTCTATCCAGACAGGGTGGTGCTTCGACTAGACCCAGCCTTTGTCCCAAAGGTGAACACTTACTTTCATAGGTCACAAGACATCGTGGTGCCGGACTTCTGCACCCACGGCAGCCACCCATCAGAGCTGAGGTGGCACAAACTGGACGTTAGACGAGCTTTAAAAATCTATGTACGTCGAACTCAGGAGTTCAGATCCTCCGAAGGTCTCTTTGTCTCTTTCTCCACCAGAACGATGGGTAGGAAGGTGTCCCCTCAAACCATCAGCAGGTGGTTGCGGGATTGTATCTCAGAGGCCTACTCCGCCAAGAACACTACAGCACCACAGGGGATAACTGCTCACTCCACCAGGAGTGCGGCCACGTCATCGGCCTGGAGGACACAGGCTTCACTCGAGGACATTTGTCGAGCGGCCACGTGGGCAGCTCCGTCCACCTTTATAAGACATTATAGGATAGACTCCTTTGCCTCCTCGGAGGCGGCCTTTGGAAGGAGGGTGTTGCAGGGTGTGTGTTCCTTTTCAGAACCCCTGGTCCAACCTTCTCCCTCCCTCTGATTTAACTTGGGTATATCCCATCCTGGACTCTCCTTGCAAGTGCATTGGAGAAGGACCGTTATACTTACCTGAACGGTCTTCTCGATGCACTGCAAGGAGAGTCCAGACCCTCCCAGTTGTTGGGACCAGGGTCAATTATTGTTGTGGTTTTGGTTAGTTTTTTTTTTTTTTTTGAGAGTTGATCCAAGTTTAATAAACCTTAATTTGACATTACTGCTCCTTCGTGCTTATTAGACTGGAGGGCTAAGGGGGGCGGTGCCTGACTAATAATTAAATATTTAAATTAAACTCAGTCCCAGCCAATCAGGCTGAGAATAACCCATCCTGGACTCTCCTTGCAGTGCATCGAGAAGACCGTTCAGGTAAGTATAACGGTCCTTTTGTGTGAAGACTGATGCAAAGTAGGCGTTGAGTAGCTGTGCTTGGTTATTGCTGTCTGTGATTTCTCTACCCTCTGTACAACACTATATGCCTGCTCTTTTTAATCTTTGTATTATAATAAATAAATAAATAAAAGAGTTACAGTAATACCTCGTCTTACGAACTTAATTGGTTCCAGGACGAGGTTCGTAAGGTGAAAAGTTCGTAAGATGAAACAATGTTTCCCATAGGAATCAATGGAAAAGCCAATAATGCGTGCAAGCCGATTAGGAAAATCCAAAACATTAAGGCTTTAAAAAAAAAAAAAAGCTGCCGGCAGACGAAGCTGATGCGAACGGAGTGGGGGGAGGGACAGCGAGAGGTGGCAAGAGGTGGCAGTCCCAATGAAGCAAGGCGAAAAGAGCCTCGCTTGATCTCCATGAGTCCCTCCCGTTTTTTCCCCACCCTGTCCTGCACCTTTCTCCCCTCTTGATCTCCCCTCCATCAAGAGGGGAGAAAGGTGCAGGACAGGGTGGGAAAAAACGGGAGGGACCCATGGAGATCAAGAGGGGAGAAAGGTGCAGGACAGGGTGGGAAAAAACGGGAGGGACCCATGGAGATCAAGAGGGGAGAAAGGTGCAGGACAGGGTGGGAAAAACGGGAGGAACCCATGGAGATCAAGAGGGGAGGAAGGTGCAGGACAGGGTGGGAAAAAACGGGAGGGCCTCAAGTCTGGAGGTGGGGCATCCCAGCGGCCGGTGGCAGGTTCGTAAGGTGAAAAAAGTTCGTAAGAAGAGGCAAAAAAATTCCGAACCCTGGGTTCGTATCTCGAAAAGTTCGTATGATGAGGGGTTCGTATCATGAGGTACCACTGTATTTGTAATTGCTAAATTTCTACCAAAAACCAGAACATACCCCACCTCACTCCTAATTCTCACAAAAGAATTAGGAAGAGCCATTTGTCCTGGGTGGTTATATATAAGGACTGCTTAGCTTTGTCTCCTTTTAAAGCTACCTCCCCCCCCCCCAACCTTGGCTGATTTTTTCCCATCTGTTTAAGTGTGCTTTGGCTCCTGGCTTGGATCTCCAGCAGCCTCAACACAGCTGTTTTCATTCTCGGGCAGTGAATGCGAGGTTGAGCCAGGCAGCTGAGCTCAAGCTTTCCACTGGATGCCCTGCTTTTTCCCGCTGGTGCACCAACTCCAGGTGTGGGTTTGCTCAAGGAGGATTCCTGCCACCGCACCTTCCAAGGAGCCCGATCCCCTTTCCCGCTTTCAAAGTTAAGAACAAGCTGGTGAAAAAAGAAACAGCAACCCCCCCCAAAATCTTGCAGTTTTCCCCTGAATTTCCACAGCCTGAAAGCAGGAAAGCGTCTTTTAAGATACGGCAATTTAGCCCGACTCCGCTAGCTTCGGAGGCTCTTGGGCGGCCCTTTCCTGCCTGCTGAGGGACTTGGGTGCCCCACTGCCATCACCACAATGGCAGAGCTCTGCGCTTGTTCTCCCCACTTCTTCTCTTTACCCCACTAGCCTCCCTGCCCTTCAGCCCGGAGCGCCAGAAACTTTCTGCAAAGGTGGAGGAGCAAAGCAGGGAGTGACCCCATCTCTCCCCCTTCTTATACAACCCCAAGGGACGCTCCTGGGAGGGTTTGACGCCACGGATGATGCCCAGGACCTCAGCAAGGAGAAAGTCCTGACGCCATGCCTCCCTGTCTTTGCAGCCGGCAGGAGAGCAAGTGAGCGAGCGAGAGAGGCGAGCCTTCTTCGGCCGCCCAAAGGAAGAGGAGTTGGTCCCGAATTCTTGTACGCGCTGCAGTGGTGCAGCTCTGCCTGGCCAGGCTACTGTTCCTCCCGCTGGAGCTCCCAACGACCGCCGGAGAAGTCTCGTTTCTCTGTCTGAGCAGCTCTTGGAGTGGGTGGGATGGGCGCCTTTGGCGAGGGGGGGCCACCAGCAAGGTGGGCGGGCGTGAAGGTGGTGGCTCCGGGCTTTCCTGTGCATCCAGAAGCCAAAACTTCCGCCCTTCCCCACACCCGGCTTTGACCCCTCGCGGGCTTCTGGCAGGAGGGGGTGGAGGGCGATGGATGACTGGGGCTCTCACAGACACATTTTGGTAGCGTGATGGTCTCGCCCGCCGCTTCCTCGGCTCGCCTCTGTCCCCACTCTGTTCGCCTCCACTTCATCCCCCCCGCCCCTTTTTTTTTTAAGACTTAAGATTTTGGATTTTTCTAATGGGCTTGCACGCATTACAGTGATCTCTCGGTTAGCGCGGGGGTTACGTTCCAAGACCTCCCGCGCTAACCGATTTCCGCGTTATATTGGATGCGGAAGTAAAACTACCATCTGCGCATGTGCGCCATTTTTTTCATGGCCGCACATGCGCAGATGGTGGAGTTTGCGTGTGGGCGGCGGGGAAGACCAAGGGAAGATTCCTTCAGCCGCCCAACAGCTGATCTGCTCCGCAGCACGGAAGCAGCGAGGAGCCGAAGATGGGGTAAAGGCAAAGGGGAAACCCCATCTTCGGCTCCTCGCTGCTGCCGCGCTGCGGAGCGGATCAGGTGTTGGGCGGCTGAAGGAACCTTCCCTTGGTCTTCCCGCTTGCCGCTTGCCAGTCCACACACGCCCCCCTGGATGAGCCGGCCACAGGGGCGAGGGGTGGGGATGAAGGGGCAGGACTTCCCGGGCGGAAGGCATGCTCGGCTCTGCCGCTCCAGCCGCTTTCGGCCGAGCCTCCCCGGCCAAGCAGCCAGGGAAGTCGAGCCAGGCGTGGCGGCGGCAGCGCTGCTTCTCCGGTCGCCCGGTCCTCTCCTGCCTCCTGCGCCGATGTTCCCCGCTGCGACGGAAGGCAGTCGCTTGGCTAGGGAGGCTCGGCCGAAAGCGGCTGGAGCGGCAGAGCCGAGCACGCCTTCCGCCCGGGAAGTCCTGCCCCTTCATCCCCACCCCTCGCCCCTGTGGTCGGCGGGGATGAAAGGGCAGGACTCCCTGGGTGGAAGGCGTGCTCGGCTCTGCCGCTCCAGCCGCTTTCGGCCGAGCCTCCCTAGCCAAGCGACTGCCTTCCGTCGCAGCGGGGAACATCGGCGCAGGAGGCAGGAGAGGACCGGGCGACCGGAGAAGCAGCGCTGCCGCCGCCACGCCTGGCTCGACTTCCCTGGCTGCTTGGCCGGGGAGGCTCGGCCGAAAGCGGCTGGAGCGGCAGAGCCGAGCACGCCTTCCACCCAGGGAGTCCTGCCCTTTCATCCCCGCCGACCACAGGGGCGAGGGGTGGGGATGAAGGGGCAGGACTTCCCGGGCGGAAGGCGTGCTCGGCTCTGCCGCTCCAGCCGCTTTCGGCCGAGCCTCCCCGGCCAAGCAGCCAGGGAAGTCGAGCCAGGCGTGGCGCTGGCTGTCAACTTTTCTTTTTAGCACTGGGGAGGCAAGTCAGCTCCTGCCCAGTTTTAAAAAGAAAAGTTGACAGCCAGCGATTGTTCCGCTGCCGCCAGCATGGCCTGGCTGGCAGCGGAAGATGTAACGGAGCCCACGGGGGATTCGCCTTCCTCCCACCCGCAGCCGAGACTGATTGTGGGTTCCTTCGCAACCTCGGAGAGCTTCCGGGGCATGAAAGCTCACGAAAACCAGGAAGCTCTCCGAGGTTGCGAAGGAACCCACAATCAGTCTCGGCTGCGGGTGGGAGGAAAGCGAATGCCACGGGGCTGGGCTCGGCTCCCCCCCTTACCAGCCCCGCCGCGGAAGGCGCCATTCTGTTCCCTGCCGGCCCGATTGAGCGGCCGGCGGTCTCCATTCAGGGAACAGAATAAAATTTTTTTTATTTTTTAATATTTTATAAAAAAAAATTTATTTTTTAATATTTTATTTTTTTAAATAATATTTTTTGAAAAACCACGTTGCAGCGTTTCGCGCTAATCGAGAACGCGCAAGTCGAGGGACCACTGTATTCCCTTTTACATTGATTCCTATGGGAAACATTGTTTCATCTTACGAACTTTTCTTTTTAAAAACCTTGTCACAGAAGGAATTAAGTTCGTAAGACGAGGTACCACTGTATTGTATTGACAGTATTATATTGGGATAGACAGCAACACTACCAGGTGGATTGGCAACTGGCTGATCAACTGCACCCAACAGGTAGTCCTAAATGGGTCCATGTCCGCATGGAAAGAAGTCAGTAGTGAGGTACCACAAGGATCAGTCCTAGGCCCAGTACTTTTTATCATATTCATCAATGACCTAGATGAGGAAGTAGAAGGGCAGATGGCACACCAAGCTGGCAGGAGCGCCCAGCGCCCCAAAGGATAGGCCCAAGATACAGAGGGATTTAGACAGACTAGCGCAATGG
This sequence comes from Erythrolamprus reginae, assembly GCF_031021105.1. Lineage (NCBI taxonomy): Eukaryota > Metazoa > Chordata > Lepidosauria > Squamata > Dipsadidae > Erythrolamprus > Erythrolamprus reginae. The sequence goes on from NC_091952.1 coordinate 139,933,516, forward strand.
GTCCAAACAATCAAAATGAAGTTCAATGCAGAGAAAAGTAAGATCCTACACCTAGGTAAGAAAAACCCAAAACATACATACAAACTGGGTGAAAACACTCTCAATAGCAGTGGATATGAGAGAAATCTTGGAGTCTTAGTGGACAATAAACTAAACATGAGTCAAAAATGTGTAGTGGCAGCTAAAAAAGCGAACACAATCCTGAGCTGCATAAATGGAGGAATACACTCCAAGACAAGGGAAGTGTTAATACTATTCTATAATACCCTAGTTAGACCACACCTAGAGTACTGAATACAGTTTTGGTTACCACACTACAAAAGAGACTGATACTCTAGGAATAGTGCAGAAGAGAGCAACCAGAATGGTAAAGGGACTAGAAACTAAAATATACGAAGAAAGGTTGCACGAAGTGGGCATGGATAATCTAGCAAAGAGGAGGACAAGGGGGGACATGATAGCAGTGTTCAAATACTTGAGAGGCTGCCACAGGGAGGAGGGGAGTCACATTATTTTCCAAAGCACCAGAGAGCCAGACAAGGAGCAATGGTTGGAAGCTGTCCAAAGAGAGATTCAACTTGGAAATAAGGAGGAATTTTCTGATGGTGAGAGTGATCAACTAGTGGAATGGCTTGCCTGCAGCTGTGTTGAATGCTCCAACACTAGAGACTTTCAAGAAAAGACTGGGCTGCTATTGGACTAGTGTGATGTAGGGTCTTCTGCACCAGCAGGGGGTTGGACTAGATGACCTGCAATATCCCCTCCAATTGTAATAATATAATAAAATAAAAATAAAATAAAAAATATTGTATATTTAATATTAAGGATATTTTAAATAATATGATATAATAGTTCGTACTCTACTCCATTCATCTAAGCAAACAGATCTGATGTTAAAAAGGAATTACTGTATTGACCAAATATAATTTTTATTCATTTTTGAACAGATTATCCTTTGGACTATGATATGAGAGAAGAAAAATCTTCAAAAAATATACTAGGTTCCGCCACAAGTGAGTATACTGAAATCAACAGGGTTGATCTTATCAAGTCACTGTGCAGTTTTGATATGTTTTGATATCTTGTTGGGGATGGGGGTGTTATTGGAATGTTTCTTGGTAAATAAAGTTACTTTTATGCTTTTGCTATTTGATTGGTTTAATCTTATTTATGAATGAGGGGTATGTAAATTACTCATAAAGAGGAGTGATTGGAATGGCATAAACCCAGATAAGTGAACTATTTGGATAAGAACTCAGAAAATTGTTTTGGAATGCTATACTTTGTGTATAATATACTTTTTAATAGCTTTCCACGTATTCTCTTTATCTTTCATTTCAGAACAGAATGAATCCTAAGCTATTTATTTGTTCAGCAGTATTTTATTTATTTATTTTTATTTATTTATTAGATTTGTATGCCGCCCCTCTCTGAGGACTCGGAACGGCTTCCAAAAAACAGTACAGTCTACAAATCCAATATTAAAAACAGAACACATTAAGAAACCCTTATTAAAAAACAATCATACAATTCAACAAGCCATTCATAAAGCGGGATTTTGGATTCATTTCAATTGTTTGATTCTGATCCAACCTATTAATGATACTTAGATATTATTCTATATTCTTGATGAACAACAGAAATTATATCTGATGGCATTTCTGGATTATTAGATCATGAATATAAAATATAGATTATTGGCAGAATTCTATAAAAGGTTGCAGATCAATAACTAAAGTACTAAAAAAATTATCCTTAGTTCTAAATTGGAATTTTCTTTAATGATCTTCCACCCATTATTTCTTGTCCTGCCCTCAAATGCTTTAGAGAATGTTGATTCCCTCTTCTTTGTGATAACTGGAAGACAACTCTTCAATAAAGCAGATATATCTAGTTCTCTTAACGCAGCAGCTCCCAACCTTTTGGGCATCAGGGACTGGTTCCATGGAGAGAGGTTTTTCTGCAGACCAGAGGGTGTGTAGTTTCATATGCGGCCTGCATCCTGCAGATGGGGCTTCTCTTGTTTGTATTACCCAGTTTCTAGCATGCCACGGTCCACCGTGTGTCCGCAGACCAGGGATTGGGACCCCTGCCTTAATGCATTAGTCTCTAGAACTCTTATCTTTGTTGTTTTTCTCTGTACTCTGTCTAGAACAGACCTGGGCAAAGGGTGGCCCACGGGCCGGGTGTGGCCCTCTCGCTGTCTGTGACCGGCCCGCGGAGGTTGGAAGGAAGGAAGGAAGGAGAACTAGAGGGAGGAAGGAGAAATGGAGGGAAGGAAGGAAGGAGAAATGGAGGGAGGGAGGGAGGAAGGAAGGAGGAATTCTCTTTCCATGTCCTTTTGCAAAAGTCCAATAAATGCTCATTTTTTAATAGTTCATTGGTTTCATTGGCCTTTCCAAGAAATTTAAAGCAAACCCCCCACCCCACCTCTTAGGGGGGGAAAGGGAGGAGAAGGAGGAGGAAGAAGAGAAATCCAAAGCTACTTTCAGCCAAAGCTTCCACTATGTTTTCTCAACTGGCAATGTAGGTCAGTTGAAGAGAGGCAGATGAAAGGAATATTTTGAAAGAGAAGTAAGGAACAGCCCAAAAGCAGAAATAAAAGGCAGAGAAAATCAGAGAGACAGAAGCTTCTCTCCATCTGGAGAAGGAAGGATGGAGAAATGGAGGGAGCAAGGAAGGAAGAAAGAAAAGGGGTGGGCAATTAATTTATAATTATAATATAATTATATATAATATAATATAATATATAATTAACTCAGTTCTACCCAATAATTTACAGTATTGGGTAGAACTGAGTTAATTATATTAATCCAGCCCTCTAAAACCATCCCAAATTCTAATTGCCCACCCCTGGTCTAGAATGTCAGCATCTTTTTTGTATTGTGGCAACCAGAACTGGCTGTAGTACATCAAGTATGGCCTCACTCCTACATAATGGTATTAGTTCTTCATATAATCTTGATGCTATTGCTTTGTTGATGCAGCCTAGATTTTCATTGATTTCTTTGGCAGCTGCAGCATGCTGCTGGCTCATACTTAAGTGGTGATTCACCAGGACACCTAGATCCTTCCCACAATTACTACTATTGAGCTAGGAACCACCTATTCTATACCTGTACATTTGATTTTTCCTCCCTAGCTGTAGGACCTTACCTTTCTAACCACTGAACTGCATCTTGTTGGGTAGGGCCCAATGCTTAATCTGTCAAAATAACAAAATGACAAAATAAATATAATTGGAAGGGAACTTGGAGGTCTCTAATCCAATCCTTTGCTCAAATAGGAGATCATATACCATTTCAGACAAATGGCTGTCCAATCTCTTTTGGAATTTGATGATGGAGCATCCACAATTTCTGAAAGCAAGCCGTTCCACAGCTTTATTGTTGTCATTGACAGGAAATTTATGTTTAGTTCTACGTTGCTTCTCCCCTTATTTAGTTTCCCACCATTGCTTGTCCTTTCTTCTGGTGTTATGAAAAATTGGTTGACCCCTATCTTCTTTGTGGCAGCCCTTTAAAAATTAGCACTTAAGACTTATATCTAGTGTTGGGCGAACCAAACTTCCATAGTTTGGGTCCGTGCAGAACTTTGCGGTGTTCGACATACCAAACCCAAACCTGGACTTTTTAAAAAGTCTCTGTTCAGGTTTGGTGTTCGCTCGAACACCGCAGTAGGCAGGAGGGGGAGGCGGGGAGGGCTCTGACTCAGCGAAGCTGGCTGAGGAACTCTGGGAGTTGAAGTCCACAAAGTCTTAAAGTGGCCAAGGTTGGACTAGAATAAATAAGGAGGTTCAGGCCACGACGACGCCTTGCTCGTCCTGCAATTCAGAGCAATACTGATTGGCTGCCGAGCAGGAAACAAAACCAAAGTCTGCACCAATCGCCTGTTGCTCCCATTGCCCAGGGTACCTTAGCTCACCCTGGCACTCTTTGGAAAGGGGAGCGGGGTAGATTCTGTGGTAGGCCCTGCCCTCCCACAGCCTGCGGCCGCCTGTCAAACAAAACCTTCGTGCAGCGCAGACTGGGAAGCCGTGTGCGTGCCGATCTCCTTTTATTTCTTACGGAAAAGGCTCGGACGCCGCAGCCGTGTCTCCTCCTTTGTGTACTTCCTTAAAACAAGAAAACAAAAGCCCCATGCTACAATATTTTCACCAAGACCTTTCCCCCCCCTGGAAGCCTTAAGTCTCTTTTATGTCCCTTTTCCCTTTATTCGTTTTTTTCATTTTCATCCTTTGGTTCTGAAACCAGATCTTAACCTGCCTCTCTGTGAGGTTTAAAATCCCCGCCACCTCGCAGCGCCTTTCTCGGATGAGGTACATGTTAAAGAGAAATTCCTTTTCCAGTTCCAGAGTCTGGAATTTGATTTAAGGACAATGCTTTTCCCTGGCGGAGCAAGAGTGGATCCAGTTCGTGGCCGGGTTATTTGAGCCAAGCTGCTGCTGTGGCTGCTCCTCTTTTTCTTCCTTGAGGTCGCTGAGCAGGCTGCCTCCAGAGGCCGACTTGGTCGGGGACGCGAGAGCGGGTGCGCCCAGCCCGTCAATCCCTTTTCCGTCTGCCGCTTCCAGAAAGGAACTGTCTCCCGTGTAGTCGGCCCCGCAGGAACAGCCCGCAGGGGGGAGAAGATCTCAATCCGTGGGGCCGGGGAACTGGAGGCACAGGACGGGACGGAGGCGGCCGAAGCGAAGGCCCGGTGCTCAAGCGAGGCAGAGGCAGCGGGGTCCGGCTTGCCCATCCTGTAGAGGCGTCCGGTGGGAGCCGAAGAGCTGGAGGGGGGTGTCAGGTTCCATCAAACGGGCAATGGCTGGGAGCCACTGAAAATCCCTGCCCCTATTTCTCTCATTTTGGTGGCTCCTGGCCATCACTCGTTTGATGGAGCCTGACACACACACCCTCCAGCGCTTCACCTCTCACCGGCCAAGAGGGCTCGGGAGGCAGGTTCTGTTGCAAAAAGTTACAAGCTGCGGCAGCGAGCGCAATTTAGCGTTCCAGCTTGTAGCCCATTGCTGCCTCCCCCCAGCGCTTTACCTCCCGCCGGGCCAGAGGTGCTGGGATTCGGGTTCGGCGAACCTATGTAAACTCCGATGTCAAGTTCGTCCGAACCCAAACTTTAGTGGGTTCGCCCAACACTACTTATATCTGTATAGACTTATATCTATAAGCCCTAAGTGGTTTACAGAATCAGCATATTGCCCCCAACAATCTGGGTTCTCACTTTACCGACCTTGAAAGAATGGAAGGCTGGGTCAACCTTGAGTTGGTGAGATTCGAACTGCCAAATTGCTGGCAGAGACAGTCAGCAGATTTGGCCTGCAGTTCTGCATTCTAACTGCTGTGTCACCACGGCTCAAATATACACTCACGCACACAGAATCACACAATTTTTTTCAACTGTTCTTCATATGTTTCAACCTCCAGCCCCCTAACCATCCTTGTTTCTCTTCTCTTAATTCTTTTCAAAGTCTCAACATCTTTTTTACATTCTGGTGATCCTATAAAGAAGTACCAATACTTCTTGTGACCTTTAGATTTAGATTTTAGATTACTAGAGATGGAAGGGACCTTGTAGGTCATCTAGTCCAACCCCCTGCTCAAACAGGAGTCCCTACATCATTTCAGACAAATGGCCGTCCAATCTCCTCTTGAAAGTCTCAAGTGTTGTAGCTCTCACAACCTCCACAGGCAAGCTGTTCCACTGGTTGATTGCTCTCCCTGTCAGAAAGTTTCTCTTTATTTCCAGATTGAATCTCTCCTTGGTCAGTTTCCATCCATTATTCCTTGTCTGCCCTTCTAGTGCCTTGGAAAACAGCCTGACCCCCTCCTCTGTGTGGCAGCCCCTCAAGTATTGGAACACTGCTATTGTATCTTCCCTGGCCCTTCTCTTTGCCAGACTGGCCATGCCTTGTTCCTTCAACTGCTCTTTGTGTGTTAAAGTCTCTAATCCCCTAATCATCCTGGTTGCTCTTCTCTGCACTTTCTCTAGAGTTTCAGTGTCTTTTTTGTAGTGTGGCGATAAAACCTGGATGCAGTACTCTAGGTGTGGTCAATCTAAGGCTTTATAGAGTGGTATTAGTACCTCCCTAGTCCTAGATTGTATCCCTCTATTAATGCATTGCTCTATTAGATTGTATCCCTCTATTGGGATTGCATTAGCTTTTTTGGCTGTCGCTGCACACTGCTGACATATTTAGCTGGTTGTCTACTAACACTCCAAGATCCCTCTCGCAGTCACTATTATTGAGCACCGTTCCCTGTAAGCTGCGCACGTGCGCGCGCGCTCGCTCCAAAATACCCCCGTGCTCACCTTTTTCCTCGGCCGCGCACTCCCCATCCCCCTGCCAGCCCGTGGGGGGGGCGGGCGGGGAGGCACGGGCAATAGAAGGGAGCCACGGCCACACCTGCCTCTCCATGGTGCCTCCGGCCCCCTCGCGCTCCTGGCCTCTTGGCCCTGCCCCCCACCCGCACGGCCTCTCTTTCTCCTCCGCTGCAAGAGAGGGGGGAGGGGCTGGCAGGCGCGCGGGCCGGTGCGCGCTCTTCCCATCTCCCTGCCTGCACGCCCGCCCGGAACATTCAAAGTAAGAGCGAAGGGTTTTCTTATTTTGAATGTTCCGGGCGGGTGGGCTGGCAGGGAGATTTGGGGAGCGCGCGCCGGCTGCCCCCCGAACACCTGGCCGCCCGACCGCCCGCTGCTCGCTGCCCGCTCCGCCTCTCTCCTCCGCTGCAACACGGCGCCTGGCCATGCTCCGCCTCCCGGGAGCCCAGCTGAAAACAAAACGGCTCCAAAAGTCAGCTGGGCTCCCGGGAGGTGGAGCTTGGCCAGGCGCCGTGTCTTCGCGCGCCGCCTCCGCCCGGCCGAAAACAAAACGGCTCCAAAAGTCGGCCGGGCTCCCGGGAGGCGGTGCGCGGCTACTTCCTCTTCGCTGCAGAGCCGCACGGAGGCGAAGACACGGCGCCCGGCCACACTCTGCCTCCCAGGAGCCCGGCCGACTTTTGGAGCCGTTTTGTTTTCGGCCGGGCAGAGGCGGCGCACGGAGGCGAAGACACGGCGCCCGACCACACTCTGCCTTCCAGGAGCCCGGCCGACTTTTGGAGCCGTTTTGTTTTCAGCCGGGCGGAGGCGGCACGCGGAGGCGAAGACACGGTGCCTGGCCACGCTCCGCCTCCCGGGAGCCCAGCTGAAAACAAAACGGCTCCAAAAGTCTGCTGGGCTCCCGGGAGGCGGAGCTTGGCCGGGTGCCGTGTCTTCGCCTCCGCGCGCCGCCTCCGCCCGGCCGAAAACAAAACGGCTCCAAAAGTCGGCCGGGCTCCCAGGAGGCGGTGCGCGGCTGCTTCCTCTTCGCTGCAGAGCCGCCGGGCAGAGGCGAAGACAATGGCGCCCTCCACTCTCTCTCCATCTCTCTCTCTCTCTCTTTTTCTCTCTGTTGCCGGCGTGGTGAACGAGAGAGAAAGAGAGAGAGAGAGAAGGGAGGGGAGAGAGAATGAGAAAGAAAGCGAGAAAGCAAGCAAGAGAGAAAGACAGGGAAAGAGAGAAAGAGGGGGGAAGGAGGGGGAGGGAAAGACATAGAGGGAGGGAAGGAGGGAGAGAGAAAGAACAAAAAAGAGAGGAAGGAAGGAAGAGAGAAAGGAAGAGGGATGGAGAGAGAGGGAATGAAAGATGAAGGAAGGGAGAGAGAAAGGGGGAGGGAGAGATAGAAAGGAGGGAGAAGGGGGTAGTTAGGGAGAGGGAAAAGGAAGGGCTTGGAGAAAGGGGGAAAGAAAGATAGAAAGGAAAGAGGGAGGGAGAGATAGAAAGGAAAGAGGGAGGGAGAGATAGAAAGGAAAGAGGGAGGGAAAGATAGAAAGAAAAGAGGGAGGGAGAGATAGAAAGGAAACTGGGAGGGAGGAAAGAGGGAGGAAGACATAGAAAGGATAGAATTATGGATGCAAGAACTTGCTCATGTGTGATAGCGCACGCCCACACTTACTTACTTACTTACTTACTTACTTACTTACTTACTTACTTACTTACTTACTTACTTACTTACTTACTTACTTACTTACTTACTTACTTACTTTATTTATTTATTTATTTATACTTATATGCCGCCCAGTGCCAAAGGGACTGCCGCTCAGACACTATACTTTTCCGCTCACCCCGAAAAAAAATTAGAGGGAACACTGCTATTGAGTGTGGTTTTGCCCAGTTTATATGTATATTTTTGCTTTTTTAAATCTGGTGTAGGACTTTACTTTTCTCAGCATTGAATTTCATTTTATTAGATAGGGTCCAGTGTTCAGGTCTGAGAGTCCAAGATGGGGTTATTCTCAGCCTGATTGGCTGGGACTGAGTTTAATTTAAATATTAGTCAGGCACCGCCCCCCCTTAGCCCTCCAGTCTAAAAAAACTCAGTCGTAGTATGGGACATAGAGTTTCTCTCCTGTTAAACTTAATGTTTAATAGGACACTTTTTAGAAGTTTTATTTGTGATAAATATACTAATGCTTCTTGTTTTTCTCTTTTATTTCAGGTACCACAGAGGGCGGCTTCAGTCTTGGCAGCGTGGGTTAATACCCTCCGCGGGTTTAACCCACTTGAGCTGCAGCTCCTCTGGTTGGGGGTCTAACACACGGGCCCCAGGAGGAGCACCCGGGTTGCTGGCCTCCGCGGCAGCGCCCAATGAAAAGGTGGTCGGCTGATGCCATGGGGGGCCTGCCCCCCATGATGGATATGCCACAAGAAGATTACGCTAGGAGAAGCCTCAAGAAGCCCCGGGGCGTTCGCCGCGCCGCCTGTGTCAACGCGATCGTGGGTTACCTCACAGGGAAGGTTGCCGGAACGGGGCGTCGCCATCTTGGAAGGGGGGTGCAGCGGGCGGGAGAGGAGGAGCAGTTCCCGTCCGTTTTCTTCAAGTTTCAGTGCCGGCACCGCCGCTACTAGGCCGTAGCACAAGCGGTCGCCATGGCAACAACAGGCCCTGAGTGCAACGTTGGACAGGGAAGGAGGAGGAGCTCAGGCCAGCCTCCTTGATAGGCGGGTCTTGTCGGCAGCCAGCCGGGGCCGCGGCTACTGTGCGGACCTTCAGGCGGTTGCCATGACAACCGAAGGCATTGCTTTGGGCGCAGCCAATCGGCTCGCCGGAATGTCAGCCTTGCCAGTACCCCTGTCAATCAGGAGCCCTATTCTGTCCTGGCGACGCGCAGGCGCAGTAAGGGCTAGGAACACAAACCGTTATTTGGTGCTTCGTGATTCCTTCGGTGAGAGGCTCCTGCTGGCTTTTGAACACTTTCCCTCAGATCGTGAGTGTGTGTGAAGGAAAATAATGGCAGAAACGACAGTTACTGCAGGGGAGGAGGCCTCTGTCATTCCTAGGCCTAATACCCCTAGGGAGAAGAGCCAGAAGCCTAAAGCCTCCCAAGGTGCCTCGCTTAGGGAGGCTGAGAAAAGAATAAAGGCCCTGGAAAGGCAGTTGGAGGCCTCGCAAAAGCAAGCCTCGCTATCAGCCAGGTCCTTGGGTCCCACACTTCTACCAGCCTCCCCCGTGATACCAGGGGTAGCAGGCTCGGCTTCAGAAAGGAACTAGTCACCTGAACGCTCTTCTCAGCCCAATCCCCCGGAGGTGTTCAATTTGGGGAGACAACCCTACATGTGGCCTGGCATGTTGCCTCCTCAGGCCTACGCACTTCCTCAATATGGCCCTTCGCAGCCTTCCACCTTCACTCCAACGGCAGCGGGACTGCACAACTCTCAGGAGGCCTGGCACAGCATGCCCCAGAACCTCCAGGACTTGATTGTGAATGCCTACTCCCAGGGAGTGGAGAGGGGGCACAGCAGCATCAGGCACCTGCGGGACAACCTCCTCGCAGGTTCAGGGACCCCTGGACAGCTCCAGCCCCACACTCTGTAGCTGACACTATGGAGGAGGAAGATTCTTCCAGGGATGATTACAGCGATCAGGGGGATGAACATCCACCGGAACAACCGGTCTTCGCAGGTCTCTTTAAGTCCTCACTGTTCAAGGTCTTGCTTAACAAGGCAAAACTGACGATCGAACAAGCGGGTGAGGGCGGACAGCCGGAGGCAGCTCCTTCGACCCAGGCTACCGGTGGGATGTTCGTACTTCCAAAACAAGAGACAGTAAACATACCTTCCTCGCACCTGTTTTTGGAAACTGTTCAGCGACCTTGGGAGAACCCGGCGGCAGCACAGGGTCCCTCTAACCTGGACCGGAAGCTCTATGCCTTCGACCAACAAATGGAAGACCTTTTGGCCTTCCCGGCGGTGGACAAACCTGTTACCAGTTTAGTCTCCAATGCTCTGGTCCCTTCTGAGTCTCAAGAGGGCCTAAAGGCCGAAGATAAGAGGGCCGAGAACATTGTGCGCAAAACGCACCAGATGGCGGCCTGGGCCATACGGGCCACCTCTGCGGCCTCATTTTTTAACAGGGCGACTATGCTATGGATTAAGGAGATTCAGTCAAGGGTCGACCCTGAGGATGCACGCCTTCGCCAGGATCTTAATAAACTCCTGGCAGCCACCGAATTCTCGGCAGATGCAACAGCCAGTGCCGCCAAGTTCGCTGCCAGGGCCATGGCCTCGTCAGTGTCATCCCGCCGACTGATATGGCTACGCAACTGGCAGGCGGACGTCAAGTCTAAATGGTGCTTGGCTTCAGCTCCATTTAAAGGCAACAAACTCTTTGGCGAAGTCCTCGACGACGTCTTAGTCGAGGACAAAGACAAGAAGAAGGTCATGCCTAGGTCCAAAAGACAGGACAGACGTTTCACACTGTATCAGAGGCGCCAGCCCTTTCGCGCAGAGCCCTCCTCGAGCACCACCCAAGCTTCGAGGCCTTACTTCCAGGGCTCTTTTGGTCAGGGCTCCTTCCGACCAGACAAGTTGGCTTCACAGGACCACAGCAAGTCCTACCAAGGGCGACGCCCCTTCAGAGGGGCTAATCAGGGCTTCAGGAAGAACAAATGACTCGCTCATCTCCGCTCCATTGGGTGGCAAACTGGCCCATTTCGCGGGCCCCTGGGCCAGGACGTCTTTGGACGCTTGGGCGGCGGCCACTGTGGCACAGGGATTGAGGATGGAATTCCTGTGTTTCCCTCCTCATCGCTTCATTCCATGCCGGGTCCCTTCGGACGTTCAGAAGAGTGCCCTTCTTTACCGAGAGGTCTCCCATCTTCTGGAGATAGGGGCCATAGAAGAGGTCCCCCCGGAGGAACGAGGCAAGGGGTTTTACTCTGTGATTTTCCTTGTATCCAAAGCCTCCGGAAGGGTCAAGCTGATCCTGAACCTGCGCCACTTGAACTTCTACGTAAAATACAGGAGGTTCAAGATGCATTCGCTCAGATCCATCCTCGCATCTATACGGCACAAGGACTTCTTAACATCCATAGACCTCAGGGAAGCCTACCTGCACGTCCCCATCTTTCCACCGCACAGACGGTTCCTTCGGTTCAGTCTGGGCGGGACACATTTTCAATACAGAGCAATGCCTTTCGGACTCTCCTCAGCGCCGAGAACGTTCACAAAGCTCTTGGACGTTCTCACAGCTTCCTTGAGACAACAATCGGTATGCCTCAATCGGTACGACATTATTATACTGGCAAAGACAAGGGAACAAGCGTATCGAGATCTACACTTGACTATTCAGACCCTCGAAACCCATGGGTTCACAGTGAACTGGGAAAAGAGCCATTTGACACCCACGACACGTCTGGCTCACCTGGGAACCACCATAGATACCACCTTGGGTATGGTGTTCCTCTCCCCAGAGAGACGGTCCTCCATCAGGAGACTCTTACGGGATCTGGATGGTCAGAGGTTCCCAAGGCTTTCTTTCCTGTCGAAGGTCTTGGGGACCCTGGTTTCGTGTATCGACGTCATACCATGGGCAAGACATCACTTGAGACCGCTTCAGTGGTTCCTGCTTCCTTTCCAACGGACCAAATCAAGCCACCTCCACAGGAAGGTGTTTCTTACCAACAGATTTTGCAACTCCCTTCGCTGGTGGTCTTCCCCAGCGTTGGAGAGGGGCTCCTCCTACCTGCCAAAAACCATCTCATGGTAACGACGGACGCCAGTTTAACGGGATGGGGGGCCCACCTTGCCTCTCAGATGGCTCAGGGCCTTTGGGAGAATCAGGTCTTGCAGGATTACAACATCAACTTCTTGGAGTTGAAGGCGGTCTCGCTGGCCCTCCGGAGCTTCGCCCCCTGGATACGAGGGCAGCATGTCCTTATCCTCACGGACAATGTTTTGACCCGTGCCCACATCAACAGGCAAGGCGGAACACGATCTCGGCGACTCATGGCGGAGGCGGAGTCCCTGCTGAGGTGGGCGGAAGCCACTTTAGCTTCACTTTCAGCAGAACATATCTCGGGTGTGGACAATGTATGTGCGGACTGGCTGAGTCGGGAGACTCTGGATCCCGGAGAGTGGCGCCTGGACCCAACGATCTTCCAGGAGATTGTCGGGAGGTTCAGCAGGCCGATATTGGATCTGTTTGCGACCTGCCACAACTCCCAGCTCCCTCGCTTCCTCTCCCGCTTTCCTTCCCCCGGGGCGGAGGGGGTGAATGCTCTACCTCAACGGTGGCCATCAGGCCTGCTTTACGCCTTTCCACCAGTCCCACTAATACCGAGGGTGATTCAGAAGGTACTGGAGGAGCGAGCAGAGGTTCTTCTGCTGGCTCTGTATTGGCCAAGACGCAGCTGGTTTGCCGATCTGATAGGACTATCGATATCTCCCTACTGGAGAATTCCGGACCATCGAATTCTCCTCACGCAGGGGGTAATGAGCCATCCAGAGCCTCACTGGTGGCAGCTGACCGTATGGCACTTGAGCGGGAACATCTGAAGAACCAGCTTGTGCCAGATGCGGTCATAGACACCATGCAGGCTGCCAGGAGGCCTTCTACCAGACATGTTTACCAAGCAACTTGGGCGGTGTTCTGTGCTTTCTGTGAGCAGAGGCAGGTGGATCCACGGGGAGCTTCGCCCTTGATGGTACTGTCATTTTTACAGGCTGGTCTGGAGAAGGGCCTGGCTCCAAACATTCTTCGACGCCTCATAGCAGCCCTGTCAACCGTCCTGGTTAAGGATTACTACCGTCCCCTCACAAGACATCCCTGGATCAGGGACTTCCTACGAGGGGCCGCAAATACAAAGCCACCCACGGTTCACCGTTTTCCATCCTGGGACCTGTCTCTGGTGTTGCATGCTTTGACAGGCCCCCCCTTTGAACCGTTACGTCAGATTTCCCTCAGGTTCCTGTCCATTAAAACTGCTTTCCTGGTCACCATTACCTCTGCCAGGAGAGTTTCTGAAATCTCGGCATTGTCAACGAGGCAGGACCTCTGTCAGTTTTACCCGGACAGGGTGGTACTGAGATTGGACCCGGTCTTTGTCCCAAAGGTGAACTCCACTTTTCATAGGACCCAGGACATTGTGGTCCCGGACTTTTGCACTCATGGGAGCCACCCTTCTGAACTGAGGTGGCATAAACTGGACGTTAGACGTGCCTTGAAAATCTATATACGCAGGACTCAAACGTTCCGAGTGTCTGAAGCTCTGTTTGTGTCATTCTCAAGTAGAGCCATGGGGAAGAAGGTTTCTTCTCAGACGATCAGCCATTGGTTGCGTGAATGCATCTCCAAAGCGTACAAGGCTAAGAACACCTCTATTCCACAGGGGATAACTGGACACTCGACCCGAAGTGCGGCCACGTCTTCGGCCTGGAGGACACAGGCATCACTGGAGGACATTTGTCGGGCAGCCACTTGGGCGGCCCCGTCCACATTTATAAAACACTATCGAATTGACTCATATGCTTCTTCAGAAGCAGCCTTTGGGAGGAGGGTTCTGCAAGGGGTGTGTTCCTTCTCAGCGCCCCTGGTCCAGCCTTCTCCCTCCCTTTGACTATAACTTGGGTATATCCCATCTTGGACTCTCCTTGCAAGTGCATTGGAGAAGGACCGTTGAACTTACCTGAACGGTCTTCTCGATGCACTGCAAGGAGAGTCCAAACCCGCCCAGCTTTGGGACTAGGGTCACAGTTTCGTGAGGTTCTTGTTGAAGTTTGGCTGCATTTTATGGTTAAATAAATAGTTTGGTTTTCATTACTGCTCCTTCGTACTCATTAGACTGGAGGGCTAAGGGGGACGGTGCCTGACTAATATTTAAATTAAACTCAGTCCCAGCCAATCAGGCTGAGAATAACCCCATCTTGGACTCTCCTTGCAGTGCATCGAGAAGACCGTTCAGGTAAGTTCAACGGTCCATCTAAGGCTTTATAGAGTGGTATTAGTACCTCCCTAGTCCTAGATTGTATCCCTCTATTAATGCATTGCTCTATTAGATTGTATCCCTCTATTGGGATTGCATTAGCTTTTTTGGCTGTCGCTGCACACTGCTGACATGTTTAGCTGGTTGTCTACTAACACTCCAAGATCCCTCTCGCAGTCACTAATATTGAGTGTGGTTTTGCCCAGTTTATATGTATATTTTTGCTTTTTTAAATCTGGTGTAGGACTTTACTTTTCTCAGTATTGAATTTCATTTTATTAGATAGGGTCCAGTGTTCAGGTCTGTCAAGAGTCATCTGAATTTTGAGCCTCTTCTTTGGGTATTAGCTATTCCTGCCAGTTTAGTAACATCTGCAAATTTGGTTAGTTCCCCTTCTGTTCCCTCATCTGGGTCATTTATGAAGATGTTAAAAGAGTACTGGGCCTAAGACGGAACCTTGTGGTACCCCACTGCTAACTTCTCTTCATGTAGATTTAGACCCATTGAGGACTACTCGTTGAGTACGATTAGTCAGGTAAATTAATTTATTTGACTTCTATGTCGCCCAATCCCAGTGTGACTCAGTAATAAGAACATTAAAACCTATAATAAACCATAATGAATTATCCAATTGAATCCACATACATACAGAACAGTCGTGATGAGATGTTATGTTCACGGTCCCCATGCCTGGCCACAAAGCCAGGTCTTCACAGCCTTTGAGAAGGAACTCACAGCAGGAGCAGTGCGGACATTGGGGGGTAGTTGATTCCATAACATTGAGGCAACTACAGAGAATGCTCTTCCTCACAAGCCCATCAACTTGCATTGGTTAGTGGACGAGACCTGGAGAAGGCCAATTCCCTGTGATCTGATTGGTCTCTGGGAGGTATATGGCAGGAGATGGTCTCATAAATAGATTGGTCCTAAGCCATGTAGGGCTTTATAGGTAATAACCAACACCTTGAATTGTGACCAGAGACCAATTGTGACCATTAGCCAATGCAGTCATGGTGTTATATGGGTGTATCGAATACATGACAGCTCATGCGGCTGCATTCTGGACTATCTGTAATTTCTGAATATTCTTCAAGTATAGCCCCATGTAGAGCGTGTTGCAATAAACTAGACGGAAGATAATGACGGCCTGAGTGACCGTGCACAGAACCTCCTGGTCCAGCTAGGGCCTCAACTGGTATACCAATCAAACCCGAGTGAAGGTCCCTCTGGCCACAGCTGAGAGATGGTGGTCAAGATTCAACTGTGGATCTAGGAGGACACCCAAGTTGCGGACCCTATCTGAGGGGGTTAAATCCCTGCCCCCCCCGAACAATTGATGGACAGGTAGAATGGTCCTTCAGAGGAAATGCCCAGAGCCACTCGATCTTGTCAGGGTTGAGCTTGAGCCTTTTTATTCCCATCCAGACTCTTACAGCTTCCAGGCACCAGCACATTACATCAACTGCTTCACTGAATTGTCATGGGGTGGAGATGTATACCGCACCCTGTGCCTTCAGATGATCTCACCTACGTTTTCATGTAAATGTTAAATAGTAGAGGGGAAAAGACATACCCCTGGGGCACCCCACAAAGTAGGGGCCTAGGGGTGGACCTCTGTCCCCCCACTAACTGACTGCGAATGACTAGAGAGGTAGGAGGAGAACCATTATAGAACGGTGGCCCCCACTCCCCAACGCCTCAAGACGTTGAAGAAGGATACCATGGTTGATGATATTGAAGGCCACTGAGAGGTCAAGAAGCACCAAGATAGAGGAATAACCCTTATCCTGGGCCTGTCAGAAATCATCCATGAGCGCGACCAAAGCGGTTTCCATGCTATGACTAATCCTGAAACCAGACTGAAAAGAATCAAGATAATCGGCTTCATCCAAGTACCGCCGGCGTTAGAGCTCCACCACCTTCTCTACAACCTCATCCAAGAAGGGTAGGTTGGGGACTGGTCTAAGGTTTTTCAACTCGGCTGGCTCCAAGGACGGTTTCTTGAGGAGGGATCGCACAACTGCTTTCAGTGGTTGCAGAAAGGACCCCTCGTTCAAGGAAGCATTAATCCATGTCTGGATCCAGCCAAGTGCCACTTCTCTGCTTGATGAAACCAGCCAGGAGGGACACGGGTCC
Source organism: Erythrolamprus reginae (assembly GCF_031021105.1). Classification (NCBI taxonomy): domain Eukaryota; kingdom Metazoa; phylum Chordata; class Lepidosauria; order Squamata; family Dipsadidae; genus Erythrolamprus; species Erythrolamprus reginae. Next base: position 139,949,925 of record NC_091952.1, read on the forward strand.
AGTAAGCAGGTGGAGGAACTCTCAGCTCCCATGGCTTTGTCCACTTCATTTTTTTACTTTTTTGAAGATGGGAACCACATCAGCTTTTTTCCAGTCCTCAGATATTTCCTCTATGATCCAGGATTTTTTGAAGATGTGGTGCAGTGGTTCTGTAATGATAACTGCTAGCTTTTTAATCCATCAGTACATCTGTCAGCTTCTTCAGAACTGTGGAATATAATCCACCTGGTCCTGGCGATTTGAATTCATCTACTGCGGATAGGTGTTCTCTTACCATTTTCTTGTCTATTTTGCATTCTTATTCTGTATTCTACTATAGTGCTTTTGATTCAAATAATGAATTAAGCATTAATTCTACTTTCTCCCTGTAAGTTGTCACCTCCCTGCCATCTTTATCTGTTAGTGGACCAATCATTTACTTGACTTTTTTATAGAACTGCAAATATTCATTTAGCTAATTGAAGATAACAACTGACAGATCATTTTTAAATCATCAATATTTTATAATTTTTCAGTTCAGTTAACACTCCTAGTTGAGAGAATGAACAGTTAGGGTGTGTGAGAGAAATATTTCCCTTTTTAATGACAAATTTTCTCTAATCACATAATGGAAAACATATCCTCCAAACATTCATAAAAATAAATTGCACTGGAGGTGGTTCAGTCCTTAATTACTCCCATCTCCTTTTCTATCTTTTAAGACAATTAATGTGTAAAAAGGTAATTAAATGAACTGAAGGAACTTCTTGGATGAGAAGCAAAATACCTTCAAAGAAAAGGTTCACTTGCCTCTTGAAAAAGCACCTTTAGGATGCCCTAATTCTTTATATGTATGCAGTTTTTTAAAGTAAAAATTTCTTCTCTGAGTATTATAGAATGTGTATTTAGATTGTATCAGCAACAAGAATGCAAGAGCCATAAAGAACAAATTGGAATCACTCTACACTTTGCAAGCACATTGATGTTCCTGGTTGTAAAAAATTATAAATTAGTACACCCTCATTACCTGGTGGAGGGACTGAATGTATGTTGTTGGGTGGCGGAAGCACAATTCACTGTGCACTGTTTTGTGTTGTGTGTATTTTATATTATAAAAATAAATAAATATTTATTCTTTTAAAAAGCAACAAGAATGCAGTATTTTAAACCAGCTTTCAGATTTTGAATGTGTTTCACTTTGGATTTCAGCATGGGCAACAGTAAAAGATATTTCATTTTCTTAATTCTAATCAATAGTGATGAATTATTTAGAAAATGGTATACTGTTTGGCATATGATGTTAAATTCTTGAGTACCCCCATTATTAATAAAAAATTTCATTTGAGTTTCATATATAATTTACTGCTCAAAAGCTATATACCTAAAAACAAATTTCAGTAAAAGTGATTTCCAACTTTTAAAATAAGTGATGGGGTATGTGTCTGATATTTTTCTAGATGCCATTTTAAATATGGTGAATATTGCTGCTAATATACTTGGAGCAAAAACTGAAGAAGACACTACAGAACAAGGTAGGCATATAATATCATCTAATTGATTTCTGGAATAAACTTTAAACAGCTTTTATTCTGTTTACATTAATTTTCTCTATGCTTTGCAGAATAATAAAACATCTGCAAATTTGTTTTAAATTTCTGGTTTTTCAACAGGATATAAAAAAATAAACACAGCCTTTTAATTTGAAGTAATATTAAAGCAATAAGTAAAGTAAAAATATTAGGGAAATATTTAACAATCTGTTAACAAACCAATAATTTTACCACAGCAATTAAAATCACCTCAACAAAAACATTTACAATATTTGGACCAAAAACATTCACAAAAAGATTTTTTTAAAATATATGTCAGTCCCACTGGTAGACCAGGCCAGAAAACCAACTCCACATGATGACTAGAACTACACTAGAACAGAATCTTGCAAATCTGCTTGTGCTTTTAATATTCCAATATTATTTGTCTGAATGTTTTCTTGCTTCTCCACTTTGCCTAGATCTTGCATATTTCGGTTAAGACTCCATCCCTCACTTTCTACAATTTCTCACATAAGATCCTGCCCTGTGAGGAGGCAAAATGAGTTTTCTTTTAAAGATGTCTGTGGATTTGAGACAATTATTGATATTTGTGTACCATTTAGATCCTCTGTAGTGAAAGAATGTATAAATCTTACATCAATAAATATTGCATATTGAATAGCATACTAGTAAATTGAAAACAATTTCTTCTGTAATCATTATCAGTGGAATTACATATATAAATCTATGTGTTTTTAATAGGGAACAAGAATGTTTCTGAAAACACAACTGCCACTTCCAGTGAAAGGCCCAAACTACCAGAGCCAACTACTGTTCCTTCTTTAGAGTAAGTAATGTGAGCTTTAAAGAGCCATGGTGGTGCAGTGGTTAGAATGCAGTACTTGCAGGGTTACTTCTGCTGCCTTCTGGCTGCTTGCAATTTGGCAGTTTGAACGTTGAAGGTTGACTCACCCTTCCATCCTTCCGAAGTTGGTAAAATGAATACCCAAATTGTTAGGAGCAATATGCTGACTCTGTAAACTGCTTAGAGAGAGCTGTAAAGCACTATAAAGTTGTATACAAGTCTAAGTGCTAGTGTTAGATAATTAGGTTATTCTGAATGTGGTTTGGAAAATTAAATCTCGAAAGTAATGGCTCCCAAAGTGGGTGGTTACACCTCCTGGGGAGATGGGATGACTTAGTGGGGCACTAAGGCAAGAGGTGTGGCAGAGGGGAGGGGTGCTAAGAGGCCACATGGAAGGCAGGAAAGCATGTCGGGTGACAGGATAGGGAGGTAGCAGCCTACTCCTTTCCTGCAGCCCTGCCATGCTTGGCAGCCTTCTTGGTAGTCACCCATGGCTGCTTGCCTTCCAAGTCTGGTGTCCAGCCCAGCCTGGCCAGTGGGTGGGCTGGTGGCCCTTGGTGGAAATGCAGACACTGACAGGGGTAGTGGAAGGGCAAGTGGATGTCCCCAGGCTGCAGCACATGTGCCCGCCCTGTTTCTGCAAAGGCAGAGCCCCCCTTTGCAGGGCAATCCAAAGAGGGGAGGGAGATGCTGCAGAAAAGCCGCCTTCCACCTGTGCCGGCTCCAGGGCTACAAAGCAGCCCAATGGATTCTTACCCGACCACCTGCCTGCTCTCTTTATGGATTGGTTCAGCCAACGGCCAGCGCCACTTTGGAAACTCGACTTATAGCACCAGATTGGAAGCCAGTGAACTGTTTCAGAGCCCCAAATCTCGCGGAGCTGGCACAGGTCGAAGATAGTCTTTTCTACAGCATCCTCCTTCCCCCTTTAGATTGCCCTGCAGGGCTCTGCCTTTGCAGAAATGGGGCATACAGTTTGTACAGAGGATTGTTGGGGGGGAATGCGTGGTCCTCCTTGATGGAGAGCAAGGCAAGAGAAGGCATAATAATTGGAAAAGGAATGGATGTTTTTAATGTGCTTCTTCCACACGGAGACGCCAGAAAAAAAGCCACCAAAAATCAGTGGATTCATACAGGTACGGCTCTCTGGGCCACATCGGTATGAATTCACCACTGAAAAAAATGCCTACACCTGGAAACCAGAAGTGCATTTTTCCTACTTCCACTTCCCTGAAGTGTCCGGAGAAAGAAACTTCCTTTCCAAAGCCTGAAAATCAGCTGCCCAGCACGCACATGCACGCTAGAGCTGAAACATAGAAAAGTCTTGCATACCCTTTCATATGGTTCTGTGTGCCCCGTGGCACGGGTGCCATAGGTTTGCCATCACGGTTCTAGTATTTTCATTCTAACTTGTGTGTAAAATGGTTCAGATATGAAAGGAGCTGTGCTTAGAAATATATCAAATAAGAAATTCATGAATAAGTGAAAGAATATTAATTCCTGCAACCACCTTTTTTAATGGATGTACTGAAGTGCATATTTATTCTATTAATTTTTCAACCTTTATTTGTAGACTTTCTTCAAAAATACCAGCAACTGAAAGTGAGATACTAGTTTTGGAAATAACAGGGGAGAGACCAATTGTTCAGCTTGTTCATGAATATGAAGAAGAAGTCAGTCAGTCCACAGTAACCCTGCTGCCAAGTGATGAACAAGAAGAGGAAATATCATGGCTTGAGCATGAAACACAGATCTATTGTTATGATCTGACTGCAGCCTGTTGCATTTCTCGTTTTTCAGAGTACATATTCAAGTGGTGTTCAGCAATAGCAGTTCTCCATCATCCCCACAGTAGAACTGATACCATTTTGGAAAAACATAATTCTGTTACTGTTTCACAGATACAACTAATTCCAACCAAAACACTGCATATTTTGGTGCATGAGCAGTCTTCAGAGAAACCAGATACATTAATTGTAGACCTATCTGAAATTGGAGTAGGGGTTCTGAGCAGTTCATTAAATGAGGCTACAGTTAATCAGACTGAAGTTACTTTTGAACTGGAGCCTAGTCATCCACAGACTGTATCACAATCGATCCTCTTAGATGTTACAACAGGAACCAGATCACCATCTATAGTAGAGCTGTCCCCTGAGCCTACAATATATAAAAATGTATCTGAAAGTCCAGAGATCCTTTCCCAAGAGGAAATTCTTGCTAAAGAAAATAGACTTACAGAGAAGCCTTCTACACCCAGTATTGTAACCGTATTTAGGGTGTTGAATGCAGAAGAAAAAACCTCAATGGAAACCACTTCAAAGCCAACAGAAATTATTCCACAGTCTGAATGTACAGTACTTGTAGAAAGCTATGGTGTCGAAACAAAAGTTAGTTCTTCAGAAACGGAAAAGCAGGAGGTGTCACTTGTGAAGTCTCCATCTTTGGAAATAAAAGATGATGAGCAGACTATTGAGGAAACATTTCTTGCAATTTCAGTTTCTGGTGGGTTACCAAAAACTGCCACAGACTTTTATGCTGAACTACAGAATTCCACAGATTTAGGCTACACAAATGGGAATCTTGTTCATGGATCAAATCAAAAAGAGTCTGTGTTTATGAGACTCAATAATCGCATTAAAGCCCTGGAAGTAAATATGTCTCTCAGTGGCCGCTACTTAGAAGAACTAAGTCAGAGGTATGTACAGTAATGGAATTTTTATTATCTGATTTTTTTTTAAAAAAAATCTGAAATATATTTCTCATATAGATAGTAATTGGCATCGGTATTTTGTCATTAAGTGATGCAATATTAAAGCACAATGTCAGGTGATCACATTGCTAGGCAACAGAAATCCAGGCATTCCTACTTGCCATCATAACGTGAGACATGTAAAGAGGGAAGCAGAGGGAGTCCCAAATTTAAGGAAAGCAAAAGTGCCTTAGAGGGTGGAGGAAGCCTTGGGAAGCCCAGTGCAGCTGCATACAAGTTGCAGGAGGTGCTGCAGAGTGTCCCAAAGAGGCATTGTGTGGAAATAAAGGGGAAAGAACCTGATATATGTGGGAGCAAATGGGGGAAGAAAGGCACAGCATGCATTAAGCAAAAGGGAAAGGAAGATACATATGTGAACAAAGAAGGGAAGTAGGCTAGTGTACATATGTGTGAAGGACGATAAAATATTTGAGGGCCTGCATAGCAATTGAATAGTCACTGAACAAATGGCCATTAAGTGAGGACTGTAATTATTAATGTGTAGATCAATAATTTTCTATAAATTTTTAATAAAAGAACAAGGAATGTCCACAATACTTGAGGAACTTAGTATTTTAAAAAATCATGTTAAATGTGCATGATGGTTTGAGAAATCAGGGAAGCATAATTTTATTCTGACGGCCAAATTTATTTTATGTATAATTGTAAAATCATCATGCAAAACAACTTTGGGTACCGTCCCAAAAATAATTTTAAAACAACAATCCTTTTCTTGGAAGGGAAGATTTGCTGATCAGTTGAGCACTCTTACACTGTATTTTAAAAGGGTTGAGGTTTTGTTTTGTTTTTCTAATTGTGCAGGTATAGTGTTGACTAAATGAAATTGGGAAGATATGAGAAATGATGTTAATATTTTCTTTTACTTTGAGGTACCGAAAGCAAATGGAAGAAATGCAGAAAGCTTTTAATAAGACAATAATAAAACTTCAGAATACTTCATTTATAGCAGAACAGCAGGTGTGCACAAACCTATTTTTTATTATCTGTAACTTAACTGTAACTTATCGGTAACTATCTGTTTTGCAATTCAAGAAACAAATTTATTTTACAAGTAGTCCCCACGTTATGATGGGAATTGGAGCTAGGTTTACTGTCACTAAGTCATAAAGCATGATGTAATGTGGCTGAATTGCTTAGCAGTGGCAATCCTGACACTCTCGATGTCTCTGGGATCTATAACAGGCTTTTCAAAGAAAAAGCGACATGAGTGATTTACTGGAGTGATTTGTGATCTTTTTTGCTGGCTTCCCCATTGCCTTGCTTGTTGGAACCTGGCAGGGAAACTGATAAATGGTGATCATATGACCACAAGGATGCTGCAATAGCCAGAACTTTAAGGAGTGATCATAAGTCAATATTTTCAGCATTGCTGTAACTTTCAACTGTTATCAACAAATGGATGTAAACCAACTATCTATAAAAAGGCATTTTTTTGTAATATCAAGAGTAGTTAACACTTCTTTATTATAGTTTAATGGATTTCTTATTAATAAAACATTAAGACTGCACCTTTATTTATCTACTATATTAGCATGACTAAGTCAGTTTGTGTTTAGTTTTAGGGGAAACTAGATAACTCATGACCTGTTCAATCATCCTTTCAGAGATTACTTTATCAGATTCCTCAAAGCCTTCAACAGTGATAGAACTTTGAATCAAATCTTTTATTTAAAGTTACATAAGAAAATGAATTAAACTATGAGAATATTTGTCTATTGAGCAATTTTAAAGGCTGATTTGGACTATAAGACTAATAAGGGAAAGAGACTTAAAAGAGGACTTTACCTAAATCATTTTTAATATGGTAGATGAATGGAGTTTGATGAATGTCTGGAGAGACAGGCACTTGAAAGAAAAACAATATACTTTCTACCATAGTTCCCTCTAAGCTGAGCAGTGAGCAATCGCTCACTTAAAAATCATCATCAACTCAGAGTTTTCCAAACCTGCCCAGAAGCCGAGAGGGAAAGAGTGAGAGGGAAGGAGAGAGAGAGGAAGAGAGGAAGAGAGAGAAACAGATAGAAAAAAGAGAGGAAGGAAAAGAGAGAAAAAAGAATGGGAGTAAGGAAGAGAGAAAGAAAATCAAAATCTAGTTTGAAACTAGCTCAACTATTTAAGTGGCATTTTGATATTGATAGAGTTGCCCTATTATGAGCTCACTGTTATAGACACACAGTATTTATTTATTTATTTATTCATTCATTCATTCATTCATCCATTTATTTATTTATTTATTTATTTATTATTTATTTCTGTGCCGCCCAGTCCCAAAGGGACTGCCGCTAAGACATTGTACTTTTCCGCCCCCCCCAAAAAAAAAAAATTAGAGGGAACACTGCTTTCTACTCTGCGAGTCATGTTTCGTAGTCAAGAATTGATATGGCATGGACAACATTGGACTTGTTCATTCAAGTTCAAAAAGTTGTTATTGACTCTAACATTTGGGCAGATCATAATCCTATTATGATGAAATGGAAAGGTAAAATTAGAAAATTTATATGGACATTAAGACGAGAAATATTACAAGAAAAAGGTTTTGATTTATTTATTAAAAAAGAAATGACATTTTTCTTTCAAGAAAACAGAAGAGAACATACACCCAAAGCTTATTTCAGAGGTCTGGTTTTGACATATATGAATAAGAGGAATAGATTAAAGTTTATATACAAAAAAGAGCTTGAAGTGAAACATAGAAATTTGGAAGAACAGCTACAGCTAAATGCTCAGGATGTAAAGACTCAAGAAATGTTGGATTTAACTAAACATAAATTAAAGAAGTAGTAGTTAGGAAGATGAAATTAGCAAAGCAAAATTTTTTTGAATAGGTAAATAAGCCAGGAAGATGGTTGGCTTTCAAGATCAGAAAAAAACAAAGAGGAAAAATTGATAAAACAAGGTGAACTGCAATATAAGGAAGAGGAAAAGAAACAAATTTTGAAGCTATTTTAGAGATTTGTATAAACAAGAGGTAATAGATGATTTTTTAAAACGTCAACATCTGGAAGAAGCAAATATACCTAAAATGCCAGAAATGTTCAGAGAAATTCTCGATGCTAGAATAACAGTGATGGAATTATCAGAAGCTATTAAGAAACAAAAGAATGAAAAGGCTCTGGGACCAGATAGATTGCAGTGTATAAAACTTTTTTTTATGCAAAGAATTTTTTTATTTTTTTCTCTCCAATCACAGTACAATAAAAATTATAACAACAACATCAAATTGTTTTACAATAAATCAATTTCAGGAAGTTATAGAATACAATGCTACCACCTTCACTTTTGACATCTGAATAAAAATAGCTGCCCAATTTTTTAATGCTATAAAAATATACTATTAGCTATGACCCCATTTAAGCTGTTCCGAATTCTAGTACAGTGGTACCTCGAGATACGAGTTTAATTCGTTCCGGACCTGCGCTCTTAAGTCGAGCAGCTCTTATCTCGAACGACTTTTCCCCATAGGAATTAATGTAAATAATTTTAATTGGTTCCAGCCCTCAAAAAACTCACAAAGTTAGTCTAAATTATGCAAAAAGACATTGCAAGAATAAATGTAACTTTACTTATTAATAAGATGATAAGCTGAGAGCTTTCCTTCCCTTCCTCTTTTTACCCAAAACAATCAACATGGCAAACTTTTATTTTTATTCATTAAACTGTAGTTATTTATTCAACTTCACTGCCACCCAATCCTGTAGAGGGAGGAAAGAAGGGAGGAAGGAAAAGGAAAGCAAGAAATGGAGGGAGGAAAGGAAGGAAGGAAAGAAAGAAAGGAAGGAAGAAAGAAAGGAAGAAAGAAAGAAAGGGTGAAGGGACAGGAACAGAGGAAGGAAGCAAGGAAACTTATGAAAGGGGAGAGTAACTTCACTGCCACCCAATCCTGTAGAGGGAGGAAAGAAGGGAGGAAGGAAAAGGAAAGCAAGAAATAGAGGAAGGGAAAGTAAAAGAGAGAAAGAAAAAGAGCAAGAAAGAAAGCAAGCAAGAGAGAAAGAAAGAAAATGAAAGAGAAATAAAAATAGAGAGGGAGAATGAAAGAAATGGAAGGAGGGAAGGAAGGAGAGAAAGAAAGAGAAAGATAGAAAGCAAGAGAAAGAAAGAAAGAAAGAGAAAGAAAGAAAGAGAAAGAAAAAAGAATGAAAGAGCAAGAGAGCAAGAGAGAAAAAGAAAGAGAGAGAGAAAGAAAGAAAGAAAGGCAACTTCAAAGAAAGGCTCACTGAGCATCTCTCACTCTCTCTTTCTATCCCTCTCTCTTTCTCTCCCCCCTTTCCCCCCTTTCCCTCTCTCTTTCTCTCTCTCCCTCTCTCTTTCTCTCCCCCCTCTCCCCCCTTTCCCTCTCCCCCCCCAGGCCGGCAGCGATGTTTTAAAACAGCCGCGCCGTTTGCGAGCTAACTCCTGAGGTGCGGAAGTTCGCCTTTGGCGTTTGGGCCACTCGGAATGTGAAATTCAAAACAGCGTTCGGATCCCCCCACCCCCAGCAGAAGCCAAGGACCCCCAGAGTGGGGCGGCATGGGAGGCGACCGCCTCTCCACTCACCAAGTGCCGGGATACGAGCCGAGAAGAGCCGGGCTGGCTTACTTTCCTTCCTTCCCGCGCTGATGCAGAGCCACTCGAACAAAGCGTCACGCCCCCCTGACGCTTTTGGCGGCAAAAGAGCCCAGCGTCGCTTCGGAAGCCGCCGAAAGCATCAGAGGGGCGCGACGCTTTGTTCGAGTGGCTCAAGTGGCTGCTGCTGCGTTGGGAATGTCGCGCGGTTCAGTTGGTTGCCTCCAGGCAGTTGCACCAACTTTTTCTTTCCCCGTGGCGGCTCCGGCGGCTTCCCTTCACGTGACGTTCCTGATGCTGCTGTTGCTCCTCGAAGGGAAGCCGACGGAGCCGCCACCGCCGGGGGAAAAAAATTGGTGCAGCTGCTTGTAGGTAACCGACTGAACGCTGAGGAAAGTAGCCCCCACGAAGCTGCCGGTATTTTAGCCAGCCCTACCCTTCCTGCTGCGTAGAGAAGTTACAAGGTAGAGACTGGAAGGCTATTAAGAGGGCAGCCAGGAGGGGCGTTCCGACTCCCATTCCCTCTCACCTCGTCCCTCAGATCTTACATTTCGGATAGAAAACAAAATTTTCTGTTCAGTATCCGAATTTTTGTTCGGATACTGAAGCAAATTTTTGCAGAAAAATTTGTTCGGTATCCAAAATGTACGAGAAAGGAAGCGTTCGAAAACCGAGGTACCACTGTATTATCTTAAATTATTAGATTTTATACTCCCCAATTTGTGTTTTAATAATTAACTTATTTTTTAACTAAATTATTGGGGAGTTTCTTAATTAATTAGTATTTTAATTACTGTGAATTAATTCATTTTTTAATTAATTGGGGTTTTTTTTTTTTAACTAATGGATAACTGGGGTGGGTGCAATAATATATATGGGATAAATGATTGGTATGAGTGGGATGGATGGGATGAGTGGAGTTATGGCATGGATGAGATTATTGTATATAGTATGAATGATATATTTGGCCCACCTGACGCTGGAAAGGCAGGAGGAGAGGGGGCATTGATCTCTGGGGTGGCGGAGGGTCGGAATATCCCGGTGTTGCTGGGGAGAGGCAGATATGGCAGGAGCCGCGGAGTTAGCCGTTCAAGGAGAACAAGAGATCGCTGTTTAATAACAATTCCTTGTTCTGGCTCCATGAGCTCAACCCTGGGCACTGGTGATGAGTGTAACTCTGGCCCTGGGCTCAGGTTGCTGCTGCTCAATGCCAGGTCGGTGGTAAATAAAGCTCTCCTCATCCGGGATTTAATCCTGGATGAGGAGGCCGACCTGGCATGTGTAACTGAAGCCTGGCTGGGCCCGGAGGGAGGAGTCCCTCTCTCTGAAATCTGCCCAGCCAGGTTTCAGATATGGCATCAACCCCGACCCCAGGGAAGGGGGGGGAGGAGTGGCTATTATAGCCAGGGAGAGCCTTTACCTGCGCAGACTCATTGCTCCGGAGATTGTGGGTTGTGAGTCCCTCCTGGTGAAGTTGGACTTAGGGGTTCAGGTGGGCTTGCTTCTCACGTACCTGCCTCCCAGCTGCGTGGCACAAACCCTGTCTGTGCTACTCGAGGTGGCCGGTGGGGTTCCCTAGACATTGTCTTGGGGGACCTTAACCTGCCATCACTCGGCGGGTCCTCTGGACTGGCACAGGAGTTCATGGCCACCATGGCAGCCATGGACCTGACCCAAGTAGTACAGGGTCCGATTCACGAGGGGGGGCACACACCCGACATGGTATTCCTCTCTGAGCAACTGAGTAATGGTCTGAGATTAAGGGGCTTAGAAGTGTTACCTTTGTCATGGTCAGACCATTTTCTGCTGCGGCTTGACTTCCTGGCTCCAATCCTCCCTCGCAGGGAGGCGGAACCAATTAAGTTGTTCCGCCCCAGCCGCCTGATGGATCCAGAAGGCTTTCAGAAGGCACTTGGGGCTCTTCCAGATGCACTCGTCCACAGTTCGGCAGAGTCTCTGGCTGAGGCCTGGAACAAGGCTGCAGCAGAGGCCCTTGACCGAATTGCGCCGCTGCAACCTCTCCGCGGCACTAGACCCCGCAGAGCTCCATGGTTCAATGAGGAGCTCCGGGAGTTGAAACGCCAGAAGAGACGTCTAGAGAAGCGATGGAGGAAGAGTAAGTCCGAATCCGATCGAACACTTGTAAGAGCTCATATTATAACTTACAAAGTGGCACTCAAGGCGGCAAGATGCGCGTATCATGCCACCTTGATTGCATCAGCGGAATCCAACCCGGCCGCTCTGTTTAGGGTAACCCGCTCCCTTCTTAACCAGGGGGGAGTTGGGGAGCCCTTGCAGAGTAGTGCTGAGGATTTTAACACGTTTTTCGCTGATAAAATTGTTCAGATTCGAGCGGACCTCGACTCCAATTGTAAAACAGAGTCGACTGACAAGTCAGTCGAGGTGACTGGGGCTAAACATCTTTGTCCATCTGTCTGGGAGGAGTTTGACTTGGTGACACCTAAGGAAGTGGACAGGGCCATTGGAGCTGTGTGTTCTGCCACCTGTCTACTGGATCCATGTCCCTCTTGGTTGGTTTCGGCCAGTCGAGAGGTGACGCGGAGCTGGGTCCGGGAGATTGTCAATGCCTCCTTGGGGAGTGGGTCCTTTCCGGCCCCTTATAAGGAGGCACTTGTGCACCCCCTCCTCAAGAAGCCTTCCCTGGACCCAGCTGTACTCAATAACTACCGTCCAGTCTCCAACCTCCCCTTTTTGGGGAAGGTTGTCGAGAAGGTGGTGGCATTTCAGCTCCAGCGGTCCTTAGAAGAAGCTGATTATCTAGGTCCTCAACAGTCTGGATTCAGGCCCCTCTACAGCACGGAAACTGCTTTGGTCGCGTTGATGGATGATCTCTGGCGGGCCCAAGACAGGGGCTTGTCCTCTGTCCTGGTACTTCTTGACCTCTCAGCGGCTTTCGATATCATCAACCATGATATCCTTCTGCACCGGCTGGAGGGGTTGGGAGTGGGAGGCACTGTTCTTCAGTGGTTCTCCTCATACCTCTCTGGTCGATCGCAGTCGGTGCTAGTGGGGGGTCAGAGGTCGACCTCTAGGTCTCTCCCTTGTGGGGTGCCTCGGGTCAGTCCTCTCCCCCCTACTATTTAATATCTACATGAAACCACTGGGTGAGATCATTCAAGGGCATGGGGTGAGGTATCATCAATACGCCGATGATACCCAGTTATACATCTCCCCCCCCCTGTCCAGCCAACGAAGCAGTGGAAGTGATGTGCTGGTGTCTGGAGGATGTTGGGGCCTGGATGAGTGTCAACAAACTTAAGCTCAACCCAGACAAGACGGAGTGGCTGTGGGTCTTACCTCCCAAGGACAATTCCATCTGTCCGTCCATTACCCTAGGGGGAGAATCACTGGCCCCCTCAGAGAATGTTCGCAACTTGGGCATCCTCCTCGACTCACAGCTCACATTAGAGAAACATCTTTCAGCTGTGGCGAGGGGGGCGTTTGCCCAGGTTCGCCTTGTGCACCAGTTGCGACCCTACTTGGACCGGGAGTCACTGCTCACAGTCACTCATGCCCTCATCACCTTGAAACTCGACTACTGTAATGGTCTCTACATGGGGCTACTTTTGAAAAATGTTCGGAAACTTCAGATCGTGCAGAATGCAGCTGCGAGAGCAATCATGGGCTTTCCCAAATATGCCCATGATACACCAACACTCCACAGTCTGCATTGGTTGCCGATTAGTTTCCGATCACAATTCAAAGTGTTGGTTATGACCTATAAAGCCCTTCATGGCACCGGACCAGATTATCTCAGGGACCACCTTCTGCTGCACGAATCCCAGCGACCAGTTAGGTCCCACAGAGTGGATCTTCTCCGGGTCCCGTCAACTAAAGAATGTCACTTGGCGGGACCCAGGGGAAGAGCCTTCTCTGTGGCGGCCCCGGCCCTCTGGAAACAAGTCCCCCCAAAGATTAGAATTGCCCCCACCCTCCTTACCTTTCGTAAGCTGCTTAAACCCACCTCTGCCGTCAGGCATGGGGGAATTGAGACCCTCTTCCCCCTAGGCCTTTGCAATTCTATGCATGGTATGTATGTATGTTTGGTTTTTTTTATATTAATGGGTTTTTAATTGTTTCTAACATCAGACTACTATTGTACACTGCTTTATTGTTGCTGTTAGCCACCCCGAGTCTCCGGAGAGGGGCGGCATACAAATCCAATAAATATATAAATAAATAAATAAATTACTAATTGCTTTATATAAAAAATAAAAATGAAAAGGATAGAATCAAAACAAAATTAAATCTATTAAAAATAAAATAAAGTTAAATCTCTAAAGAAATTAAGAAATAAAAAAACTTAAGACAGAAAATAGAAAATTACACCAAATAAATGAGATAAATATAGGTATAAAGACACAGCAGAATAAAGAAAGAAAAAAAGAAAAGCGCAAAACAAAAAAAGAAAGAAGAGGAGGAAAGAGCAAAGAAGAACTTTCCTCTTCTTCTCATTGACTTCTCCACCTATCTCCTTATAGCATTTTCCAAAATTTGCAAAGTTTTTAAATTGCTTTATATAAAAGAACATACCCAACACAATCCTCCAACCCGAACAAAGAAAAGAAAGAAATTTCCTTGATAGCCCAGTGGGGTCACTTTTATATATAAAGCTGCATACCCAGCTGAATCATCGTGCCCTAGCCTAGTTTTATCGCTGCAAACACAGCGGAATCATCATGCCCTAATCTAAATTGTTGGTCCCCTTCCCTAATCCTGACCCAACTTATAACCTTTCAAAAATTAATAACATGCTCTTCCAAATTTGTGGTCCAGATTGTCTGAAATTTAAATATCTAAGGTAATTTCTCCATCATTGTTCATAAAAAAAAATTTAAAGGGAAGGAAGAAAGCCCTCCAATATCTAACCGGGAACTAATTATATATATATTGTATGTCCAGCTAAATTTTTTATGCCCTACTCTAACTTTATCGCTGCAAGCCCAGCGGAATTCTCATGCCCTATTCTATTTGAATTGATCCCAATAGGTAATAGGAAAAGCTTCCCCTTCTTCGATCCATATTTTTGATAGTTTTAAGTCAATAAAGTAAATAACATATATTCGTTAGAAGATAGCTTAAACCAAAAATCAGTTCATTTCTTATCTAAGTAAATTTATTCCATTATTTCATTATTAATTCCATTTCAATACTTGTTTCTTATATTCTTGCTATCAAATCCATATATTTCCATATACACATGTGATTCTGATAAATCCTAAGTTCTAGATTTAATTTTAAATTTTCTCAAATATTAAATTTTTCTTCATGAAACATTTTCAATTTTTGCAAACTTTTAAAATTGCTTTGTATATAAAGAAAAAAAATCCTTAGAAAATAGCTTATTCCAAGAATCAGTTCATTTCTTATCTAAATAAATTCATTCCATTCTTAATTCATTTTAATACATAATTCATACACGTTATATCTTACATCTTGTAAAAATCTTATAGAATCAATTAGCTGTTCCTAAAGTTTAAGATCATTTTCTTATATTCTTACCATTGCTTAACATATTTCACACCTCTTCTCCATTCAGATCATATATTTCCATATAAACATGTGTTTCTTTTATATCCTACGTTATAGATTTAAGTTTAAATTTTCCCAAATATTTTTTTAAGAAAAAGGTCTAAAAAAAAATTTATTAAAAAAAAAATACAAAGAGTCTGTCAAAGCCTCATTATAACCAGTATCATATAAAACATAAGAAGTTTTTTACTTATTAAATAATTCCCCTTTCCTCAAACTAGATATTTCTCCAAAACAAAATACATTCCCTCTAAAATTATACCCCCCCCCCTTTTAGGCTGTGCATAACGAATTTCATATAATCACCATCTTATCCTAATTTTAAAAAGATATAAACAACATAGAATCCTTTCAAAACATTCTTTTCCCTCCTGATGTTAATACTATCAAATCTATATTATTATAAATAATAGTTTCCCCCCCATATATAAGCCTGTTAATAAATTCAATAATTTTAATATAGTTAAACAGTTAAGAATATAATGCCTCTTATCAAGTAATATGTCCATGATTCTAACAGATATAACCATGATTCTAACAGATTCCTTTCTTCTAATAATACCATCTTTTCTTCTTCTTTCCTTAAGATGATACTGTAGAAATTAAATTTAATGTAAAATGTCCATGTCCTGCTCCAGATCTTCTCCATGCATATCTCAAAAGCATATGTTAACTTATTCTATTAGAAAAGCTAGAAAAGTTAGAAAAGGCTGTTGCTTAGTTGCTGTGCAGATCTTTCCCATACCTCTCCGTGGGAATGTTATTCAAATCTTTCCCTTCTCTCTTTGTAAAGCAGAGAAATTGGAGAAGAAGCGATTGCAAGAGAGGAAGCAGGCATACAGTGGAGTATATATCAAGCTGTTTGTGTAGTGCGTTGTGGCTGCTAGCACCAGCATATTGCTTTTTATATGTATTTCACATTGTGTGCTTCATTATTCTCATGGATGCTGCTTCCTCTCCAATGGATGTAAACGTTAATTCCCTTTTTGATCATTATCCAAAGGCTAGAATGAGCATACCAAAGGGCAAAAAGTTAGGACACAAGCAAAAGCCAAGGTTTGAAACTGATTAATGTTGTCAATATCAAGCCAGAAAGGACAGTTGTGGTGACTGATTTCCCATTTACACATGGTGTTGCCAGTTCCCATTGTGGTTGCTAAATAAGGATACAATTCCAATGCTAAATAAATTATCCGATTTCAGCAATACTGCACTTCTATATAGTAAATACTTTTAAAGTTTAAGAAAAGGATTTTTTTACTGTTTACCTAGGATTTGAAACAGACAGAGTCCATACAGCTTCTACAGGCTCAACTAATAAATATGACACTTGTTGTTTCCAATCTATCATCAACAGTAGCTGAACTAAAAAGAAAGGTAAACTCTGAATAATATAAAAGAATCATGTTTTAAAATTTAGGTATCATATTTTGAACACTTTTTTAAAAACATGAAATACTAGTAATGGGTGTTTAGTTTTATAGAAGATGGAGCCGAGGAGCTGCCGAAACAAGAGAAAACTAGGACCAGGGATTTTCAGCGGCTCCCGGCCATCCCCCAGTTGAAGCTGCCCACCAGGATCCTCAAAAGCCGGCCCGGCAGAACCTGCCTCCCTACCCCATGAAAGCTGGAGGACACATAGAGAGCAAACGGGGAAGAGGAGAGCTTAGAAACCCTTTGTGAAAACTGGAGGACACAGAGAGAGCAAATGGGGAAGAGGAGAGCTTCCTTCACTTCCTTTGCTGCTCTGTCCTCCAGCTTTCACGGAGGGTTTATAAGCTCTCCTCTTCCCTGTTTGCTCTCCATGTGTCCTCCAGCTTTCACGGAGGGTTTATAAGCTCTCCTCTTCCCGGTTGCTCTCTATGTGTCCTCCAGCTTTCACTGAGGGTTCATAAGCTCTCCTCTTCCTCATTTGCTCTCTATGTGTCCTCCAGCTTTCATGGAGAATGGGGAAGAGGAAAGCTTAGAAACCTTCCGTGGAAGCTGGATGACACATAGAGAGGAATGGAGGACCAAACGAAGGCAAACAGAGTGGAGACAGGCAGCGAGGAGAAGTGGGGAATAGAGGACCAAACGAAGGGAAATGGAGGTGGCTGGAGACGTGATTTTGGAAGCAAGATGGGGCGAAGGAAGCGGTAGGCAAGGGGATTTTGGCAGCGGGATGGGGCGGCTGCGGAGAGTTCCTCTGACACGCCGTTTCAGCTGCAGCAGCCGAGAGAGAAGTGAGGGTTCGTAAGACAAAAATAGTTCGTGAGAAAAGGCAAAAAAATCTTGAACGCCCGGTTCGTATCTCGAAAAGTTTGTATGAAGAGGCGTTCGTAAGACGAGGTACCACTTCTTATCTGCTGTCAAGGTTTCTGTAAACTGTCTAAAGCTTTATCATTACACTTGCTTATTATAAGTCATCTTGTAACACCACACATGTGTATGTGAAGAAGGAGTGGAGATAACAATTCATTATAAAAGAGCTAGTATTCAGAAACAAACCCACAAGCTCGCAGAAGGAACCTTCACCATCACATATATGTAGTTGTTTTAATATTTAACCATGATATACAGTCTATACAATTTCTTTTTCAGGTTTCAGATCACCAGAGTTATCTTGTTATTTCTTTGATATTCTGTGCCATCCTAGTCTTTATGTTTTTTCTACAACATTGCAAATATAAACCAGAATTGAATAATGATTACTTCTCAAAGATTCTCAAAAGTAATCACTATCCTAGTCCTAAAAGGTAACTTATTTCTCAGGTTTGTATGTGTCTTATTATCTTAGCCTAGATCAGTCAGGAAAACTAAGAACAACTATATACTAAGACATATTTATGACTAAACTTATAAAATGCTTTTCATTAAATAAATGCTTTTTATTATATAAATGTGTAGAAAAGGAGATGTATTGAGGTGTTAAATTTATGAATGAATGCTGTGTGAAATTATCAAATTTGTGAATGAATGTTATGTGAAAAAAGTGAAATTATCAAACTGCTTTTGAAAAAATCTTGCCATTCAGGATAACTTGTAGATAGGTCATGAAAAATACTATAGCTTAAGAGCAGTTACCCATCCTTCTAGTGGGAAATAAAATAAATAAGCTATTTCAATATTTACCTCCATTTAGCACACTTGAAAAGCCACACCCAATTGCAGAATGTTATTACCCCCTTTCCTATGTGCCCTAACTACCAAATAGTTACCAGAAAGTTCCTTTTCCTTTGTAAAAAGGCAGGAGATGATGGCTCCATTTAGAAGCCACTCAGCAAAAAGTAATATATATGCAGTTCAACCATTTTCTCATCTTACTTCTAATTTTTCATTTTGCTCTTAAGCTTACAATGCACATCATACTTTACTTCATGAGTTCTGTAAAATAAATACAATGTAGATTCCTTATCTTTGGTACAGGTAATCCTTGCGTTACAAATGTAACAGGGACTGCCAATTACATTAGTAACTCAAGGATTCTTCATAATTTGGCCATGATCACTCCCAGCTTTCGCCCATGCATTTGCTAATCAAATGTGTGGATTGTTAAATGAACATGAAGTATCTCAGGATGGGAAAAGCCATTGGGGGGGGGGTGTCTAGTGATTGAACAGACCACCTGCTTAAGCCCACCCAAGGCCTTCTCCAACCTACTGAAATACATCATGCTCCCCACAATTGCTTCTTTTCCCCCTCCTCCCACGCCCAGGCAGGCAGGTCTGTGTAGATTCACTTACTTTGCGAAGATCTAGCAAGCTGCCTTCTCTCCAGGCTCTCTGCCCCAGTTTCTTTGCCTGTTCCCAATGCTCCAAAAATATATTGGTGAGAGTAGAGGGAGAGCAGGACGAGCACAGCCTACTTGGGCTTTTCTGACTTATCAAGACTGCCTGCCAGTTCAAGAGTGGATGGCAGCCTTCAGTCTCGATATGGTAAAGTGTCTGTACACTTTAGGAGGAGGCTTTTAGGCAGCAAAATCACATTGCTTCAAGCCTCCTGTTGGTGTGCAAACACTTTTTGTGCACACACTGGAACCTTTGGGTGCCCTGATGTTGTGAGACTTCAAGTACGCATTCTCTGCAGAAATGTAAGGATGCCTGAAGTCGTGTGAGATAATGGCCCCCAGAAACTTTCAGTCTCCGGGTGAAAAGTGCACGCCAATGGGGCACTTTGAGGTAGCGAAATTGGTGAGTCAAAGTCAGTGGTGATGGTGGTGGTAACAATTGTTGCGATGCCTCTGAGATTGTTCATAAGGGCGAACAATCGTTGTGATGCTACAATATTCATAACCTCGGGACTGTGTCGAAAGTCCCAGGTGGGGTGGGGTATTATGTTGCAACTTCAAACAGACGCTAAGTGAACTGTCATAACTCGGGGATTATCTGTACAAACACATTTGGACCACTTGAAAAGATTTTTATTAAAGCCTCCTGAAAGAGATCCATTTTTTCATCTAATTTGTCTACCCTATCTTCAACTCTTTTAATGTCATCCCTCATCACCTCCATATTCCCAGGCAGTTTTTCATAATTTCGGTCTATTGGCTGCTGCATCTTTACCATCATTTCCTGTAAAGATGTAAGGATTGTGTCTAATGCTTGGGAAGTCGATGTCTTATCTAGAACTAATCTAAGAGTATGACTAATGTTACTATCTCAATTATATATTCCAATTACTTTGTTTAACCAAAATTACTATACACGTATCAATACTTCAATCAATTCAATAAATTAATTAATTTCGTTCTACAGATAAATTCAGTTAATTCAGTTTAAATAGTTAATAGCAAATGGAAAAAGTATTAATAGTATTAGAAATCTATAAGTATGACCCAGTGGAATCAGTAACAGGTTGATTAAATATTCTTATACAAATACTATAATATTGTTTTAAGAAAAAGAAAAAAAGCCTTACTGTCTCAAGGTAAAAATTCAATAATGTATTAAATTCAATAATGATTGATGTATTCAGATATATTAATTTCAATAATGATTCAATAATTCATTATCATTCAAAAGTCCAAATAGTCCAAATAAAGTGATTACTGATTGCAAATTGGAAAAAAAAATATGGAAGAGATCTTGGTGTAAATCAGTATTAGAACCAGTCAAGAGTCCTTATATGACGACTGCAGGTTTTAAAAATCAGTAGAATGTCAAATGTCAGTATCAGTCCAAAAGAAAGCCAAATTAAGCTATTTGATATTTCAGAATCAATCCAAAGGAGCTGGTTATATGATCAGTTCATGTAAATCGCTGAGTTGTTTAATAATTCTTTTTTTTAAATGTCCAAATAAATAAATAAATGTGCAGGGCTGCCAATTTCCCTTTTCTTCTGTGCGCTCTTCCGGTTTGCCCAGTCACTCTCAGAGTCTTATTTCAGTCCAACTTCCCACCAACTTTCTCACATTCAAAAGTCCTTCCCCCTTCTGCTGCCAAATCCATTCCAGATATATAGTATTATATTTTTACAGTGATTCTAGTTTAGATCAAATTGTTTATCAAATCGAAATCCGTGCAAATTAGTTACAGCGCTGAAAGAGTCTGTGGTTGATCTCTCAGTTTTGATCTACCAGTCCAACACTTTCACTTTTTGTCTCTTCCATTTTCACCTTTATAATGGCCGCCTCAATAGCCTCAATAGTCTCTGGAACACCCACACAAAAAGCAGCAAAAGGGAATTTCTTATAAAATCTCTCTCTCTTTCGTTGTCAACAATGTTTCACAATCCTTTTCCTTCCTTCTCTCCTTCAAAGCCAAAATCTGTCTTTTTGTAGCTGTCAATTTCTGCTTCCCTTATCGGTGTAAGAAAGCTGCGTCTCCAGGCCACGAGGCCGGTCTCTTCAGCTTCAGTTTTCAGGATCTTCCTTGCACTCCATGTGGGTTGCCTTGCCTTCACGGGTGCTCTGGAAATTTCCCCCTCTGGCTGCATGTCCCTCCGAGCTGCAGCTGCCTCACCGGCCACTGAAAAAGCCAAAAAGCAGAAACAGCCCCGGAGCTCTCTCTTTTTTTAAAAAAAGGAAAACATTCTTCGCAGAGAGTAACAATAAAAGAACTTGGGTACATTAATAGCACCTGGTTAGGGCTGGAAAGAAATATCCGGAACAAGTAAAGCCATGGAAAAAACCCTACAAAGACAGGGTTTGGAATACATTCTTAGCAGAGAGTAACAATGAAAGAGCTTGCAAACCAGTAAAAGCTGGGAACATTGTTAGCACATGGTTAGGGCTGGAAAGAAACATTTGGATCAAATAGAGAATAGAGGAAAAAATCAAAGACAGGGTTTGGAATACATTCTTGGCAGAGAGTAATAATGAAAGAACTTGCAAGCTGGTAAGAACTGGGAACATCATTAGCACCTGTTTAGAGCTGGAAAGAAACTTACTCAGAGCAAGTTAGAGTAATAAAAAAACCTGGCAAAGACTTAGAGCTTAGAAAACATTCTTCGCAGAGAGAAACAATGAAAGAGTTTGCAAGGTAAGAGCTGGGAAGATCGTAAGCAGCTAGTTTGGGCTGAAAAAAAAGCTACATTCAGAGTATAAGACGCACCATAATTATCAGCCTCTTTTAGGGAGGAAAAAGGTGTGTCTTATACACTGAAAAATATGGTAATCACATTTATCCATTGGAATAAATTTGGGTAAAAAGTTATCTTGTATTTTAAAAGGATGTTCACATTTAATGGCTATGAAATACTGTCACCTTTAGAAATATGTCTTGCTTAATCATGAAAATTAATTGATACGTTTTTCTTATGAGTGCATAATGCTTCTCCAAATATTGGGGAAGCACAACTCCCAACAAATAAGTTCCGTACAGAAAGACTGGGAGATACAGCTCAACAAAAGTAGCTTTATGGCTACATTATTAAACCCTTTGGAGATTTATAAACTTCAACATGCATGCAAATTTCTGCCGCACGAATCCCAGCGACCAGTTAGGTCCCACAGAGTTGGACTTCTCCAGGTCCCGTCAACTAAACAATGTCGTTTGGCGGGACCCAGAGGAAGAGCCTTCTCTGTGGCGGCCCCGACCCTTTGGAACCAACTCCCCCCAGATATCAGAGTTGCCCCCACCCTCCTAGCCTTTCGTAAGCTCCTTAAAATCCACCTCTGTCGTCAGGCATGGGGGAATTGACATGTTCCCTTCCCCTAGGCTTATAAAATTTATGCATGGTACGCTAGTGTGTATGATTGGTTTTAATTTGTGGTGTTTTTTAAAATTAACTTAAATATTAGATTTGTTTTACATTGTATTGTTATTGCTGTGAGCCGCCCCGAGTCTGCGGAGAGGGGCGGCATACAAATCTGATTAAACTTAAACTTAAACTTAAATTTCTGTAGCAATATAAAGTATATATCAGAAATGTAAGGCTTTTGCAGTAAGCTCTTGTGCTACATGAAAATGGGAAAATAGAAGCAATAGGTTTCTCAGAATAGAGTAGAAGACTGGATTTTAGAACTTCGCCAGGAAAAGCTATTTTATCACCTTTGGTGATAAAACACTGTTTTTCTCCTGCAGATGTGTTTCCTCCTATGATGATATGAATGTGAAAAGAAGAACCTCCTTTCCACTCACCAGGTCTCAGTCTTTTCAACTAAATAGCAAACAAGGTAAGGACAGCTATTTTTTAACTGCTTGTTTCTGCAGATTGCTAGTGAAACCACTACTCTTATTTCAGAACAGTTGTTATAATACACATTATAATTTGTTGCAGGAACATAAAAGTGCAATTAAAATCTTCTGATATGTAGTCAGATTTGTTTGTGTATGTGCATGTGTTAGCAATATTTTGAGTAGCTGTGCAATAAAGCAAACCTAGGTCCATCAAATGCTGTTATCTTTAGCAGTCCTTTTTTGCTCAGAGACTATTTATCAGGAGTATTTTGGTTATTAGCTGAGTTTTCAAATAAATGGAATAAATGGAATTTGCTTTACAAGTTTAAGAGAACTATTGTCATTTGACTTTTATTTTAATTCCCTTTAGAACTTCATATAAACTGATAGATAATTACCAAATATAATAAAGATTTGCTTCCCATGGCACCACAAAGACTTGTATAATCTTATAGTATCATTCTTGTGGAAGACAAGATTTCAACCATTGAAATATTAAGATAGAAGATACATAACTCTCAAGGTTCTCAATTGTTAGCTTTATCATCTTGTTTTATCTCTTAAATTATGCCTGCTTCTTGACGTTCCAGTATTACATTTTCCCCTGAAAAGTAACTACAGATTATTTTGCAAACTAACGCATGAGAAGATTTTGTGAATTCTTTTGGAATCAAAGGAATTTTAATATTTGTCTTTGATTACTCTCTTGGCTATTAGAGCATTCTTTCCAATATTTAGAATCTCTTATCTTGTATATTTTACTGTTTCCTCATGAATAATCAAAATAATTGTTCATTTATATTCTGCTGCACGAATCCCAGCAACCGATTAGGTCCCACAGAGTTGGCCTTCTCCAGGTCCCATCGACAAAACAATTCCGTCTGGCGGGACCCAGGGGAAGAGCCTTCTCTGTGGCTGCCCCGGCCCTCTGGAATCAACTCCCCCCCCCGGAGATCAGGACTGCCCCCACCCTCCTTGCCTTTTGCAAACTCCTAAAAACCCACCTCTGCCGCCAGGCATGAGGAAATTGATTCTCCTCGGCCATCCTGTTTTATGTATGGTTTGTTTGGGATGTATGATTGTTTTTAAATCAAGGGTTTTAATTGTTCTGTTTTTAATCATTGGATTTGTATTGTGTATTGTTGTTGTGAGAGGGGTGGCATACAAATCTAATTATTATTATTATTAATAATAATAATAATAATAATAATAATAATAATAATATCTATGTATGATTAGATTTGTTTCAACCACCTGTTCAACTCTGCTAGTATTGATGCAGAAATTTTATAGTCAGAGTTCAATAATGCTATTGGTCTATATTGTTTAATTAAGTGTCTTTGGTTTGGATCTTTTGGTATTAAAGTAATTAATCTCTCTTTCCATGATTGAGGGATTTCCCCTTTATTTAGCACTTCATTTAACATTACTGGCATTAGCTTTTTTGTAGGTTCATGTATTTGTTTATAGAATTCCGCGGGAATTCCATCTGTCCCGGGTGTTTTATTATTATTTTGTCTCTTAATCGCTCTCTCCAATTCTATCATTGTTGCCTTTCTCTATCCTATCTATATTAATTTCAGATATTTGTGGTAATTCAGCCTCATTTTAATATAATTCTATGTCTTCTTCTCCTATTTCATTTTTTTATATAGTCCTTGAAAACAATTTTTAATTATCTTTTTTTTCCTCCTCTATATTAAATTGTTTCTCTCCCATTTCGTTTTCTAATTGTTGAATGTATTTCTTTTCAGTTTGCTTTTTTAATTTATATGCTAGCCACCTTCCTGGCTTATTCGCATGTTCAAAATGATTCTGTTTCACGGATTTAATTTTTTGGGCTATCTCCTGTACCATCAGGTTAATCTTATGTTTAATTAATTCCCTTTCTTCCTTTATTTCCACATTTTCTGGATCTTTTAACCACTTAGTTTCTAATTCCTCTAGCTACTTCTGGTTTTCTCTCATTTGATTGTTTTTATTTTTGTTCTTTTTACTCATGTATGCTATTGTTAAACCTCTAACACAGGCCTTTGTTGTATTCCATATGTTTTGAATCGATGTATCATTATTCCAGTTTTTTTCTAGAAAGATATCTAGTTTTTATCTATATATTGTTTGTATTGGTTTTCTTCTATTGTTTTGGTATCCATTGTCCATCTATGTCTCTTGATCTGATTTCCTTTAATTATAAAACTTATTGGATTATGATCCGCCCAAAAATTTGGTTCAATTTCAGCTGCTATAATCTCTTTTTGGAGCTCTATATCCATCCATACCATATCCAATCTAGACCACGATTTATGTGGATTCGAATGGTAGGTATATTTATATTCATCTTTATGCATTTCTCTCCATATATCCTTTAATTTAAATTCTTCTATTATATCCTTAAATTCATCTGGTAATTCTGTTTTCTTTTTATTTTTTTCCATTCCCCTATCATCTTTCTCAAAGTTTGCTACTGCATTAAAGTCTCCGACCACACAGATGTTTTCTTTCCCAACTTTTATTAATTTTTGATACAATTTTTTATAGAAAGCTTTTTGATCATTATTAGGTGCATAAATGAAAATTAGTGTTATTTTTTTCCATTTAATTTCAATTTCTATAATAAGTATTCTCCCTTCTTCACCTCTATCAATTATTATGGGGTTTAACCAATTTTTTATATAAACCGCAATCCCTCTTTTTTTTTTCTTCTGCTAAAGATGAAAATAATTTTCCCAATTTAGGTTTTTCCAATACTATTTTATCTCTTTTTTTATGTGCACTTCTTGGAGACAAACAATATCCGCATTTTGCTTTGTTAATTTACCAAATATTTGTCCTCTTTTCTGAGGGGAATTCAGCCCATTGATATTCACAGAAAATAATTTAATCTGTTTATTCATTCTATTATTAGCTATTTCGTTCTTTTACTGCTGCTTAATCCTCTGTAATTTCCCGTTCTTTCCACTCTTCCTTTTTTTTATTTATCCACTCTCTTCTATTTCTCCTTCTTCCTGACTTGTCTCTAATTCAATATTACTTTCTCCTTTTTTTACATGTTCTATAATAAATTGATCTGCTTGGTCTAACACTTCTATAGAGATTTTTTTCCTTTCCAAGTGACCATCACCCCTTCGGGCACCAGCCACCTGAACTGTATTTCATTTTTAATTAATTTAGTTGTAAAGTAATGGAAGTCCCTTCTTTTCTCCCTAATTCTTCTTGGGATTTGCTTTAATACTATAATATCCTTCCCTTTATATGATAATACCTCTCTGGTGTTTTTATAGATTTCATCGCTTAAAGTTTTTTTAGTGAATCTAATATGGATCTCCCTGGGGAGTTGATGATGCCGTGCATAGTTAGTCTGCACCCAGTATACCTCATCTACATGCCTAATTAATTCATCTTCATTTATTTTTAGTTCCTCTGCAAAAATTTTGACAGCTGTTGCAAATAAGTTTTCCCCCTTCCAGGACATTTTGTAGTCTTAGGTAAAAAGAAGCTTTTTCCAACTCAAGTTGGGCAATAGCTGCTTCCAGATCCTTATTTACCCTTTTAAGTTCTTCCTCATTTTCGTTTACTCTTAATTTATTAGCTTCTTTTGTTTCTTCAACCTTTTGTAGTTTAGTTTCGTGTTTATCCACTGTTTTTTGGACTCCCTCTATTATAGTGTTAATTTTAACAAAATTCTCACACACTTCTTCAAAAAAGTTTTGTGTCTCTAAATGGTTTTGCAAAATTGTTTCTTGAGTTTTGCTTGGGGCTTTTTGCTGCTTAATCATAAACTCCTGTATTTTATCTAAGGAGTTCTGTAATGTTTGTAATGTGGGAATCTGTTCTTTACCCTCTGTAATAGTAATATCAGAGGCTGAGGAAGATTTCTGTACAGCGGGTGATGACAGGGTTAAATTACCCCTCTTCATTGATTTAGTTATGGTTTGTTGGGTTGCCATTAGAATTTTTAAACTTTATCTTTTTCTTATAAGTATTATCACTCTAATATTCAATCACCTCTTAACTGTTATATACCAATCCCCAATCTATCTATACATATAACTATAGAAATAGGGTACAGAGTTTAAATCTATATAAATTGTAAACAATCAATAGGTATATATCTATTCAAACAGTTTGTTAATTAATAGTAGATTTGTCTATCTCAAATATATGTATATTTAAAAAATTTGAAAAAAGGAAACTTAAACCAATAGCAAAATTTGTACTTAATGTCTATATATAATGCAAACTTATATTTAATGTTTATATCATATATTTATATATACCTTATATTAAATATTTATATTGTGCAATTATAATTAATTTTTTTAAAGAGAGAGAAAAGAGAGAGGATTTCTTAATTAATAACCTTCAATTCATTAATTAATTCATTAATCTCATATTATTAAACAATATTATATAGAATCAATTTTCCAAAAGGCAGATAGATAATAAAATCAATAATATAAATAAAAAATATGTTAAATTCAATTCATTGGGTAGTAATAATATCAATGGTAGAAATATTCAAGTCCAAATATTTATAGTTCAATCAAATCTTCTGTCTTTATGTCCCATTCGCAACCAATTTGCATTTACTTTTTTTATTCTCAGTTGTTATTTCCTAGGTCTGGTTTCTATCTCAGTTCTATTCAATGTAATCCAGCGTGATCCAATAAGTTCCACAGTGTTTGACAAATGTTTAGAGGTTTAAAGGTTCAAGGAAATTTAGAGAAGTTATACCTGAAACAATAAAAGTGTTATTGATACAGTACCATACGTTTTCTTCTTATATCTTCCGAGAGGGCTCAATCAGGGAACAAATGCAGCGAAGGTAGTTAAATGACGAAATTAATATGGCGACTGTTCCTGTCTTCTCTTTCTCGGTATCCTTAAATAATCAAAAAGTGGTATCCACTCTAGTCATTTCAGTCTCTGGTTTTTAAAAATCTGAACGCTAGGATCCTGCAATCTGCAGTTCCACTTTCCATTTGTAGATGTAGTTAGTCTTCACAAATCCACATCTAGGTTTAATAAATCTTCACTCTTTTGCCTCCCCCGGAACTGCATTCGTCTGTTATGTCGCCCTTTTGCTGACTAACTGATCTCCGGTCACCAATCTTATTTATATTGTTGCTCAAACCTCTCAATCGCCGCTTGTTTAATTTCGAGCTTCTTTGTCTTCCACGTATTTAATGTTGTTGAAAGCATCCAAGAAGTCTCAGAGAAAAAAGAAATCTTAACGTAGACACCGATGTTCACCAATCTCTTTTTTTTCCTCCTCGATGTTTATGAGGCGGCCATGTCTATGGGCCAGCAAACGCTGGCTTCTTCTCTGCCTGGTCCTGGCAGTCTAAAAGCCTGCTCCGATGAGGGATTGCAATCCTCTCATCAGGTGCGGCATAACAACCCCTTACCCTTCTCTCCAGGATGGGCACACGATTTTAATTTAAAAGGCAGAAAAAGTCATGCTGGTAGAGCAGCTGCTCACCCTCCAGCTCCGCTCCGACGATGCCCCACCCTGGATTGTCATTTCCACACTATCAATCTCTCACTTGTTCCTGCATGGATCCCATTTGTGTGATCTAGTCAAAATGAAAAAAAAAATGTTCTAGAGCTCATTCAATCACAGTGTTGTTGTTTTTTATAGAACTCATATTTGGTTCATTTGTTATTCACTGCATAACGTGCAGTATGTCAACTATGGATATGTGCTTTCATGCACAATCATAACCACCTAATTTACCATCTAATTCCAGTGTTGAAAAGAAGTTATTTTTTCCCCTCAATTTCTGGTCATTCAAGAACAGACTAGTGATGATAGGCAGGTTACATCTTAGAGAGACTCCTAATTGTGGATTGACTTACTAAACTACAATTTTCTTAATTGTCTGCAGGGCATTTATTTGGCTACAGACTTGAGTATAAGTAACAACCAGTGTAGCTTAGGTATGTAAAACATACCCTTAATAGTGTAAGATCTACTCAAAGAACAAGTTCAGAGTCTACTTTAAATTTATCACTTATATTGATGCTATATCATTTCTTCGGTTTTACTGAGTTTTAATGCTACTGCCTATTTTAATAAGAAAGAATATACCTAATACATGTAAAAGTACAAAGGTACTATCTATATCTGTTTTTTCTTTTAGTGAATCCAGATGACTTCTACATTGTAGAACCATTGAAGTTTTCACCAGAAAAAAAGGTATGTTATTATAGCTGACCTAAGAACAGCATTATATAAATTTGTTCTGTTAAAAAACTTAACAATCTATTTTTCTTTTTTAGAAGAAGTGTTGCAAATATAAAAATGAGAAAATTGAAACAATCAAGCCAGTAGCTGAACCAATTCATCAAGTAGCTAATGGAGAAATAAAAACCAAGAGGACTTTTACCAATCAGAAAGACTTCTCTAATATTGGTGAGGTATATCATTCTTTGTACAAAAGCCTACCATCAGAAGGAAGCTCTGAAACCTCATCACAATCTGAAGAGTCCTATTTCTGTGGAATTTCAGCATGCAGAGGTTTGTGCAATGGGCAAATCCAAAAGACAAAAACTGAGAAGAGAACTCTTAAACGAAGACGTTCTAAAGCCCCAGAAGAGCAGAAATTCAGAAAAACAATACAGACTAAAACGGGGTCCTTGCCAAGCCTGCACGATATCATCAAAGGAAACAAAGATATAACTGTGGGAACATTTGGTGTCGCAGCTGTTTCTGATCATCTTTAAATTTTATTGAATACTTCATAGTGGAAGTTTTTGTATGACAAATTCTGTTGTAGCGAGGTGATAGACTAAAAAAGTAAAGAAGGGCATCTAGATATTTTGATGTTTTTTTTAAAAAAAACAAATAGCATTTTGTCAACAATTTTTCAAAGCTGCCTTTTTTACATCATATTAATTTTTCCCAGCCACATTCTGTACAATTCCCTTTATCCCCTACCAGCATGCCTAGTACTTGCTGCTTAGGGTTAATATGGATTCCAAAGTATCCAGGGGATAGCTGATTGTGGAAGATTATTCAGTAATGCGACTGCAACATGGGGACTAACTTTACACTTTTTGTGTAAATGGGTATGTGTTTTTTCATTTGACTTAATTTTTATCAGATTACTGAAATGAGAGTACCCTAGAGTGAATGATAAGGACAGTCTTTGGGGAGAGGTTTCAAGATAATAATGTATAAGTTAACTTATTGAGCACTTTCAGCAGTGCCGCCTTGTTTTCCTTTTTTAAAAGATCTAACGTCTTTTCTAAATTTCATATGTAATGTGATTTATTTAAAAGTCTTTGTTTCACATTTTTCATGTTAGCTTTTATGGTCTACAGGGCTAATGAGATGGACTTATACAAGAATATGAATTGTGAAGTGAGTCCAAATCAGAATGAGAGTCAGAAGGGTTACACTGTTTGTATGAATCATACAAAGTTGTGGCACTAGGATCTGTAATAAACAACAGATTTATGGTGTCAGTAGAAACTGTGAATTACAAAATAAATCTGAACACTTGTATTTAAAATATGTTTACTTATTTTGTTTAACTCGGGGGCTAGGATTTCCACTGCATATTCCAGGGTTTGGTTAATATTTTTTTATCATTATTTGCATAGCTGCTGTTATGCTTCCATTGTCCCTTGCAGTGCATTTTTATCCCTATCCCTTCTGTCTACTGCTATTACAGTGTTGCATTTTTCATACTATAAGTCTTTGCCAAATACAGAGATAAAGTGCTCTATTTCATATAATGTTATACTTATATATGGTAAAACAAAATTGTGGTAGCTGTATTAATGATTTAGAAAGATATATCTAAGAGGTAAGAAGTGTACAAAAGAAAACATTAGCTGAAGAAAACAGTAATTACAAAAATGTTTCTGCCAAAAATTAAACAAACAAGCTTCTATCATACAGGGGGATTTTTAAAGCTATTTTAATCCTGTTAATATACAGGTAATCTTTGGTTTACAACTGTATTTTAGCCTGTAATTAGTCACAAAGCATGATATTTAAGTAGATAATCATGTTATACTGCCTGATTTTACAATTGTTTTTTGCAGTAGTTACAAAGTGAATGCCACAGTTGTAAAGCCAACACATAGATGTCAAGTAGATACATTTTTCGCTAACATCAATCTCTGGGGGAAAAACCCCTTAGTTACGGTAATCTAATTGCAGATGGTATAATTGGCCGTAAATGTGGACCAGTGTCAAGCAATGCAAATGCAATCCCATAATCATGGGGGCTCAGAAATCAGAACTTTAAATCTGTATAACAAGCCCCACTTTCAGTAGTAACTTTGGTTACTAAGTAACTGGTTGTAAATTGAGGATTGACTGTAGATAAGGTCTAATATACTGTACATAATGTCTTTGAAGCTTCTAGATCCTGGCAACAATGGCCTCATCTAGGTGGACATTTCTTCCTTTGCGGTCTCCTGGAGTTGGCCTGTCAGGAAGTCAAACACTTCAGGTTGCTGAAATAGACAATTTGCCTGGTTAAATTTGCAATGGGAAGGGGAATGAAGGTTGACGTTCATTTCTGGTCTCAAAAAAATGGTTACTCCTCTATTCTGACGATGGGCAACTAGGCAGTGCAAAGAAACTCTAGACCAGGGGGCCCCAAACTTTTTACTCAGGGGGCCAGTTGACTGTCCCTCAGACTGTTGGAGGGCCGGATTATAAAAAAAAACCTATGAAAAAGTAAAATACCAATAGAAAAATAATGCATCAATTAATATATTTCCATAAATTATACTTTTCTATAATTTCATTCAATATTTCCAAGCTCAATTTTCAGGCACTTAGCATTTACTATTATTAACTTTCATCAATCTTCTGCATTTCCAAGTATATTTTAAATTCATAATGCAAACTCATAAAATCATACAGTACATATCATAAACCCCTTGTTTATCATATGTATCTTCCATTAATTTTACCGATGTAATTCTATAGTTCTAAAATTCTAATCCAATGTTACAAATACATCCTAATATTAAACAACACCTAAATATATATTTTACCAATATTCCATAGTCAATCCTTATTAATCAATCATCCGTCCTCAAATTTCTACCATTGTTCTCATTTCTGGGTACCTCTCCTGTTTCTCCCCCTTTTTTCTCTCATTTGTTTCTCATTTCTTCCTCTTCCTCCCTTTTTCTCTCATTCCTTCCCTCTCTCACTTCTCTCTTTTTCCATCCCTGTCTCCTCCCCCCTTGTGTGTGTGTGTGAACTCTTGAACCATTTCCAAAAACAGGTGAGGGCTGGGGTTTTTTCTCTCTGTTATTATTTGGATGCTTTGCACCATATGCTTAAATCAAGAGTCACCTCTCTCTCTCTCTTTCCCTTCCTTCTTTCCTTCCTTCCCTCCCTTCCCTCCCTTTCTCTCTCCCTCTTTCTTCTCCACTGCACTTGGAAGGAGAGTCCAACATGGGTAGTTTAACAATCCTATTGGTAGAGACTGAGTTAAATTTACATATTAATTGAGCACCGCCCCCTTGTACTCCCCATGAGCTCAGTTTTAAAAACTCAGTCCCAGTGTAGAGACTACTGAGTTTTGCTCTTAAGGTTAAATTGTAAATTACCTGTTTAATGTTTTCTTCTTTTTGTCGTTCAGATGGTAAAGAAGACTCGGATGGTGTCTCTGCCCTCCGCGGGCACCGACCCCAACGGCTACTCCTCAGGGGTCCTTTTCCCTCTGTGGGAATTGCCCCGGAGAGGAGCACCTCAGCCTGGGGTCCCTGGCCTCCGAGGCCAAACTATGGCTGCGAGCCTAAGGTGGGGGGATGCGCCCCCCACCACCACTGGGAGGCTCGAAATCGCTCCCGGGAACTGACATCGCTCTGCTGAAGCGCCTCTCAGCTGTTCAGCGGCCGCCGGAAAAAAGCCGTCACCGAAGCAATCGCCGCTGTACCGCCGCCACAGCTGCCGCAGCAATATCAGGCGGCATTGAAGCAAGCCGGGGATTGAGCCAGGAGAAAAAAACCGGCGGACAGCAATATCGGCGGTAGGGTGAAGAGCAGCAAGCCCGGAGACCGCGGACCGGTACAGGCGCCGCCATTTTGGAAGGCCGACATCGGCCAGAAGGCACGAAAACGCCAATTCCGGCAGCGGATGGGCGCAAAAGGGCTGGTAGACCCTAGTGCACCGGCGCAAGAGACGAGGAAGCTCGAGCGCCATTTTGGGAGCAAACTGACGAAGCAGTTGGTGGTTTTTCCTGTACTAGAGCACCAGAGCTAATTATTACCAAATAACTGTGAGTACAATGGAGGAACATACTCCCCCATGTTAAAAGACAAGAGCAAGGGGAAGGCCAAAGAAAAGGCCAAGGCCTCACACTCTTCAGCTTCTAATTCCTCACTGAAGGAGGCTGAGAAGCAGATTAAAGCCCTGGAACAAAAGTTGGAAGCAGCCCTCCACACCTCCCCTACAGGATTGCCCCTAACACAAAGGCAACCATCGACCCCTGACCCAATGACCACCAAATCTACCTTTGGGCCTACAGGGATCATGACTGAGGGGGACTGGTCTCCTGAAAGACAATTTCCACCTCAGGTCATGCCATCACCAGGGGCATCCTGGACCAGACCTGGGTCTGCAGGCCACTCAGTTCAAAGCCTACAAGGGCCCTCAGCTACCTTTACCCCTACTGCTGCTGGCCTAAGGGGCCCATCTGGCACATGGCACCATATGCCAACTGACTTACAAGATATCTCCAATGCATACTCACAGGGCATAGCAGCGGGGGTGCAACAATACACTAGACACCCCCAACAAGCACCAGCAAGGAACTTCTGGTCGGTACCACCCCCTTCAGGCTTGGGATCATTGACGGAGGAACCAGCTCCATTTGATGACAGCGACAGAGAATATGACTTATCCTAGGACAAAACAGTGCCAGAACAACCACCGGCGGTGGGTCTGTTTAAACCAGTGCTTTTCAGGACACTGCTTTACAAGGCCAAGCAGGTAATCTGTGGTATCAGGCACCTAAGGTGTCTGATACCACAGATACGAACAAGACATCAGCTACCCTCCTCAAGGAGCCTCAGCCCGAATCCGACCATATTCCATCGTCAGAGATCTTCGTAGAAGGGGTCAAGCGCCCTTGGCAGCACCCTGCCGCAGCACAAGGGCCCTCAAACCTCGAGCGAAAATTCTACACCTTCGATGAGGAGGTGGAGAAGCTCCTCAGGTTCCCACCCATTGACCAACCGGTGGTGACACTCATCTCCAGCGCCCTGGTACCTTCGGAAACAGGCGACAGCCTAAAAACGGGGGATAGAAAGGCAGAGACATTATTGCAAAAAGCAGCTGCCGCACCATCATTCTTTAATAGGGTGTCAATAATGTGGTTGCAAGAGATGCAATTTCGACTTGGACCTGAGGATGGCCGCCTCCGTCAGGACCTGAGCAAACTATTGGCGGCGGCGGAATTTTCTGTGGACGCCACTATCCATGCGGCTAAGTTCTCAACCAGAAGCATGGCAACCACATTGTCCTCGCGCCACCTCCTCTGGCTAAAGAACTGGCAGGCAGACTTAAAATCTAAGTGGCGGCTGGCATCGGGCCCTTTCCAGGGCTCCATGCTTTTTGGGGATATCCTAGAAAAGGTCCTCACAGAGGACAGAGACAAAAGGAAAGTGCTCCCAAAAGCCAATAGACGACAGGACCGCAGGTCCACCCCATACACGAGACGCCAACACCCTCGCTGGGAACCCACCTCAGGAACTGGACAGAACCAAAGACCCTTTGCACAAGGTCAATATAACCAACCATCCTTCAGAACCGATCGAGGATCGTTTCAAGACAGGTCTCGGGGTTATCAACAGTCAAGAAGGCCCTTTCGGAGTAACAGCCAGAGAGGTTTTCGATGCTCCAAATGACTCTGCCGATCTACTTCCAATAGGAGGGAAGCTCCAACATTTCAGCACCTTCTGGCAACTCTCATCATCCGACAAATGGGCTTTGGCCACCGTCTCACAAGGACTCAGGTTGGAGTTTATCCATCCTCCTCCCACCCGCTTCCTTCACTGCCCCATAATATGAGACGCACAAAAGAGACTGCAATTACACAAAGAAATCACACATTTGCTGGACATTCAGGCCATAGAACAGGTACCCTGTCAGGAAGAGGGCAAGGGGT
This sequence comes from Erythrolamprus reginae, assembly GCF_031021105.1. Taxonomy (NCBI): domain Eukaryota; kingdom Metazoa; phylum Chordata; class Lepidosauria; order Squamata; family Dipsadidae; genus Erythrolamprus; species Erythrolamprus reginae. Next base: position 139,984,910 of record NC_091952.1, read on the forward strand.
TCTACTCGGTGATCTTCATCGTCCCCAAGGCCTCGGGAGGATGCAGATTAATCCTCAATCTAAAACAACTCATAAAATACAGGAGGTTCTGAATGCACTCCTTACAAACGATTCTAGCATCCATACGATCTCGAGATCTATTAACATCCATAGATCTAAAGGAAGCATACCTACATGTCCCTATCCATCTGGCACATCGGAGATTTCTCCGCTTCTGTACCAAGGGCAGGCACTTCCAGTACAGGGCCATGCCATTCGGCCTTTCATCGGCCCCACGGACCTTTACCAAGCTTTTGGACATATTAACCGCCAACCTTCGACATCAATCAATCTGGTTAATGGCCTACCTGGACGACATAATTATATTGTCCAGGTCCCCATCAAAGGCCAGAACCGATTTGAATAAGACCATACAAACACTAGAATCCCACGGCTTTACCATCAATGTGAAGAAAGGTCAGTTTTCTCCCACTACAAGACTACTCCACTTAGGGTCCGTCATAGACACACTGTCAAACACAGTATCACTTTCCCCGGAAAGACAAAGCAACATACACCAACTGATCTCCAGCATCCAGCACCACAAGCGGGTCCCGCTATCGCTACTATCCAAAATACTGGGGACCTTGGTGTTGGCCATAGGCATCGTACCCTTGGCCAGGCACTATATCCGGAACCTGCAGTGGTTCTTACTCCCCGCCCAGAGGGCCAAGGTGAGCCACTCTCACAAACGGGTCCAGGTACCGCGGAAGGTCAGAGAGTCCTTGAGGTGGTGGACATCTCAAGCATTGCGCAAGGGCTCTCCCTTCCACATACAGGATCCGGTCATCCTTACAACAGACGCCAGTCTTTCAGGATGGGGCGCCCACATGGGACATCACATGGTCCAAGGACTCTGGTCAACAGAAGACCTAATCCCAATCAATATAAATTTTCTCGAACTCAGGGCAGTCTTCCTGGCCCTCCAAACATTTGCTCCAATAGTACAGGACAGGCATGTATGTGTATTGACAGACAATGTCGCGACCAGGGCCCATCTGAACCACCAAGGAGGCACGAGGTCGCAGCGCCTCATGGAAGAGACAACTCATCTCTTCAATTGGGCCAAGAATCACTTAGCGTCCTTGACAGCAGAGCACATTGCCGGAACCAGCAATACTCAAGCAGACTGGCTGAGAAGGACCATCCTAGATCCATCAGAATGGAGACTGGATATGGCACTTTTTCAGCAAATGGCCCACAAATTCGGGACTCCTCTAGTAGACCTGTTTGCAAGCCACCAGAACGCTCAGCTCCCAAGGTTCTACACACGCTTCCCGGAGCCGGGGGCGGAAGGGGTCAACGCTCTCCTATCCCCTTGGCCCCCCAGATTACTTTATGCCTCCCCCCCAACGAATCTCATACCAAGGGTGGTAGAGAAAATTCTGGGGGAAAGGGCAGAAGTGCTGATGGTGGCGCCACATTGGCCACGTCGCCTGTGGTTCTCCGACCTGGTGGCATTATCGGTGTCACCTCCGTGGAGGATTCCGGATCAAGTCATCTCTCAGCCAGGGGAATCTACAACATCCAGATCCCCAGTGGCTACATCTAACCGTGTGGCACTTGAGAGGAGTAGACTGAAACAACAAAAATTGCCGGAGAAGGTCATCGATACAATTTAGGCAGCACGACGCCCATCCACCTCCCAAATTTACCAAGCAACTTGGGCAGCCTTCTGTGAATTTTGTGACAAACACCGACTGAACCCTAGAGAGGCATCGGTGATTACCGTGTTGGAATTTCTACAAACAGAGATGGAGTGGGGCTTGGCCCCTAATACCCTGAAAAGACAGGTGGCGGCCCTCTCTACCATGATACAGGTATCAGAGACACCCTCGTTAGCCTATCATGCCTGGGTGAGAGACTTCATACAAGGGGCCTCAAACAAACACTCTCCAACGGTCCAAAGATTTCCATCATGGGATCTCGCTCTAGTACTCAAAGCACTGACGAAACCTCCATTTGAACCCTTGAGATCCTTTTCACTTCAGCTGCTCTCCATCAAAACAGCATTCTTAGTGGCAATAACGGCTGCACGCAGAGTGTCAGAAATATCGGCTCTGTCCATTTGACCAGACCTCTGCATCTTCCATCCGGACAGAGTTGTACTAAGACTAGACCCCACCTTTATACCAAAGGTGAATACTACATTTCACAGGAAACAGAAATTGATACTTCCTGACATCTGTACGCATGGTAGCCATCCATCAGAATTACGATGGCACAAAATCGATGTCAGGTGAGCGCTGAAGGACCGAGGCGTTCAGAAAGTCTGAACAATTGTTCATTTCATTTTCACACCACAAAATGGGACTTGGTCTGTCTTCTAAGTCCATCAGCCGTTGGCTCAGAGACTGTATCACCAAAACTTACAAAGCAAGTGGCCAGGTTCCACCACTAGTGTTGACGGCCCATTCAACCAGGAGTGCGGCCGCATCAGCTGCTTGGTCAACACAAGCGTCTATAGAGGACATTTGCAGGGCCGCAACCTGGGCGACACCTTCGACCTTTATTCGACATTATAAGTTGGACTCTTTTGCTTCAGCGGAGGCAGCATTTAGTAGACGTGTTCTATAACGAGTGTGCTCTCATCCAATGTCCCTGACAAGACCTTCTCCCTCCCATGGGCCTTAAATCTTTGGTATATCCCATGTTGGACTTTCCTTCCAAGTGCAGTGGAGAAGAACCATTGTAGCTACCTGAACGATCTTCTCGATACACTGGAAGGAGAGTCCAAACCCACCCAGCACTGTTATGTTTCAGGGACGCTGGAGCTGGGATTAGCTGTTTAGTTATATGGTTTTTGACAATAAAAATTGGTTATCCTCTTACATTGTCTTAGTTTTTAAAACTGAGCTCATGGGGAGTACAAGGGGGCGGTGCTCAATTAATATGTAAATTTTAACTCCATCTCTACCAATAGGATTGGTAAACTACCCATGTTGGACTCTCCTTCCAGTGCATCGAGAAGACCGTTCAGGTAGGTACAACGGTTCTTCCACCCCTCTTTCTCTCTCCCTCCCTCCCTCCCTCCCTTTCTCGACACAGCAGAGCCGTTCGCTTTCCCTCTGGGCAGGAAGAAGCAAAGGTGCGTCTCTCTTGCCTCTGGCTCGCAAGGGGGTTCCCTCTGCAGGCAGCGTTGCCCTGGCAGCTTGTTAGCTTCCAAAGGGAACTGAGCGTGCGCGTCCACTTTTTGCCCGTCTGCTTCTCTCACTCCCCAGCCAAAAAGGCACAAGGGGGAAGGGGAGGAAAGGCTTCCCCAGCGTCTATCCCTTCCCCCCACCCTTTGCATCCCTCCAACCCAGGATTTCCCTCCAGGAAAGAAGCTGCTGGAGGCATTGCTGGGGGTTCCCTGCAGGTTCCCTGCAGGGGGCTGGTGGGTGATGGCCGTTTTGGGCCCCCTCCTAGGAGGAAGAGAGATACAAGCCTCCCCCCTCCTCGTTTTGTGTGTGTGTGTGTCTATCTGGTAATCCCGTGTTCTTAAGATGAAGGTGCGGGTGGAATATTGTTGGTGCGGTGTTGTGGTTGCGTGTTGCATGCAGGTGAAGGAGAGGGAGGGGAGGGGGAGGAGCGTCCCTGAGCACGCCAACACCACGACCGACCCCCTTCCCTCTTTTTTCCCCCTCTTTCTCTGTGCGTTTGTCGTGGCCTTGGTCTCTTCCACCTTATTCTTCCCTCCTTCCACCCTCGTCCCTCCACGGGCCAGATAAATGTCCTCAGCGGGCCGCATGCATCCCGCGGGCCATAGTTTGGGGACCACTGCTCTAGACTCTCCAGACAGAGTCCTAGAAGTACCAGGAAACAGACAATAGCTTACTTCAAAATGATTCCTAAAAGTAGAATTTGGTTTTAATCATTGAAATATTTGGAGTACAAGCATTTTCGAACTTTTGATCAGCTTGGTAATGGCCATTACAGCTGTACCCCAAAAGTGTAATTACAATTATTCAAATTTATGACCCTCAAGAATGAGTAGTTATGTTAATTGGATTTGTCACTCCTGAAGTGGCAGCCATTTTGGACAGGTGGCTGCCTGTCAGACTGGCCACAGCTTGTTCCTAGGAAAGAATGAACCTTCACTCCCTAGATCAGGAATCCTCAGACTTTTTAAACAGGGAGCCAATTTACGGTTCCTCAGACTGTTAAGGGACTCAGACCAGCTGAGTGGGCGTGGCTAGGTAGTCATGTGACAGTGGGCATGGCCAATTTAACAGTCCATTAAACAATACACACAAATTAAATTTAATTTGGTTTTGCTGATAGTGGTGTTATGTTTACTGTTGTTTGCATGTTGCTGTTTTGGTTGACTTTTCTTTTTACTAGATCATTTTTAAATTGTTTGGGAGTCTAGTGGTCCACTTTAGGAAACTCAGTTTTCAAGCAATTTTATTCAGCCCCAAGGAGCTTACAATCAACAAGTCTGTTTGCCTGTCTGTACGTCTCTTTCTTCCCCATGGGCCGTAGTTTGAGGACCCTTGTTATAGATGTTAAAGAAAATGCTGAGTATAAAGTAATTAAGGCAACTTCTGAAGTAAAGCTGCATAAAAATCATATATTGAACGCAAGCCCCAATATCCAAAGCCTTCCCCCCAGGAGTATAGTCAAATCAGGTCCTGTTCCAATGTTTTGGAAACCTGGTGCCTCTGGTGCTGTGGTAAATTCTTTTCCTGGGCCACCATCCTTGAAGGCAGAAAGATAGCTTGGTGTGGCACTTGTCAGTGTCCATACTCCCCAATTTCCCAGAACATTCTTTCACACCTCCAGCCCTCTTCCCCTCCCAAATGGCTTGCTGTTTGTAGACCTCTAGCACTTTGCGGGCTGTTGGTCACATATATTCCAGTTGTATCTATTCTAGCGAGGAGTTTGGGGTTTTGGGGTTTTTTTGTAATATATTTTTACTTATGTATTTGTAATTTTGAAATATTCTGAAAAGTGTATTGTCCAGGTATTTCATTTTAGCAAAAAACCCAACAAACACAGTAACAGTAATAATAATAAATGTAGTAATTATTATTATTATTATTATTATTATTATTATTATTATTATTATTGCATTAACTTATTTGTACTTCTCTTAATTATACTGGCATACTTTTAGTCATACATAACATCCATTTTTTACATACACATAACAATAATCTTTCTTCTAACATCTACCTCTTGTATCTAACTATTGATAAAGCCTATCCTATGTTGAGTAATACTTTGTAACTCCTTTAACTTTTATTTTAATGTCAGTCTATCCATCTCTGCACAGTCCAATATTTTCCAAATTATGTTTTTGTTTGATGGGGTGTTCTCATTTCTCCAATATTCTGCAAATACAATTCTCATTGCTGTCAATACATGAAGTATTAAGTATATAGTCCCTTTATCATAACTTTCTGGTATTATACCAAAATACAAAAATATTTCTGGCTTTAAATCTATGTGCTGCTTAATCATCTTTTCCAACCACATACTGTATATATTTTAGTCCAATATTTTCTTACCCTCATACATGTCCATCATAGGTAATAAGTACCTAGTATCTGATTGCATTTCCAGTATTTGGCGAACATATTTATAGGCATCTTTGCTAATCTTGCCAGTGGCAGATGCCACCTATAGAACATTTTATATAAGTTTTCCTTATATGCAGTGCCATTGTCATCTTATAATTTCTATCCCAAAGCTTTTGCCATTTATCTAATTCTAATTCCTCAAGCCAAGCTTCAAAAGAAATCCAGTTATTATGAGCTTCATGTCGGCACAAACCAGGTGAAGCCAACTCTGACCTTCCATAATTCATGCCTTGGGTCTGACCCTTCCCCCCCCCCCCTTCCTTCCAATGTGTATAATCAATCACATTACCCAATGAAGCAATTTCGTAAGATTTCGTAAGAAATCACTCCCTCCTGCCACTGTGGTACTCCCTGGAGATCACCTTGACGTTGCAACTGGAATGTGCTTTGTTTTGATTGAAATGCAAGTTCCTCAATGCTGCTGCGGTTCAATTCCCCATTCCCCTGTCTATGGCAATTCGAAAGCAGAGGCTTCTCCACTGCAGCTGGAAGGAGAGTCCAGCATGGGTTATTAACCAATCCTATTGGTAGAGACTGAGTTAATAATTTACATAATTATTAGGCACCGCCCCCACACTGCTCCCATGAGCCCAGTTTTAAAAACTCAGTCCCAGTGTAGAGACGTACTGAGTTTAGCTCTAGGAGCAATAAAAGTTATAATTTGTCTTACTTGTTTAATGTTTTTTCTTTTGTCTCCTTACAGGCTGGAACGAAGAGCAGGGAAGACAGATGGGGTTGCTACCCTCCGCGGGCAGCAATCCCCAACGCTCTCCTCAGGGGTTCGCTTCCCTCCGAGGGAACTTCCCCGAAAAGCAGCACCCAGCCTGGGGTCCCTGACCTCCGTGGCCAGACCAGGGCTGTGAGCCGAAGGTGGGGGGGTCCACCACCCCCATTGGGAGGCTCAAAGGCGCTTGCAGAAGAGAGGCTCCGAGAGGAAAGCGGAGCAGCGCCCATCAGCTGTTTGGCGGCCAGGGAAGCCGCCGCCGCCGCAAGCCGCCACCAGGGACGCTAACGCGCCCGACAGGGCTGGGAAGCCCCCCGCCGCTGCAGCCGCCGAGGGAAAGGCTCGAGAAGCCAGGAAGAGCGGCAAGGACTTGGCGGGGGTGCGGCGAAAGGCGGCCAGAAGCCCACAAGCGGCCGAATGCTACCGGCCAGGCGAGCTGCGAGCGGCATGGGCAGCGCCATCTTGGGGCCGCTTTGAGCGCGATTCCCCTATTGGCGCCAACCAGATGTACTTCCGGCAGCTGCTTGGCGCGAGGAGGCCATAGACCTCAGGGCGCAGGCGCAGAGCCTCTAGGGCCGAGACGCCATTTTTGATGCAGATTGGGCTGACGAGGCTTTTTCTCTCTGGCCACCAAGGTGCTTCTGGAATGCCAAGAGAGTAAACGATGGAGGACCAGCCTAGCAGCGAGAAGACTGCATCCCCGGCCAGGCCAAAGGACAAGCCTAAGGGGAAGGGTAAAGATAAGTCAAAGTCCTCACAGTCCCCTGCCTCAGCCTCCTCCCTCAAGGAGGCTGAGAAACGCATCAAGGCCCTAGAACAAAAATTGGAAGCGGCCTTGCATAGCTCTCCTGCAGCGGTTCCTCTAACCCAAAGGTAGGCCTTGACCCCAGACCCAATGACTCCATTGTCGCCATTTGGCCTATCTGGGGCTAGGCATGAAGGGGACTGGTCACCAGACCAACATTTTCCTACTATGCAACCTGTGGCCCCTTCTCCAGCTGCCTCATGGACCAGGCCTGGGTCAACTGGACACCCCAGGAGAGACCCACAGGGCCCCTCAGCCACATTCACGCCCACGGCGGCAGGACTAAGGACACAGGCGGGTACATGGCAGGACATGCCACCGGATTTGCAGGACTTAATTGCAAATGTATACTCGCAGGGCATAGCAACTGGAGCCAACCAGTATGCCCCACAGCCAACACAAACAACAAGGAACGTGTGGTCAGCACCGCCCCCCTCGGGTTTGGGGTCTCTCTCCGAAGAGCCACTATTGGGAGAGGACAGTGAAAAGGAATATGACCTGTCTGAGGATGAGGCTCCCCCAGAACAGCCAACTCCGGCAGGCTTGTTTAAGCCAACCCTGTTTATGACCCTGCTGTTTAAGGCCAAACAGGTAATGAACCTTCCTGGGACGGCCAAAGCAGCTGAAGAGGCAGGCAAGACCTCAACTACTCTCCTCAGGGAGCCCCAACCCGAGTCTGACCATTTCCCAGCATCACATATATTTGTGGAGGGGGTCAAGAAGCCATGGCAGTACCCAGCAGCGGCCCAGGGACCATCCAACCTGGAGCGCAAATTTTACACCTTCGATGAGGAGGTTGAGAAATTGCTCGAGTACCCCCCAATTGATGAACTAGTCGTGACCTTGGTCTATAGCGCCTTGGTTCCCTCAGAGACAGGCGAAAACCTGAAACCAGAGGAGAGGAAGGCGGAGACACTCCTGCGGAAGATCCACCAGATGGCAAGCTGGGGGTTCAGGGCAGCAGCAGCAGCATCTTTCCTGAACAGGGCATCGCTCCTGTGGCTCCAGGAGATGCAATCTCGACTGGGACCGGAGGATGGCAGGTTACGCCAGGACCTGAGCAAGCTGCAGGCGGCAGCTGAATTCTCTGCAGACGCCACTTTGCACGGAGCAAAATTCTCCAGCAGAGGGATGACCACTGCACTATCGGCTCGTCGCCTACTGTGGTTGAGGAACTGGCCAGCGGACCTGAAATCCAAGTGGCGATTGGCATCGGCCCCATTCCAGGGTGCGACACTTTTTGGCGACATCTTAAACAAGGTCCTCGTGGAGGACAAAGACAAGAGGAAAGTTCTTCCCAAGTCGGGCAGATGGCAGGACCGGAGGTCCACCCCTTATACAAGGCGGCAAACGCCACGCTGGGATAACTCCACAAACACGGCACAGCAGCAACGACCTTTCAATCAGGGTCAGTTCGCGCAGCACACCTTCAGAAGCGACCGGGGGTCGTTCCAGGGGATGCCAACAGTCCAGGCGGCCCTTTCGGGGGAACACCCAAAGAGGTTTCCGCCGGTCCAAATGACTTGACCAACCGGCTGCCGATCGGGGGGAAGCTGCAGCACTTCAGTACCCCCTGGTGCAGCACTTCGTCCGACCAGTGGGTCCTCGCCAAAGTGTCGGGAGGTCTACGGCTGGAGTTCATTGGGCGACCCCCCAATCGAGTTATACACTGTCCAATTATCCGAGATCCTTGGAAGAGACTACAACTACAAGAGGAAATTACACACCTGTTAGAGATCCGGGCCATAGAACCAGTGCCGCCCCAGGAGAGGGGCAGAGGCTTCTATTCAAGGATCTTCATTGTTCCCAAGACCTCAGGAGGTTGCAGGTTAATCCTCAACCTCAAGCAACTCAACATCTTCATCAAATACCGAAGATTTCATATGCACTCACTGCAGACCATTCTGGCCTCAATCAGGTCTCGAGACCTTCTGACTTCTATCGATTTGAAAGAGGCATATCTTCATGTGCCCATACATCCGGCACACCGGAAATACCTACGCTTTTGTTCCGAGGGAGTGCACTACCAATACAGAGCTATGCCATTTGGCCTTTCTTCAGCTCCACGAACTTTTACAAAGCTTCTGGATGCTCTGACGGCCCACCTGCGCGGGCACGCCATAAGGTTGATGGCATACCTGGATGACATCATTATATTGTCCAGGTCCCCGGCACAGGCAAGACAGGATTTGGTTCAGACCATACGAACACTAGAAGACCACGGCTTCACCATAAACATGGAAAAAAGCCAACTGACACCCAGAACCAGACTTCAACATCTGGGGGCCATTATAGACACTCAAGCCAATACAGTGTCGCTTTCCCCAGAGAGCCTAGAGAACATCCAGCGCCTAATCGCCAGCCTCAGCCATCACAGACGGATCCCACTGTCACTACTATCGAAGGTTCTGGGAACTTTGGTGTCGGCCATAGAAATTGTTCCGTGGGCCAGGCACCATATCCGAACCTTGCAGTGGTTCTTACTACCAGCGCAAAGGTCAAAGGTCAGTCACTCCCACCGACAGGTCAAGCTACCTCGGGAGGTCAAGGAGTCCTTAAAATGGTGGACATCTCAGGCAATCCGCAGGGGATCGCCGTTCCACATGCAGGACAAAGTCATCCTTACCACAGACGCAAGTCTTTATGGTTGGGGAGCGCACATAGGTCATCACATGGCTCAGGGCACATGGTCACCTGCAGACTTAAGCCCCATAAACATCAATTTCCTCGAACTCAGAGCAGTACACTTAGCCCTTCGGACTTTCCTTCCAATCGTACGGAACAGACACGTCTTAATCTTAACAGACAACGTGGCGACCAGAGCCCACCTGAACCACCAGGTGAGGTGGGGGGGATGGATTCTTGCTTCTGTATTCTCGCCTCCCCCACTCTCACCTCACCGGCTTTCCCCCCCCTCTTGTGCGCAAGCAAAGGAGCCAGCCAACCACTCGAACGCCACGTTAGAAAAAAAGCCAGTAGGGTGGCGAGAATACCGCCTTCCCCCAGCCACTTAACCCAGCACTTCAAGTTAACCAGCTGGGGGAAGGCGGGGCAGTTACCGCTTCTTTCGAGCTGAAGGAAAGGCAAGACGGCTGCCTTTCCCTAAGCCTGCCTTTCCCTAAGCCGCTTCCTGGAGAACGCTTAGGGATATCGCTCTGAGAGAGGGGGCAACTGTTCCAGTTAAGAAGCAAGAATCCACCCCCCCGCCGGCTTTTTTCCTCTCTAGCGCGGCATTCGAGTGGTTGGCTGGTTCCTTTGCTTGTGCGCTAGAGAGGAAAAAAGCCGGGGTGTGTGTGGATTCTTGCTTTTTAACTGGAACAGTTAATGGAAAGCCATTGGAATGGGGTACCCTACTTGCCTCCCCTGATGCAAAGGCCCACTTTTCAAAGTCTATCTCCATTAGTTTTGCATTACTGGTATCTAGCATTGAGAAATCAAAAGGTTACTTGGGAATGCTTTGGATTACAAGTCCCATCAGCCATCTTTGGGGTGGAGGTGTTGATAGGGGCTTATCCCTTCCTGCAGCAGAGAGCTTCCCCCATGTTGTTAAAGTGCTGGTTTTTTTAAAAAAAAAACCAAAATTAAATACTGGTACTGGTAATTACAAAAATAAAATTATGGTTACCCTATATGTACAGTTACTTTGGACTACAGTTCTCATTAGCCAGTCTGTTGCAAGAGAAGCAATCTCCATCACTCCCCTCTCCAAGGCTGAATAATGGGAACTCTAGCCCAAAGCATCTCTAAAATTCAGAACTGAAGAATTTACCATACATTTACGGTACCTCTTACCGTGTTTTATTTGTAAAATTACGGGTAGTTGGGACCTCTAATCTTTCATGTTTTGTTTCTATTTAGGAAGTTAGCAGAAGAATTTGAAACAAGACTTTTTTGATAAATACATTTGGCTTTCTAGGAAGTGTGTAGGCAGATAAACATTGTCCCTGCTCAAATTTTACAATTTTACCAAGGGTCTCCAGTGGATGGGGCAACAGGAAGGAAAGGGCAAGGGTTTTCAAACCAGGCAAGATTAAGGCTTGTGGAATTCAACTACCATTCCTGAAGTAGCATGACTGGTGGAGGAATTCTGGGAGTTGAAGTCCACAAGTCTTGAAGCTGTGAAGTTTGAAGTTTGTAAAAAGTGTACATGGTTTTTAAAAGTATCGTACAGTATACTGTACATGATTGTAAAAAGAATGGTATTCTGCTGCACTGCTATTTTATTACCGTAAACAATATACAGTACCGTAATACTACACCATTTGGTTCAGAATACCGGTATACCATACTTTTTTCCTTATTTTCTTCCTCTAAAATCTAGGGGCATCTTATATACTGTACCTTACACCGAAAAATACGGTATACACAATTCCTCAGGGAGCGCATATAGGTGAAGAGATACCACTGTGGAGCAGAGAATGAGCATTCCCTGCTCCACAGTGGACTTCGGACAGCCACAGATCTGCAGCTGTCCATAGTGTCTGGCACAGTTCATGTGATGACATCACATGCTCTGTGCTGGCAAGAAGACAGAGGGGCAGGGAGGCAGACCAGTGGGGGATTGAGGTATACCAGTAAGTAGGGGGGGGGGTTCAATTTTTTTTTAATCCTCTTAGAAATGGATCCCAGTACCGGTACTTCTAATCCTGGACCAAAACAATAACGGAGGTCATATGAAGCTGGCTTTAAACGTCAGGTTGTGTCAAGAGCAGAAGCAAGCAATAACAGTATTGCAAGTAGGGAATTTTGTGTTGATGAAAAACTAGTGAGAGACTGGAGGAAAATGAAAGCTGACTTGGAAAAGATTCCAAAGACAAAAAAAGCTAAACATGGTTTACCAACTTCATATGGAGCTCTAGAGACTGAATTGCATAAATGGGTTATGGAGTGTCGACAAAATGGTTACTGTGTAACACGAATGGGAATTCGCTTACGTGCTCTTCAAATGGCTAAAGATGATAAATTAAAAGCACCAGGCATTGAAAATTTTGTTGCATCAGCAGGATGGTGTACCCGCTTCATGAATAGGTTTGGCCTATGTTTGCGGCAAAGAACAAAGATTTCACAGAAGTTGTCAAAAGACCTTGATGAAAAAGTGATGTCGTTTCATTCATTCATCATAAAACAAAGAAAGATTCATAATTATGATCTGGGAGATATTGGGAATATGGATGAAACACCTATGACATTTGATCTTCCAAGCAACAGAACTGTGGCAAGTTTGGGAGAGAAAACTATTTTACTCAGAACCACAGGAAATGAAAAAAACCATTTCACAGTTGTTCTGTCATGTTTGGCTAATGGAACAAAGCGCGGCCTGTCATTATTTTTAAAAGAAAGACCTTGCCAAAAAAGGTCAAATTCCCAGCACGAATTATAGTGTGTGCACATGTTAAAGGCTGGATGGATGAAGATGGAACAAAACAATGGCTGCAAGAAATTTGGAATGGACGACCAGGAGCAGCTTTAAAGAAAAAACCATCATTCCTAGTTTTGGATATGTTCAGAGCCTACACATCTGATGACATTAAAAAGCTAGCAAAGTCTTCTCAAGTTACTTTGGGCGTTATTCCAGGTGGGCTTACATCTGTATTGCAGCCCCTACATGTTTCCTTAAATAAACCTTTCAAAGATCGTGTTCGAAAGAAGTGGCATGAATGGATGTCATCTGGTCAAGCCCAACTAACAAAAGTCGGAAATCTGAAGAAGCCCAACATAGAACTAATAACAAAGTGGGTCCGTGATGCATGGGAAGAGATTCCAGAGGACATGGTGCAACGTGCCTTCAAGAAATGTGGCATCAGTAATGCCATGGATGGCAGTGAAGACAATGCTTTGTTTGAGAATGATGGCAGTGATGATGATGACTGCGAACTCAATGATAACAATGTCTATGCTGATAACCTCACAGCAGCTGATGCTGAAGCTCTATTTGCACAAACAGATGATGAGGAATACAGTTTTGAAGGATTTTAACTCTTAGGTTTTAGCTTGGTTGCTGATTGAACTCCTTTTTTTATTTTTTTAAGTTATTGTTAATACCAGAGTGTTTTTGTTTACCCTCTTTTAACTTTATTGGTTTTCTTTTAAATAAATATTCTAAAACATTTACCCTACTGATGCCTCAATTGATGTAATTTTATTGGTTTCCATTTTAATAAGTTACCAGTAGCCACTGCATTTTCCAACCTCGCCTTATACACGGGTCAATAAATTTACCCTGGGTTTTGTGGCAAAAGTAGGTGCCTCGACTTATAGTCGGAGCGACTTATACTCGAGTATATACGGGTAAGTGAAAGGCAGGTAGTTTGCCCAATTGGACTGCTGATAGTTCACATAACACTGCTCTACAATGGCATTCAGTCTCTGTACCCCCCCCCCCCCCTTTGTATTGGTGCTTGGGTGAAAGGCTGAGCTAAGGCCCTGTGATGAACCAATGGACCGCAGGAACTTGCTGCAGAACTTAGACATGAACCGGACCTCTCTGTCTGAGATAATTCTTTGTGGCACTCCATGCAGGTGGTAGATGTGCTTCAGAAATAGTTTGGCTAGCTGGTAGGCTGAGGGTAGTCTACTGCAGGGTATGAAGTGTGCCTGCAGAACAAGTTTCCCCCCCACACTCTTTGGCAACTCCACTATAAGATCCAATTCAATTTCCTCCCATGGCCTCATTGATTCTGCCACCAGCTGCAGCAGTCTGAGAGGGGGTTTCATGGTCTCTATTTCATCATGGTGCAGATGGTGCAACTTTTCACATAACTGTCCACTTCTTTTTTTTATGCCAGACCACCAGAATTGCCCTTGTGCTAAGTGTAAAGTCTTTAGGAACCTGAACTAGTCCATCAATTTTACATCGTACCTCCTCTGGAGGACTGAGAAGCTTGGGACATAGAGTTTCATCCACTTCTGGTCTAGATCCACCCTTTTTGTCAAGATGTATTGGTTATCACGAAACCAGGGGTCTCCTGGCAGTTCAGTTTTGAGTTTTATGGTTAGATTGCTTGCAGGTCAGTCTTGCTAGACATGGCATTGTCATCTAGTGATCACTTGGGTGGCTGTTTGGGTAGGGGTTATGGTGGTTTCTACCACCCCCTCCTATTCTCATTTGGCATGCAGGAGAGGGTGTCAGCTAGGAAATTCCTCATCCCTGGGATGTGTTTTAACATCAATGTCAGGGTTCCAAGTAACACCCCCAACGAAAAAAGACCCCCAAAGCTTGAAGATCCTCAAAGTTACATTTTATTAGATAACTCATATTGGCACACCTGGGAAACCCCAAATCTGGAAGCTTCCAGGTTTCCCCCACCCAAAAGAAAGTTCAAGTCCCTGCCCATCACTTGGTCCAATCAAAGCATCACCCTAACTAAGGATGCTTCCCAGTCACACCCCGCTAGGTGCAGGACAAGATTTCCTTGACTCTCTGAGAAAGGAATGTTATTATGACAATCCCCACTCTCTGTTTCCCACAGCAGTAAATGTTTTGGTTTTTTTTAACATTTGACACATACAGAATATAGTTGTCGGCTATAAATATATTAACTGCCTTGAAATGGTCCTGGGTTGGGCCTAGAGGCAAAAAGGAGCTGTGACGTTCCTTCAATATACCAGGGTGATCCGACATTAAAAAAACCTAAAAACAAAAACCAAAAACAACCATATGTTAAATGTTTTTAGCTGGAATTTTAAAATTAAGGGAGACTGGAATTTTAAAATTCCAGCTAAAAACATTTAACACACACACACACACACATATTTCAAGTTTATTTATGTTTTCAAATATAATAAAAAAAGTAGAAATAACTCATTATACATTGCAGATCATAGCCCATTTCAGTTCTCATATATTACGATTCGATTTCTGTTTAGTTACATTGTTAAAAGAAGAGAAATAAGAAGAAAAGAGTAGAAATAAAGTCCCTTTATCTTATTGAATATTATGGTTTATATCTTATGTCTGAAGTCGTCTGAGTAGCTTTGTGTCTTTTGCCCTCTCCTAGTATCATTTTATTCTGGATCCAGCGATGCCATTTATCCCATAATATGTCTTCTTCATCTGTTTGTATACCTTTGATGTCTCTTGACATCTCATCCATCTCCGTGCAGCTAAAACAAATTTCTATTTGTTTTTTTGATGGAGTGTCTTGTCTTTTCCAACTTTGAACATATTTCATTCTTGCAGCAGTAATTATATGCGTCATTATATGAAGAGTTTGTTTGGAGTACTTCTTGTCCCAAATTCCTAATAAAAAGGCTTTCAGGATAAATTCTATTTCTACTTGGGTAATTTCTAATAGCCATTTATGTATAGTGCTCCAATATGTTTTTGCTTTTTGGCAGGTCCACCACATGTGATAGAATGTGCCTATTTCTTTTTTGCATTTCCAGCAATTTGCGTTTGCATCAGGGTATATTTTCGCTATCCTGAAGGGTGAGAGATAGCACCTATAGAATATTTTACAGTAGTTTTCTTTGTACGTTGCGGATAGAGTGATTTTAGTGGTTGTCAAGCATGTTCTTTCCCATTCCGCAAGGTGTATATTTTGTCCTATATTTTTTGCCCAAGCCAACATTGGACCCTTAACAATTTCCTCAGGGTTCTGATTTTCTAATATATAGTTATATAATTTCGTAATGTTTTTCTCATGTGGCCCTGTGAGGATTTTGTCTAAAGGGTTTGGTGTTAGTTCAATGCCTGTTTCTTTCTTATCTGTTCTATATCTGGTATTAATCTGCATATATGTCCACCATTCCATCTTGGAGTTTGGAAGATTTAAGGCTTCTCTTGGTTTTAAGAGACCGTCTGGATATAATATGTCCTTGTAATTCAGGGTTTTAGTTGGGTCAATTAGATTTGGATATATGCAGGCTTTCATCGTGGATAGCCACCCTGGGATTTTAATATAATATTTTTTTCTTAATTTCATACCAAATTTTCAACAATGATTTTCTAATTAGATGTATGTTAAATGAGTTTTGTTTATGGGATACTTCAGTCCATAAATATGCATGTCAGCCTTTTTGAAGGTCATGTCCTTCAAGGATTAATGTTCTTTTGTCCGATAAGTTGACTCAGTCTTTGATCCAAATTAGTGCTGCTGCTTTATAATACAGTGAGAAGTCTCGTAGTCCCAGACCTCCTCTCCCTTTGCTATCTTGTAGATGGATACATTTGATTCTTGGGTTTTTTTTAATTCCAAATGAAGGTGGTGATTATTTTATTAAGTTCCCTAAAGTATTTTTGATCTAAACATATCGAGGCTATTTGAAATAAATATAGAAATTGTAGAAGAATGCTCATCTTAATTGTGACTATTCTTCCCATGAATGAAATTTGTAATTTCCCCCATTTTTCTAATTTAATTCTGGTTTCTTTAGCCAATTTTTCACAATTGTCTTTTTTTAGTGATGCCAGTTTATTGGTCAAAGTGAGTCCCAAATATTTGATCTTTTTTGTAATTTGAAGGTTTATAATTTTTTCTAACTCTGTTATATTTTTCTGTGTAATGTTTTTAGTCAAAATTTTCATTTTTTTGTTTATTAATTTTCAACACTGAGAATTCACCAAACTTTTCTAATTCTTTCAACAACTCTGGGCCGGAATCAAAAGGATCTTCCAAGAAAAAAAACAATGTCAATGTCATCAGCGTATGCTTGTATTTTATATTCTTGATTTTGATATTAATGCCTTTGATTTGTTTTTTACTACAAATCTTATTTAAGAGAATCTCTTGAGCTGTTATGAACAGAAGTGGGTGTCACGCTGGAGATTGCCAGCCCCCAAAGACATTGAGAAACATCCAGTAGTTAGATAGTTAACTTTGTCTAGTAATGTAGCTCCTCCTGTGTGATGTAACCTGTTTGCTCACATCCTCTCTTCTTGATGAAGAAGGCGGTCTCTAAACTTCAGAGATCTCCATTACGGTTCATCTTCTCTAGCTATAAGATGTGCCATCTTGTGTCTCTTTAGACATTTCTTATTTTTATACTTTTCTAATAAAAAGTAATTTGTTCATTAGAACATGCTCTGTCTGTACTTCAATAACCATCACCTCCGGAAGGTCCTGGCTCACTCCTCACGGGCTGAGCGCCTTGATAAGGTAAAGGTTCTTCTGATCCCGACAGTGGGGACATGGGACAACCCTGACAGACTCCTTTATGTATTAAAAATTTCTTAGTCATATCTCCATTAATCATTACCCTGGCAGATTGCGGTAAATAAATGTTTCTAATTAAGTTCTGAAATTCCCCCCCTAAATTTAGTTCTTGAAGTAACTTTAGTAGATATTCCCAGTTAAGATTATCGAAAGCCTTTTGAGCATCCAGGAAGAAAAGTGACACTTGTCTTCCTGGGTGGGCTTCTCCAAATTCTATTATGTTCATAACCGTTCTTGTGCAATTTCTAATTTGACGCTGTGGGAGGAAACCGTTTTGATCTCGATTTATAATTTTGTTTAGCACTAATTTAGTTCTGTCTGCCAGGATGGACATAAATATTTTGTAGTCTGCATTGAGCAGAGCAATCGGTCTATAGTTCTAGATATTTTCTTTCTCCTTTTTGTTTTTTGGTGTTGTTGTACATACTCTTGATCAGATGGAGGATGATGAAGATATTGAGGACTCAGATTCAGATAGTGTTTATGAAGTAGTGGGGGACCCAGGGTTACAGGTAGTAGAACAGGTGGGAGGCCAGCCACAGGATGGGACTATGAGTTCAGGATCTAGTGAGGGAGAATTAGAGGCACGCTGGGTTAATCCTAAATTCAGAAGAATTCAGAAACGTAGAGAGCAAAGATCTGGAAGAAGATATTAAGGAGATGAATGGGTTAAATAATTGAGTGAGGTAATTGGCATGTCATGGGACTAGTAAAGAAGAAGGGTGGAGTTTCAACGTTGCCGAACAAAAAGATGTTGAGTTTTTATGCCGCTCTCCAAGTAAGCCAAGTATTCTGTGTGATTAACTGTCTGTCTGCTGTTTTTTAGTGAGCATGCTTTTATGAAATAAATCTTGTCTAGCAGAGCAGGAGAAGGAATGTAAGGAATGCAATTAAGAGAGATAACGGAGCCAGGAGAGATACACCAGTATGAAATGTGTGTATAACCGGAAGAGAAGAGAATAAAATGGAGTTTCTTTGTTTATGAAATAATGTGTTTGATAAAAGTTATTTGCGCTTGCTGAATTTCTACCAGAAACCAAAACAGGTGTAATTTATATATATGATTCCTTCCAGCTTTCCGGAATTTTTGCTGAAGAAAAAGTTTCATTATAATTTTCTAAGAGTAATGGTTCAAAAATCTTACTGTATTTTTTGTAAAATTCCCCTGGGAAACCATCTGGTCCCGGGGATTTATTACTTTTCTGTCTTTTTAGGTGCAGTTGTAATTCCTGTGTTGTTATTGGTTTATTTATCATTAGATTATCTTGCTCCTCTATTACTGGGAGATTGCTTTCTTTTAGAAAATTCATAATTTTGGTGGGTTCTATGGGATCTGGTTTATAAAGATCTTTATAATATTCATAGATTATTTCTTTTTTGGCAGTTTCTGAGTATTGTGCTATTCCGTTCTTATCTAATAATTCTGTAATTATTTTATTACTTTTATCCTTTTTGATTTTGTGAGCCAACCATCTATTAGGTTTATTTGCTTCTTTGAAGTAGGTTACTCTACTCTGTTTTAAATTTCTTGTATACTCTTGTTGTTCAATCAAATTAATTTTGTGTTTTGTTTCTATCAGAGAGTAAAAAGTACTGTCATTTTCCAGATCTTGTTGGTATGTTTTTTCCAGGGTTTTAAATTTATTTGCTGTGTAGGCTATGGTGAGTCCTCTGGCATATACCTTGAGAGTATCCCACAATATCTGTGTAGTGGTGGATTGTTTTTTATTTTCTTTTATAAATAGTTCTAATTCTTTTTCTATCATTCTTTCCTAATTTTCATCCACAAGTAGTTTTGCGTTAAATGTCCATCTTCTAAAGTCTTTTTCCCCCTTACCATTTAATTATGATAGGGTTGTGATCTGCCCAGAGATTAGGTTCGATTTTTATGTCTCTAATTTTTTTATTCATTTCTTTATTAATCCAAGCCATGTCAATCCTTGAAAAGGAATTATGAGATTTCTAATGAAAAGTAAATTGTTCTTGAGTAGGATGTCTAGATCTCCAGGCATCTATTAAGTCTAGTTGTTCTACCATCCAATTAAAAGTCATGGGTAAGATAGATCTGTTTGTGTTGTTTTTTCCTACCGCTTTGTGGTCTTTTTTAGAGTTTATGATTCCGTTATAATCTCCATCTATACATAATTTTTTGCTATCTATATTTGTTAGAACCTCATGTAGATTCTTAAAAAAGCATTTTTGTTTTTGGTTGGGTGTGTAAATATTGACTATTGTCAATTTTCCCCTTAATAATTCAATTTCTGTGATTGTGAATCTTTCTTTTGTATCTGTAACTATTTCTCGTGGTTTTAGTTATTTTTTTACATATGTAGCAACCCCCCCCCTTTTTTTGGTTCATCTAATGACGCATGTAATTCACCTAATTTGGGGAATTGTAAATATTTTCTATGGGATTGTTTTATATGGACCTCTTGCAGACAAATTATTTAAGCTTTTTGTTGAAGCAGTTTTGCAAAGGATTTTCTTCTTTTAACGACATTGTTGAGTCCATTTATGTTGATCGAGATTAATCTCCGCTTTTGTTGCATTCCATTTTGAAACATTTCTTCTTAGTTTGCCATTGCTGCTAGTGTTTGTGATCTGGTCCTGATACCTTCCTCCTGTTCCTTTTCACTAGTCCTTTCCAAGTTTGCCATAGATTTACTGAATTCTTGTCTAATCTCTTTCTTTTCTTTCTTATTCAATTCTCCTCATTCTCCCTCCTCTGAGTCCACATCTATATCCAAGTTCGATAATTGGTCAAAAACTTCTTGTATTCGCTCCTGTGTATCAACTTTTATTCTTCTCCCTTCTATGTTTATCGACATACCCTCTGGTATTAGCCATCTGAAAATGATTTTTTTTAAAAAAAATTAGTAGTGAAGCCAGCCTTTTGTAATCCATTCTTCTCTCCCTCACTCTCCTTGGAATTTGTTTCAGTATAATTAGTCCTTTTCCTTTGTAAGTGAGTTTACCTTCTCAGGAGATAGCGTAGATTCTGTCCCTTATATTCTTCCTTGTAAATTTGACATGCACGTCTCTCAGTAACTGGTGTCTGCAGGCTCAATTGGTTTGGATATGGAACACTTCGTTGATTTCATTGATTATGTATTCCCAGTTCTGTTGAAGTATTCCTGCTGTGATTGCCAGCATCACTTCTCCCAAGTTCTCTCTTTCTGATTCCACTATGTTCTGGAATTTCAAAAAATGTGCTGCTCGGTCCACCTCGAGGTGAATTAAGGACTTTTCTATTTCTTTATTAGTTTCTTTCAGTTTGGTCTCCACTGTTTCAATACGGTACTCCGGATTAGAGCAGATGAAATCCACCAATGAGTATATTTATAGCATAAATCCAACAATAGTGCTTCTTCAGTCTCAAGCCCTCACCATAACTGCTTTAAAGATTGGTGAATCCGTGCCTTTGCCTCTAATCCCGAACGTATTTTATAGTTATTTACTTTAGATATCTCTAATCACTTAGTTGTTATCTGTATTTTCTTTTGACACCAAGAGAGAAATAGAGCAGAAGAGGGTAAATTTCTTAAATTTCTTGGGTCTTTTCTTACTGTGTTTGGTCGGAACGGGCAGATCTGTCCATCACCAGTCTTCCTCCCCTTGTGTTGCTGCTAGAGCTTTGGGCCCGCCATGCAAGGCACAACGAGCACCTTTGATCTTGGATAGTGAGGGAATCCTTTGCTTCAGCAAGTAGATGCCTCCAACAAACCGAAGCCTGGAATGCCCCTCATCCCCACATCATCCTTCAGACAAACTGTGCCCCGAAAGGTCTCAGAAATTAAAGGAAAAGGCAGCCTCGAGAGGAAGACGACCCTCTTTGCAGCTGCTGCACCCCAAGCGGCCAACCAGAAGTTCATAACATCTAATATATTGTTCTACCATTGCATTTGTTCATTCTGCAGCTCCATTCAAACTTGGATAGAAAGCTGAGCTAAGCCCTTGCGTGGAGCCAACCAATATCAGGAACTCTCTACAAAACTAAGTTATGAATTGGATTCCTTGGTCTTATCAGCAATTGAAAGAAAGGTTCAAATTAGATAAAAAGTACTATAGATTTGTCTTCATTAAAAAAATTAATTGGAACCTTCACTATGTGATAACACTGAACATATTATCACAAAGATTTATAAAATGCTACTGAAATTGAATTTGGAAAATGAACATGTGAAACGTATGATTCAGTGGGCAAGGAACTTTGGATATAATATGTTGCTTGAATGGTGGGAACACATGTGGATTAAGGACTAAAATTTACACTAAATTATAATCTAAAACATAATTTTTACAAGATGATGTATCATTGGTATTTAGCACCAGATAAGTTATCTAAGCTGTATAAAGTATGTCAAATGTATGTTGGAAGTGTAAAAACAAAGAATGGACCTTTTACCATCTATGGTGGACATGTGATAAAACAAAAAAAAAATCATATTTTAATACAGAAAATCCTGAAATGGAGATAAATGTGAAACCAGAACTCTTCCTCTTGGGTCTAATGGAAAAAGAATTGGAGAAAAAGTTTGGAACTTTGTTACCATATATGTTGACAGCAGCAAGACTACTGTATGCGCAAAAATAGAAGGACACTGGGATTCCTACTATAGAAGAATGGTCACAGAAGCTGATGGAGTTGGCTGAAATGACAAAATTGACTACTCTGATCAAAAAAGAAAACAAATATTTTTGTTTCCACATGGAAACCACTTCTGAGTAAACCACTGAGTAAACAATTATTAGATCACCAAGAAGATGTGTAGTCTGTTGATTATAGCCACTGTATTCTGTCTAAAATATGAAACATGGCTTTTTCCATCCAATGGATGCATCTGAAAAAACTAGCCCACTTTTAATGCAAACGAAATCTCAAGTGAAACTTAAAACACACCCACCACTTCTTGTAGCTAGTATAAATCCACTGAAACTGCACAAAAGTAGATTAATGAGTCTTCTTCACCAGCTTGTTATGTATGCAGTTAACAATCAAGGTGATACTGCCTCAGGACCTAGGAACTAGTCTGTCATCACATATCATCAGAGCCCGGAGGGCCTATGTATCTTGCTCACTTACCCATTTATGTTCCCATAAAGAATGTTGTGACAGGCATTTAAAATCTAATTTCCTTTTGATTATCATCCAAAATCTATGAACAAACATAGTTCAGTTAAATACTGTAGTTCATGCAACTGCCTTTATGACTTGGGTACTGTACTGAACTTGTGGTATATTAAAGTTAATTAAGGTTAAAATTAAGCTGCATGTAATCTCTTTCCAGTCCTTTGGGTTACAAGTTTCCCTACAATTGTCAACCTTACTCTAGTCTTACTCTATATAATTCTTGGAAGGATCACAATAAGTAGAGTTATGAAAAGTTGGTGGGACCAGATGGACATGGCTGGAAAAGATTGTTTTCTTTTGAGGGGGTGTCGTAGAGGCCAGAGGTCACTTTGTTTTGTTTTTGTGCCCTCCTCCCAAAAGATGGGTATTTTAAAATATATATATTAAGTTTATTTTAGGGATAATAATACTTGAGAGTGGTTTTGGGACAACTTCAAAGCACCTCCTTGTACATGCAATTATCTAGCATCACAACAGTGGGCGGAAGCTGTGTGAGGTTTTCAGCAGTCAACCCCAAGGTTTTTCAGCTTTACATGCAGTTGCTGAGTGGAGATACAGTGCAGGAAGAGATCATTTTGATGACACAGTGTCTATGATTATCTGAGTAGCAGTGAAGCAGGAATCCAAAGACTCAATTTATCTTTCAGTCATGCAACAGAATCAATATTGTGGTTATCCCCAGATCTTCTGGACAAACAACAGTGCTCTTTCTAACTCAGACTGTGCTCCTCAAATGGGACTGTACCATTCCAATGGAATTGTAGCAGATCAGGGCATTTGCTTACCATTGCCTGTGCCAGAGAGGAAAAGACATAGACAAAATCACAGAGATGGTACACACTTTTGTTTCCTGGTGGCATTTTTGCTGATTCTACTTGCCATCATGGGGATCGGGCTGGCAATGTTTCAGATCTTCCACCTGCAAAAGGAACTTCAAGAGGTAACATCAATTTGAAGTAGGGGGAAAGTACATAAGATATCTTCTAAACTTGGGAGAATGGGTCTGGAGTTATATAAGCTTGCCTAGCTATGTAAATTTTGTGAGGTGGTTTATCTTTCCAAATATACCTGTATGTTTCTTACTTTCACAGTTTTCCAGCTCTGGCTATGTCTCTCCATCTTCTGATATGCTGAAAGGTGAGAACTCCTAGTCCTGTGATGATTGGGAAAGTACAAAATAAAAATTGTTTCCTATTCAAAGATTGTGTTTCATGGTAATATTATACCTGAATTTCATTCCATAGCTTTGCACATGTTATTATCCTCCCATTATTTCATTGAATTCTATACCACGGTTTTTCAAAAATATTAATTAAAAAATACCTTGCGTTTTTTTCCCCTATACCATGGTTTTTCCCACCCGATGACGTCATATGTCATCGCCAAACTTTCGCCTGCCTTTAATAAATATTTTTTTAATAAACTTTAATAAATAAACATGGTGAGTAATAATCTGAATAGTTGCTAAGGGAATGGGAAATTGCAATTTAGGGGTTTAAAGTGTTAAGGGAAGGCTTGTGATCAGGGCCGCCATCAGGAATTTTGGGGCCCCATACAGCCTAAGTGTCTGCCCTCCCCCCGCCATTTTAAAACTACTGCCCCCCAAATCCCATGCCATGCCCACCATGGCCACACACCCTGGGCAAGCCCTCCCCTGGCCCTCTGAGGTCAAACACAGCCCTGATGTGGTCCTCAATGAAATTGAGTTTGACACCCCTGGCCTAGAGGCTAAATCCTATGAACAAGGGCTAAGAGAATGAGTATGTTTAGCTCAACAAATAGAAAACTGAGGGGGAATATAATAGTAGTTTCCCAATCCTTAAAGGGCTGCCACAGAGCAGATGGCATCTATTTATTCTACATTGCCACCTGAAGGTAGTACAAGAAGCAATGGGTGGAACCTCACCAAGAAGAAATGCAATCTGGAAATAAGGAAAAACTTGGGACTGGGCGGCATAGAAATAAATAAATAAATAAATAAATAATAAATCCCTTCTTTTTTATTAAAAGAAATTAATAATTAAAAAAAAACAAAATCCATTACTATTAAAACTAAAACAACCAGCAAAACTATTAATAAAAACAGGTGAGGGCTGGGGGGTTTTTCTGTTATTATTTAAGTGCTTTTACCATATGCTTTAAATCAAGTCACTTCTCTCTCTCTTTCTCTCTCTTTCCTGTCATTCTCTGCCTCAATCATTTTCTCATTTCTCTTTTTTTTCTCCCCTTTTTTCTATCATTTCTTCCTCTCTCTCTTCCTTCCACTCTTCTCTCTCTCTCTTTCTTCCTCTCTCTCACTCTCTTCCTTCCTCTCTCATCTCTCTTTCTTTCTTTCTCTCTCTTTCTCTATCTTCCTTTCTTCCTCTCTCACTCTCTTCTTTCCTCTCTCATCTGTTTCTTTCTTTCTTTCTTTCTCTCTCTTTCTCTATCTTGCTTTCTTCCTCTCTCTCACTCTCTTCCTTCCTCTCTCATCTCTTTCTTTCTTTCTCTCTCTTTCTCTCTCTTGCTTTCTTCCTCTCTCACACTCTCTTCCTTCCTCTCTCATCTCTCTCTCTCTCTTTCTTTCTTTCTCTTTCTCTATCTCTCCCCCTCTTTCTTTCTCTATCTCTCCCCCTCTTGCTCTCTCTCTCTCTTTTTCTCACTTTCCCTCTCTTGTTTTCTTTCTCTCTCTCTCTCTTGCTTTCTCGCTCTCACTCTTTCTCTCGTTCTCTCTCTTTTGCTATCTCTTTCTCTCCCCCTCTTTCTCTCTCTCTCTTTTTCTCACTTTCCCTCTCTTGTTTTCTTTCTCTCTCTCTCTCTTGCTTTCTCTCTCACACACTCTTTCTCTCTTGTTTTCTTTCTCTCACTTTCTCTCATTCTCTCTCTCTTGCTATCTCTTTCTCTCCCCCATCTTTCTCTCTCTCTTTCTCACTTTCTATCTTGCTCTGTCGCTCTCACTCTCTCTCATTCTCCAGAGGCTGGCAAAAGTGATTTTCAATGTCGGGTGTGTGGGCCGGCGTGCGCTCTCCCCATCCCCCTGCCAGCCCGCCCGGAACATTCAAAGTAAGAAAAACCTTCACCGGTGAGAGTGAGAAAGAGAGCCGCCAAAGGTTTTTCTTACTTTGAATGTTCTGGGCGGGCTGGCAGGGGGATGGGGAGAGCGCGCGCCGGCCCGCATGCCCGACATTGAAAATCACCTTCGCCGGCCCCCACTGTGAGAACGCCTGCCCCGCCTCTCCTGCATCCCCCTCGCTGAGAGCTTGGGATAAAAGCGCTCTCGGTGAAGGCAGCGGCAAGTAGCCAGGGGCGCAAGGGGGCTAGAGGTGCTGGGAGGGGCGGGGGCGGCCGCAGCTTTGTGCGCGCCCTTGGAAAAGGGTGCACGCGGGGGCGTTTTGGGGTGCGCTGGCACAGACGTGCACAGCCCACAGGGAATGGTGCTGGGCACAACGACTGCTGCAGGCACCAGGGGGTCGGCACATGGTGGCGGGCCAAAACCGTCCTCCCATTTTTCAATTTGGCCGGGCCCCTGATGCCAGTAGCAGTAATACTGACCTATCGGCGGCCCTGCTTGTGATACTGTTCATAGCCAAAAATAGTGTATTTACTTCCGCATCTCTACTTGGCGGAAATTCAACTTTCACGGGCGGTCTCGGAACGCATCCCCCGCGAAAAGCGAGGGAACACTGTATAGGCAAAATGGAGAATAAGACAAGAAGGTAAATCCAAAGACTTTAAGGAACAGTTTTATAAAGTACTACAATACAGAACAGGGCTTTTCCACTTCATGCAAGCTCCTATGTGAAAGAAAAGACTACCTGTAGCCTAATTTTCAGAGCCAAATTTTAATATAAAATCTCACTCTAAGTTCCCCAAACTCAGCAATAAAGAATCAGGGACATCTCTGAAGGGAATCATTAAAATGGCAGAGGTAATCAAAGCTCCACCCCTTTCTATAAATTTTGCATATTTAAAGGGGAAGGTTTCAGTTGGTCTGTTACATCCATTATGGTTTTTTAAAAATAATTTTATTAATCCACTCATTTAATAGCAATTATATTACATTGTTGATATTCTTGACTCCTGCTGTACTTGTCCTTGGTAGCACCTGCTCTTAAACCGCACAGTCTCTTTCTGTGCGGTTCTCTTACTGGATATTTTTATCCTCATTAGAATGACTCCTTTTCTATGCTCCTTAACACATCTAAATTCTTCTAAATGATTAATATGCCTGGCTCACTTTTTCCTAATCATATAAGTCAATTAGATAAATAAAGATAAAAAATACTACTCTGAATTTATATAAAACAACTTAAAACCTTAGCACATAATCCTTCATTTCTTTTGGCCCAGGCAACAATTAACATTTGCAGCATTTTCTTTGAAAAAAATGTTTCTTTTGTTCTAAATGAAAGCCTTTGTTTCTCATCCATTTGGACCAGGTTTCTGTAAAAATCATCCAAAAGTCTGGGATGATGTTTTAAAAATTCACATTTATTTGTCATTCTGTAATGTCATGCAATCTTCTCTACTTATGATATCTTAAAATATAAATGTACGCATTTTCATAACTAGAGGATGACTTGTAAGTAAATATTTTTCACTGGCATTTGTGCTGTTATGAACTTGGTTTTGGCAGAACATGCCAATTTAATTTTACTGGAATGCATAACATTTCCTAGTCTAGACCAGTCCAGATTTCCTCATACAGTATATCAAGTTATTTGAGGCAACCAGTGCTGCTCCTTTGGGAAATGAAGTTTTAGCTTCTTTAGGAGACTTATGATAACACAGAATCCAATTAGGTTCCATCTTGAGGTTTCTACTTTCCCTCTGTTCATATTCTGAATCACCCTCCTGATGACACCAACAGACATGAACTATTTTTTTCCTCTTCTGCTGCAATGTAGGAGCTCTGAATAGAACAGCAGAAAAGAAAGTCAAGAGGAGTGCACATTTAACAGGTAGGCATCAAAAAGACATACAGTATTGCTGATGTATCTAATTATTTTCCCCTGTTCCCCCACCTCACCCCCAGAAGGGTTTGTTCCCTTTGTGAGTTTGAAACCATGCCCTTGGCTTGCTGTCAAATTGTTAACTTGGCCATCAGGTTAGCAAAGCTCAAGAGGCAAAGGCCTTTCAATATTGTACAGCATAACATAAATATAGTCATTTTCCATTTTTTAACATAGTATAACTTACCAAGGAACAATTTTCCTGGGAACAGATTTAACAAAAGTATGGGCTTTTAAAATCTGCAATCAAAGATTCTCTGCATGTTTGCCAAGTAAAATGAGAAGCTTCCACCTCAGAGGAGCAGGATGTTGCCTAACATTCTTGACCATACTTGTAATACTGCATCCAGTTCTGGTCACAATACAAAAACAAATTTGAGACCCTACCAAATATGGGTAAGCAAAAGGATTCCTTTCTGAATATTATCTAAGCACAGGTGTGTGAAACTGGCAGCCTATAGGCCAGATGAATCACACACAGGTCATGCTCACCCACAAATGGGGAAAATGTCATGAAACGTTACATAATGGCAATGTGATAGAGCAAATTTGACACCCATGGTCTAAGCAGTAATGGCATGGCAGTAAACTAGTATGAAGTAGATTGCTATTGAAGCATTTCAACTGAGGCCAAAACTAGTGCAAGTTGCTATGGATGCTGTGAGATGCAGGTAATATGCTTATCACAAGAGTTAAGCATAATAACCAGGAGTGAGTCGAGACATCTGAAACAAGAAACAAAGCAGCCAGGAGGAGGATCCACTTGGGAGCAACTGTGAAATTCATAGAAGATTCATTTGACCTGAAGAAAGGAAGAAACATGCAAATGTTTTGGCACGTAGCTGGTAGGAAATGGGGTCCCAGAACAAATGCTACTAATTGCATGAAATCACTCCCATTTTCATCATGATATTTCATTTTCTCTAGGCAAAGCAATTCAGCAATCTCATCTTTTGGACTGGGAGACTACCCATGGACATGTCTTCCTCTCTGGGGTCCAATACAAGAACAGGGGTCTAATGATTGATGAAACTGGGATCTACTTCATTTATTCCAAAGTATTCTTCCGAGGCCAGACCTGCACTTCCCAGCCACTTGACCACATGGTTTTCAAGAGAAATCCATCTTATCCTGACAACCAAGTCCTGATGGAGAACAGAAAGATGAACTATTGTGTGACAAAGCACATGTGGGCCAAAAGTAGCTATTTGGGGGCCTTATTCAATCTTTCCAGGCAGGATAGTGTGTATGTGAGTGTTTCTGAGCCCACATTGGTAAATTCTGAAGAGCCAAAAACCTTTTTTGGCTTATATATGCTTTAAAAAAAACAGTCAGTAGCACTTTCATCAAACTTTTCATAGGGGGTCTTCTGAGCAACATGTGGAACAGCCGAACTCGAACTACTATGGACTTCCTGTTTGCTTGGATTTAAAGAAAATATGGTGTTTTTTTCTCTTCCTGGATTGCTTCAAGACAATATACTGATTGGCAAGACCAACAGGAAATGTACTCCAAATACTGTCCAAGATTGACATAGGAAGTTTTACATGGATTGTGGAGCTAAATTGTAAAATGAAAGGTTTGTTTTTTGTCATTTGTACCCTGAATCATTTACAATTCAGTTACAATTCTTTTTTGAAGTTATTTTTTATGCTGCTTACTTTCTGATACATAATTTTTGATGTGAAAATATATTGTATTTAATTTCTTGAAAGGAAAGAGAATTTTTTTGACTTCCAGATTCTTTGAGGACTCACAATCCCATTACTAAATACAACCTTAAAAATTATAATTATACACTATTCTCAATATTTGTGTCAACTTTTAACCTTCCCTCTCCCCTATCTCTAACCAGCATTAACCTAGTACTTTGAAAGATTCTATACATAAGGTTTGCAATAGACATCTAATAGGACAGTGGTACCTCATCTTACGAACGCCTCTACTAATGAACTTTTTGAGATACGAACCCAGTGTTTAAGATTTTTGTGCCTCTTCATCTGAACTATTTTCACCTTACGAACCCAAGCCACCACCACTGGCATGCCCAGCCTCCAGACTTCCGTTGCCAGCCGAAGCACTGGAATTCCCCTGAGCCTCCCCTCGCTGGGAATCCCTGCCTCCGGACTTCCGTTGTCAGCCGAAGCACCCGTTGTTGCGTTGCTGGGATTTTCCTGAGCCTCCCCTCACTGGGAATCTCCGCCTCCGGACTTCCATTGCCAGCCAAAGTGCACATTCTTGTGTTGCTGGGATTCCTGAGGCTCCCCTCGCTGGATTTCCCTTCATTTTTGCCAGCGCTGGTTTGAATCCCAGCAAGGGAGCCTCAGGGAAATCCCAGCAACTCAAGAATGGGCACTTCAGCTGGCAATGGAAGTCTGGAGGTGGGGATTCCCAGCAAGGGGAAGCTCAGGGAAATCCCAGCAATGCAACAATGGGCGCTTCGGCTGGCAAGGGAAGTCCAGAGGCGGGGATTCCCAGCGAGGGGAGATTCAGGGAAATCCCAGCAATGCAAGAACGGGCACTTCAGCCTGCAACGGAAGTCCGGAGGTGGGGTTTCCCAGCGAGGGGAGGCTCAGGGGAATCTCAGCAACACAAGAACTGGCGCTTTGGCTGGCAATGGAAGTCCAGAGGTGGGGATTCCCAGTGGCGCAAGGCAAAAGGGATGACTTTTGGGATGGGGTTGCATGCATTATTTGCTTTTACATTGATTCCTATGGGGAAAATTGCTTCTTCTTATGAACTTTTCTACTTACGAACCTGGTCACGGAACGAATTAAGTTCATAAGATGAGGTACCACTGTAGTTTAAAAGAGCAAGACCTTTTAAATTACCCTGCTTTCAGCCTAACTCCTTGGTGGAACTGCCACTCTACCAAGCTTCTATGCACTTTCTTTTCTTCCCACAGCTCTCTCTCTCATTTAGGGCTACAAGCCTAGACCAGCAAAATTTCAAATGCCCACTAAGTAATAGGAAAAAACTAAGATTTGTTTTTGTATCTCCTTGTGGTGTTTAATTTGATGCTTGCAGTCCAGATCTGGTGGCCTTACTTTCAAAGATTATTCAGACATATGTTTGTCTTTGTTTCTATGTCCACCAAGGAGAATTAAACAGGCAACTGCTTGCTCCTGTTTGTGTTTATAGGAACAGGTCCAGAAAATAGAGAAGTATCAGTTCTCTCTTAAAAACCACCAACATGAATAGAATAGAATAGAATAGGACAGAATATAATTCATTATTGGACAAGTGTGATTGGACACACAAGGAATTTGTCATTAGTGCATATGCTCTTAGTGTACATGTACAACACAGTTGGAGCAATTCAGACTGCTGTGTTAATAATAAGAGGAAATGCTTTACAATTCAGTAGCAAGGAACCTGGAACATACATTGAATTCCCATACATCTATGTAAATTATCATGTTTTTTATGTATATGTAAATTTGTTTTAATTACTAAGGGATTGATGATTCTGCAAATATTTTGGTATGTAAATATTACTCATTTGCTTGGATTTCCATAGTCTAACAGCTGCAGGTAAAGGATTAAACATTCTCTTTTATTCAGATAATGCCAATTTCATATCACAAACACTGCCCAGCTTTTAACCAGGTGCATTTTGAAATGGGAAATGAGCAATAAAGCCTTGATTCTTGAATGACTAAATGTGAAATATGTCCATTTATGCATTTCTGGGATGTGGATGGCCAGTTTGAGGACATGGCTTGACATTGGTTTCCATTGGTCTAGTTTTCAGGGCAGAAAACCTGAGCTTCATTTCTCAATAAAAGCAGGCATCAATAGTCTTCTCTTGCAAAATTATCATCCATTTTTTAAATGCAGTCAGGTTCTGATCTACTGTTTACTATATATAGCAATAGCACTTAGACTTATATACTGCTTCACAGTGCTTTTATAGATCTCGTTAAGTAGTTTACAGAGTCAGCATACTGCCCTGAACAGTCTGGGTAATTATTTTACCCACTTCAGAAGGATGGAAGGCTGAGTTAACCTTAAGACTGTGAGATTCAAACTGCCACATTGTAGTCAGCCAGCAGTCAGCTGAAGCAGCCTGCAGTACTGCACTACTGCAGCTCTTGCCATATAGATAGCTTAAAATAGATTAAGCTATACAGTATAGCAAAAGGAAACCCAGCTTAATCATTTTTCTCACAAAAGCCATAGCTAGATTCCCTCCTTCTAAACTGGTTTTAAAAGAGCATCTAATGTCTGAACTGCAGATTTTGATCATATTTGCATTAGGAAAAGTATTAGCTAAAAACATTGCTAAAAGTGGGGTAAATCCCTCCCAGATTGAACAATTCTAAATTATTTTCTGATGTGGCGTCTTTTGATGTGGCAAACTGACATAATGCAAATTAAAAAACAACAACTGAGAATTAGGCCACAAAAGGATTCCCTGTTATCAAGACTAGCTAAAATGACACACTTGGAGAAGA
This sequence comes from Erythrolamprus reginae, assembly GCF_031021105.1. NCBI lineage: Eukaryota > Metazoa > Chordata > Lepidosauria > Squamata > Dipsadidae > Erythrolamprus > Erythrolamprus reginae. Next base: position 140,016,775 of record NC_091952.1, read on the forward strand.
CTACAAAGAGCACTTTCAACTTGCATCACATGAAATTAAGTTTCAAGTTTTATGGGATTTATATGCCGCCCCTCTCCGAAAACTCGGGGCGGCTAACAACAATCATAAACAATGTACAATAAAATCCAATACTAAAAGCAAATTTAAAACCCCTTAATATATAAAAACCAAACATACATACAAGCATACCATATATACAGTTGTAACGGCCTAGGGGGAGAAAAAGTCTTAATTCCCCCATGCCTGGCGGCAGAGGTGGGTTTTAAGTAGCTTACGAAAGGCAAGGAGGGTGGGGGCAATTCTGATCTCTGAGGGGAGTTGGTTCCAGAGGGTCGGGGCCGCCACAGAGAAGGCTCTTACCCTGGGTCCCGCCAAGTGGCATTGTTTAGTTGACGGGACCCGGAGAAGACCCACTCTGTGGGACCTAACTGGCCGCTGGGATTCGTGCGGCAGAAGGCGGTCCCTGAGGTAATCTGGTCCGGTGCCATGAAGGGCTTTATAGGTCATAACCAACACTTTGAATTGTGACCGGAAACTGATCAGCAACCAATGCAGACTGCGGAGTGTTGGTGTGATATGGGCATACTTTTGCTCTCGCAGCTGCATTCTGCACGATCTGAAGTTTCCGAACACTTTTCAAAGGTAGCCCCATGTAGAGAGCTTTACAGTAGTCGAGCCTCGAGGTGATGAGGGCATGAGTGACTGTGAGCAGTGACTCCCGGTCCAAATAGGGTCGCAACTGATGCACCAGGCGAACCTGGGCGAACGCCCCCCTCGCCACAGCTGAAAGATGTTTCTCTAATGTGAGCTGTGGATCGAGGAGGACGCCCAAGTTGCGAACCCTCTCTGAGGGGGTCAATGATTCTCCCCCCAGGGTGATGGATGGACAGATGGAATTGTCCTTGGGAGGCAAGACCCACAGCCACTCCGTCTTGTCTGGGTTGAGTTTGAGTTTGTTGACACCCATCCAGGCCCCAACAGCCTCCAGGCACCGGCACATCACTTCCACTGCTTCGTTGACTGGACATGGGGTGGAGATGTATAGCTGGGTATCATCGGCGTATTGATGATACCTCACCCCATGCCCTTGGATGATCTCACCCAGCGGTTTCATGTAGATGTTAAATAGCAGGGGGGAGAGGACCGACCCCTGAGGCACCCCACAAGGGAGAAACCTAGAGGTCGACCTCTGACCCCCCCACTAACACCGACTGCGACCGACCGGAGAGGTAGGAGGAGAACCACTGAAGGACAGTGCCTCTCACTCCCAACCCCTCCAGTCGGCGCAGAAGGATACCATGGTCGATGGTATCGAAAGCCGCTGAGAGGTCAAGAAGCACCAGGACAGAGGACAAGCCCCTGTCCCGGGCCCGCCAGAGATCATCCATCAACGCGACCAAAGCAGTTTCCGGGCTGTAGCCGGGCCTGAATCCAGACTGCTGAGGACCTAGATAATAGGCTTCTTCCAAGGACCGCTGGAGTTGGAGCGCCAGCACCTTCTCAACAACCTTCCCCATAAAGGGAAGGTTGGAGACTGGACGGTAGTTATTAAGCACGGCTGGGTCCAGGGAAGGCTTCTTGAGGAGGGGGCGCACAAGTGCCTCCTTATAAAGGGCCGGAAAGGACCCCCTCCCCAAGGGGGCGTTGACAATCTCCTGGGCCCAGCTCCGTGTCACCTCTCGACTGGCCGAAACCAACCAAGAGGGACACGGATCCAGTAAACAGGTGGCGGAGCTCACAGCTCCAATGGCCTTGTCCACTTCATCAGGTGTCACCAAGTCAAACTCCTCCCAGACAGATGGACAAAGACGTTTAGCCCCAGTCACCTCGACTGACTCGTTGTCAGTCAACTCTGTTTTACAATTGGAGTCGAGGTCAGCTCGGATCCGAGCGATTTTATCAGCAAAAAACGTGTTAAAGTCCTCAGCGCTGCTCTGTAAGGGCTCCCCAACTCCCCCCTGATTAAGAAGGGAGCGGGTTACCCTAAACAGAGCGGCTGGGCGGGATTCTGCTGATGCAATCAAGGCGGCATGATACGCGCATCTTGCCGCCTTGAGCGCCACTTTGTAAGTCTTAATATGAGCTCTTACAAGTGTTCGATCGGATTCGGACTTACTCTTCCTCCATCTCTTCTCTAGATGTCTCTTCTGGCGTTTCAACTCCTGGAGCTCCTCGTTGAACCATGGAGCTCTACAGGGTCTAGCGCCACGGAGAGGTCGCAGCGGCGCAATTCGGTCAAGGGCCTCTGCTTTAGCCTTGTTCCAGGCCTCAGCGAGAGACTCTGCCGAACTGCAGATGAGTGTATCTGGAAGAACCCCAAGCGCCTTCTGAAAACCTTCTGGATCCATCAGGTGCCTGGGGCGGAACAACTTAATCGGTTCCGCCTCCCTGCGGGGGAGGATTGGAGCCAGGAAGTCAAGCCGCAGTAGAAAATGGTCTGACCATGACACAGGCAGCACTTCTAAGCCCCTTAGTCTCAGACCATTACTCAATTGCTCAGAGAGGAATACCATGTCGGGTGCATGTCCCCCCTGATGAGTCGGACCCTGTACTACTTGAGTCAGGTCCATGGCTGCCATGGTGGCCATGAACTCCTGTGCCAATCCAGAGGATTCACCGAGCGACGGCAGGTTGAGGTCTCCCAAGACAATAAGTCTAGGGAACCCCACCGCCAGCCTGGCTACCTCCTCGAGTAGCACAGGCAGGGCTTGTGCCACGCAGCTGGGAGGCAGGTACATGAGAAACAAGCCCACCTGAACCCCTAAGTCCAACTTCACCAGGAGGGACTCGCAACCCGCAATCTCCGGAGCAACGAGTCTACGCAGGCAAAGGCTCTCCCTGGCTATAATAGCCACTCCTCCCCCCTTCCCCGGGGTCGATGTTGATGCCATATCTGAAACCCGGCTGGGCAAATTTCAGAGAGAGGAACTCCTCCCTCTGGGCCCAGCCAGGTTTCAGTTACACATGCCAGGTCGGCCTCCTCATCCAGGATCAAATCCCGGATGAGGAGAGCTTTATTTACCACCGACCTGGCATTGAGCAGCAGCAACCTGAGCCCAGGGCCAGACTTACACTCGTCACCAGTATTCTGGGTTGAGCTCATGGAGCCGGAACAAGGGATCGTTATTAAGCAACGATCCCTCTTTCCCCTGGAACGGCTAGCTCCGTGACTCCCACCATATCTGCCTCTCCCCAGCAACACCGAAATATCCTAAGTGTATCTAGTTTGTATGTGCACTCTTTTTCATCTCTGGACACTGTACATGCACACAGGCCATTTGTTTAATAATCTTTCTGCTTGTGTTTAAGAGTAGTCACTTTTCCTGCAGTTAGAATATAAGCAGTAGAAAAACGAGTTAACTAGATCTCACTTCCTAAAATAGCATTACTGAAAATTCCAGAAACAAATCCATATCACTTCATAAAGGACCAAGAACTTTTGTAAATTTTTAAAATCTCTGAACCTTTTTAAAAAAATATTTTTTCAACGTTTCAATTTAAAAAAATTTAATTTCTTTTTTCAATTTTTAAAACTTTTTTCAACTTTCAAATTTCTTTTTTCAATTTTAGATCCTTTTTTGAATTTTTAAATCTTTTTCAATTTTCAAATTAAATATATTTGAATATGAATATATTATATTTCTAATATTAATACAATTCCTGATTATATAATCAGAGACATAGAATTAAAACAGGGGTGGATTCACATTACCTCGGCAGCTCTGCGTGCACAGCTTCAGTTATCTTGCATGCTGGCATGTGCATGTCCCAGCGTGTTTTCTGCATGCATGGAATCAAAAAAATCACTGAAATCTCATGTGCATGCGTGTCCCCTCACAAGATTTTGCTTCGTGTGCAGAAGCAAAAACACACTGGGACGCACATGCGCGCACACAAGATAACCAAAGCTGCACACAAAGTGCAGCTATCACTACCAGTGTGCCGTCCTTTACCAGACCAGTAGCAACCCAGTACTGAATCAAAATCATGTGAAATATTAATAGCACTTTATGAAACCTTAGTAAGGCTACAGCTGGAATACTGCATCCAGTTTTGGTCACCACATTACAAAAAAGATGTTGAGAATTTAGAAAAAATGCAAAGAAGAACAACTAAGATGATTAAAGGTCTAAAGACTAAAACAGATGAAGAACAGTTGCAGGATTTGGGTATGGCTAATCTAGAGAAAATAAGGGGTGACATGATAATAGATTCCAGTATTTGAGGGACTGCCATAAAGGGTGGTGGTGGGTGTTCAACTTATTTCCCAGAGCACCAGTGGGAAGGAGAAGAAAAAATTGCTGGAAACTAATCAAGGTGAGAAGCAACCTGGAATTAAGGAGAAGAATTAACCAGCTTGTCTTCAGAATGGGTACTTCATCACTGCAGGTTTTTATGAAGAGATTAAGATTATCACAGAGGTGGGTTCCTCACCCAAAACTGTAGCAACCTGCTGGTGACGTTAGGATGGCATAACAGAACCAGTTTTGTCAATGCCGGTCCATGGATGCTGCCATCTTTTTTTTTAATTGTTTTTTTGGAATGTATTTAATTTTTTTCCCCATTTTTTTTCTTTCTAGGTATGCTCAGATGCCAAATTTCTGGCATTGCGCATCTTGTTTTCAACTTTTTGGGGAGGGGATTTTTTAATTTTTTTCCGGCACTGAGCATGCACATGTGGCTACACAGCGCAGGAGAAAGAACCGGCAGCGAGGTAAGTTAGAACCCACTCCTGGTTTAGCAACAATATAAAGGAAAACTTTTGTAATATAATTTCTCTCTTTCCTTCCCTCTCTTTCCCCCCTCTCTCTTTCTCTCTCACTTCCTCTTTCTATCTTTCCCCTCTATCTGTCTTCCTCTTTTCCTCTCTCTTTCCCTCCCTCTCCTCTCTCTCTTTCTCTTTCCCCCTTTCTTTCTGCCTCTCTCTGTTTCTCTGTCTCTCTTTTTCTCCCTCTCTTTATGTATCTCTCTCTCTGTGTCTCATCTATCCATCTGCCTGCCTGCCTGCCTGCCTCTGTCTGTCTGTCTGTCTGTCTGTCTGTCTGTCTATCTATCTATCTATCTATCTATCTATCTATCTATCTATCTATCTATCTATCTATCTATCCATGCTCTCCTGTCCAGCTTCACGTGCCATGTGAATCCAACCACTTGGGCTGTGGAGAGGGAATGGTTGCTGGCAGATGTGCATTTTGCAATGGGGTGCAATTTAGGGGTATGAGGTCAGATGGGGGATGGGGCACAAGACATACATCTTACCTGAGTCTGGTCTGTGTAGGGAAACACCTTGCAAAGTACAGAAAAACCTCTCATTGCAAGAAGTCTTATTATTTTCAGGGTGCAAGAGGCAAGACAATTTTCTGTACTTTGCAAGGTGTTTCCCTACACAGACTGGCTGAGAGATGCTACGGAACTGCCAGACTCAGGTACAATGAGCAACTCATGATAGGGCACAATTTGGGGGTGGCCCAACACATCCCACCCCGACCCAATGGCAACAGCAGTCTGGCTGCTTCCTTTCCCCACTGTCTCTTTAACTGGCCCCACCTCGAGCAAGATTTTTTTTACAACGTGCTTCCCTGGACACAATGGCAAGGAATATGATGAAGCAGCAAGCATCAGGTATGGTATGACCTTGTTTCTTGTTTCTTCCCACACCACCTGCCACCCCTCTCAATAAAGAGACACCGGGGAAGGGAAGCAGCCAGGGTGCTGTTGGATTGGGGTGGGATGTGTTGCCACGGCAAAATAAGCGACGTGCTGGCCAACCGGTCATTTTGCCATGGCAAGGAGTGGATCACAAAATGAGAGGCAAGCCAGAAATACGCCTTGCATACCACTCCTTCCCATAGATTATGAGGCCTGTTGCTGGCCTGCCTCTCATTTTGCCGCTGCAAGGGGTGGGTCGCCAGGCATGTCACTGACCTGCTGCTCATTTTGCTATGGCAAGGAGTGGGCATGAGGCGCGTTGCTTGCCTGCTGCTCTTTTTGCGTGACTGCTCCTTTTCTGTGGCCATCAGCCTTACTGGTGGGTATGGTAAGTGAAGAGTCCAGAGGCAGCAGGGTTAACTGACGGTTCCTTTATTTCAGCTCTTAGTGAAAGTGACTTCAGCTGGAACGCGTCTGAGTTTTACAGAGAAAAGACGCTCCTTATATACATTTCAGGCTCCCGCCAAAACTGAGCTGTCAGCGCCTTAGCCAATCAGGCGCGACTACTATTTTTAAACATTTCCCTTAGAGACAGTTATTTACATAGGGATTTAACAGTAAGGGTGTGTGGGGTCCATATGGCATGCACCAGTGGAAATGGTGGGGACTGGCTGTGCATGCATTTAAGTAGTTGGGAAGGCTTATTTGGGGGGGGGGGTATTTCAGTGCATGCTCTGAAAAGCCTGGTTGGGGTTATTATGGGAACATGTCTTATTTTCATTTTATACCATTTTACAAACTTTTCACATCATTTCACAACTAAGTTCATACCATTGCTAATTGCACAATCACTATCAAGATTTATTTTGGTCCTTCACTTCAGTGGGAAAATTTCAAGGCCAAAGCCCTCTAAGCAATTTGTCACACAAAAACTCTTGGTGTCAGTGCTGGCTCTGGGGAGGTTTTTTAATCAGCCATGGGAGTGCTGTAATTCCCTTTATAGAAAATATGCCTCATAACTTTGAGAAATGAAATCATACACTGTGCAGCAACAAGGGAAGGAAGAAGGCTTGTGGTTTGGTGACACATTTCACACATTGATCGGAAACTCTGCCACATCAAACAGATCTTGTTGTGCTCAACAATAAAGGAAAAAGTCTCAGCTTGGTTTCATATCTGTGGTCTCAAAAATTAGCAGAAAAGCTGTCAGAAATAGAATTAAGATATTGCATATGTACTCAGCGACCAAGTTGTTTCTTTGAGATTGGATGATGATATTTCTTGCTCTGGGAGTCCAAATATCCTGATTTAAGAAAAGAAAGCAGCAATATGAAAGTCTCCATTTCTCCTATGCTATTGATAGTTTGGGATACATATCAACATGAACTGATATTATACTTATAAGGACAGGTTTTGAATAAAGTGGCTAAATAGATAGCTAAAACCCACCTACAATGAAAACACTGAGTGCTACCTTTCATGGGTTAGAATATGTTAAATATGTGCATATAAATGAGAAAGGATTTCCAAGGTTCAGTATTTGCATGTTAACCTCTGATTGGCTGTTTGTTCTGGCAGGAGACTTGTTGCCATGTCAAAAGAGGTTTGTTACTTTGCGAAACATATAAATAGTTAGAGATGCGCCACTTCCCCTCAGAGATTTTGCCTGTACCTTTAACCGATCTGTTTTACTTGCCTGTTCTGACTAAAGAAAAATAAAGACTGCTAATTCACCAGTTGTTTTTTTCAAGTATTTTTCAGAATACAGGTGATGTTTTAATGGCCTCATTATTAGTGACATTTTCAGATCTTAAACCCCTGTTGTGAGCCTGCTTTTCTTGGTTAGTTCAGCCCATCTATATATTTTTAAAAGCAATTATAGAATGCAGGAATTAAACTTGCAATTTTTTACAATTTAGGCAATTTCTGGTTCCGGTAGCAGCAGTGAGGAGCAGAAAGAGGGAATACGCACTGAGAACAATGGTGAAATAAAATCAATATCATTTTAAAATCGGCTAAAATAAGGCTTAATTCACTGCTATACCATCCCAGGTTTCGTGATATCCCTCGTGCCAGAACTGGTGTTGGAGAGCAGTAGCATTATGGGGAAAAATTGATAGAACACTGTACGCTTTGTGAACTGCAAGACAGCTGAGTTGAAATGGCTGTTGAGCGGAAAAGGGACTGACGGAGAAGCCTTGAGAAGCTTTTGAGGTGCTTGAAAAGCAGAGATAGATGCAAAAATAGCAATAACAACAACAGAACAGTAGAACAATAGTACAGCCAAGCAGTGGCTTGCATGTCTTACGTGAAGGAGAGAGAAGGAGAGGAGAGCATGAGAGAATGGGGCTTCACTGAGTTGACTGGTGAGAGCAGAGGACAGTGGGGATGGCAGGAACTCGTGGGAGCTTGTGGAGCCTGCCGAGCTCAGCGAAGCTGGAAGAGAACACTCCAAACTGGCCAGTGAGAGAGGTCAGTGAGGGAGAACGTGCCGAGCTGGCCGGTGAGATAGGCCAGCGGAGGCAACAGAAGCAGAGGAGAGCTTTGCTATCTACTCAGTGAGAACAGTTGGGGGAAGCAGCGACAGCACTGGAATGCCGGCAGAAATTTCATTTCATTTCATTTATTTGGATTTGTATGCCGCCCCTCTCTGAAGACTCGGGGCGGCTCACAACAAGTGAAAAAACAATCCAATACATAATCCAATTAATTAAAATATTAAGTTTAAAAAACCCCTATACTAACATACACACCCAAGCATACCATGTATAAATTCAGCGGGCCCAGGGGGAGATGTTTAGTTTCCCCATGCCTGACGGCAAAGGTGGGTTTTGAGAAGTTTACGGAAGGCAGGAAGAGTAGGGGCAGTTCTGATCTCCGGGGGGAGTTGGTTCCAGAGAGTCGGTGCCGCCACAGAGAAGGCTCTCCCCCTGGGGCCCGCCAACCGACATTGTTTAGTTGACGGGACCCGGAGGAGGCCCACTCTGTGGGACCTAATCGGTCGCTGGGATTCGTGCGGCAGAAGGCGGTCTCGGAGATATTCTGGTCCAATGCCATGAAGGGCTTTAAAGGTCATAACCAACACTTTGAATTGTGACCGGAAACTGATCGGCAGCCAATGCAGACTGCGGAGTGATGGTGAAACATGGGCATACCTGGGTAAGCCCATGACTGCTCTCGCGGCTGCATTCTGCACGATCTGAAGTTTCCGAACACTTTTCAAAGGTAGCCCCATGTAGAGAGCATTACAGTAGTCGAACCTCGAGATGATGAGGGCATGAGTGACTGTGAGCAATGAGTCCTGGTCCAGATAGGGCCACAACTGGTGCACCAGGCGAACCTGGGCAAATGCCCCCCTCGCCACAGCTGAGAGATGGTTTTCTAATGTGAGCTGTGGATCGAGGAGGACGCCCAAGTTGCGGACCCTCTCTGAGGGGGTCAGTAATTCCCCCCCCTAGGGTAATGGACGGACAGATGGAATTGTCCTTGGGAGGCAAAACCCACAGCCACTCCGTCTTATCCGGGTTGAGCTTGAGTCTGTTGACACCCATCCAGGCCCCAACAGCCTCCAGGCACCGGCACATCACTTCCACTGCTTCGTTGACTGGGCATGGGGTGGAGATGTAAAGCTGGGTATCATCCGCATATTGATGATACCTCACCCCATGTCCTTGAGTGCTTCTTTATAGAGTGATGGAAAAACTCCCCTCCCCAAGGAAGCGTTGGTAATCTCCTGGGCCCAGCTCCGTGTCACCTCCCTGCTGGCCGAAACCAACCAGGAGGGACACGGATCCAGTAAACAGGTGGCGGAACTCACAGCTCCAATGGCCTTGTCCACTTCATCAGGTGTCACCAGATCAAACTCTTCCCAGACAGGTGGACAAGTACGTGCCCCAGTCACCTCGACTGACTCGTCGTCAGTCGACTCTGTCTTACAATTGGAGTCGAGGTTGGCCCGGATCTGAGCGACTTTATCAGCGAAAAACGTGTTAAAATCCTCGGCACTACTCTGCAAGGGCTCCCCAACTCCCCCCTGGTTAAGAAGGGAGCGGGTCACCCTAAACAGAGCGGCCGGGCGGGATTCCGCTGATGCAATCAAGGCGGCATGGTACGCGCATCTTGCCGCCTTGAGCGCCACTTTGTAAGTCTTAATAAAAGCTCTTACAAGTGTTCGATCAGATTCAGACATACTCTTCCTCCATCGCTTCTCTAGACGTCTCTTTTGGCGTTTCAACTCCCGGAGCTCCTCGTTGAACCATGGGGCTCTACGGGGTCTAGCGCCGCGGAGAGGTCGCAAAGGCGCAATCCGGTCGAGAGCCTCCGCAGCAGCCGTATTCCAGGCCTCCGCAAGAGACTCCGCCGAACTGTGGACGAGTGCCTCTGGAATAACCCCAAGCGCCGTCTGAAAGCCCTCTGGGTCCATCAGGCGTCTGGGGCGGAACATCTTAATTGGTTCCGCCTCCCTGCGGGGAAGGATTGGAGCCAGGAAGTCAAGCCGTAGTAGAAAATGGTCTGACCATGACAAAGGCAATGTTTCTAAGCCCCTTAGTCTCAGACCATTACTCAATTGCTCGGAAAGGAATACCATGTCAGGTGCGTGACCTCCCTCGTGAGTCGGACCCTGTACTACTTGAGTCAGGTCCATGGCTGTCATGGTGGCCATGAACTCCTGTGCCAACCCAGAGGTTTCGCCGAGTGACGGCAGGTTGAAGTCCCCCAGGACAATAAGTCCGGGGAACTCCACCGCCAACCCGGCTACCTCCTCGAGTAGCACAGGCAGGGCTTTTGACACGCAGCTGGGAGGCAGGTACGTGAGAAATAAGCCCACCTGAACCCCTAAGTCCAACTTCATCAAGAGAGACTCGCAACCCGCAATTTCCGGAGCAATGAGGCTACGTAGGCAAAGGCTCTCCCTGGCTATAATAGCCACTCCTCCCCCCCTTCCCTGGGGTCGAGGTTGATGCCATATCTGAAACCCAGCTGGGCAGATTTCAGAGAGAGGAACACCCCCCTCTGGGCCCAGCCAGGTTTCAGTAATACATGCCAGGTCGGCCTCCTCATCCAGGATCAGATCCCGGATGAGGAGAGCTTTATTTACCACCGACCTGGCATTGACTAGCAGCAACCTGAGCCCAGGGCCAGAGTTACACTCATCACCAGTACCCAAGATTGGGCTCACAGAGCCAGAACAAGGGATCGTTATTAAGCAACGATCCCTCGTTCCCCTGGAACGGCTAACTCTGTGGCCCCCGCCATATCTGCCTCTCCCCAGCAACACTGGAATATTCCGACCCTCTGCCACCCCAGAGATCAGTGCCCCTTCCTCTCCTGTCTCCCGAGCGTCAGGTGGGCCAAATCTGTCGTTCATACTATTTTCATTCATCTCATGCATACCACAACCCCACCCACTCCAACCATCACACTCACACCAATCATTCATCCCATGCACAATATTACATACACCCCAGTCATCCATTCATTAAGAAACCCCCCAATAATATTAAGATTAAATTAATAATAATTAAAATAGATTAACTTGATTATTAAAATACAATAAGAAAAATATCTAAATTTATCTAATTTAAAAAACTATAAATATAATATATATATATATATAAAGTATAAAAAATATAAAAAAAATATCGGAAATTAGTCAGCACTAAGATAGTGTAAAATTCTTAATTAGTTCTTAATTGGAAGTTCTGGATTATAACAGTGTTCAGGGTCCCAGGAGAGTATCTCAGCCTGGTTAAAAGGAAGGATCTCTTCTTAATATTAGTCACCCCTTTTTCTGGCGCTATGATGTCTCCCAGGTCTCTTCTCAGTCCCTCAGTTCCATCACCAGTCTCTTGGCTCTCATAGGACCCTCGCCCCTCGCTGGTCACTCCTCGGTGGCCTCCGATGGCGTCGCTGATTTCCGAGCGACATTTCCAGTTCTCTGTCTGCCAGACCCCACTGCATGGCCTCCAAGAACTCTCTTTTCCACCTCGATATCGCTTCGACATCTCCCCCAGTCTCCACGCTCCTCTCACGGACCACCATCTCCTCTTCCTCGACAGCAATATCCAGTCTAATCTTTCCATGCAGGTCTTTTCACCCCATAGAGCCTTCGACGCTTGGGCGCTCCCACCAAGCAGCTCACAAGCGTCCTTAGTTCATGGGGGGGGGAGTCATTCCAGCAGCAGCACCTCCAACCAGCGTCACCTTCGCCTCTCAGTCCCGTCTCTCCTCGTTCTCTCCTCCCTTCAAGGCTCCACTTTTATCAATATCAATCAATCTCTCCCCCCAGTCTCAGCTACAGCCTCCCGTTGTAATCAAGGGGAACTGCCATTTCCCCGCAGCCCAGCTGCTTCCTCCACAAAATCTCTGTGGCTGAAATAGATTGAAACAAACGCCACGGAAAAAAAAGGGTGCAGCAAGATCTTCCCACGCTGAATAAAAACAATCTCTGCTAAGCTCAGATAGCAAGCAGCGTGCTGCGGGGCTGTGAACAACAAGCTGTAAACAAGCTGTAAACCACAAGCGGCTCGACCAAATCCCGTGGCCGTCGTTTCCGGAGCCCAGCCGACCGAGCCATAAACTCTGGGGGCAGAGAGAACACGGAGCACTAAGCAGAAAAGAGGGTTCCTTCTGAGCAGCAACTGCTCATCTTCCAAACCTGCAGAACCCCAAGTCCAATTTAGCTCCAATTTCCCATATTTTTGGTGTTATTGGTGAAATGCCGGCAACTGCAATGATGAGAATATCTAAGGAATTTACCCTCCCTCCCTTAAGGATAGACATGGAAGACACCGAAGATGCTGGCTGCTGGAAGCGGTCATTACCAAGACTGTAACAGGGATTATAATAACAAGGACTATCGACCTAACTCAGAATCTGATAATTAGGGACAGCGGTAAGAATACTAGTAACCCATCTTTTCAGACTTGTGAAAGCCATAACTACCCTGGAGCCTATTGAGGAGGGGTAATATGGGTAATGTGAATTACATCCTGTTTATAACACTACCCATCTGGACTGTCACCTCATTAGAGACAGAGACTCAAACCACTAATAATAATGTTAATGGTCTTATAATATCCATACCATTGCTATGGAGGAGAATATAATTGTTTGCAGTATGTATTTCCCTTTGTAACTGTTCTGTCTGGGTGCCCCCAGACTTCAACACCAACTGAAAAAAGCAGCCAGACACGTTGGTAAAAAGCAAAGTCACTTTATATCTTTGAAAACAAACACAGAGAACAAAAACTGTTCTTACAAACTGGAATGCTATGAGGCTTCACAGAAGAGTCACGACGGCCAGACAATACAACAGGCTTCTTGCTGGCACACACACCACTGTAGTTAATAAAACCCACGCCTCCCCCAAGTTTTCAGCCTTCAAGGCCACAAACCAGAATCAGAGACGCCAAGGATCGAAGCAAGGTCACAGAACTCCCAAAAGATAACTCTCCACAATACAGGAAGGGCGGGCCTGCCTTTTCAACCTTTCTGAGGAGAACCACACCCAAACCCAGCTGTTGCCTATTAGGGATGGAAATACCTGGCTAATTGTCCCCTTCTTTGGGAGGCCCTTCTCTGCCTCATATCGATGATGGCTTGTGCGTTCTCATCTAAGGATTCCAGGCTACTCGCTGGGGAGAGCTCCCCCCCGGGGGTCTCAGGCTGTTCTCCCTCCTCTTCGTCCTGGCATTCCTCTTCCCCGTCTGCCTGATCCTCCTCCTCCTCCTGTTCCTCGTCCTCCCCCTCTGAGCATGGAGCCGGCAGATTTCCAGCCGTTCCCTGAGGAGCCTCAGACTGAATCACAACACCATCCCCCCTCGGAAGGCCCCTCCCCATCTGCCAGCGGAGAGGACGTGGTGTCTGGGGACACCGGGCGTGAAACTCCCGAATAAGGTCGGGAGCGTCCAACAACGCCGCTTCCACCCAGGAGCTATCATCAGGGTCCCCCTCCACCCATTGCACCTTGTATTGGAAGCAACCGTCCACCCAACGGGAATCCAAAATGGCATGTACCATAGCCTCAAGGAGGTGGTCACGAACACACGGGGCAGGAAACACGGGAACGTTGGGACGGAGCGGACAATCGGGAGGGACAGGGACTAACAGCGAACGGTGAAACACAGGGTGGACCCGCAAGTTGGCCAGCAAGGTGAGCCGGTAGGCCACCGGATTGATCACCCTTTCAACGGGAAAAGGGCCCAGGAACCGGGGATCTAATTTGTGTCTGGGTAATTCAGAGGCTATGTATTTCGTGGACAGCCACACCCAATCCCCCACCGCCAAGGGGGGCACATCCCGTCTGGAGTGGTCAGCCACTCTCTTATAGTCCTCCTTGGCCTTATTCAAGTACCTCTTCACCATCTCGTGGACCGCCTGCAGCTCCGATAGGAAGTCCTCGGCAGCAGGCACTGGGGAATCTAGGAGGGTCAAGGGAAAGAAGCGAGGATGGAAGCCATAATTGGCGAAAAAGGGTGTGATTCGGGTCGAGGAGTGGTGGGAGTTGTTAAAAGCAAACTCCTCTACAGGGAGGAACCTGGACCAATCAGTCTGGCGATCCACCACTACACACCTCAGGTATTGCTCCAGTATCCCTATGACCTTTTCTGTGCCTCCATCGGTCTGGGGGTGCTGCGTCAATGCAAGGCACACGGACACCTTCAGGGCCGACATCAATTCCCGCCAGAACCGGGCTGTGAATTGTGTTCCCCTGTCAGAGACCACCCGATCTGGAAGCCCATGTAACCTAAACACGTGGCTGATAAACATTTGGGCCGTGAGTTGGGCAGTGGGCACCCTAGTGCAAGGTACAAAATGAACCATCTTGGTGAGCATGTCCATCACCACCATGACTACCGTGAAGTGAGCAGAGGAAGGCAAATGAGTTACAAAGTCAATGGACACGGCACCCCAGGGTCTTTCGGGCGTGGGCAAAGGTTGCAGTAATCCTGGCGGGGCTCCAGTCACCCCCTTGGCCGTACGACACCGGACACAGGTGGCCACATAGGAACGCACATCATCTTGGATGCGTGGCCACCAGAATGTCCGAGAGACCAGCTCCAATGTTTTGAACAGGCCAAAATGCCCCGCCACTGGACAGTCATGACACTGGGTCATAATCAGACCTCTCACTGGGCCAGCGGGAACATACAGCTGCCCCCGGTACCTGAGCAGACCATCTTGGAATGTCTAAGGGGAATTGGGTGTTAACTCCTGCACCCTCTGCGCTACAAACCCATCCGCCCGCTGCGCCTCCCGTAAATGGCGACACAAGTCCACTGGGTCCTGGGTCGCAGCCAAAGCTGCAGGGGGTAGAACCGTCTGCAGAGGAGCCGGCTCCTTCGGGTGCATGTATTCCGGCTTGCGAGACAAGACGTCCGCTCGAGGGTTCTGGGCGCTGGGAGTGTACCTGATGCGGAAATTGAACCGCGCAAAAAAGAAGGACCAGCGGATCTGTCTCTGGTTCAATTTCCTAGCCATCTGAAGATACTCGAGGTTCCGGTGGTCTGTTCGTACTTCGATCTGGTGACGGGCCCCCTCCAGGTAATGCCGCCAATGCTCAAAGGCGGCCTTCACCGCTAAGAGTTCCTTCTCCCAAATAGTATAATTTCTCTCCGAGGGAGACAATTTGCGGGAGAAGTAGGCACACGGAAACAGCATGTCACCAGGACGATGGGCTTGGAGGAGCACTGCGCCAACCGCTACATCCGAGGCATCTGTTTCCAACACAAACGGCCGAACGGGATCAGGATGGCGCAGAAGCGGTTC
Organism: Erythrolamprus reginae; assembly: GCF_031021105.1. Lineage (NCBI taxonomy): Eukaryota > Metazoa > Chordata > Lepidosauria > Squamata > Dipsadidae > Erythrolamprus > Erythrolamprus reginae. The sequence continues at coordinate 140,032,195 of NC_091952.1, forward strand.
CGCCATGAACGCCGCTTTCAGGGCATCAAAAGCCCGCTGTTCCGCCTCCCCCCAACCAAACAGGACTTGTTTTTGTAACAACCGAGTCAAGGGCGTGGTTAACGTGGCATACCCCTGAATAAAAGCCCGATAGTAGTTCGCAAACCCCAAAAGACGTTGTACGTCTTTCACCCGTCGTGGAGGTTGCCAAGACTGAAGTGCGGCCACTTTACCCGGGTCCATGGAAATGCCACCTGGAGACAAAATGTGCCCAAGGAATTCTACAGTAGTCTGGAAGAATTGGCACTTCTCCAGCTTGGCATACAAATGCTGCTCCCGCAACCGGAGGAGGACCCGGCGCAAATGGGCCAAGTGCATGGCATGGTTCGGGGAATACACTAAAATGTCATCAAGGTAAATCACCACGAAATGGTCCAACATGTCCCGGAACACGTCATTCATCAGATGTTGAAACACGGCCGGAGCGTTGGTGAGGCCAAATGGCATCACGGTGTATTCAAAGTGGCCGTAACGCGTGCCAAACGCTGTCTTCCACTCATCCCCGGCCCGCATCCGGACCAAATTGTATGCACTGCGCAAATCGATTTTGGTGAACACCGTTGATGTCCGCAACCGGTCCATGAGTTCAGGGATCAAGGGCAAGGGGTACCTATTCCGCACCGTGATGGCGTTAAGGCGCCGATAGTCACAGCAGAGGCGAAGATCGCCTGTTTTCTTTTTCACGAACAAAACAGGGGCAGACAAAGGGGACTTGGATGGCTGAATAAATCCCTTGGCCAAATTATTCTCAACAAACTCCTTGAGAGCCACAAGCTCCGGCTCTGACATGGAGTACAAACGACCAGCCAGGAGCTTGGCGTCAGGGATCAGGTCTATGGCACAGTCGTACGTCCGATGTGGTGGTAGCCGATCCACCTCCTTCTCGTTAAAAACATCGGCGAACTCCTCGAGGCAACGGGGTAACTGGATCGCGGGAACTACTGGGCCGTGGGCTGTGCACACATGTTGGTGGTGGTCCACACACTGCAAACTGGAGAATGTGACCAGGTTCTGGGACCACACCACATGCGGGTCATGCGCGCGCAGCCACGACAACCCCAGCATGAGGGGAAAATGAAGCCCCTTGGTAACATAAAACTGCAGGGCCTCCTCATGAGTTCTGATGCACATCCGCACCGGTAGGATCTGGAAACGGATGGGACCAGCCAGCAACACCCGCCCATCAATGGTCTCCACAGTTAACGGCAGGATGACAGGACAAAGGGGCAAAGAATGGCGTTGGGCAAAGGCTTCATCCAAGAAATTCGTCGCTGCCCCCGAATTCACGAGGGCCAACGCTGGATAAGTCCGAGTCCGTTGCGCAATATGCAGAGTCACCGCAAGCGTCAGGTGTCGAAACGGTCCGGAGTCGGTAGCCGTGGAGTCAGAAGAAAGTGGGATCCCCGCCCGACCTAGTGTTGCCACCAAGCCGGGCCTCCCTTGTTTCCCGACCGTTCCGGCGACTGAGGACGTCCAGACGAAGGCCCCGCCAACAGAGAGTTCATGACAGGGACAGGGACACAAGGGGTTGTCTCCTGGAACTGCACGGGGGACGCCATGGGAAGCATGGGAGAGCTGGAGGGTACTGGAACGGCGGCAGCCACCGTGCTCCGCCTCTTGTGGGGACAAACCACAGCAAAATGTCCCGGGGCCCCGCAATAAAAACACAACCCGGCCGCCCGCCGATGCCCTCGTTCCTCCAGGGTCTGTCGGGGTCGTGCGTAACTAACGTCCATCGGCTCCCCGGCGGCAACACGATCCATCAGGCATGGAGGTAGCGCTGGTGAAAAACGTCGGGGCGCAGGGACCGGAGCCGGGGTGCCTACACTCGACAACCCCCGCCGCGGAACAGGTGTTGGCGGGACGCCTGACGCACAGGGGTTGGACCGTCCCGCTCGACGGACTTCCCTGGCCAACAACCTGGCCTCTATTGCCAAGCAATGCCGCTCCAAAGCGTCCAAAGTGCCGGGCAGCACCTCATGCACCAGTTCATCTAACATAGTGTTCAATAGTCCGTCCTGAAAGGCCTCGATCAGGGCCGCCTCATTCCACTGGACTTGCCCGGCCAGAGACCGAAAGTCAGCCATGTAGTCCGCCAGGGGACGCGAACCCTGGCGCAGTTGCTTCAGCGCCCACATGGCCGTCTGCTCCTGCACCAGGTCCGCAAATTGGTGATGCAGCTGGTCACAGAAAGCAGCATAGTTCTGCAGTAGCGGGTCATCCCGAGCCAGGTAAGGTGCCACCCACGACGCTGCAGGGCCAGCCAACAAGCTACACAGAAACGCCACCTTGTGGTCATCCCCTGGGAAGTGCATCATCTGGGCGTTTATAAACAGCTGCACCTGGCTCTGGAACGCAGAAAACAGCCGCCGGTCCCCACAGAACTTTTCCGGCATCGCCACAAAACATTTCCTCCTGGGCAAAGGCGCTGGAAGAAGTACCACAGGGGGCGCCTGGGGTGGGGCCGGCTGGGACAAAACCTCCACCTGGCGTTGTAAAACCAGGACCGTCTGGGTCAACTGTGCAATGTCCCTTCGCAACTCCTCAAAGACAGCCTGCATGTCAGCTGCAGAAACGTCCATGGTGGCAGGCAAAAACAGGAAGCCAAAAAGCAAAAAATGCCAAACAAGGAACCAGCAGCAGAGAGCAAGAAGAATAAACAACCACACCACCCCTCCAAACTGTGAACCAGGTGTCTGGTGGTTGGTGGAGAGTTATACTGTTCTGTCTGGTTGCCCCCAGACTTCAACACCAACTGAAAAAAGCATCCAGACACACTGGTAAAAAGCAAAGTCACTTTATATCTTTGAAAACAAACACAGAGAACAAAAACTGTTCTTACAAACTGGAATGCTATGAGGCTTCACAGAAGAGTCACGATGGCCAGACAATACAACAGGCTTCTTGCTGGCACACACACCACTGTAGATAATAAAACCCACGCCTCCCCCAAGTTTTCAGCCTTCAAGGCCACAAACCAGAATCAGAGACGCCAAGGATTGAAGCAAGGTCACAGAACTCCCAAAAGATAACTCTCCACAATACAGGAAGGGCGGGCCTGCCTTTTCAACCTTTCTGAGGAGAACCACATCCAAACCCAGCTGTTGCCTATTAGGGATGGAAATACCTGGCTAATTGTCCCCTTCTTTGGGAGGCCCTTCTCTGCCTCATATCGATGATGGCTCATCTAAGGATTCCAGGCTACTCGCTGGGGAGAGCTCCCCCCCGGGGGTCTCAGGCTGTTCTCCCTCCTCTTCGTCCTGGCATTCCTCTTCCCCGTCTGCCTGGTCCTCCTCCTCCTCCTGTTCCTCGTCCTCCCCCTCTGAGCATGGAGCCGGCAGATTTCCAGCCGTTCCCTGAGGAGCCTCAGACTGAATCACAACAGTAACTAGAGGTGCACTCAATAGGATTGTACAAGACAGAAGAACAATTTAATTAAATTATGATTATCTTATTCACAGGAAACAACTTAGCTCCTGGCCAAACTGGTGCTATACCCTGTATAATATTCTTATTATCTTTTATATGCAGCGTTTTAACGTCTTTTATAGCCTTTAATCAATTGTATATTAGTTTTAATTAGTTTTCATTGGTTGTAGTCTAATTTTAATTGATTTTAGCTTAGTTTTTTTTTTAATTTTTTTATTATTTTTCATAAAATAGACATACAGACATACAAACATTAAACATAGAGTGGGGATGTATTTCCCCGCTTCTTTTGAAAGTATACATTCAAATAGAAAAAAGAATACATAATCAAACATTTGTTAAATGTTAAAAAGTCTGGTGAAAAATTTTCAAATCTTAAATGCAATGTTAGTACAGTATAAGTAAAAATTCTTAATATGTTGTTTATGTGTAATATATTCATCTAATCAAACATTTAAACAAGTCTCAGTTACTAAACATACATAAAACAAAATTCTTAATATGTTGCTTGTGAATAAACTATTATATCATAATCATCAACAAATACATTTGAACTAATATTAATATTGTTATTACCTAAATAAAAACAGATCTATCTCTTATTTTTTCTTATCTAACCATTTATATATATTATTCCATGTTTCATAAAATTTAGTATCTTCTTGATCGTTTAATCGTCTTGTCATCATATCCATTTCGGCGCAATCTAATATTTTAGCTATAACTTCTTCTTTCTTGGGGATTTCCTCCCCCTTCCAGTTTTGCGCATATATTATTCTAGCCGCAGTTAATATGTGTATGATTAAATAAAGAGTTTCTTTCTTATAAGTCTGATTGGTAATTCCTAATAAGTAAAATTCCGGGGTGTTATCTATATCATGCTTTAATATTTCTTTTAATATCTTCTCAATCATCTTCCAATAAATTTTAGCTTTACCACATGTCCACCATTGATGGTAATAAGTTCCTATATCTTTCTTGCATTTCCAACATAGTGGGGATGTTTTAGGAAACATTTTTGCTATCCTGTTTGGTGGGAGGTGCCATCTATAAAACATTTTAATTTGGTTTTCTTTTAATGAAACTGACTTGGTCATTTTCCAATTATTAATCCAAACTTTTTCCCAAGTATCTATATCTATTTCCTTACCTATATTTCTGCACCATCTTATCATAGTATCTTTTAAAGTCAACTCTATATTTTTGTGAGCGATAAGAAATTTATATATTTTCCCTATCATTTTTACTGGATTGGTGATAATTAAATTACTTAGCAAATTCTTACTTTTATTAAAGATGTAAAGAGTTTTATCCTTCTGGTATCTGGATCGAATCTGGGCATAATGCCACCAGTCTATTATTATCCCTTCTTCTTGTAATTTATTCCTAGGTTTTAGCTTCATCTGGTCATTTAATAGTTCTTTATATCTATAAAATATTTTCGTGTTATTGCTTCTAGGGGGGCTATCCATTCTGGAACATTTAAGAAGTGATTTTTCTTTATGTCTTTCCAAACCTCTAATAGATACTTCCTTAATGTGTGTCTTTTAAAATATGAGTGATTTTTTTTCCTTGTCATACCATATAAATGCATGCCAACCCAACATGAGATCATGTCCTTCTAAATTTAATATTCTTTTATTCTCTAAAGTTATCCAATCTTTAATCCATGTTAAGGCGGCAGCCTGGTAATATAATTTCCAGTTTGGAAGGCCAAATCCTCCTCTTTCTTTAATGTCTTCTAAACAGTTTATTTTTATCCTTGCTTTTTTCCCTTGCCATATAAATTTTTTAACTAAATTTGTCAAAGTTCTAAAAAAAGTTCCCCCTGGATTTATTGGAATTACCTGAAAAAGAAATAAAACCTTAGGCAAAATATTCATCTTAATTGTAGCAATTCTTCCTAAAAATGATATTTTCAGGTTATTCCACGTTTCTAAATCTTTTTTAATTTCTGATAATAATTTTATATAATTATCATTTTTTAGTGTTATTGTTTTCGCTGTTAAATTTATTCCTAAATATTTTACTTTCTTTACGGTTTTTATTCCAGAAATATTTTCTAATTTAGTTTCTTGTGTTTTATTCATATTTTTAGTTAAGAAAAAAGTTTTGCTTTTATTTATCTTTAAACCTGCTACCTTTCCGTATTGTTCAATAGTTTGCAATAAAGAAGGGACTGTTGTTATCGGTTCTTCAATTATAAACGTTAAATCATCTGCAAAAGCTTGGAGTTTGTAAGTTTCGTCTCCTATAGTTAAACCTTTTATTTCAGAATCCGCTCTTATTTTAATTAATAAAGTTTCAAGAGTCATAATGAATAACAATGGTGATATAGGACATCCTTGACGAACTCCCTTATTTATATCAAGTGTTGGTAATTGATTATTATTTAATATTATCTTAGTCGTTTGTTTTGAATATATAGTATCTATTAAATTAGCAAATTTTGGGCCAAATCTCATTCTATTTAGTTGCATTTTTATAAATGTCCAGTTGACGTTGTCAAAGGCCTTTTGAGCATCTAAAAACATTAAAGATGCTGTCTTATCTGAATGTTGCTCATAGTATTCTAATGTATTTATTACAGTTCTAAGATTGTTTTTAATTTGTCTCCCTGGTAGAAATCCATTTTGATCTTGGTGTATTATTCCATTTATAATTCTTTTAAGTCTATCTGCATAAAAGGCAATAAATATTTTATAATCTACATTTAATAAAGATATGGGTCTATAATTTTTTATTTTTACTGGGTCAGTGCCGGATTTGTGTATTAAAGTTGTCAACGATTCTGACCAAGATTTCGGAATTTTACCCTCAAGTCTACATAAATTAAAAGTTTCTAACATATGGTTTCTTATTATTTCGTTTTCTATCTTGTACCATTCTGCCGGTATAGCATCTGGACCAGTGGCCTTATTGTTTTTCTGTTTTTTAATTATAGTTAGGAGTTCTTCCATTGTTATTGGTCCATCCAAAATAGTCTGTTGGTCGTCTGTTATTTGTGGTAGTTTTGAAGCCTGTAAGTAGTTAAAAACTTCATCTTCACTAACATTGTCTTTGGCATAGAGATCTTTATAAAAATTATACACAATATCCGCCTTTCCTTCTGTATCATATTTTATTGTACCATCTTTATCTTCTAATTTTTTTATCAATTTGGATTGACTCTGCTTTCTAAGTTTATATGCTAACCATCTGCCTGGTCTATTTGCATGTTCAAAATAATGTTGTTTTGCTCTTTTAATTTTTTCAGTTATTTGATTTTGTTCTATAATTCTGATTTTATGTTTAATTACATTTATTTCTGTTTTAAAATCTCTTAGTTTTAGGGAGGGCTTTTAAGGATGGATAATTGTTGGAGCGTCTGGAGAGTATGAATGAGTGGAATGGAAGGGCCAGTTTTCCTGGTGGTCTGGAGGCAGGAGGAGTGGGGGAGCCCATCTCTGTGGTGGCAGAGGGTCAGAATATTCCAGTCTTGCTGGCGAGAGGCAGATATGGTGGGAGACATGGGGTAGGTTGCTCTTGGGGAACAAGAGCTTGCTGCTTGAAAGTGATCCCTTGTTCCGGCTCCATGAACTCAGCCTGGGGTACTGGTGACAAGCAAAATCTGGGCCCTGGGCTCAGGCTGTTGCTACTCAATGCCAGGTCAGTTGTAAATAAAGCTGCCCTCATCCAAGATTTACTCCTGGATGAGAAGGCCAACCTGGCATGTGTGACTGAGACCTGGCTGGACCAAGAGAGAGGAGTTCCTCTCTCTGAAATGTACCCAGCTGGGTTTCAGGTATGGCACCAGACGGGGTGGAGTGGCTATCATAGCCAGGAAAACCTTCAGCCTATGCAGGCTTGCTGCTCCTGAGATAGCGGGTTGTGAGTCGCTCTTTGTGAAGTTGGATCTAGGGGTTCAGGTGGGCTTGTTGCTCACATACCTGCCTCCCAGCTGCATGTCAACAGCCCTGTCTGCACTACTCGAGGAGGTAGCTGGGCTGGTGGTGGAGTTCCCCAGACTTATTGTCTTGGGTGATTTTAATCTGCCGTTGGTCGGCAAATCCTCTGGGTTGGTGCAGGAGTTCACGGCCACCATGGCAACCATGGACCTGCCCCAAGTAATTCAGGGTCCAACTCATGAGGGGGGCACACTCCTGACATGGTATTCCTCTCAGAGCAGTTGAGTAATGATCTGAAATTAAGGGACTTAGATACCTTGCCTTTGATATGGTCAGTTCTTTTCTGCTACGGCTTTGATTTCATGGCTCCAATCCTCCCCCTGCAGGGAGGCAAAACCGATTAGGAAGTTTCACCCCAGGTGCCTGATGGTTCCTGAGGGCTTTCAGAGGGTGCTTGGGGTTTTGCTGGATTCACTTGTACACTGTTTGGCAGAGTCCCTTTCTGCAGCCTGGAATATGGCAACGGCATGGGTTCTTGAGTGGATTGTGCCTTTGTGACCCCTCTGTGGCAGTAAACCCTGGAGATCTCCTTGGTTCACTGAGGAACTCTTGGCGATGAAACACCAGAAGAGATACCTAGAGAAGTGTTGGAGGAGAAGTAAATTCGAATCTCACCGAATACTTGTAAAAGCTCATATGGAGACTTACAAAGTGGCACTCGTGGCAACAAGATGCGCATATCATGTCACCCTGATTGCATCTGTGGAATCCCACCCAGTTGCCCTGTTTAGGGTGACTCTCTCCCTCCTTAACTGGGGTTGGGGGCACTGACGAACCCTTGCAGGGTAGTGCTGAAGGAAAAAAAGCTAAGTACAAACAATGGAAAGAAGGACTCATAACCAAAGCGGAATATCAGCAAACAGCCAGTTCCTGCAAACAAAAAATAAAAACAGCAAAGGCACAATATGAACAACACCTTGCAGCGGAAGTCAAAGACAACAAAAAAAGATTCTTCCAACACATCAACAATAAGAAGAAAATCAAAGAAACAATCGTCACACTAAAAAACGAAGAGGGTAGAGAAATCACAGACAGCAATGACCAAGCACAGCTACTCAACGCCTACTTTGCATCAGTCTTCACACAAAAGGGAACCTCCCTCCAACCAATCTGCAATTTAACTGCAACAAACTGCCCCAGAACCGAACTCAACATAGACAAAAGCACAGTGAGGGACTACCTGAGGGAACTCAACGAATACAAATCACCAGGGCCAGACGGACTTCACCCCAAAGTCCTAAAAGAATTGGCAGACACCATAGCGGAACCACTCCTCCTCATCTACCAAATATCCTGGATCACTGGAGACCTACCGGAAGACTGGAAGCGAGCTGACGTAGTCCCCATCCACAAAAAAGGCAAAAAGACCGACCCAGGTAACTACAGACCAATCAGTCTGACCTCTATACCTGGAAAAATACTGGAGAAAATAAGCAAAAAACAACTTACCCACTTCCTAGAAACAAACAAGATCATATCCAATAGCCAGCACGGATTCATCAGAAACAAATCATGCCAAACCAATCTCATATCATTTTTCAACACCATAACCAAGTCAGTTGACCAACGCAACTCAGTGGACCTCATATACTTGGACTTCAGTAAGGCTTTCGATAAAGTCGACCACAATCTCCTAATCCACAAACTAGAAAAAAACGGAGTAGATTACTACACATGTAGATGGATAAACAGTTGGCTGACCAACCGCACCCAACGAGTTGTCCTCAACGGCACCAAATCCACATGGAAAAAAGTAGACAGTGGAGTACCACAGGGCTCTGTCCTGGGTCCTGTACTCTTTAACATCTTCATCAACGACCTGGACGAGGGAATAAAAGGGGAACTAATAAAATTTGCAGATGACACCAAGCTGGCGGGGGTAGCCAACACCCTTGAGGACAGGCTCAGAGTACAAGAAGACCTAGACAGACTATCACAGTGGGCCCATACCAACAAAATGAGGTTCAACACCGACAAATGCAGAGTCCTCCACCTCGGCAAAAAGAACCCTAGACATACATACAGCCTGGGAGATACCCCACTCAGCAGTAGTGACTGCGAAAGAGATCTTGGAGTCTTGGTGGACAATCAACTAAACATGAGTCAGCAATGTGCAGCAGCAGCCAAAAAAGCCAACTCAATCCTAAGCTGCATCAACAGAGGAATACGCTCCAAGACCAGGGAAGTACTAATACCACTCTACTATGCCCTGGTCAGACCCCACCTGGAGTACTGCATCCAATTTTGGTCACCTCACTACAAAAAAGACATCGAAACTCTGGAGAAGGTGCAAAAAAGAGCAACCAAAATGATTAGGGGACTCGAAACCAAGACTTACGAAGAGAGATTGAGAGAACTGGGCATGGACAGCCTAGAAAAAAGAAGGTCTAGAGGGGACATGATAGCAGTTTACAGATACTTGAGGGGTTGCCACGGTGAGGAGGGGGTCTCTTTATTCCCCAGGGCACCAGAGGGCCGGACGAGGAACAATGGTTGGAAGCTGACCAAGGAGAGATTCAACCTGGAAATAAGGAAGAACTTCCTGACGGTCAGAGCGATCAACCAATGGAACTGCCTGCCAGGGGAGGTGGTGAACTCCCCAACTCTGGACACCTTCAAGAGGAGATTGGACTTCCATTTGGCTGGGGTGCTGTAGGGTTTCCTGCTCAGGCAGGGGGTTGGACTCGATGACCTAACGGTCCCTTTCAACTCTATTAATAAAATAAAATAAAAAATAAAATAATAAGTTTTTCATAGATAAAGTCACTCAGATCTGGACGGACCTTAACTCCAACTGGAATGCAGTGTTGGCTGATGAGTCAGTTGAGGTGACAGGGATCTGTCTTAGTTCTGTTGTGTGGGAGGAATTTGACGTGTTGACACCTGATGAAGTGGATACGGCCATGGGAGCTGTGAGTACCACCACCTGCTTGTTGGACCATGTCCCTCCTGGCTGGTTTTGGCCACAGGGAGGTGTCACGGAGCTGGGTACAGGAGATGATCAATGCTTTCTTGAGGGAGGGATCCTTTCCAGCTCCCTACAAGGAGGCACTTATGCAGCCCCCCCTCAAGAAGCCTTCCCTGGATCCAGTTGTATTTAATAACTATTGTGTGAAGAAGGCTTGGTTATCCACCAAGGCAAAACGGCATTTTTCTGCTCCTGCAGGAAATTGCCAAACCCCCAATTCCTTTGAATCAGCCCAGAACCTCCCTGAAGGGGAGGGGAAGAAGGGGACCTGGTCTGGTGTCTGTTTTGGGGTTTTTGAACACCCCACAGGTGTCGTCCAAGATCCTCCACCAGCAGTGGAGTGGAAGCAGTTTGCTGCCTTTAGCCTTGGAAGACTGCGAACGGAAAATGGGACTGATTAATTGATGTCATCCAGAATGAAAAGGAAAGTAAATTTTGTGCTGGAGGAAGAGAAACAGAGAATTATTGACTGTGACCTGCACTTGGCCGGAGGAGATTTTTTTTTAAAGAACTATGTTATGATAAAGGAACTTTCTGACTAATTGTGGTAAGCGGCGAAACTGAAACCAGAACTTTTAAACTTGCAAATTAAGGAGAACAAGGAAGCGATTCTAAAACCCATTTGGATAAAAATTGGATAGTCTGAGACTTTGAAATTGGATTTAAAAGATTAAAAAAAAGAACTTTAAAGAACTGTTAAATAGTTAAATGGAATCATTTTGTTTGTTTGTTTGGTTGGTTGGTTGGTTGGTTGTATGCCAATTATGGGTTCCATCCTCAGTTCTTTTCACCAACACTGTTAGATTCCCCAATCCCGGCAGTAGAGGACTTTCTCTCGGAACTTCACGCAGCGCATGAGATGGTGAAACGATATCTGCTCAAGGCCAAGGAGGATTACAAGTGATTTGCTGATTGGTCCTGGCGAGACGTCCCCCCATTGGCCATTGGAAATCAGATGTGGCTGTCCACGAAGTACATCACCTCAGAGTTGCCCCATCGAAAGTTAGATCCACGATTCATGGGTCCTTTCCCCGTCAAGCAGGTCATCAATCCTGTGGTGTATCGTCTAACCCTGCCTGCCAACATGCGAGTTCACCCCATCTTTCATTGTTCCCTATTGGTTCCTGTTTGTCCTGACTGCCCACTTCGTCCTAATGTACCCACCCTGCCTGCACCCTGTGTTCAGGATCACCTGCCCGACGTCATGATCCACACCATTCAGGACTCACGTTGGGTGGACGATTGCTTCCAGTATTTAGTGCAATGGGTTGAAAGCGAGCCAGATGATTGCTCTTGGGTGGAGGCCGCACTGGCGGATGCTGCTGCACTCATTCAGGCATTTCACATGCAGTTTCTACACAAGCCTTGATAGTGTTGAGGGAATTATTTGTTTAGTAGAGTGATGGCGTTCCGGAAAAAACTGTTCTTGTGTCTAGTTGTCTTGGTGTGCACTGCTCTGTAGCAACGTTTTGATGGTAGGAGTTGAAACAGTTTATGTCCAGGATGTGAGGGGTCAGTAAATATTTTCCCCGCCCTCTTTTTGACTCGTGCAGTATGCAGGTCCTCAATGGAAGGCAGGTTGGCAACAATTGTTTTCTCTGCAGTTCTGATTATCCTCTGTCGGTCCTGTTGGGTTGCAGCACCAAACCAGACAGTTATAGAGGTGCAGATGACAGACTCAGTGATTCCTCTGTAGAACTGTATCAGCAGCTCCTTGGGCAGTTTGAGCTTCCTGAGCTGGCGCAGAAAGAACATTCTTTGTTGTGCTTTTTTGATTATGTTTTTGATGTTAAGTGACCATTTTAGGTCTTGAGATATGATAGAACAGCGTTTCCCAACCGGTGTGCCGCGGCTTCATTCTTCGCGCCTCCTTTTTCCCACCTTCCTTCTTTGGGGCCTAGCAGGAGAGCGCCGGAAACAGCAGCATCGGGCAGTAGCCGGGGGACAGCTGCGAGTGGGAGCTCCAGGTCGGAGGCACCGGCGGTCCGGCACCGACAGCGCCCCGCCGGAGCTTCCCTGGTGTCAGCGGCAAGTGTCCTTTGGGGCCCGGCGGGAGGGCACTGGTGGTGGAAGCGGGAGGGTGCCGGCTGCAGCAGCCCCAGGCAGTCGCGGGGAGATGGTGGCGGCGAGAGGGAGCTCCAGGTTGGAGGCACCGACAGTGACGGTTGGACTTGCTGCTGGAGACGTACATGCTTTTCCTTGGTCGCGCGCTCCCCATCCCCCTGCCAGCCCGCGGGGGGGCGGGGGGGGAGGCGCGGGCAGTAGAAGGGAGCTGCGGCCGCCCCTGCCTCTCCATGGTGCCTCCGGCCCCCTCGCGCTCCTGGCCTCTTGGCCCTGCCCCCGCCTGCCCGATCTGCCCCCTCTCCTCCTCCACCGCCCCCTGCCTTGGGGCGTAACTTCTCTCGTGGTGGCTGCGGCGGCGGCTTCAGCTCCTCGGGACGAAAGCGCTCCCAGCCAGGGGGCTGTGAGAGGGGCAGGGCGGGCTTTCCTGAAACGGACGGAGAAAGCCCTCTCTCACAGCACCCTGGCTGGGAGCGCTTTCACTGCGAGAGAAGGCTTTCTCCGTCTGTTTTGGGAATGCCCGCCCCGCCCCTCTCTCACGCACGCCGTTCCCCTTTTCTCTCAGCCCTCCCTGGCTTCGCTTCTCAATCCCTCCCTCCTTCCGTCTTTCCTTCCCCTCAGCCGTTCTGTCTGGGGGGTCTCCCGCTCTTCCCTTCCCCGCCTCCCAGGCTTTGCCTTCGCCACCCCCACCCCTTTTTGGGTTGGCAAGGAGTCCTTTGCCGCATCCCGCAGTTCGCACTCGGCTCGAGGCCGCTTTCCCTGGCTGTGCTCGGAACCGACAGGGCGCTGCTCTCTCTCTCTCTCTCTCTCCCATGAGGTGGGGGAAGGAAAAAAAAGAAGCAAAAAAACCTTCTTGTAGCAGGCCCTCGCGCACGCTCGTGCCCGCCCTCATGCCTTCAGCAGCGAGGGAGGGAAGTCAGAGGGCGAGGGAGCGAGCGAGCGCTCTTGTCCTCAGTGTCCTCTGCAGCCTGCCTTCCTTCTTCTTTGCTGCCGCTGAGGGACGGAGAGAAAGATAGAAAGGAAAGAGGGAGGGAGAGATAGAAAGGAAAGAGGGAGGGAGGAAAGAGGGAGGGAGAGATAGAAAGGAAAGAGATAGAAAGGAAAGAGGGAGGGAGGAAAGAGGGAGGGAGAGATACAATGGAAAGAGGGAGGGAGAGATAGAAAGGAAAGAGGGAGGGAGGAAAGAGGGAGGGAGAGATAGAAAGAAAAGAGGGAGGGAGAGATAGAAAGGAAAGAGGGAGGGAGGAAAGAGGGAGGGAGAGATACAATGGAAAGAGGGAGGGAGGAAAGAGGGAGGGAGAAATAGAGTGAAATGGAGGAAGAGATATTTTTTTTGTCCAAACTTTTCTTTAGCCCCCCCCGCACTTCTCCCCCCGCCCGAGAGAGAGAGAGAGACAGAGAAAGAGAGAAAGAGAGACATAGCAAGAGAGAGACAGAAAAAGAAAGAAAGAGATAGCAAGAGAGAGAGAAAGAAAGAGATAGCAAGAGAGAGAGAGAGAGAAAGAGATAGCAAGAGAGACAGAGAGAGAGACAGAGAAAGAGAGAGAAAGAGATAGAGAGCGAGAAAGAAAGAGAGATAACAAGAGAGACAGAGAAAGAGAGAGAAAGAGAGATAGCAAGAGAGAGAAAGAGAGACAGAGAGAGAGAGAAAGAAAGAGATAGCAAGAGAGAGAGAGAAAGAGATAGCAAGAGAGATAGAGAGAGACAGAGAAAGAGAGAGAGTGAAAGAGATAGAGAGAGAGAAAGAAAGAAAGAGACATAGCAAGAGAGACAGAGAAAGAGAGAGAAAGAGAGAGAATGAAAGAGAGATAGCAAGAGAGGCAGAGAGAGAGCAAGGGAGAGAGAAAGACATAGAGGGAGGGAAAGAGGGAGAGAGAAAGAGAGCAAAAAAGAGAGGAAGAAAGAAAGAAAGAGGGATGGAGAGAGAGAAAGAAGGGAAGGAAGGAAGAGAGAGAAAGAGAGAGGGAGAAATAGAGTGAAATGGAGGAAGAGATTTTTTTTTTGTCCAAACTTTTCTTTAGGGGCCCCCCCGTTCAGTGTTCCCCAGGATTTTGAAAATATGAATAATGTGCCGTGGCTCAAAAAAGGTTGGGAAACACTGTGATAGAACATTCTTTATTGTGCTTTTTAAGTCCAGCTACTTCCCTGAATTTTTCAGTCTTTTTTATTAATGTAGGTCCTGATTCAACTGGTTCTTCTATTATGAATGCTAGATCATCAGCAAAGGCTTGAATTTTATATTTCTTTTTTCTAATAGATAATCCTTTAATTTTCTCATCTTTTCTGATACTTAGCAATAAAGTTTCCCAAGTTAATATAAATAGAAGATAGTGTAGCTCCTTATCTTACCCCTTTTTCAATGTTGAATAATTCTGTATATTCCCAGTTCACAATCTTTTTTTTGGTATATTTCTATCATTGTTACATTTTTATAAATTTCATACCAAATTTCATTATATCAAATTGCCAAATCATAAATTTGTAGTTAACATTATCAAAAGTTTTTGCGGCATAAAGGAAAACCAGTGCTGCCTGCTTTTCAGGATGTTCCTCAAAGTACTCAAGGGTCAATCCTGGAAATAAGGAGGAATTTACTTACAGTGAGAGCAATTAATCAATGGAATAGCTTGCCACCCTGAGTTGTGGGTGTTCTAATGCTGGAGATTTTCAGGAAATATTTGGACAGCCATGTTGTGGCCCGTTCACATCCTGCGCAATTAGTAATGGACCAAGAGGAGTCAGAGACAGTGGAGGCATGGTATAGGTGTCCTGTGTTCCTGGCATCCAAGGCTGACAGCGAAGTGGACGTGGTGTCAGAGGCTGAATAGCAACCAGGGTCTTCTGCACCTCCTGAGATGAGTGACTTAGTAGAAGAGGAGGAGCCTTTTCTTGATGCTAGGATTTGCAGAGCATCTAGAGGCATGAGGTTATTTAAGTCACACGATGCTTCGACTCAGGAGGAGCCTTACTTGTGAGTAGCACTGCTGGTTATTGGGCCATGCCCTCAGTCACATGATGCTTTGACACAGAGAACAATGCAATTCGTCCTAGAAATCTAGTTTCAGGTCTTGTTTTTCTTGCAATTTTTCTTTAATTCTTGTAATTTAAAAGAACCACATTCTTGGCTTCCTTAATGAGCTCCGGGCTTCCAGACAATTTCTGTAAGTCTATGATAAGGACTATTACTCCAATCTAGTAATTTTTATTGTGTTTACTTATGCTTGGGACTCTGGCCAACTGTTAAGACTTTTATTAGCAGTAAAACTTTAATACTAAAATCTGATGGTGTGCATCTTCTTTCAGGGGGCTCAGCACTAGGACAGAACAAGCTATTTGTATGGATTGGACTAGAAGACCAGCAAAGACTTACAGTCCTATGATTCTAATGATTTGTTTGCCAATCTCATCTAGGCCATTCTGAGCCGCTCACAACAGCTACAAATAATAGAAAACAACTTACAAACTGATATGCAAATGTATAAAATTATCCACAATAAATTTTTATAAACTTAAAATTGTACTCAGCAACATAATTCATTCTCTATCTGATCAATACAGCCATTTTAATTGCTCTCCACAGTTTCCAGATCCTCCAGCTATGTCTTCAGAGTTTTCCTAAAGACCAACAGAATCCTGGCCAATCTCAAATCTGGCAGAATAATTAATTTGCCTGAGGATGATCTACTGCCACCGATTAAAAAATGAAGTTAAAAATCCAACTCAATTTTAAGAATGACCAGTCTGTTTCTGTAATTTTTATACTATCTTCTTCTCTTAGAAACATCAGGAGGAAAAAAACAGAAGAAATGCAGAGGCATCATGCAGAATGCACCACCTACTGGTAAAGCTGGTCCCATCAATGCCAAGATTGGCAGCCATGCAATGTTTTTGAAAGTTAGTACATCTCTTCACTCTATGGGTGCTGTTCCCTAATATGTCATCCCCAAACAAATAAATAGTTTGTGAGAAAGTGATGACACATTTGCTTATGAAAGTAACGAGAATAATGGAACTCAGAGGTTATCTAATTTAACTAGATGGATTAACAACTGGTTTAACAACAATACCCAGTGAGTAGTCCTCAATGGCTCTAAGTCCACATGGAGAGAAGTAAACAATGGGGTACCACAAGGTTCCGTCCTAGGCCCAATACTCTTTAATATTTTCACAAATGACCTAGATGAGGGAATAGCAGGAGAATTAACCAAGTTTGCAGATGAGACCAAGCTGGTAGGAGTAGCAAACACCCCAGAGGACAGACTCAGAATCCAGAGAGACCTTCATAGACTCAAACACTGGGTCCAAACCAATAAAATGAAATTCAACATGGAGAAAAGTAAAATCCTATACCTTGATAAGAAGAATCAAATATATATATACAAACTGGGTGAAACCACACTCAACAGCAGTCACTAGGAGAGGAATCTCAGACTCAACTAAATATAAGCCAGCAGTGTGCAGCAGTATCCAAAAAGGCCAACAAATAAATAGAGGAATAAAATCAAGGACCAGAGAGGTAATGGTACCACTCTATAAAGCCTTGGTCAGACCACACCTAGAGTACTGCATCCAGTTTTGGTCACCACACTACTGTATAAAAAAGACATTGAAATTCTAGAGAAAGTGCAGAAGAAAGCAACCAGGATGATAAAGGGTCTGGGAAATAAAGCATACAAAGAGTGGTTGCAGGAACTGAGCTTGGTCAATCTGGTGAAGAGAAGGACCAGGGGCGACATGATAGCAGTGTTCCAAAACTTGAGGGGATGCCATAGAGAGGAGGGGATCAGACTGTTTTCCAAGGCACTAGAAAGCCAAACAAGAAATAATGGATGGAAACTAACCAAGGAAAGATTCAGCCTGGAAGTGAAGAAAAACTTTCTGATGGTGAGAGTGATCAACCAGTGGAACAGCTACCCAGCAGAGGTTGTGAGAGCCCCAACACTTGCGACCTTCAAGGGGAGATTGTCTCTGTCTCAAGTGGTGTAGGAACTCCTGCTTGAGCGGGAGGTTGGACTAGATTACCTGGAAGGTCCTTTCCAACTCTAATAAATAACTTCATATGGTACTGTCAACTGTCCAATTAGTGAACCCAAAACAAGGAAACACTCTCAGGAGAACTGAATTCCTTAGTTCAATTGAATTGAATTCAGTTGATACTGAAGAAATGAAACCAGCTCTGGTTTCCTGCACAAATGCTTGCCCTGTTAAAAAAAATACTTTCTCCTTCTCCCCACCCCTGGTTAATAATATTGTCCAATTATGAGGCAATCTTTTGTTATGAGAATGCTCCGTATACAGCTGTGATCTTGCTGGTCCCATGCTCTCACAATCTTCATACGTTCTCCACCAGTGTTCCCTCTAATTTTTGTTTGGGGGGGCGGAAAAGTATAGTGTCTGAGCGGCAGTCCCTTTGGGACTGGGCGGCAAAAAAATAATAAATAAATAAACAAACAAACAAACAAACAAACACAAACAAACATATAAATAAATAAAAAACCCACCCTGTTTTGCCTCAGAGAATTTCAAAATAAAATACTGTACTGTGTGTCTATAACAGTGAGCTCATAATAGGGCAACTCTATCAATATCAAAATGCCACTTAAATAGTTGAGCTAGTTTCAAACTAGATTTTGATTTTCTTTCTCTCTTCCTTACTCCCATTCTTTTTCTTTCTCTTTTCCTTCCTCTCTTTTTTCTATCTGTTTCTCTCTCTTCCTCTCTTCCTCTCTCTCTCCTTCCCTCTCTCTCCTTCCCTCTCGGCTTCTGGGCAGGTTTGGAAAACTCTGAGTTGATGATGATTTTTAAGTGAGCGATTGCTCACTGCTCAGCTTAGAGGGAACTATGTTCTCCACATTCCATTTGCTTTAGGAACTCCTGCCAATAAACTGCACCCCCAATCTGAAATGATGTGCCTGGGACTCCATGCAGCTGGGAGATGCACTTCATTTTGCAAGAAAAAAAATCAACAGAGACAAGAAACTTTTGCATCTCATTTGGAAACCAAGGACCCAGAGTATGGAGGAAGAATGGAGAGGCATACACAGAAAGATGCTTGATGTCTAGTGTGAAGTTTCCAGAGCCTGTGTTTATTTGGGGATCCATGACATCTGCTGGTATTCATCCACTGTGCTTCATTAAGGGGTTTAGGACATTTAGCCTCCGCCAGTTGGATGAAGCTCTTTCCTCCGCAGCAGCTGATTGGCCGCTGCATTCTCTCCTGCATTCTCTCCCTCGCCCAAAGGCCCCTAGCTCTTGGCCCCAGCCCTTTGGCCACAAAGATCCAAATTCAGCCACAGCCTTTTGGCCACATGGGACACTTCGCCACCATCCAATCAGAACGATTGTTACAAAATGCTACTTTTGGAAGGAAAGAATGGGACAGTTTGCTCTTTCATACACAAACACACACATTGAATGATAGAGAGGGAAGGGACCTCGGTGGCCATCTAGTCTGACCCCTTCTCATTCAGGAGACTCACAGAATGATAGAGAGGGAAGGGACCTCGGTGGCCATCTAGTCTGACCCCTCTTCTCATTCAGGAGACTTGCAGAATGATAGAGAGGGAAGGGACCTCAGGGCCCTGACCCCCAGATCAAGCAGGAGAATGGAGGGGACCGCAGAGGCCATCTTGTCTGACCCACTTTCTCATTCAGGAGACTCACAGAATGATAGAGAGGAAAGGGAACTCAGTGGCCATTTAGTCTGACCTGACCCACCTTCTCATTCAGGAGACTTACAGAATGATAGATAGGAAAGGAAACTCAGTGCCCATCTAGTCTGACCCACTTTCTCATTCAGGAGACTCACGGAATCATAGAGAGGGAAGGGACCTTGGTGGCCATCTTGTCTGACCCCCTTCTCATTCAGGAGACTTACAGAATAATAGAGATGGAAAGGAAACTCAGTGCCCATCTAGTCTGACCCATCTTCTCATTCAGGAGACTTGCAGAATAATAGAGAGGGAAGGGACCTCAGGGGCCATCTTATCTGATCCCCAGATCAAGCAGGAGAATGGAGGGGACCGCAAAGGCCATCTAGTCTGACCCCCAGCTCAAGCAGAATGAAACAGAATGAGAGAGATGGAGGGGACCTCAGAGTCCATCTAGTCTGACCCCCAGCTCAAGCAGGAGAATGAAATAGAATGATAGAGAGGGAGGAGACCTCAGAGACCATCTAGTCCAACCCTCTTCATTAGGAGAATTGGTCTTCCGGTCAAATTCTTGGGCTGCTAAATTGGCAGGTAGAACTCTTTGCCTCACAACAAGCTAATCCTTTAAAAGCTAATTTGGGAACCCAATCAGAGCAGTCCTCTCAAAAGAGGTCTGGGAGAGACTGCTAGTTAGCAAAGGACAGAAGTGAAGGTTGGTTGCTGTCTGGGGCCCCTTTATGACCTTCTACTCATGGTAATCTTTGGAATTTTTACGATGCATGGAGCATTTATGACAAAAGAAAGTGTCAAGAGAGGCAAAAATTTGGAGGCCCCAGACATGTAAAAGTCACTGACTTGAGAAGGGGGTTGGACTAGATGACCTCTATGATTCTAGATGACCTCCTTAAGGTCCCATCCAATTCTGTAAGGGTCACCTGCTTGAGAAGGGGGTTGGACTAGATGATCTCTATGGTTCTAGATGACCTCCTTAAGGTCCCATCCAATTCTGTAAGGGTCACCTGCTTGAGAAGGGGGTTGGACTACATGACCTCTGTGGTCTGCTCCATCTGTCTGATTCTGTAGAAATCTGCTTGAGAAGGGGGTTGGACTAGATGATCTCTATGGTTCTAGATGACCTCCTTAAGGTCCCATCCAATTCTGTAAGGGTCACCTGCTTGAGAAGGGGGTTGGACTAGAAGCCCTCTAGTTTGTTTTGTCATAACCGCTTATTCCCTTTGAATCTGCCTCGAGGCATCGTAAAAATTCCACAGATAATGAGGAGCAGGTCATAAAGGGGCCCCAGACAGCAACCAGCCATGAATTCTCTCATTTGCAAAGTGAATGCTACCTAGTCCCAAATAAATGTGACCAGGTATGCCAATTTGTAGAATGATAACTCCTATATTTTTCTCATTTTTTGTTAATTCCTGTTTCTTTGAAGATGAGGAGCTTTATGGTGATTTTAATTCCATATCTATTGATGGGATAACTATCGGAGTTTAGCTTTGTTGAAAACAAAAGTTCATCACTGCTGATAATGTGTGTGTGTGTGTGTGTGTGTGTGTGTGTGTGTGTGAAAGAGCTCCCAAAGCCCCCACACACTTTGGGGACTCTCCACATGAACGCAGAAGAAGACATGGGATCGTCTAGATGCTCAGAGTATGAACAGACCTCTCTCTCTCTCTTCAAACAAGAAAGGATCATTAGCCTCCCCAAGTTTTTTCCCACAAAGCCCCCTGCCCCCCCCCACTTTGGGGATCCATGCCTCTTTTCACCCCTCCTTCATTTGGCAATTGACCCTTACAGAATTGGATGTGACCTTAAGGATGTCATATAGAATCATAGAGACCATCTAGTCCAACCCCCTTCTCAAGGAGATTTCTACAGAATCAGACAGATGGAAGTGACCACAGAGGTCATCTAGTCCAACCCCCTTCTCAAGTCAGTGACATCTACAGATTCCCAAACAAATTAACAAGTGTTGGAAGGGTCCCTGGAGAGAGAGAGAGAGAGAGCCAGAGAGACAGAGAGACACAGAGAGAGAGAGAAATGCAAAGGGAGTTTGAGAGAAGACCATGTTGCAGTGTGTTCCCCTGGCTAATTTAGCAGGTCAGAATTTGTCAAATGTGTATGGGCGGAAGGACAGGGTGGGACTGGATGACTACCAAGGTCCCTTCCAACTCTTGTTAAATGTGTATGGGTGCAGGGGGGGGCTACCCCCACGTCTGGGGCCTCCAAATTTTTGCCTCTCTTGACACTTTCTTTTGTCATAAATACTCCACACATTGTAAAAATTCCAAAGATTACCATGAGGAGCAGGTCATAAAGGGGCCCCAGACAGCAACCAGCCTTCACTTCTGTCCTTTGCTAACTAGCAGTCTCTCCCAAACCTCTTTTGAGAGGACTGCTCTGATTGGGTTCCCAAATTAGCTTTTAAAGGATTAGCTTGTTGTGAGGCAAGGAGTTCCACCAGCCAATTTAGCAGCCCAAGAATTTGACGGGAGGACCAATTCTCCTGCTAACTAAGAGGGTTGGACTAGATGGTCTCTGAGGTCTCCTCCCTCTCTATCATTCTATTTCATTCTCCTGCTTGAGCTGGGGGTCAGACTAGATGGCCTCTGAGGTCCCCTCCATCTCTATCATTCTGTAAGACTCCTGAATGAGAAGGGGGGTCATATTACATGGCCACTGAGGCCCCTTCCATCTCTATCATTCTGTAAGACTCCTGAATGAGAAGGGGGTCAGACTAGATGGCCACCGAGGCCCCTTCCCTCTCTATCATTCTGCAAGTCTCCTGAATGAGAAGGGGGTCAGACTAGATGGCCACAGAGGTCCCTTCTCTCTCTATCATTCTGTAAGTCTCCTGACTGTGAAGAGGAGTCATATTAGATGGCCACCGAGGTCCCTTCCATCTCTATCATTCTGTAAGTCTCCTGAATGAGAAGGGGGGTCAGACTAGATGGCCACCGAGGCCCCTTCCATCTCTATCATTCTGTAAGTCTCTTGAATGAGAGGGGGATCAGACTAGATGGCCACTGTGGCCCCTTTCATCTCTATCATTCTGTGAGTCTCCTGAATGAAAAAGTGGGTCAGACTAGATGGCCACTGAGTTCCCTTTCCTCTCTATCATTCTGTGAGTTTCCTGAATGAGAAGGGGGGTCAGACTAGATGGCCACCGAGGTCCCTTCTCTCTCTATCATTCTGTAAGTCTCCTGACTGTGGAGAGGGGTCATACTAGATGGCCACCAAGGTCCCTTCCCTCTCTATCATTCTGTAAGTCTCCTGAATGAGAAGGTGGGTCAGGTCAGACTAGATGGCCACTGAGTTCCCTTTCCTCTCTATCATTCTGTAAGTCTCCTGAATGAGAAGGTGGGTCAGGTCAGACTAGATGGCCACCAAGGTCCCTTCCCTCTCTATCATTCTGTAAGTCTCCTGAATGAGAAGGGGTCAGACTAGATGGCCACCGAGGTCCCTTCCCTCTCTATCATTCAATCAATGTGTGTGTTTGTGTATGAAAGAGCAAACTGTCCCATTCTTTCCTTCCAAAAGTAGCATTTTGTAACAACCGTTCTGATTGGATGGTGGCGAAGTGTCCCATGTGGCCAAAAGGCTGTGGCTGAATTTGGATTTTTGTGGCCAAAGGGCTGTGGCCAAGAGCTAGGGGCCTTTGGGCGAGGGAGAGAAGGCAGTGGCCAATCAGCTGCTGCGGAGGAAAGAGCTTCATCTAACTGGCGGAGGCTAAATGTCCCATTCCCTCATTAAGACCAGGGTCAATGCTGCTTCTACTGGGAGATTTTGGAGCACTTCATGCTTCTTTCCGCAGGTGAGCTTTATGGGGATACTGACTTCAATTTTCCAGTAGGGCATGGCACCTGCCCACACTGCCAAAAGCACCAAAACCCAGTTCATTGACAGTAGGATTACTGTGCTTGATTGGCCAGCAAACTCGCCTGACCTGAATCCCACAGAGAATCTATGGGGCGTTGCCAAGAGAAAGATGAGAGACATGAGACCGAACAATGTAGAAGAACTGAAGGCCACTATTGAAGCATCCTGGTCTTTCATAACATCTTAGCAATGCCACAGGCTGATAGCTTCCTTGCCATGCCGCATTGAGGCAGTAATTGCTGCAAAAGAGGCCCAAACCAAGTTCTGAGTATACAGTATATGCATGCTTATACTTTTCAGAGGTCCGATATTGTTCTATGTACAATCCTTTGGGGTTTTCATGAACTGTACTCCATAATCATAACAATTATGACAAATCACAACTTGAACTATCTTGCCTTGCATGTAATGAGTCTCTCTCATATATTACGTTTCATCTTTTAAATTGCATTACTGAAATAAATGGACTTTTGCACAATATTCTAATTTTTTGAATTTTTGAATTTCACCTGTATAGGTTTTTTGCCCATACTATCATTGTTTCTTTTACTTGTTTATCTTCCCCTTTAAAACCTAGTAGATAATTATATATTTTTCTTATCAGTTTTTTATCTGTCCCTAATAATATCTTATCAAGTGCTGTTAGTTCTTTATAGAAACTCCATGTTTTTGCATCTTTCTCATATCTCAATTGTATTTGCAAGTGTGGCCACCATGCTAAATCCACCCCTTGGTTTTGTAATTTCTGTCTGGCTTTAAGTTCCCCTTTCTGGTTTAAAATGTCTTTATAGGACAGGGAAATTATATTTTAGCCAGTGTTTTTACAAACCCAAAGTGTTCAACTGGTTTTATGTCAGCCTCTTTTGTAAGATTTGATCCTCTGGCTAGCTGGACTTTCCATGCCAAATCATCCCTCATCATTAGGTCGGCTTTGTGATCCCTGAGCTAGTCACTTTCAGAGCTTATTTTAGCTGTTGGACCAGTGTGCTGCCAGCCATCTGAGGAATGGCTAGTCTCTTACCACCTCACTCAGACCTTTGCTGCCAGTTGCTTGGAGGGAATGATAGTTAACTATTTCCTTTTGGGTGCTTTTTTAGTGGAGCATCTGAGAGAGCGCATGAGTGAGGAAATTCTTTCCCCTGGCAAATATTGAAGGATGAAGTTGAACTGATTAAAGCATTGTGCCTATCTCACTTGCTTAGGGGACAGCTTCCTCAAGGTTCTTAAGGCTTCCAGGTTCTTGTGATCAGTCCACACTTTGAACAGAATTTTACTACCTTCTAGGAATCGTGTCCAACTCAGCAGCACCTATCAAATAGTATACACTTCCTTCTCTCACATCGCTCAATGCTTTTTGATGTCGGTCAGCTTCTGGAAAGTGTAGGCAGAGGGCTTCAGTATGCCTTCACATTTTTGGGAACAAAATGGCTCCCACTGATGGCATTAACTTGTATACCAAATGGCCTTTGGATTTGGGTGCTTAAGGGTTGTCTGCCACAAAAAGCCTTTTAAGTTTCTCTGCATTCCATAGTCCAAGAGAATGGTTGGCTTGGTTTAGGCTTCTCTCCCCCTCTGCCTGTTTTTAATAGTTCAGTGTAAAGCAGGGCTATCTGTGCAAATGAGGGAACGAATTGGCAGTAGCAGTTGGCAAAGCCCAGGAAGTTCTGCAGTTGCTTTCTGATGCAAGGGGCTTCTGACTCAGAATGGCCTTCACCTTTCCAGGGTCCATCTGCATCCCCCCCATTGGACACATGATACCCCAAGTAGTCTAAACTGATTTTGTGAAAGTCATACTTGGATAGTTTCAGCATAAAACTTAGTTTCAATACTTTCCTTAGCACCTTCTATACTAGTTTCACACTATCTTCCATTGTCTCAAAATAAATGAGGATATCATTCAGGTACACAAACACCTCCTTATATACTGTATGTCACAGAAGTGTGTACACCCCTTCACATTTTATAAATATTTATGTTCTTCATGTGACACAGAAGAAATGACACTTGGCTACAATGTAAAGTAGTGAGTATACAGCTTGTATAAGAAGAATAGAAGAATAGAATTTTATTGGCCAAGTGTGATTGGACACACAAGGAATTTGTCTTGGTGCATATGCTCTCAGCATACATAAAAGAAAAATATACATTTGTCAAGAATCATGTGGTACAACACTTAATGATTGTCATAGGGGTCAAATAAGCAATGAAGAAACAATCAATATTAATAAAAATCTTAGGATACAAGCAACAAGTTACATACAGTCCTAAGTGGGAGGAAAATGATGATAGAATTGATGAGAAAAACTATTAGAATAGAAGTGCAGATTTAGTAAAAAGTCTGATAGTGTTGAGGGAATTATTTGTTTAGTAGAGTGATGGCGTTCTGGAAAAAACTGTTCTTGTGTCTAGTTGTCTTGTTGTGCAGTGCTCTGTAGCAACGTTTTGAGGGTAGGAGTTGAAACAGTTTATGTCCAGGATGCGAGGGATCAGTAAATATTTTCCCCGCCCTCTTTTTGACTCGTGCAGTATACAGGTCCTCAATGGAAGGCAGGTTGGCAGCAATTGTTTTTTCTGCAGTTCTGATTATCCTCTGTGTCAGTCCTGTTGGATTGCAGCACCAAACCAGACAGTTATAGAGATGCAGATGACAGACTCAGTGATTCCTCTGTAGAACTGTATCAGCAGCTCCTTGGGCAGTTTGAGCTTCCTGAGCTGGCACAGAAAGAACATTCTTTGTTGTGCTTTTTTGATGATGTTTTTGATGTTAAGTGACCATTTTAGGTCTTGAGATATGATAGAACCTAGAAATTTGAAGGTCTCTACTGTTGATACTCTGTTGTCTAGTATTGTGAGAGGTGGAAGGGTTTCTCCTAAAGTCTACCACTATTTCTATGTTTTTGAGTGTGTTCGGTTCTAGATTGTTCTGGTCACACCACAAGGATAGTTGTTCAACTTCCCATGTGTATGCGGATTCATCATTGTCTCAAATGAATCCAATCACTGTTGTATCATCTGCAAACTTCTGTAGTTTAACAGATGGATCGTTTGAGATGCAGTCATTAGTGTATAGAGAGAAGTGGTGAGAGTACACAGCCTTGGGGGGCACCTGTGCTAATTGTACATGTATCTGATGTGATTTTTCCTAGTTTCACCTGCTGCTTCCTGTCTGTTAGGAAGCTTGTGATCCACTTACAAGTGTGTTCAAGTACCGCTAGCTGATTTAGTGTGGTTAAGAGAATGTCCGGTATGATGGTATTGAATGCTGAACTGAAATCTACAAAGAGGACCCTAGGGTAGGTCATTGGAGATTCAAGATGTTGAAGGATGTAGTATAGAGCCTTATTAACAACATAATCTGTGGATCTATTTGCTTGGTATGCAAATTGCAGGGGGTCTAACAGTGGATCAGTGATGGTTTTCAAGTGGAACATCATTAGCCTTTCAAAAGTTTTCATAACTACAGATGGTCTGTAGTCATTCAGTTCCTTGATGGAGAGCTTCTTCGGCACTGGGATGATAGTTGAGCATTTGAAGCAGGAAGGAACATAGCACAACTCTAGTGATTTGTTCAAGATTTGGGTGAAGATGGGGGCTAATTGGTCAGCACAGACTTTTAAGCAAGAAGGAGTTATCTTGTCTGGGCCTGGTGCTTTTCCAGGCTTCTGTCTGTGAAATAGATCTTTCATTTCCTTTTCTGTGATCACTAGGGGATGTAAACCCAATGGGATGGGTTTAGTTGTAGAAGATTTAGCTGTTGTTGGTGTGTCTGGGATGGAGGTTGTGCAGATAAGTGGTTGTGGTTTCTTTTCAAACCTGCAGTAGAACACATTCAGGTCATCTGCCAATTGCTGGTATCCTTCAGCTTGGGAAGGTGGTTTGCTGTAACCGGTGATGTTTTTGAGAGTTTTCCACATGTTTGCTGGTTCATTTGTTGAGAATTGATTCTTTATCTTTTCAGAGTAGTTCCTTTTTGCTGCTCTGATCTCCCTTGTTAATATATTTCTGGCCTGATTGTACAGCATTCTATCACCTTTTCTGTAGGCTTCTTCTTTGGAATGACATAACTGCTTGAGTTTGGCTGTGAATTAAGGTTTTTTATTGTTACTGTATGTATTTGCAACACATAGGTCTTCACAGAAGCTGACATATGATGTTACAGTATCTGTGAGTTCATCTAGGTCTGCAGGTGTCTTTAAAAATATTCCAGTCTGTGCAGTCAAAGCAAGTCTGTAGCTTTAATTTTGCTTCATCAGTCCAAGTCCTCACTGATTTAATTGTTGGTTTTGTGGCTTTAAATCTTTGTTTGTAAGCAGGTACAAGGTGATACCGTGTTTCCCCGAAAGTAAGACAGAGGATAGACATGAGGTATTACATATAAAGAAAAGATATAAAAGTAGAGGAGAAGATATATAAAAGGAAGAAAAGGTATATGATATATGAGATAAGGAGAGACAATTGGACAGGGGACGAAAATTCTATTTTCAAGGAAATAGAATTAGAGAAAGAATAGAAGAGAGAGTATAGGATAAAATAATCAATGAGAGAATAGAAGAAAATATAGGGATAGAAGAGAAAATATATGGGATGTAGGAGAGACAATAGGACAGGGGTCAGAAGGCACTCTAGTGCACTTATGCACGCCCCTTACTGACCTCTTAGGAACCTGGAGAGGTCAATCGTGGATAGTCTAAGGGAGAGTTAGGGGTTGACACTACTGAGTCTGGTAATGAGTTCCACGCTTCGACAACTCGATTGCTAAAGTCATATTTTTTACAGTCAAGCTTGGAGCGATTAATATTAAGTTTGAATTTGTTATGTGCTCTTGTGTTGTTGCGGTTGAAGTAGTCATTGACAGGCAGGACGTTGCAGCATATGATTTTGTGGGCAATACTTAGATCATGTTTTAGGTGTCGTAGTTCTTTTTTTTAATTATTATAATTTAAGTTTATTAATTAACAAAGGGTAAATGGGAAGGGGAAGGGGGGGTACATAGATTCAAAATGGGTGAGGGTATTTATTATATGATAATATATTTCAGAATATATGTAACAAAATGTAACAAAAATTCAATATTCACATTTGTATCTTACTACTATCAATAATTCATTTATCTATCTTATGTTAATTAAAACCTATAGGGATAATAAATGTTAGTAAAAATAGTGGAAGATGTATTTGTAGAAAGGTAAGTAGAAAAGTAAGATTAGAATTATATAAACTATTTAGCAAAGGAAAAGTATAAGGAATAAGGAAAAACCAAAAATTAAATAAATGGGGGAGGGGAAAGGGGAAATCTGCGTAAATAGCAGAAGTTATCAGGAGATACGACAAGGTATATTGATATATTATAGGGTGTATTATTATTTAGTTAGTTAGTTAGTTATTTTAAGTGTGAGTATTGGAATTGTTTTAATAATCAATGGGATTTTGAGTTCAAAACGTTGGAAGATAAGAGAAATTTATTGGTTTACAAAATGAAAGTTAGGTATTTTTTGGCAGTGATCCATTTGTACCAATTGTCCCATATATTGCAGTAATCAGAATCTTTTTTATTGTGAATCTCCATTGTAAATTTTGACATCTCCGCACATTCCATAATCTTAGAAATAATAGGTTAATATTAAGTTTGAATCTGTTGTGTGCTCTTGTGTTGTTGCGGTTGAAGCTGAAGTAGTCATTGACAGATAGGACGTTGCAGCATATGATCTTGTGGGCAATACTTAAATCGTGTTTTAGGCGTCGTAGTTCTAAGCTTTCAAGACCTAGGATTGATAGTCTGCTTACGTAGGGCATTCTGTTTCAAGTGGAGGAGTGGAGGGCTCTTCTGGTGAAGTATCTTTGGACATTTTCTAGGGTGTTGATGTCCGAGATGTGGTGTGGGTTCCAGACAGATGCACTGTATTCAAGGATTGGTCTGGCAAAAGTTTTGTAGGCTCTGGTGAGTAGTGTGAGATTGCCGGAGCAGAAGCTGCGTAGGATCAGGTTAACAACTCTAGAAGCCTTTTTGGTGATATTGTTGCAGTGGGCTTTAGCACTTAGGTCATTTGATATTAGTATTCCAAGGTCTTTTACTGAGTGGGAGTTGGCTGTGAGATTTTGTTTATTCAGTTTATATATGAGGTTTGGATTGTTTTTGCCGATGTGGAGGGTAGAGCATTTGTTGGTTGATATTTGAAGTTGCCAGGTGTTCGACCAATCTGAGACAAAGTTGAGGTCTTTTTGGAGAGTAGATGTGTTGCCTGTGGTGTTGAATAGTTTTACATTGTCGGCGAAAAGAACACAGTTGCTTGTGATATGATCGCAGAGGTCGTTGATGAAGAGAATGAAAAGAGTAGGACCTAGTACGGTGGTGGTGGGGTGGTGTAGGGTACTTGTTTTGGTGTTTTAGTGTTTATCAGATCTTGGATGTTTTTTTCTATGGAGGCAAGCCATGGTTCCATGCTTTCTGTATATGATTGTTGAGTTTTAGAGACTGCTGATAGGATTACATCGGACAAATTGCCGAAGGAGTCTGGTTTGGGAGTACAAGATGGGCAGAAATAGTAGAATGAAGGATTATCTTGAAGAAAAGTGGCGACATGTTTATTTATGTTAAGGCAAGTATAATGAGCTGATTTTTTTGCAGGAGTGACATTTTATAAATCCTTCTTGTATATTAATAGTTTTGTTGCATATAAAGCAAATGTTAACAGAATCATTTACTTGATTTGCTTGGGGTTTTTTCTTGCACGGCATAGTTGCTGGGGTGAGGCTTAAAAATCTATCTGTTGATTGTTGATTGTTTGACTTGATTGTACGTTCTGTTGAGATTTTCGAATGAGAACAATTTAGAAGTGACTGCTAGGTTCCTTTGCAGCCACTGGGGGGGGGGGGCTTTGGAGCGTCCTGTAGAGATAGCTGTTGAATGAGAAAGGTTTTAGATGTGACTGCTGGATTACTTTACAGCCACTAGAGGGGGTTGGAGCATCACTGCTAGCTGGGCGATTTTAAGATTATGAAGAACAGAGATTTGAAGAGCAGAGACCAGGGGGGATCGCTTGATCTTTTAGGCACGTGGTAATGGTGGATCACCCTGTTTATGTATGGAGGCAGTTGGTGTTGGACTCCTAATGCTGCTCAGATCAGTTTATCAGCTTTGGGAAGGCACAGACGTTTTAAGATCTGCAGAAGGCTTGGCTTATATCTCCCCTCCACCCAGGTCAGTTTGCAGGGCTCTGGGGGGGGGGGGACTGACTGCACTTTATGGAGGATTCACTTGAAAGTTGCAGGGCTTGGAAGGCTTCAAAGTTGTGAGGCTGGAGACAAACAGCAGCTTCTGCCTATTCCCTTTGATATTCGTTGTTTGGAAAGTGAAACTTTCCCAAAAGTTGAGGAGACTCCTTGGTAACTCTGCTGGGCTTTATAAATAAGTTGGGAAGTGCCGGAGAGGGAATTGGGGCTCTTTGTGGTTCGCCTTTCACCCGCCTAGTTCAGATCGCAGGGCTGGTGAAATGACTGCGCTTCAATAAATCTTCTCCCTCCCTCTGGTTGGATCTTATCTCTCCCTCTCTCTGGTGAGGAATGTACCTCTGGTTGGTGTCTTGTAGCTTTGTAGTCGTTATTAGTTGCTTTGCTGCTCCTCTTGTCCAATAGCAGTCCAGTCTTTTCTTGAAAGTCTAGTGTTGGAGCGTTCAACACCTCTGCAGGCAAGCCATTCCATTGGTTGATCACTCTCACTATCAGAAAGTTCCTCCTTATTTCCAGATTGAATCTGTCTTTGGATGGCTTCCAACTCCTTGTCTGGCTCTCTGGTGCTTTGGAAAATAATGTGACACCCCCCTCCTCCCTGTGGCAGCCTCTCAAGTATTTGAAGACTGCTATCATGTCCCCCCTTGTCCTCCTCTTTTCTAGACTATCCATGCACACTTCGTGCAACCTCTCCTTGTATGTTTTAGTTTCTAGTCCCTTTATCATTCTGGTTGCTCTCTTCGGCACTTTTACTAGCGTATCAAAGTCTCTTTTGTAGTGTGGTGATCAAAACTGAATGCAGTACTCTAGCTGTGGTCTAACTAGGGTATTATAGAGTAGTATTAGCACCTCTCTTGTCTTGGAGTGTATTCTTCTGTTTATGCATCTCAGGATTGTGTTGGCTTTTTAGCTGCCACTGCACATTTTTGACTCATGTTTAGTTTGTTGTCCACTAAGACTCCAAGATCTCTCTCACATTCACTGCTGTTGAGAGTGTTTTTGACAAGTTTGTATATATGTTTTGGGTGTAGGATACTACTTTTCTCTGTGTTGAACTTCATTTTGTATCTGGAGCCTATCCTCTGGAGTGTTGGCCACTCCCGCCAGCTTGGTGTCATCTGCAAATTTAATTAGTTTCCCTTCTACTCCCTCATCTAGGTTATGGATGTGTATGTTAAAATGGTACTGGGCCTAGGGCTGATCCTTGTGGTACCCTGCTACTGTCTTCTTTCCATGTGGACATGGAGCCACTTAGGACTACTCATTGGGTACGTTTGGTCAGCCAGTTGCCAATCCACCTGGTAGCGTTGCTGTCTGTCCAATTTTCTAGAATTTGTGGAATAGTAGATTGTAATCAACCTTGTCCAAAGCTTTACTGAAATCCAGCTATACTAAGTCCACTGGGTTGCGCTGGTCAATTGATTTGGTCACACTATTGAAGAATGAGATGAGATTGGTTTGGCATGATTTGTTTGTGACAAACCAGTGTTGGTTATTGTTATTATGTTATTTGTCTCTAGATGATGTTCTGTGCATGACCCTTGGTTCAAAACCCCCGACTCAAAAATACGTTATTTTATGAATAAATCCAACTCTTTATTGATATAAGGTTTTTAAATGGCCAAGAAAAATGGAATATTTTCTCTTTAGAGCTAAATGTCAACAATGTCCAGGAAAGGTGCCAAACTCAGCCTAATTTAGCAATCCTAGATAACAAAGTCCCTTTATCATTTAACAGCACTTTCAGTTCACAGAGGCCAGGGCAAGAGCTCCTGGCTGAGACCCGAGACCTAGTGAGAGAAGGAGGAGAGAAAGGTAGTGCTTTTTAGCCATTTTCTATTTCTTGAATTCAAAGAGGTTGGGGAGATACTACTGGCTGGGAGGGAGGAGAAAGGTGCGAAAGGGACAGTTTCATTGGCAGTTTGAATTCAAACACAAACCATTCACAGATTAGGCTGGGGAGGAACTACTGGCTGTCATATAGCTACAAACCCAAAATGGCAGGAGTTTGGTAGCGACAGGGGTTGTTGATTTTCTTGGTAATTACTTGTTTTTCAATAAATTGTTAAGATGTCTGGCTTGGTGCAGTATAACACTTGTTTGGCTGTTGTGTTCCATAATGGAACTTGGGGTGCTGCCCTCTTTGCATAAGAACAACTAGTTTATATGGTGAGATATCTAGATTGCAGTACTTAGTTTGTACCTTGCAGTCAGAAGTGGAAAGATTGTCCAGCGACGTGCTGTAATGCAGCCATGTGTGTAACCTCCACTTCCTCAGCACCCACTAAGGCAGTGATTTTCAACCTTTTTTGAGCCGCAGCACACTTTTTACATTTACAAAATCCTGGGGCACACCACCAACCAAAATGACACAAAATGACACTCTAAGACAGTAAATATTATTTATTTATTTATTTATTCAATTTTTATGCCCCCTTCTCCTTAGACTCAGGGCGGCTTACAACATGTTAGCAATAGCATTTTTTAACAGAGTCAGACTATTGCCCCCACAATCCGGGTCCATCCGGAAGGATGGAAGGCTGAGTCAACCTGGAGCTGGGGATGAGATTTTAACTGCTGACCTTCAGATCTACAGTATTTCTACATGTATTTATACTCAGTGTGAAACTTGGGCCTGTTTTGATGAACACGAATGGTAGAAAGACACACACGAAGCTCTTCCTCAACAGTTCTCAGTCTCTCCCTGTTTTTAGTTTTTATAGCAGTCAAGCTTGAGAAGCTCAGCTCACATAGATATGTGGTTGAAAATGGAAGCAATGTCAAAATAGCTTTGTTGGCCAGAATGGGGAACTCCTTGGCAACAGATAACCAAAAACTGTCCAAAGGAAGATCAGCAAACTTTAGCCTTAAACCACAATCTTGTTTCAGTTCGATGAGTTCCTCTTGCTCCTTTAAAGTCATGTCCTTTCCAGCAACAGATACTGAGCTGTATGGGTCCCTAACCCAGTCAAGGCATTCTGTGAAATCTGAAGAGAAATAAAATGACAACTTCTCCTCTAGAGTTTTCAAATGTCTGCCAATCACCTCACACATTGCAGCACTGTTGCCATCATACTGTTTCTCGGTGAGAAAGGTTGCCACGCTGCACATGTTGTTGCCAGAGCTTCACCTTTAAACAGAATCCGTTCATTTTATCAGTGCTTGTAAGCAGGTTTTCATTTCGGCCTTGCATCCGTGTGTTCAGTTCATTCAGATAATGAAATATATCAGCCAGGTATGCCAGCTTTGCACACCACTCACCACTTGCAAGCTGCTTTGAATAATCAGACCTCTCATTTGTCAGAAATACTTTAAGTTCCTCTCGCAACTCATACACACGGGCCAACACTTTGCCGCGGGACAGCCACCGGACCTCTGTGTGGAGCAATAAGATTTTATGTTCCGCTCCCATTTCTTTACACAAAGTCGCAAATAAGCGACATCTCAAAGGTCGCGTCTTCACAAAGTTCACTATGTGCACAACATCATCCAACACAGGAGCTAGATCTGCTGGTAAGGTCTTTGCAACGAGGGCCTCACGGTGCAAAAAACAGTGCATAACAATAACATCTGGGTTTCTTTCTTTGACCCTACTTAAAAAGCCTTTGATGCACCCGACCATGGCTGCGGCTCCATCAGTGCAGACACCTGTGCAGTTTCCCCATGTAAGCCCGCTTTTATCAAGATATTCCGATGTGACCCGAAATATTTCCTCTCCTGTTGATTTTTCTGGCAGTGCCTTGCAAAATAGGAAGTTTTCTCTAATGGCTTCTCCATCCACAAAACGCACGTTGGCCAAGAGTTGACAATGTCCACTAATATCCGTTGACTCATCAAGTTGCAAGGCAAATTTCTTACTGATGTGCACCTTTTCCAAAACAACAGTTTCAATGTCCACAGACATGTCATCAATACGTCTGGCAATTGTGTTATCTGAGAGAGGCACTTTAGCTATCTCTTTGGCTGTGTTAGGGCCAAGCATCTCATTTACAATGGCTTTACAAGATGGCAGTATTAATGTTTCTGCCAGAGTGTGGGACTTTTTTGATTTAGCTATGAGTTCAGCAACAAGGTAGCTAGCTTTGAGGTCGCTCTCGTTTACTTTTGTGGTTTTTCTCAAAAAAGTTGCCCCTTTCTCATTGTTTGTACGTAAGCATACAAAATAATCCATCGGCTTGTTTTGAACAGAAGGGTGTTTCGTTTGGAGATGGCGTTTAAGCTTGCTTGGCACCATGACACTGTTGGATAGCTTCTCACCACACACCAAGCACAGCGGAATCGGTGTTGTCTCATCCCCGGTGAAAGTAAATCCTAATGCAAGATAGCTTTCGCTGTATTGCCTCAAGCTCACTATCTTGTCTTTTTTCTTTTGCCAACCACTCATACTAGGGCCTTCATCTGGGTCAGAATTTTGTCCAGGGCCCTTTGCATTTTCCCTTCTCAAAAACTTCTCCATCACTGTCACTTGCTTGTCTTACTGAGATACCAAGCTGTCAGAAGAGTTAAATAAAAAAGGATAACCCCCTCATATATACAATCCCATGTAACATCCCCTTATAAATACAGTCAATCATCAATCATCCCTCCTCAAATTTATACTACTGTCTCATTTCTGTCTCTCTCCCCCCCCCCCCTTATATGTATGTGTGTACTCAAACCATTTCCAAAACCAGGTGAGGGCTGGGGTTTTATTCTCTTTTATTCTTTTCAAAAACAGGTGAGGTCTGGGTTTTTTTTCTTATTATTTGGGTGCTTTTTACCATATGCTTCAAGAATCACCTCTCTCTCTCTCTCTTGTTTCTCTCTTCTCTCATTCTCTGCCTCAATCATTTTCTCATTTCTCCTTTTTTCTCCCCTTTTTGTTCTCATTTCTCTCTCTCTCTCTCTCCTTTCCTCTTCCTATCTGTCTCTCTTGCTTTCTTTTTTCTCTCTCTCTCTCTTGCTTTCTTTCAGTATCTCTTGCTATCTCTCTTTTTCTCTCTTGCTTTTCTTCTCTCTCTAGTGCTTTCTCTTTCTTGTTCTTTCTCTCTCTCTGTTGCTCTCTCTCGTTCTCTCTTATTTTTTTCCTCTCTCTCTTTTTTTCTCTCTCTCTTAGTCTCTCTCTCTCTTGTTCTCTCTTATTTTCTTTCTCTCTCTTGTTCTTTCTCTCTCTCTCATGCTTTCTCTCTCTCTTGTTCTTTCTCACTCTCTCTCTCTCTGTTGCTCTCTCTCGTTCGCTCTCTTCCTTTCTTCTCTGTGGAGGCCAGCGAAGGTTTCCCTTAGTTTGAATGTTCCGAGCAAGCTGGCAGGGGGATGGGAAGCAGCCCCTTTACTGACAGCCCGGGACGGGACTGTGAGAGGGGTGGGCGTTCCCACAGCGCTCGGAGCAGCTAGCAGCCGGATCACCAGCGCCGCTGCAGCCACCGCTGTGGGAGAAGCCGCACCCCAAAAAAGCTGGAGAGAAGGATGGATCGGGCGGGCGGGGACAGCCACAAGTGCCCATGGCTTCTCGTCGATGCCCCTGCCTGCCCGATCCGCGGGAGTGCTAATAGCGGCGGTGGCGGACAATAGCCGGGGGGGTGGCTCCTGCAAGTGGGAGCTCCAGGGCTGAAGCCTCAGCCCTGGAGCTCCCACTTGCAGAAGCCGTCCCCCGGCTATTGCCCGCTGCCGCCGCTGCTGCTATTAGCACTCCCGTGGCAGCTCACGATGCCACAAGTGAAAGCCTCAGCCGCTGCTATTGCCCTCCCGCCGAGTCCCAAGCTCACCTGCTGCAAAGAAGGAAGGCACAAAGAAGAAAGGCGCAAAAATGAAGGTGTGAAGAAGGAAGCCGGGACGCTCAGCTTCCGGTCTGGGAAGCTGAGCTTCGCGGCACACCTGACCTTGTCTCGCGGCACACTAGTGTGCCGCGGCACACCAGTTGAAAAACACTGCCCTAAGGAGAAGGGATGTGTGGACAACTGTTGGTTCAGGAAGATTATGTGCAGTGGAGCACAGACATAGCAATTTTAATCTCTCTGTATCTAATTCCTATAATGTTCTTGTGGAATTAAATGGTAAGGTTGTTGCGGATATTAATGAGGCCCCTCAGGTGGAGGATGAGGAGATGTTCCAAGAGGAAGTTGTAGTAAGAGAGGTGCATAATGTTACCAAACCATCAAGTGTAGTTAGTGGAAATAAAAAGAGGATGCATTTTCTTATGGGTGACTCGACTGTTAGAGGTGTTGGATTTCAGAAAAAACAAATTTCAATGAAATGATGGAATATTTAAATAATGAATTAAAGAGGAGGGATAAAACTGCAGGAGTGAGCACCCAGTGAACTATTAAAAAAGGCCATCTTAGAAGCCATTGGACTGTACGTAAGGCAAATAACTAAAGGTAAAAGGGAGAAGAAACCGCTATGGTTTAGTAATCATGCAAGGGTTATAGTCAATGAAAAAAGTCTGCCTATAGGGGGTATAAAGAGTCTGGAAATATATCTGTCAGAGAGGTGTATAAAATAAGACAGGCGAAACAGATAATATATGCTGCTAAAGTCTCAAAAGAGGAAGAAATTGCCAAATCTGTAAAGAAAAGGGATAAAACCTTCTTCAGATATATAATGATAGGATGAAGAAAAACTGCAGCATCACAAAGCTTAGTACTGGGGATAATATATACAATGATGGGAATAAGGAGGTCGCTGACCATTTCAATAGCTACTTCTGTTCAGTTTTCTCAGAAGACAGCTTACAATATAATACTATGGATATAGAATTGCTTCTAGCTGTAGGGATTCAGCTCCAGTAATCTCAGAGGCTGATATCTTAGAAGAACTTGAACAAATAAAAATAAATAAGGCAACGGGTCCAGATGGCATCCACCCCAGAGTTCTTAAAGAACTCAGATCTGTCATTGCTACCCCCCTGACTGATTTGTTTAACCAATCCCTTTTAACAGGAGATGTTCCTGAGGATTGGAGAATGGCCAGTGTTGTGCCTATCCACAAGAAGGGCAGTAGAGAAGAAGCTGGTAACTATAGGACAGTTAGCTTGACATCAGTTATCATTAAAATGATGGAGACTCTACTCAAAAAGAGGATAAATCAGCACCTAAAAATCAATAACTTATTGGACCCATACCAGCATGGCTTTACTGAGAGCAAATCATGTCAGACTAATCTCATTGATTTCTTTGACTAGTCACAAAAGTGTTGGATGAAGGTAGTGTCATGGATATTGCCTATCTGGACTTCAGCGAAGTCTTTGATACAGTTCCACATAAAGAGCTGATAGATATATTTGTGAAGATTGGACTTAATCCGCAGCTGACTGAAACATAGATATCAGAGGGTTGTTGTTAATGGTGAGTATTCTGAGTAGAGACAGGTTACAAGCGGTGTGCCACAAGGGTCTGTTCTGGGTCCTATTCTTTTTAATATGTTTGTGAGTGACATGGAGAAGGTTTGCCTATTTGCTGATGACTCTAAAGTGTGCAATAGGATTGCTTTTCCTGGAGGCATCAGTAACATGGCAAATAATTTAGCTTTACTAAATAAGTGGTCAAAGCAATGGAAACTGCAGTTTAATGTTTCCAAATGTAAAATAATGCACTTGGGGAAAAGGAATCCTCAATCTGAGTATTGTATTGGCAGTTCTGTGTTAGCAAAAACTTCAGAAGAGAAGGATTTAGGGGTAGTGATTTCTGACAATCTCAAAGTGGGTGAACAGCGCGGTCAGGCAGTAGGGAAAGCAAGTAGAATGCTTGGCTGCATACCTAGAAGACTTGTGTTTTTAATAAACATAAGAACAAGGGAGCACAATCTGAGATTAATTGGGGAAAGATCAGATGCAACGTGAGGAACTATTATTCTACTGAAAGAGTAGTAGATGCTTGGAACAAACTTCCAGCAGACGTGGTTGGTAAATCCACAGTAATTGAACTTAAACATGCTTGGGATAAACATATATCCATCCTAAGATAAAATACAGGAAATAGTATAAGGTCTTTTTCTGCCGTCAATGTATGTTTCTATGCTTCTATTTAACCATATAATTCTGCTCACCAGTGTTTTGGCCACAAGCATTCAGCAGAGAAATGAGTTTTATTGTGGCAGAAATCATGATTTTAAAGCCTTATTAAAGCACACCCCCAATCTCACATCTCTTCGATTAAACAACGTTGAATCCCCACACCCAATTTCCCAAGATCCTTTGCCTTTATACTCCTGGAAGTGACATCACACCACAAAGAGGCTCAGTCAAATACAGTAATACCTCGTCTTGTGAACCTAATTGGTTCCACTCTCAGGTTTTCTCTAAGTTTGTTGAAGTCTGCTTTTCTAAAATCTTGGACTTTGGTGTTGTTGGATCCTGTTGTTTGTGTTAGCATTATGTTGAACTTTATAATGGTGAGGTCACTCTCACCCAGTGCCCCTTTGGTTTTTGACTCCTTCTATCATTTCTTCTCTGTTTGTGAGAATTGGGTCCAGTGTGGCTGCCCCTCTAGTTCCTTCCTCCACTTTTTGGATGATGAAGTTGTCCGCAGGGTTGGTTAGGAATTTGTTTGATTTTTTGCAGAGTTGGTTTTCCAATTGATGTCTGGGTAATTGAAGTCTCCCATTATTATTACTGTGTTATTTTTCTTACATATGTTGCTAGCTGGCTGGTAAAGAGGCTGTCCATTGTTTCTGTTTGGTATACTTCTATTGTTGTGTCACATTTCCCCCCCTTTATGCTGACCCATATGATTTCAAGAGGGTTTCATCTCTTGTTACTTGTATCCCTGTGGCATTGTAATGGTCCTTTATATAGAGTGCAACTCCACCTCTTTTTTTGCATGATCTATTTTTTTGAAGAGTTTGTATTCTTTTATCTGCATGTTCCAGTTGTGTGTTTCATCCCACCAGGTTTCACTTATGTCATGGTTGCCTTAAAGTGTTAGCATTTCCAGTCCATCTAGTTTGTTCCCCAGGCTTTGTGCATTTGAGTTCTTTGTGCCTGATTCTGGGTGTGCCCTTGGTGTCTTCTGATTGGTGTTTGGGTTTGCCCCTCTTCCCTTCCCTCATTGATTCACTGTTAATCATGTTGGCTGGGGGTCCTTGTTTGGAGTTGTGTCCTGGAGGTCCCAGATTTTGGTCACGCATCCCACCCCACTCGGTTTTAGTTTAACAGCCTCCTAACAAGTTGGGCCATTGGTTTCCAAGGACATTCTGCCAGATTTTGGTGGGGTGTAGCCATAGTTCCCTGTAAGCTGCACAGCGCGCTATAACGCAGGCAAATTTTAACGTCAGCCCAGAGTTTTCCAAGCTGGTGCGGAGCGGGTTTCTCCCCGACAGACAGCTGATCCGCCCCTCCCAAGCTGTTGGTGGGAGAGAAAGCCCCGGCTTCCTGGGCTCTGCCGTTGG
This sequence comes from Erythrolamprus reginae, assembly GCF_031021105.1. Lineage (NCBI taxonomy): Eukaryota > Metazoa > Chordata > Lepidosauria > Squamata > Dipsadidae > Erythrolamprus > Erythrolamprus reginae. Next base: position 140,071,767 of record NC_091952.1, read on the forward strand.
CTGCGCCCATCTCCTCCCACGCCCTTCCGCTTCCCCTCAGCATCGGAGGAGGCGTTGGCTTCCTCCCCAGCCGCCGTGCTGGGAGCTGCCCTCTGGAGCCGGGGGTGACGGGCCCGGAATCGGCCTACTTCGCCTCCTCCCCCACGCCATGCAGGCCAGCAAAGCGTCAAGGCTTCTGAGGTGAGCTGCGCGGCGGCGGCGGGAGGCAGAGCCAAGGGGAGGGCATGCCAGTCAGCAAAGCTGGCTGCCCGCCAGCTCGATGTCCGTCCATGGGGGGGCTGAATCCGCCAGCCTGATGTCTGTCCGTGTGAGGGGGGCAAATCCGCCAGCCACGCCGCCAGCCTGATATCCGTCGCCCCAACCCCACATGGACGGACATTCCATGAAAGCAGCGTGCTTTTCAAATTCGCTGCTTTCCTGCACCTCTTTCCTGGGCGGGGGGGGTGAGAAGGTGGCCGCCTCCCCCCCTGCCCAGGAAAGAGGTGCAGGAAAAGAGCACCCTGGTGTAGCCAAAGCACAAGCTTTGCTTCCTCTCCCGCTGCTGCGCTGGGGGCTGCCTGCCAGTGGGTCCCCTCCGCCACCCAATCCCAGTAAAAGACTTCCCTGGGCATGCTTTCAAACGCGTCATTTACCCAGGCAGCCGGCTTCGCCTCCTCCTCCCCCGCTGCCATGCTAGGGCTGCCTCCTGCCCCCGGGGGCGACTCTGCCCCAGTGTGCCCGAAGCACAAGCTTCGCTTTGTCTCCCGCCACCACGCCGTGCAGGCCAGCAAAGCATCAAGGCTTCTGAGGTGAGCTGCGCGGCGGCGGCGGGAGGCAGAGCCAAAGGGAGGGCATGCCGGTCAGCAAAGCTGGCTGCCCGCCAGCCCTATGTCCGTCCGTGTGGGGGGGCGGCGAATCCACCAGCCTGATGTCCATCCGTGCGGGGGGGGCTCTCTTTCTTTCTCTCCCTCCTTCATTCCCTCTTTCTCATCGAGCTGGCAGTGTGGCCGATGGATTCCCCCCCCCCCCGCACAAAGGGACATCAGGCTGCCGGCATGGCTGGCGGATTCGCCCCAACCCCACACGGACGGACATTCCGGGAAAGCAGCGCGCTTTTCAAATTCGCTGCTTTCCTGCATCTCTTTCCTGGGGGGGGGGGGGGGCGAGAAGGTGGCCGCCTCCCCCCCTGCCCAGGAAAGAGGTGCAGGAAAAGCGCGCCCTGGTGTAGCCGAAGCACAAGCTTTGCTTCCTCTCCCGTCACCGCACTGGGGGCTGCCCGCCGGTGGGTCCCCTCCGCCACCCAATCCCAGTAAAAGACTTCCCTGGGTGTGCTTTCAAATGCGTCATTTACCCGGGCAGCTGGCTTCGCCTCCTCCTCCCCCGCTGCCATGCTGGGGCTGCCTCCTGCCCCTGGGGGCGACAGGCCTGGCCTCGGCCCACTCTGCCCCAGTGTGCCCGAAGCACAAGCTTCGCTTTGTCTCCCACCACCGCGCCGGGAAAGAAAGGTGAAGGGAGACAGAGAGAAAGGGGGAGGGAGAGATAGAAAGGAGGGAGAGGGGGGTAGTAGGATAGGGAGAGGGAAAAGGAAGGGCTGGGAGAAAGGCAGGGGAGAGAAAGATAGAAAGGAAAGAGGGAGGGAGAGATAGAAAGGAAAGAGGGAGAAAGGAAAGAGAGAGGGAGAGATAGAAAGAAAAGAGGGAGAGAGGAAAGAGGCAGAGAGAGATACAAAGGAAAGAGGGAGGGTGGAAAGAGGGAGGGAGAGATAGAAAGGAAAGAGGGAGGGAAGGGAGGGAGAGATACAAAGGAAAGAGGGAGGGAGAGATAAAAAGGAAAGAGGGAGGGAGAGATAGAAAGGAAAGAGGGAGAGAGGAAAGGGAGGGAGAGATAGAAAGGAAAGAGGGAGAGAGGAAAGGGAGGGAGAGATAGAAAGGAAAGAGGGAGGGAGGAAAGGGAGGGATGGAGAGATAGAAAGGAAAGAGGGAGAAAGGAAAGAGGGAGGGAGAGATAGAAAGAAAAGAGGGAGAGAGGAAAGAGGCAGGGAGAGATACAAAGGAAAGAGGGAGGGTGGAAAGAGGGAGGGAGAGATAGAAAGGAAAGAGGGAGGGGAGGGGAGGGAGAGATACAAAGGAAAGAGGGAGGGAGAGATAAAAAGGAAAGAGGGAGGGAGAGATAGAAAGGAAAGAGGGAGGGAGGAAAGGGAGGGAGAGATAGAAAGGAAAGAGGGAGAGAGGAAAGGGAGGGAGAGATAGAAAGGAAAGAGGGAGGGAGGAAAGGGAGGGATGGAGAGATAGAAAGGAAAGAGGGAGGGAGGAAAGAGGGAGGGAGAGATAGAAAGGAAAGAGGGAGAGAGGAAAGGGAGGGAGAGATAGAAAGGAAAGAGGGAGGAAAGGGAGGGAGGGAGAGATAGAAAGGAAAGAAAGGAAAGAGGGAGGGAGGGAGGAAAGAGGGAGGGAGACATAGAAAGGATAGAATTATGGATGCAAGAACTCGCTCATGTGTGATAGCACACTTACTTTATTTGTTTATTTGTTTATTTGTTTGTTTATTTATTTATTTATTTATTCTTATATGCCGCCCAGTCCCAAAGGGACTGCCGCTCAGACACTATACTTTTCCGCCCACCCCGAAAAAAAATTAGAGGGAACACTGGGTGTAGCCCATCCCTTGCTAAAAGCCCATTTTGGAGATAATGCAGTCCGTGATCAAGGAATCTGAAGGGTTTTTTGGTGACACCATCCTTTTAGCCAGTAGTTCAGTTGCAGAATTTTTTATTATCTTGCTGGGTGCCTTCCTCTTGTATGTCGTATTGACAGAAAAACTACCTGTGTGCCTATGTCCTTGATTTTGTTGGCCAGTTGGTTGTAATCCCTCATTATTGATTTCAAATCCTTTTTTGTATCATTTGTTCCCACATGGAATATTAATAGGAAGTAGTAGTCAGTTGGTTTAATTAGTGTGTTTGGGGTCATTGTCATGTTAGAATACTGCCCTGTGGCCCAGTCTCGAAGGGAGGGGATCATGCTCTGTCACAGTGCATGCTGGCATTCATGGTTCCCTCAATAAACTGTAGCTCTCCAGTGTACCCCCAGACCATAGCAATCCCAAAGGGCTGCAGACTGGAAAGAGCCAGAGGAGTGGAAATTCTTGACAGTATGCCATAGTCCAGGGGTGTCAAGCTAAAGGCCCATGGGCCAGATTCAGCCAGCAAGGTAGTTAGATCTGGCCCATGGGACACCTGAGAAACTGCTAAGGACTGGATCTCAGAGCCTTGGTCAGGCTCAGCCTGACAGGGCGCTGATCTGCAAACTAATGGTGGGCAGAAGGTAATGAACAAGTGGGACCTGATGTGCTTGGTGTGTTCTGAGCACTTCCCTTTCACCAGGATGCCAGCCCTTACACACTCTGTGCACACTCAAGGGGTGGGGCTGAGGCAATGTCATGGATCTAAGGCTGGCTGTGGTCCAGCCCAAATGCTGCCACCAGGTTGAAGATCAGCACTGTGTCTGCACCAGCATCTCCATGCCCTGCTCGCTGGCCTTTCACTAGGGGCATGTGGGAAAGCCATGCTGCCAATCTCTCACCCTCCTGAGCATGGAAGAAGTAAGGAAATGGAAAGGAGATAGAATGGGAACTTTAGGCCATGGGGCTTCTGCCTGCCCCCATGAGCAATGTTGAACTAGCCCAGCCCCCAGGTCATGTTTAGTCTCCCATGACTACTCCAGCCTATCCCGTCCCCACAAGAACAACCACAATGCTGATCTGATCTTCAATAGAATCAAATTTGACCTACTCTATACCATGTGTCTTTTTGTTCATTTTTAAGGGTTTCCGATAGCTGTAAAAGAGAAAAACTAGTGACAAATATATCTTTCTGTTCTGTTGCTCTCTTGATTTAATCTTGAATTTGCCTTGATAGTTCTTCAAGTAATCAAGCATCTTCTTTGCCTGCCATTTATCTTCTGTGTAATGCTTCTTGTACTGAGGTCCATAGAAGCGTTTTTGAGGGCAATTTGCTTTACATATGTTAACGTACATATGTTTACATATGTTTGGTTAGCCTCCCCAAGTCTTCGGAGAGGAGCGGCATACAAATCTAATAAATAAATAAATATATTTCATATAAATTCCTCATAAAATGATTTTCAATTTTAACTTTATTGTACATTGTATGCATGCCATCAAAACTTCAGGTCATGATCTAACTCTAAAAGTCTCTCATTTTTCAACAGGACCTGTTCTTTCACCCAGACCAAACAATAAGCAGCCAAATACCATTTCAAGTCTTATATTTTCTTTTCATCTTATAATTTTTTGCCATTGCTTAAATCAGTTTTTATTGTTGAATCATTGTTTAAATCAGTTGTCATAGCAGGTATTCTATGAAATAAAAGAAACCATACAGGCAAAACTTTCAAGTTTATTACAAATCCATATTTGTCACACTAATACAAACCCATTTTACTTTTTTCTCAAACTTAAAATGAATATTTGCTAATAATTCTGAATGCTTACTCAGGGCCTCAAGAACTAAAATGAGCAAAAGAGGAGACAGCAGTCATCCTTGTCTTTGTCCTGTTTGGAATCTCCACAATGTTGTTAGTTCTCCTTTAACAATTATTTGTGCTTTCTGTGATGTATAAATTCACGTTTAATAAAAAATTGTTTATTTAGATACAAAAAAAGATGCTGAGGTCCTAGAAAGAGCAAGAAAAGAGAACTGAGAGGATAAAAGGTCTGGAGACTAAATCTTATGATGAAGGAGCTAGATATATCTATGCCCATCAGAAGAAGTATTAGGGCAGTGATGGGCAACCTTTTGAGCTTGGTGTGTCAAAATTCGCCAAAAAACCGAGCATAACTCGGGTGGTGTGTCACCTTGAGAAAAAAACACATAATTTTGTGATATTTATAGTTTAAATAACAAATATGTATAATTATTTAACTTACCTGCTTAGTGACTTCTCTGTTAATCTGTCAGTTGGTTTCTTTTGTTGGTCTTGCTGTTATTTAACTTGTGTGGGATGCCATGAACTAAGATAAGTGAGGGAGAGGGGGAATTCTTCCAGTGATGGCGAACCTGTGGCAGTCCAGCTGGCCTGCCACAGGTTCTCCATCACTGATTTAGTGACTTTTTTGTTGCTGAATTTCATTGGCTAAATCTTCAATTGAAGGTTGGTATTTTGTACACTTCAAGCCCAAGCAAGCGCTACTAAGTTCATCTGTCATCTGTTTTGTTGGTTTTGATATTATTTAATGCTGAGAATAAGGTCTCACAAAAGTACATAGAGGGAAAAATAGTAAGTAAAGCCATTGCTATATTTTTCAGGGTGCTAAAAGTGTCTGGTAACCGATTCCAGGCACTCCAAATTTCCTGTTCATAGTGGCACTCCTCTTGATTCTCCAAGCGGCACCTTTCTAGATTCTCAAACTTTGACCTCAAGTCAACAAATACCTGACCCCAGACGCTGTCCTGAAATTCTGCAAGTTGCATCTCCAAATCATCAATTTGTATCCATTGGAAACCATTTAATTCCAAACTACTGCAGACTACTACATCAGGATACTTAATTATTTTCATGGTCTGTTGTAGGCTTCTAAATTGATTAAATCTATCACTGAACTGGTCAGGTAAGGAGTCTAAAACATGCTGGTACTTTATATGCAAGGGTTCCATTTCATTTTGTACAGCTGAACTGGCCTTCTCAAAATACTTTGTTACTCGAGGAAAATACTTATAAGTTTTAGTTTCTACATCTCGCTTGAAAATTTTAAGTTTACTTTCAAAAGCTTTTATGTATCCAAACATAACGTCAATACCTTTGCCAAAACCTTGTAGATTTAAGTTCAGTTCATTAATATGAACAGAGAGATCTGTAAAAAACATCAGGGTGTTGACCCACTTATAATCATAGAGCTGAGGAAAGTTTCCCAGATCCTTATCCTCAAGAAATACCTTAATTTCTTCAAAGCACTCCACAAAGCGCTCAAGAACTTTGCCTCGGCTCAGCCATCTTACATTATTGTACATCAGCAGTCCACTGTAGGTGGAATCAACCTCCAGTAAAAATGCAGAAAATTTTGCTTGTGAAGGGGGTGAGCAGCTATTAAATTAACTATTTTTGTAACAACTGACATTAAGTCGTTTAAGTCAGTGAATCCTGCTTTGGCACATAAAGCCTCCTGATGGATAATACAATGAAAAGGCACAATCGGGTGTGCAATAGCTTCTGTAAACAATGTAACAAATCCGACTTTTTCCCCCACCATGTTTGGTGCCCCATCTGTCGTCATTGACACAACTTTAGAGATATCAATGCTTAGGTCACAGAATGTTTGCATAACAACCTTACATATTTCGCTTCCTGATGTACTTGTTGGCACTGATACTAACTTTATCAACTCTTCTCTCATTGTGAGACCATCAGAATATCGACCAATAATGGCCAACTGAGCATGTGATGTGCCATCAGTAGTTTCATCAAGAGAGATCGAAAAATATTTACAATTATTCTGCATATCGTGAAATAGAACTGGTGCACATCTTAAGAGAGTTTCTTTAATAAATTCTCCCTCACTGAATGCTTTTCCATGCTGAGCTATGGAGTGAGCAATGCTCAGATTTGCAGATGTTAAATTTGTAGAGCTTTTTACAAATTTAAGGATGGAATTAGATTGGCTCTTATGGTATAGCTGCCTGGAAATGTATTCCTTCCTTTCATCCTCAATTTTTTTCAAGAGCTGGGAATTGTTATGTCCAGAAGTTTCCCCAATATTCTGTAACGGGGTAAAGTTTAAAACATGAGTTGTTAAGCAGGATTCACTATTTATAATAAGAGTTGTTTACCTGCCTCTCATTGGCTGTTGTGTTTTGGCGCCAATCTTGGAGAGCTGTCAGGCGTCGCTTGTTGCCGGGCGAAACTGTATAAATAGAAGTGCCTCCGGTCTTACGCGTCTTCTGCCGAGCACGCGCCAGAGTGAAAGTGTTTCCGCGGCTTGTTAGTCTCCTGCTGAGAATAAAGAATTGAAGTTAGAAACCGTGTTTCTTGGTCATTTCACTGGCGACGAGGGTCTAGAGGCGATTTTTTTCTTTACGGAAAAATCATTATGGCAACCCCTTCGATAATCCAGCCGCCTGAACTGTTTGACCCTGAGAGGTCAACTTGGACTGCCTATATGGCCAAATTTGAAATTTTTCTTGAAGCCGCCGGCCTGAAAGATGCGGATGACGGCCGGAAAAGGGCTTTATTTCTAAACTATTGCGGCACGCAAATTTTTGATTTGGCCGGTACTTTGACCGACCCTGAACCTGCTAATTCAGTGCCATGGCAAACTTTGAGAGAAAAGTTGGCAACTCATTTTAAGCCAACCAAACCTGCAAGGGTTTTCAGACACCAGTTCTCCCGAATGGCTCAAGCTGAGGGAGAAACTATTAACCAGTTTGCCACCCGCCTCAGAACTATATTAGCCAAGTGTCAATTTGAAAATCCTGAGGCAAGGTTGACAGATGCCATTATCTTCGGTATGAGAAATGTGTCCATCAGGAACAAACTGCTTGCAGCTGACGACTCTTCCCTACAGGATGTAATTAAGGCTGCTCAGACAGCAGAAGTTGCGGAAGCCGCTGCAGCTGAATTGAAGTCTAATGACAAGCTGACTACTGTGCAAAATTGCTGAGGCTCCGCGTGCCCCCATCAATCTTCCACATGACTACAACTCCTCTGATTTCGACGTGTATGAGGACCACTGCTGCCAGCTTCGGGGACCTCCTGCCAGACAACCTCGTCCGCCTTTCCAAGCCTGTGCCGGATTCTGGGGTCAACATCCACGCTCCAGATGTCCCTTCAAGGACGCCTTCTGCCGCCGCTGCGACAAACGAGGCCACATTGCCGCCGTCTGCCGAGCCACCCTGCCCGATGACATCCCCTTCAATCAGGACATGCTGCCTACCTTTCCTGCTCAACGGTTCTACCGTCCATTCAGGCAACAAGGACGAGGGAACCGGAGGCCATGGAACAACCGAGGTAACCGCACACACACAGACTGTGGCCCCTATCCACCTGCCCCTAATAAAATTGTTGTTCCTCTTTTGCTCAATCGGCACCCATGCCACATGGAGCTGGATACGGGCTCCAAATTTACCTTAATGCCGTGGCATAAACTGAGACTTTATATGCCTGAGTTATCACGGGATTCTTTGCAACCGCTGGACATTACAATCAAGGACTTCCAGGGGCACCCGATCAGGGTTTTGGGAAGCACTAGAGTGCCTGTAACGTTTAAGAATGTTCACCATCTGTTACCTATTCTGATTGTTGAGGGGGCTAATCATTCCCTTTTGGGTCTAAATTGGATGGCTCCCTTAGGGTTAGCTGTGACAGGTCTTCACAAACTGACTTGTCTGAAGGTGCCTGATTTTGTACACGAATTTCCTGAGGTTTTTAAGGACGGGTTAGGTACTTATAAGGGCCCCCCAATTTCTTTCTCTTTAGATCCTGCTGTTCCCCCCCTTCGATTAAAACCTCGCAGGGTGCCGCTACCACTAATGGATAAATTGGATGCCCAGTTACAAAAACTCCAGGCTCAAGGGATCTTGGTTCCTGTCGAACATGCCCCATGGGAAACCCCTATTGTAACCCCCCTAAAGCCTGACGGATCCCTGCGGGTTTGTGCGGATTATAAATCTACCCTCAATAAGGCGTTACAGCACAACTCGTATCCGATACCTGTAGTGCAGCAGTTGCTGCATACCCTGGGGTCTGGAAAAATCTTTGCAAGGCTGGACCTCGCACAGGCATACCAGCAGTTACCCATGGACGATGCCACAGCCCTAGCGCAAACAATTGTAACCCACAGAGGCGCCTTTAAATGTACACGGCTGCAGTTTGGCATTAGTGTGGCCCCAGGTATCTTCCAGAGGCTCATGGAACGTTTACTTTGGGGAATTAGGGGGGTGGTCCCATATTTTGACGACATATTAATTTGTGGGGACACTCCAGACCAGTTGCACTGCAGAATCCGACAAGTCCTGACTCGATTACAAGCTAAAGGCTTACGGCTTAAACCAGAAAAATGTGTGTGGGGAACCCCCTTGGTAGATTTTTTAGGATTCAGGATAGATGAAGCAGGGATACATCCCACTGAGGAGAAGATTAGAGCCATTAAGGATGCCCCTGCCCCCACCTGTAAGACGGAGCTGTAAGCCTTCCTAGGGCTATTGAATTTTTATTCTGTTTTTTTGAAACAGAAAGCCTCCGCAGCTGAGCCGCTTCATCGACTTCTCCACAAGGGAGCGCCTTGGGAATGGGGTGAGACAGAACGACAGGCTTTTAATGCTGTTAAAGACCTCTTAACATCGCAAAGTGTAGTGGTCCAGTACAGTTCTACGCTGCCCCTTAGGCTTACATGCGATGCATCCCCGTATGGGGTGGGTGGGGTCCTAGACCATGTATTACCTAATGGCCAAGAAGCACCAGTGGCCTACTTTTCAAGAACATTGTCCCTAGCGGAACGCAACTATGCACAAATAGATAGAGAAGCATTGGCATTGGTGGCTGGGGTGAAAAAAATTCACAACTTCTTATTGGGGAGACCTTTCCAATTGGTCACGGACCATAAACCTTTGTTAGGATTGCTAGCCACCGGGCGGCCAACCCCTCCTTTTATGTCCCCCCGCATGTCCAGATGGGCTATTTTTTTGGCAGGCTACGATTATATCCTTGTACATAAGGGGGGCTCCCTGATTAATCATGCAGATGGGTTGAGTCGCTGTCCATTGGGGCAGAGGGTGGAGGACCCAGCCCCTGCAGGGGATGTCCTCCTCATTGACTTAGGCACACCATCCCTTGTGACTGCTAAAGAGGTGGCCATTGAAACTAAACAGGACCAGGTGCTAGGGAAAGTCGTGCAGTACATTCTGAAAGGGTGGCCACCAAATGGGGAAGACCCCTCAGTGGGTGAATATAAAACTAAGAGGTTGGAACTCTCAGTAATGCACGACTGTATTTTGTGGGGTGACAGGGTGGTTATCCCCACTGCTCTTAGGCCACAGGTCATGCAAATGCTGCATTAAGGGCACCCAGGGGTGGTCAGAATGAAAGCCTTGGCCAGAGGATACTTATGGTGGCCAGGGTTGGATAAGGCAATTGAAGACTGGGTTGCCACATGTAGCCCATGTCAGGAAACAAGGCCAAATCCCCCCAAAACCACCTCTGCACAGTGGGACACTCCCCAGGGGCCATGGTAAAGGGTGCATATTGACCTGGCTGGGCCAGTAGGCACCAATATGTTTTTGATTGTGGTGGACGCATACTCCAAATGGTTAGATATAATCTTGTTAGGGTCCACCACATCTACAGCTGTGATACATGCCCTAAGGAAACTGTTTTCAACTCATGGGTGTCCAGATGTCCTGGTCTCGGACAATGGGCCCCAATTTACTTCCAGGCAACTAGAGATGTTCTTAGCCCACCTGGGGGTCAGACATGCCTTGGTATCACCCCACGCAGCCTGGGCTAATGGTATGGCGGAGAGGTATGTCCGTGTGGCCAAGGAGGCCATCAAGAGGTCATCACCAGGGGATATACAGGAAAGACTGGATACTTTCCTACTCACACAGCACATTACGCCAAGCCTAACAACTCATAAGAGCCCCGCCGAGCTGCTCATGGGGAGAAGGTTGAGGTCTCCCTTAGATAGGCTGCACCCCTCTTATGTAAAATTGAAGCCTGAGAATGTAACAACCCCTGAGCGCGCAGTGTTTGTGGGTCAAAATGTATATGTCAAAAATTTTGACAAGGGCAGACAGTGGGAGAGTGGAATAGTGACCGATCAAACAGGTCCTAAAACTTATATGATCAAACTGTGTGATGGCCGCCTCTGGAAGAGGCACATAGATCATATACGTGGGAGACTGGAAGCAGCCAGTATAAGGGGAAATGAGGCTAATGGGGTCTCTACTCCTTCACGCCCCACAGGGAGTTATACCAGACCTAGCAGAAACCAGGAACAAATAGACTGGGACTTACCTGGGTTCAGTGACCACTCCAGCGCTGCCCCAGCTCTGCCATGTTCCAGCCATGGAAACTCTGCGCCAACAGGACCCGAGGAACCATCCTCTTCTGTGGACACCCAGGTCCTGAACGAGCCTCGCCGGTCGGCGCGAACACCAAGGAGGCCTGCCCGTTTGGACGATTTTATTACTTGTTTGTCTGAATAAACATCTGTAAAAAACCAGCCAGAAGGGGGAGGGGTGTTATGTCCAGAAGTTTCCCCAATATTCTGTAAGTTTAAAACATGAGTTGTTAAGCAGGATTCACTATTTATAATAAGAGTTGTTTACCTGCCTCTCATTGGCTGTTGTGTTTTGGCGCCAATCTTGGAGAGCTGTCAGGCGTCGCTTGTTGCCGGGCGAAACTGTATAAATAGAAGTGCCTCCGGTCTTACGCATCTTCTGCCGAGCACGCGCCAGAGTGAAAGTGTTTCCGCGGCTTGTTAGTCTCCTGCTGAGAATAAAGAATTGAAGTTAGAAACCGTGTTTCTCGGTCATTTCAGGAATGATTAGTTTCAAAATGTCTATTTATATTCCACGTTCTGCTTACTACTGTTTCACTACATAGAGCACAAAATGATCTGCCATTTTTTTCTATAATGCCATACATCTCAGTCCATGTCTCTTGAAAGGGTCGGCTACTGCTACTACCACTTCCTTTACTTAACCTTGGTTTTTTATAGCCCTGCAGGCAATTAGGGGTTAACTGTCTTTTAGGAAAGGGCAGAGTTAATCAGCAGAAATAGGGGTTAATAAGGGTGCGCAACAGTAATAGTGGTGAAATTGAGTCTGTACTATGCTGCAAGCTGGCGTTCCTTATGTAAATTAATGGCAGGAAACGGCACCCTTAGCACAGGCCTCTTCCAGCCTCCCCCTCACTTATCTCAGTAATGGCCAATCACACATTTATGACACCCCAGAACCTTTCACTGGAGGATGGTTGCTGTAGGACCTCCACAGGACCTCCAGACAGCGATCACAGGACCTCCAGACAGCGATCACAGGACCTCCAGACAGCGATCACAGGACCTCCAGACAGCGATCACAGGACCTCCAAACAGCGATCACAGGACCTCAGATATGCATCCCCCACGGCGTTCCGCTGCTCCCTGCTGCGCCAGCTGGAAGTTCAGCCTACCGGAAGTCCCAGGCCTAGACGCTTTGTGCTGGAGCTCTGCTGTTCTGGCCTACAGACCTCCGGCACAGAGTCACTAGTCTACAGTCTACACTACAGCAATTATTTTATCCTCAGCTACTGCACCTGGCCATGTAGGAGCTGAGGATGAAACGTAACTCTCCGAAAGTTTCTCCGGTGCCCGCGTGTCACTGAAAATGGCTACGCGTGTCAGTGCTGACACACGTGTCATAGGTTCACCATCACTGTATTAGGGGGACATGATAGCAGTCTTTCAGTACTTGGGGGACTGTAATAGAGAAGGAAGGATTGTCTTATTATGTAGAGAAAAAGAAGGCAGGACAAGGAAAGGGTGGAAATTTGAGAGAGCCCAATCTCAAATTTTGTGACAGTGAGAGCAATTACAGGTAAGACTTGGTTTATGACCACAATTGAGCCTGAAATGAGACATTTGGGTTTTTTTATAAAAAAATTATTTAAACTGTTATTTTTTTAAAAAAAGGATAATTCATATAATTGTTTTTACAGATCCAATACAGTTTCATTTTGAATAATAAAATTACAAATCACATCTCTATGTCTTAAGCAAACCATATACATTTCTGTAAGTTAATAAAGCCTATATATAATATTAGTATGTTTAAATCTCTTAAATGTACACTTATACTCTATATTGATATATTAATTAGTTTTTGTTGCGGATCCATTCATGCCATTTTTGCCATATCTCTTTGGTTTCTTTAATTCTTACAACTTTGATTGCATTTGTCATTACATCCGTTTCAGCGCATTTATATACTTTCTCAATAATTAAATTTTCAGACGGGATTTGTTATTTTTTCCACATTTGTGCTATTGAAATTCTGACTGCGGTAATTATATGCGTCATAATATAAAGCTTTTTCTCAGGATAATGTTGTTTCCAGATTCCTAAAAGCATACTTTCTGGTGAATATTCAATGTCCATTTCCACAATTTCTGTGAGCCACTTATGTATAGTTTTCCATAAAGTTTTTAATAAAGAGTTCCTAATCAAGTGTTTACTGAAAGTGGTTTGTGCTCTGTTTCCTTCTTTCAAAAGGTACGCATGCCAGCCTTGCTGTAAGTCATGTCCCTGTAGTGTCAAAATTATTTTATTTGTGAGATTAATCCATTCTTTTATCCAAATTAGACTGGCCGCACTATAATATAATTTTAGGTCTGGAAGTCCAAAACCTCCTCTCTTTTTTTACTGTTTTATTATTTTACTTTTTTTATTCTTTTGTTTGTATGTTTTAGATTTTATAAGTTCCAGAAACCCCAACAAGAAAATCCATTTCAAATTGTCAAAAGATGCAAAAATCTCTGTTTGAGATTTTTAAAAACTCCTACCTTCAATTGAACATGCAGTTTATGAGGACATACAACTTCATAATAACTTCCCCTTTTTCTTTCACTTGTTGAATTCTTGTTAACTTTTATCTGTGTCCTAACCTAGTGCGTTAGTGTTCAAAACATTTGAAAAATTCTTGGGTTTCCCTCTTTGTTCTTTTCAAAGTCCTGATGAATAAATCAGAAAGCCTTCCTGAGAGCATTTGAGTAATAACTTGAACATGAAGGACTCAGATAAAACCATATAACAAACCTTGATCTGATGAAAGAGGCATGGGTAGGAAAATGGAATTCCCCCCTCCCACTCTGAACTAAAGAAAATATGTGAAATAGAGTGGGAGGATAACAGTTTAGGTTATCATTATCATCATTATACTACTTAATCATAGATCATAACAATAGTTCTATAAGCCTCTATCCAGTGAATCACATAATTTATTCCACCTACTCTGAGTTTGAGATCCTGTGTCTTTTACCCCTTTTATCACTTGGCCAGTCACATTTAAAAGAATAGGAACTTCCCCAAAGTTGAAAATGTAAACTTTTGGTTATAAGTTTTCTGTGGCTTAGAGAGTGGAAGATAACATTCCTTACACAAGTTCAAATAACAAATTAAAATATAGGCAAAAAAGAACAATAATTACCCCACATACTGTATGTCAACAATCTTCTCAGACATTATAACACAACATTCAAAACTGTAGGAGAGATTTTAAAAAAAAAAAATCTATGAAGTTCTGTTATCTTTTATTTCTTTTGTTATCTTATCCATCTCCATATACTAAATACTTTTCTGATCACATTTTCTCCTGTTGGTATATTATTGTTCTTCCAATTCTGTGTGTATGTTATTTTAGCTGCCATTATAGCATGTAATATTATATATTTTTTGTTATAATTTCTTGTCATTATGCTTAATAGAAATATTTCAAGTTTCAGTTCTATTAAATTTGGTTATTTCCATATGCCAATTTATTATTCTTTTCCAATATTTTCTTGCACGCCCACCACATATGAGAATATGTTCCATGGGTCTGTCTGCATTTCGAGCAATCTGATGTCGCCCCGAGTCTACGGAGAGGGGTGACATACAAATCTAAATGAATGAATGAATGAATGAATGAATGAATGAATGAATGAATGAATGAATGATCTGGTCAGGAACATTTTTGCCAATATTGCTATGTCACTTGTAGAACATTATGTAAATGTGTTCTTTATAGACTAACATAGTCAATTTGTAATTTGTTTCCCAGAGTTTTTTTCCATTTTTCTAATTCTATGTTATAACCAATTTTTTTTGCCCAACATTATAATAGTTTCTTTGATTATTTCTTCTTCCATTTAAATCGTAATAGATAATTGTATATTTTCCTAATCAATTTGTCTTCAGTCCCTTGTAAAATCTTATTCAATTCTTGTGGCTCTTTGTAAAATCTGTATAATTCCAAATCCTTCTTGTATCTAGTCTGGATCTGTAAGTATGGCCACCAATCAAGGTCTATTTTTTAATTCTTGGTTTGTTTTTTGTTTTCCCTAACCATTTAAAAGGTTTTCATATCTTATTGTTTTGTCTATGTCTAAGACATTTGGGTGGATTAGTGCTTCCATTGTTGACAACCAAATTTTGTTTTTTGTTTTAATGGTTCCTTTAATTTTTTTGGCATATTTGTATTAACACATTTTTGTTTTGATGCCTCTGAAAATAACTGTGTTTTTTATTCTTCCCATTCCACAGAAATGCATGCCAGCCAATTTGTAAGTCATGCCCCTCAAGTGTTAGAATCCTATTATTTTTTAAGTTTATCCAATCTCTGATCCATATTAATGTTGCTGTCTAATAGTAATAGAAGACCAGCCGCTTGAGGCTGGTCAGCGGATGCGGTGGGGTCGGGCAGCATGGACCACTGCCCGCACCACAAAGAATGCCTAGATCACCAGCAGTCACCCGTTATGGCCCGTGCTGGGTGCAGGGGCATGATGTAGTTTTAGGGCAGGGCAGCAAGCCTCATATAGAGACAGGCTCACCATCCCCCTGCCGTCTTTTCCCTGCGGCTCATTGGCATGATTGCAGGCACCCACCCGCCCTTCCCTTATCTCAGTGTGACTAGTGGTCGCCTACGGGGCCAAGTAGGAATTTTTGGCGGCCGCAACACACTTACATTTCAGCTGTTTTTTTCACCTACTCCCCACTGGGGGCTGGTTGGTGAGCGGAGTGATTAGGGGGTACCAGCATTGGACCATTGACCATTCAGACTCAAAATCAAGGGTTTTTTTGGAGAGTAGTGTATTTTTGGTGGAGTTGAAAAGTTTACATCGTCGGCGAAGGGAATGCAGTTGCTTGCAATGTGATTGCAAAGGTCATTTATATAGAGTATGAAGAGTGTTTGTCCAAGTATGCTGCTTTGGAGTACGCTGCTGTTAACAGGAACAGGATTAGATATGGCGCTCCCTATTTTGACAACTTGTTACCTGTTTGATAGGAATGCAGTTATCCAGCCATGGAGGGATCCTGAGATGCTGTAGGATTTGAGTTTTAGAAGTAGTTTGTAATGAATCACTGAGTTGAAGGCTTTACAGAAGTCAATGTAAATTGCATCTATTGATTTGTCCTGATCGAGAAGTGTAGTCCATATGTTTTTGCAGTGAAGGAGTTGCAGGTTACAAGATAATTTTTTTCTGAAATCAAATTATTTGTTAGAGAGTAGGTTGTTAGTTTCAAGGTGGAGGATAATTGATTGGTTTATGATTGATTCCATTACTTTGCATGTGATGCAACATAGAGAGATTGGTCTGTAGTTTTCAACTAGACTAACACCACAAATAAAGACTAGGAAAGTGTGCCCCTTACTACCTCTAACCAACCCAAAACCTACTCCCAACACAAAACCAATCTCAAATGCAAATTATTAAATGCTAGAATGCTAGTCAATAAGATGTCAGAATTCCTCCTCCTTCTTGACTCCTCAGTCTTTGATATTATCTTTATCTGTGAAACATGGCTTAATGCATCCTACCCAGACTCCATTATTGCAACAAGGAACTATCTTGTCTCTCGTTATGACCTTGAATCCTGCAGAGGGGTAGCTATATTTTACAAAAAATCTCTAAACATTAAAAACATCAAAGTTGCGCAGGATCTATTACTCCCTGAAACTATTGTCTGTGATATATCCCTAAATACCACAATTCGCTTCTTACTCCGCTACAGAGCTCCTGACTATGACATCGCATATGAAAACAAATTATCAGCACTACTAACATGGGCTACCCACTACCCAGACCCCATCATCTTCCTTGGTGACCTCAACCTACCACACATTAACTGGACATTAAATGAATGTAGCACGGAACCTATCCACTCTACTATATATAACACAGTCACCAGTCTGGGACTTGACCTCCCCATCTCAATAAGAAAATTACTATTAAAAAAAATATCTCTCTGGCGTAAAAAAAAAAAAGGACAAGTAGTAAACTTCAAAAGCCGTTATAAAAGCATATGCAAACAAATAAAAGCAGAATGTCTCAACTACCACAGCATACAAGAGGAAAAACATCTACACACCAAATCCAATCGTGCCTTCTACAACTTTGTCAACAACAAACTCAACGACTTTAGACCTATCCCACCTCTCAAAGGACCCAACAACAAAGAATACCACGATGATTCATCCAAAGCTAACCTTCTCAATTCATTCTTTGGCTCTATCTTTGTCAACAGCAACGGCTCATCCCCCAAATTCATCACTCGCATCTCAAACTCTCTCAATGACCTAACACAAATAGACTTCCCTGAAGACCGAGTTGAAAAAGCATTACATGACCTTAAACCTTCCCGATCAGTCAGACCAGATGGTCTATGTGCATGCTTCCTAAAAAAGCTCTCTTCTGCTATAGCTGGACCACTAAGCATAATTTTTGAAAAATCCTTCAGTACCAGCACACTTCCTAAGATATGGTTGAAAGCAATGGTCATCTCCGTCTTCAAAAAAGGAGACCCCTCTCTTGTCAATAACTACAGACCAATATCACTATGCTGCGTCCCATGTAAAGTTATGGAATCAATTATAAACCAATCAATTATTCTCCACCTAGAAACAAATAATCTGCTCTCTAACAAACAATTTGGATTCAGAAAAAAACTATCCTGCAATCTACAGCTCCTTCACTGCAAAAACATGTGGACAACTCATCTTGGTCAAGGAAAATCTATAGATGTAATTTATATCGACTTCTCCAAAGCCTTTGATTCAGTGTCCAGGACAAACTACTTCAAAAACTCAAATCCTATGGCATCTCAGTATCCCTCCACAGCTGGATTACTGCATTCCTGTCTAACAGGCAACAAGTGGTCAAAATAGGAAGCTCCATATCCACACCTGTCCCTGTTAAAAGTGGTGTCCCCCAAGGTAGTGTACTGGGACCTACGCTCTTCATTCTCTACATCAACGACCTATGCAATCTCATCACCAGCAACTGTGTTCTTTTTGCAGACGATGTAAAACTATTCAACACCACTGATAACACAACTACTCTACAAAAAGACCTAGACTCAGTTTCTGACTAGTCCAACACATGGCAAATCTCAACCAGCAAATCTCAACCAGCAAATGCTCTGTCCTACACATCGGCAAAAAGAATCAGAACTTCAAATACAAACTTAATAAACAAATTATCACAGATAATCCCCACTCGGTCAAGGACCTCGGAATACTAATAACTAAAGATCTAAGTGCCAAAGCCCACTGCAACAACATAGCTAAGAAGGCCTCAAGAGTTCTTAATCTAATCCTACATAGCTTCTGCTCTGGAAATCTCACACTACTTACCTGAGCTTACAAAACTTTTGCCAGACCCATCCTTGAATACAGCTCATCTGTTTGGAACCCATACTGCATCTTGGACATTAACACCCTTGAAAATGTCCAAAGATACTTCACCAGAAGAGCCCTTCACTCTTCCACTCAAAACAAAATACCCTACAAAACTAGACTTACAATCCTGGGTCTAGAAAGCTTAGAACTATGATGCTTTAAACATGATCTAAGTATTGCCCACAAGATCATATGCTGCAATGTCCTGCCTGTCAATGACTACTTCAGCTTCAACCACAACAACACAAGAGCACACAACAGATTCAAGCTTAATATTAACCGCTCCAAACTTGACTGTAAAAAATATGACTTTAGTAATCGGGTTGTCGAAGCGTGGAACTCATTACCAGACTCTATAATATCATCACCTAACCCCCAACATTTTACCTTTAGACTATCCACGGTTGACCTTTCCAGATTCCTAAGAGGTCAGTAAGGGGTGTACATAAGCGCACTAGAGTGCCTTCCGTCCCCTGTCCTATAGTCTCTCCTATATCTTGTATTTCTTCTCTGCTATATCCTCTATAACCTTCATTGTGTATTATTGTGTATTGGACAAAATAAATAAATAAAATAAATAGACTGGGATCTCCTTTTTTGAAAATGGGGATGACCATTACTAGGGACTATAGCTTTGGTAGTGAACTGTTCCTGAATGATTTTTTAAAGATTATGCTTAGTGGTTCGGCTATGACTGTTGACAGCTTTTTTAAGGAAGTATGCACATCAGGCCCAATTGATAGAGAAAGTTTAAGGTCGCATAGTACTTTTTCAATGTTGTCTTCTGTGAAGTCTGTTTGTGTTAAGTCGTTGTAAGTGTTTGAGGTGTGATTAGAGAATTTTGGGGATGAGCCGTTGCTGTTTACAAAGACTGAGCCAAAGAGCCAATATGTTGAAGAGGTTAGCTTTGATTGATTCATCAGAGCATTCTTGTTGTTGGACCCTTTTAGTGGTGGGATGGGTCTTAAGTCCTTGAATTTGTTATTTACAAAGTTGTGGAAGGTGTGATTGGATTTGGTGCACAGGAGGTTTTCCTCTTGTTTGCTGTGATAGTTAAAGCATTCTGTCTTTATTTAGTGGCATATATTTTTGTAGCGGATTTTGAAGTTGGCCTTTTGTGTTTATCTGCCAGAGAGATTTTTTTAAATTGTAGTTTTCTTATTGAGATGGGTATGTTGTTTTTCTTTCTTATGGTAGTTATTAGTTTTTGTTTTTTTAAAAATATTTTTTATTGATTTTTAACAATTTAACATCACACAACATAAAACAGTGCGTAGTGGATTGTGCCCACCACCCCGACATACACACATTCCCCACCACCAAATTGGGGGTATTTCTTGTATAATCCACTTAACCCAAGAGCAATATATCTGTTTACATATTATAGAGTGATTCCAATTTATTTCTTGTAGCTTGGTCTCGGATTCTGCTCGTCATATATCGTCTTACCTTGTCCCACCGTCCCATCAGCTGTCCCAACTCAGTTTCATTATCCAAATTTATCCTTTTTCCCATAATTTCAAATTGAATATGGTCCACCATGTACCTATACCAATTTTGCATTGTCCATTTTGTCGCATCCTTCCAACCCAGAACTATTACTGCCTGAGCGCTTTCTATTGCTGCTTTTTTTATTTCTCTAAATTCTCCCATCGCATTACTTTTTACTAGTACTGCCATTTCCTTAGTGATTGTCCATTGTATATTTAACATTCTATTGATATCCTCTTTCACTTTTTGCCAAAATTCCTGCACTATCGGGCATTCCCAAAACATATGCATAAACACTCCTTTGTCTTGACAACCATGCCAACAATTCCCCCTGACATTCTGCTGAAAATGTGCAAATTGAACGGGAGTGAAATACCACTTATGTAATATTTTCCTTCTCATTTCCCTGATTCTTGTATTTTTAATTTTCCTTATATCTTCTACTATATTTTCCATTTCTTGTACCTCTACTAATATCTCATTTTGCCACCATTTAGTCAATCCATCAATCGTGTCCCCATCTGACTGCACTAGCAATTTGTATATATTAATTGCTTGCGCCTTTATCCCCTCACTTTTTTCTCTTATTATTTTCTCTAACCCTGTCTCCTCCCTCCATAATACTTCTTTATTCTCCCTTTCATTTAGATCAGTGTTTCCCAACCTTTTTTGAGCCGCGGCACATTATTCATATTTTCAAAATCCTGGGAACACTGAAAGGGGGGGGGCGGGGCGGGGGGGGCCTAAAGAAAAGTTTGGACAAAAAAACCCTCTCTCTTCCTCCCTTTCGCTCTATTTCTCCCTCTTTCTCTCTTTTCCTTCCTTCCCTTCTTTCTCTCTCTCCATCCCTCTTTCTTTCTTTCTTCCTCTCTTTTTGCTCTCTTTCTCTCTCCCGCCTTCCCTTCCTCTATGTCTTTCTCTCTCCCTTGCTCTCTCTCTCTCTCTGTCTCTCTTGCTATCTCTTTCTTGCTTTTTTCTCTCTCTCTTGCTCTCTCTCTCTCTTTCACTGTCTTGCTATATGTCTCTTTCTTTCTCTTTGCCTCTCTTGCTATCTCTCTTTCTTTCTCTCTCTTTCTCTCTCTCTGTCTCTCTTGCTATGTCTTTCTTTCTCTCTCTCTCTCTCTCTCTGTGCCTCTCTTGCTAAGTCTCTCTTTTTCTCTTGCTATGTCTCTCTTTTTCTCTCTTTCTCTCTGCCTCTCTTGCTATGTCTCTCTTTCTCTCTCTCTTTCTCTATCTCTCTTTCTCTGCCTCTCTTGCTGTCTCTTTCTTGCTCTGTCTCTCTTTCTCTGCCTCTCTTGCTATGTCTCTTTTTTCTCTCTCTCTGCCTCTCTTGCTATGTCTCTCTTTCTCTCTCTCTTTCTCTATCTCTCTTTCTCTGGCTCTCTTGCTGTCTCTCTTTCTTGCTCTGTCTCTCTTTCTCTGCCTCTCTTGCTATGTCTCTCTTTCTCTCTCTCTCTGCCTCTCTTATATGTCTCTCTTTCTTTCTCTCTCTCTCTCAGCTGACTGCAAGCGGGAGTCCTGATGGCGGCAGCTGGACGTGCTGCTGGACACCGTATATGCCAGGCCCGCAGCGCCAGCATGTACGACGTCCAGCAGCACGTCCAACCGCCACCGTCAGGGCTCCCACTTGCAGTCAGCTGAGAGAGAGAGAGCACTCCCTCTCGCCGCCGCCATCTCCCCGCGACTGCCTGCGGCCGCTGCGGCCACACACCCCGCTCCCATCGCCAGTGCCCTCCCGCCGGGCCACAAAGGACACTTGCCGTCGACGCCAGAGAAGCTCCAGCTGGGCGGGGCGCTGCCGGTACTTCCGTCCTGGGGCTCCCGCTCGCAGCTGTCCCCCGGCTCCTACTCGATGCCGTGGTTTTCGGCGCTTTCCTGCTGGGCCCCAAAGAAGGAAGGCGGGAAAAAGGCGCGAAGAATGGAGCTCTCCTTCTTCCTGCCTTCCTTCTTTGGGGCCCAGCAGGAGAGCGCCGAAAACCGCGGCATCGAGTAGGAGCCGGGGGACAGCTGCGAGCGGTAGCCCCAGGACGGAAGTACCGGCAGCGCCCCACCCAGCTGGGGCTTGGCGGCACACCTGGCCATGTCTCGCGGCACACTAGTGTGCCGCGGCACACCGGTTGGGAAACGCTGATTTAGATATTTACATATTGCATTTATTTGTAGCCACCTTCCCTTATCTAACCACCATTCTATACGATTTCTACTTGGCCTGCCATCCTTCTCGTATAA
Source organism: Erythrolamprus reginae (assembly GCF_031021105.1). Taxonomy (NCBI): domain Eukaryota; kingdom Metazoa; phylum Chordata; class Lepidosauria; order Squamata; family Dipsadidae; genus Erythrolamprus; species Erythrolamprus reginae. Next base: position 140,093,896 of record NC_091952.1, read on the forward strand.
CTGTTCTATCTTAGTTATCCCTCTTCCCTTCAACTCTCCTATAACCCTATTTAAGTTAATTTCGTTTTCTCTATTTATTACATAAAGCGATGAGAGTTTAGATTTATATAATCCTATTTTCCCCTGCCATTTTTTCCAAATTTCCATAGTCCCTTTCATTGGGCCTATTAATTTACCTATATCACTCCTATTCCACTTTCTAAAAATTAATTCTCTATTGTTCATCCCGTTTATCTGTTTTTCCAATTTCGCCCATTTATTTTCACCTAATTGCAACTCTATTAACCTTTCCATTTGAAAAGCTTCCCTATACAGCTCCAAACATGGAACTCCCCATCCCCCCTCTTTTTCATTCGCAATTAACCACTTTTTTCTTATTCTTGGTCTCGTCTTCTTCAATCGAATAATTTAGTTTTTTATCCCACTCTTTAACCTTACATACCGATAGCCCCCCCGACAGCACCTGAAATAGGTACATCATCTTGGGAGCTATCATCATTTTTAAAGCTCTTATTTTAGAGAGTCTCCTTAGCATTTTATCTTTCCAGCTCCTCATCTGTTTCAACATTTTCCTCCATATTAATCTATAATTAATCTCTTCAATTTTCGCTGGGTTTTTCAATAACCAAATTCACAAATATTTTATTTTTTTAAGTCCTAATTTCAACCCTGATTCTTTCCTAATTTCTATCTGTTCTCTCGGATCTATATTTAAACACATAATCTCTGATTTTTCCATATTAACCGACAGTCCCGATTCCTGCTTAAACTCTTGTAAAATATTTATTATACCTTTAATCATCTCCATCGGGGTCTGGGTCAATATAATTGCATCATCTGCAAATAAATTTATTTTCATTTCTAATTCCCCTATTCTATATCCTGCCCAAGTGTTATCTTGTCTTATCTTATTAGCTAAGATCTCTATTGCTATTACGAATAATTTTGGAGACAAAGGGCATCCCTGCTTGGTGCCGTTTAATATTTTAAAACTTTGCGTTCTTTGTCCATTCACTCTTATATATGCTTCATTTCCTTTATAAATCTCTTTTATAGTTTCACAAAATTTCCCCCCCATATTTAATTCGTTACATAATTTATATAAATAACTATGGTTAACTTTATCGAACGCTTTATAAACATCTAATTTCAAAATTCCCAATTTCCTTTTAGTAGCGGTAGCATGGTGCATCACATTCATTACATTTCTAATTGGTTCACTTATTTTCCTTCCCTTCACGAATCCATATTGATCCTCTTCAATTATTTTTGGTAAAATATTTTCTAATATATTTGCCAGTATTTTCATAAATATTTTATAATCCTGATTTGCCAAACTGATCAGATGGTAAGACCCAGGCTCTCTTAAATCTCGACCCATCTTCGGAATGGTAACAATTTCTGAAAGCTTCGATGTCTGCGGGATATCACGATTTAACAATATATTATTAAACAATTTCCCCAAATGCGGCAACAACACATTCACATAAGTTTTATAGAATTCCCCTGTAAACCCATCTGGGCCCGGTGCTTTGGCTTGTTTTAACCCTTTAATTACTCTAGCAATTTCATCTTGTGTAATTTCTGCATTCAAAATTTGTTTATCTTCTTCACTTACTATTTTCCCAACCTTGAGGACTCCTATCTTCACTTGCTCCTCTTTATACAAATCTTCATAATATTTCCTCATTATCTCTTCTAACTGGTCATTACCATATCTAACCACTCCACTAGTGTCCCTCAATGCTAAAATACATGATTTTTCTTTCCTCTTCTTCAGATATCTCACCATTTGCTGCATTGATCTTGTCCCCCAGCTCTGTATTTTTTGTCGCATCGTCATTCTCATCTTGTTCCATTTAATCTCATCATACACCATCAACTGTTTCTTTTTCAATTTCAATAAACTATTCCAATCTCTACTTTTCGTTAATCTTAACTTCTCTTGTATCAAATCAATTGTATGGGATGCATGTAAGGCCTTCATGAGGGGACAATGTATATGTATGGAAGCAGATATTAGGAAGAGGTGGGGTAGAGAGAGGGAAAGGAAGATAAGGGTTATGGTAGTTATTAGTGGTACATGTAGACTGATAATTCTTTTGACTTCGAACAAGAATATGTTGTAGAGATCATCGGCACTGTTACTGCCAGAGAATAGTGTTTGCCAGTCAATAGTTGAGAATATTGGAATATTATGAAAAACATCCCAAATGGCATAAACAAATGGCATTGGATTTCCTTCATGCAAAAAAAGCATTTGATAATGTTAATTGGAAATGTATGAAATTACAATTCGCCTCTAAATTCATGAGAGTAATAAATACTATTTATTTGAATCAAACAGCTAAAATTATAATTAATGGGGGGGGGACCTGATAAATTTAAAATTCAAAAAAGGATAAGACAAAGATACCCACTATCTCCCCATCTATTCATATTGACATTAGAAACATTATTAATTAAAATAAGAGGTAACAAGGGAATAAAGGGATTAAAAATAAGAAAGGAACAATATAAGGTACAAGCTTTTGCTGATGATGTAGCATTTATAACAGAACACCCATTAGAAACGATCCCAAAATTAATCAAGTTGGTGGAAGTATTCAGAAAGTAGCAGGACTAAAAATAAATAAGAGTAAAACCCAAATTATAACAAAAAATATGACTGAAAGACAAGTAGAACAATTAGATGCAATAACAAATAGGTGGTTAAAAAGGTAAAGTATTTAGGGATCTGGATCACAGTAAAATGTATAACCTTAAAAGATGACAACTACACCAAACTATTGTCCCAAATTTAAAAAGATTTAGAAACAGGGAAGAACTTACAATTATCCTTATTAGGTAGAATTGCTTCAATAAAAATGAATATATTATCAAAGTTATTATTCCTATTTCAAGTAATTCCAATTAATCCAGGGAAAAATTTCTTCACAGAATGAACAAAAATAATAACAAAGTATGTCTGGCTGGGTAAAAAAGCAAGAGTAAGACAGATTTCCCTACAAGATATTAAAGAAAGAGGAGGATTAGGTCTATCAGATTTGAAGATGTATTAGCAAGCTGCTGTCCTAACCATAAAAAAAGAGAGATCGGCATCTATGAGTTCATAGCTGGCTTTTTTTAAAGTTGTACTTGGGTGTACTTGGCATTATTAAGGTGATTCTTGGAATGGCGTAGGTTGACGATGAAGTTAATCATGCTGTGGTCGCTGTTAGAAAATAGTACTTTTATTTGTAGTCCATAAATTGTGCTTTTTCTGTTGTAGAATATGAGGTCTAGGCAGCTGTTGAGTCTAGTATTGTTTGTTACTAGTTGGTCGAGTCCCAGGTTGGTAACAGTGTTGTATAGGGTTGTATGGATGGATTCCGTCATGCATTTGTTTAGGGTACATTAAAGTGGCGTAGGTTGAGGTCACCAAGGAAGATAAGAGAGTATGGGTAGAAGGCTGTCCACATTAGTAGTGAGGTTAATTTGTTCACATGGGTAATGTCGTAGTCTAGGGCTCTGTAACAACATAGGAAGTGAAGTGTGGCATTTAGAGATAGATCACAGACAATGGTTTCGAGGAGGATTTTTAGGTTTAGTGACTTTTTCATTTATTGTATTTGTTGTGTATGGAGCAATGCTCATGAATTTGCATGCCGGTCACAGATTGGCTGAGACGTGACTGACAAATTCAAAGTGCTGTCAAACTGCACTTCTGGCAGCCTGCCCTTTAAAAAGAAGCCGTGTGGCTCGTGTATTGTTCTTTTCCATATTGTTCTTAGTTAAAGGTATCCTGACCTTTCCAGCCAGGTGCTGAAATAAAGGTACTAGTGCTACAACTTCTCTGCCTATTCTTTAAGCAGATGTTGGATGTCTGAAATAGTGTAGGGTTTTCTGCCTAAGCAGGAGGTTGGATTAGAAGACCACCAAGGTCCCTTCCATTATTATTGTTATTGCTATTGTTATTGCTATTGCTATTGTTACTACTACTACTATTATTAACAAGATAAGGAAACAAAAACAAGATACGCTACAGGAAGAACTTAAAAAATTAGAACTAGATCTGCAGAAAGAACACCAAAAATTTAAAAAATGAAAGAAAAAAGAGAATTAATAACACATAAACTTAATTTGACTCCACAAGAAGAAATGGCACAAAAAGCCAAAATGGCAAAACAAAACTTTTTTAAACATGCAAATAAGCTGCAGAAATGGCTGGTCTACGAATTAAAAAAAGAAAAGGAGAAAAGAATAATCCATAAACTGCAAGATGAGAAAGGGAGTTATACACCATAGGAAGGAAGAAATTAAATAAACACAGGAATACTTCAAAAATGTATATAATCAAGAGAACATACTACGAAATTCTTACTATTCATAATTTGCAATCAAATAGGTTTATAATGTGCATTTAAGTCTATAATCTGACTATATTGTTAGACTCAAATAGCATATAATTATCATACCAGCTTTAAACTATACTTGCTTATTGTGGCACTCATGTTCTGGTGCTCATTATTCTGGAGTTCATCAAATTTGCAGACACTACAAAGCTAATGGGAATTGCTCAAGGACCTTGATGATTTGAGCATTCCATTAAAAGGAAGTTCAATGGTGAGAAAGTAAGATCTTGCACTTTGGCAGGAAAAACCAAAGCCCTGTTCTGTAAATATGTTTGATTTCATGTTGCATTATAAAGGAGACATTATTCAATCTTGCTAATCTGTGCTTGCATCGTAGAAAAACAGGGTAGTGATGGGTGAATGGTGCACAAAATTATGTAATGTCAAACCCCTTAAATGTGGCAATTCTGAGAATATATGGGAGACTTTTAAAAGGTATACAAATTGAATGCAATACAATGTCTTTACTAGGGTTCTAGATCTGATCTGGAACACTTCAGAGAACCAAAATACTGTGACAAAAGTTTACACTTTTCTGTAGCATTGCTGTCATTTAATGATCATTTGGAGTTTTGGACTGCAAATTAGCTACCATGTCATCCTCCTTCCTCCACCTACCAACTTCTTTCAATCAAGTAGAAGAAACTTGGGAAAATTGCATGGCAAGGTTTGACTGTTTCCTGGAAGCCAATAGCCAAAAGGTTTGACTGTTTCCTGCTCAGGCAGGGGGTTGGACTCGATGACCTAACGGTCCCTTTCAACTCTATTAATAAATAAATAAAAATAAAAAAATAAAAAGTTTTCCTGGGCCTCCCAGACAACTGAAAAAGAACAATGATTTTAAGTCACTGCAGACCAAAGGTTTTTGAAGTTGTGGTAGCCCTAGCTAAATCTGACTCCACCAGTACCATTGTCTGGGTGGTACTAAAGGAGCACTTACAGATGCATTTTGACCCAGCCCCTTCAAAAGTGGTCAGCTGCTATCAATTCAGTGAAAGAGTGAAGAAGAGAGCATTTACGACTATGAGACCACCTTGAGGCGAGTGGTGACCCCTGCCAATTCAATGCATGATATGAGTTTGCAAAAGAAGTTGTTATCCAGAGCTGAACTGTTGCTGAAAATCACATTAGATTAGGCCAAGGTGGCAGAAAGCACAAACAAGGCTGCCAAGGTCCTCCGCAGGAAGGACACTTCAACCCGTGGCAAAATGAGTGCTGTAGTGTACGAGATTACAAGTGAGGCCAACACTGAGCCACTAGAATATGAGGAACAAGAAGAAGAGGTTTTCAAAATGAAACAGAAAAGAGAAGTAAGAAGACCCAGAACTACACTGTGCTACAGCTGGGGGGGGGGAGGAATACCCCTGAGCAACATGCCAGCTTCACAATGCTGATGGTGTGGGAAATTCAGTGACATTGCTCGAGTTTTCAAAGTGCCGCATTATCTCTCAAGAGGCACCAGCTGAAATTACTACCCCAGGAAACCAAGGCGAGACAATAGAGACCCAAACCAGTGGACAAACAATTATGTTCCAGAACCAGGGGTAAACTACATTAGAGTAAAACAAGTGAGAAATGAGAAGAGTGCACCAATCTGCATCACTATGTCTGTGGAAGGTTCTCCTTCCGAGAGGCAGATAGATACCAGTTCATCGATCATGATCATGTCATGGGAAACTGCCAAGCAAGCCATCCCTACCCTCACTCCAGGCCACTAAGAATGCAGTGCATTGCAGACTGCCAAGGAAGCCAAATTCCAATATTGGAAACTGAAGAGTCCAGAGACAGGAGGCTAACAAGACGGTTCCTTTATTCAGCTCTTTAAGACAAGTGACATTCAGCTGGAATGCGTCTGAGTTTAACAGAGAACAGGCGCTCCTTTTATACTTTTGCGGCTCCCGCCAAAAGAGAACTGTCAGCGTCTGAGCCAATCAGGCGCGACTTCTATTTTTACACAGCTTGCATAGAGACAGCATTTTTTTTACATAGGAGCAACTATTTACATAGGATTCAACACCCCTCCCTCCTTAGTCAGAGACAAGTCAATCTGCCAGCCATGTGACAAAGTCCTCCAATCGGCTTGGCCTACGCAGAGTTCTTTCTGACCTGCGCAGATCATTTGAGTCCTCACTTTCAACGGTGGAGGTCGGTGCACTTGTACCTCCACAGTGCGGCTGGGTCCGAGGCTGAGCTCCGGCCTGCTGTGTTGAGTGGGCAGGCACAACACCGACCTCCGAGGACGAAGATGGCTCGTCAACGCTGGAGGACCTTTCCCGTCTTGGTAAGCCCATTTGTATGTCCATTAAGACGGGTTGCACGTTAAAGTCTAGTAGGGGGGAAGAGTCTGTATTAGCGGTTTGTACAGGGGAGGCCTCAATGCGCCTTCGTAAATGATCAATGTGCCTTCTCCATATTCGGCCATCATCCAATTTTACAACATAAGTTTTAGGAGCTGTTTGCTGTACAATTGTTCCCTTTATCCAATTTAACCCCCCATCAAAATTTCTTGCAAAAATACTTTGACCCAAGTACAATTGTCTTTCAGGATTTACATACATTGAATTATGAGTACAATACCTTGGGTGTAATCTATCCAGTGGGGATCTAAGTTTCCTTCCCATTAGGATTTCAGCAGGACTTTTGTGTGTGGGGGAATTAGGTGTGATATGTTGTGTTAACAAAAATTGGTCCAGATGCTGTTGTACATCCCCAGGGCCTGACCTGCACAATGCCTCTTTTGCCACCCGAACGTACTGTTCAGCCAACCCGTTAGCCCATGGCGAGTAAGGCGAGATGAGAGCATGTCTGACCCCCAAGTTATCCAAGAACAATTCAAATTGCCTGGCTGTCAATTGGGGCCCATTGTCTGACACTAAGATGTCAGGACAGCCATGGGTGGCAAACAAATGGCGCAGAACCTTAATGGTAGCACTAGTGGTTATATTATTCATTGCAATAATTTCAACCCACCTTGAAAATGCATCTACCACTATCAAGAAATATTGAGACCCCACTGGCCCTGCAAAATCAATATGGGCCCTGGACCAAGGCCCTGCAGGTTGCTCCCACTCAACTGGAGCTGTTTTGGGGGGATTTGGCAGTGACTCTTGGCACGGGTCACACTTGGCTACCCACCTTTCAATGTCTGCATCCAGACCAGGCCACCATAAGTGCCCCCTAGCTAAACCCTTCATCTTACAATACCAGGATGGCCCATATGTAACATAGTGAGTACTTTAGTCCTTAGACTTTCAGGAATGATTACTCTATCACCCCACAACAGACAACCCTTTACATATGACAGTTCCAGTCTTTTCTTTTTAAACTCAATTAAGTTTGCTTCTAAAGAGTCGTTATGCCACCCCTTGAGTACACAATTTACCACCTTTTGTAAAATCTGATCTTGCTGAGTGTGGTCAGCAACCTCTTTTGCTGTTGTTAGTGGGTTATCCTCAAGCTCTAGAATTAAAACATCAGCAGATGGGGCTAGGTCCTCAACTATTTCTGCCATGGGGCACCTACTTAAACAATCTGCGTGGTTGATGGCTTTACCTCCTTCATGAATAAGCTCATACTGGTAACCTGAAAGAAACAATGCCCATCTGATTAGTCTAGGAGACATAAATGGAGGTGTTGGTTTGTTAGGGGCTAGCAGGCCTAGCAAGGGTTTGTGGTCAGTGACTAACTCAAATTTCCTGCCAAAAAGGTAGTTATGAAACTTTTTTACCCCAGCCACTATAGCTAGAGCCTCTTTATCTATCTGGCTGTAATTTCTCTCTGTACTAGTCATTGTCCTGGAAAAGAAAGCAATTGGGGCTTCTGTATTATTTGGCAAGACATGTGCCAAGACCCCCCCCCCCCCGCAGGGCCGCCGATAGACGGGTATTACTGGGACTGCTGTCCCGGGCCCCAGGCAAATTGGAAAATTGGGGGTGCCCGGGCCCCGGCGCCCGCCAAAAACTCCCCAACCCCGAAGAGAGCCTTAATAATGGGGGGGGCAGGCCCGGCGCTTCTGCTGCTGAGCCCAGTCTTCTCCCGGTGGCTTTCGACTCCTCCTGCTGAGGAGCTGAAAGGCTGGCCTTGGCTCCCCTTCCCTAAACCCCCACCAGCCCCCTCCTTCCCTTCCCGCCCTGCCCTCCTTCCCCGAGGCGTCCCTTGCCCATCATCCCCTGCCGGCCAATGGGGCAGCGGGACTCCTAGATGGGCAGCTCTTCCGGCGAGGGTGGGCCTCCGCCAGCGCAGAAAGCATCCTCCCTCACACCCAGTGCCGGCCATGGGGGCTTCCGCCGCCGCCTTCCGCAAGGCCCCCAGAGGAGCCGCGTGGGTCTTCTGGTGAGTCACCGCGGCAAGGATGCGGGCGAGGGAGAAAGGGGAACCCGGCGCCTTGAACGCTCCCACTGACTCTCCTACCGCGGCGGCTCTTTCGCTTGAGAGCTCCGCGCTGCGTCCCAGCCTTTTCTATATCCCTCGCCAGCCCACTCAGGAGCATGCTCAGATGACACGCAATTGCCATTTAAAGGCGGTGAGACGGCTTTCCTTCCACCTGAGGTCTCCACGACTCTTTCTGGCTTTTAAAAAAAAGGCAATAACAACAACAAAGTAACAGGAACAACCCCCGCGAACGCCCAGCGGGGAGCGCGTGCGCGCACACTCACACATACACCCACCCACAGAAAGACAGAGAGAAAGAGAGGGGCAGAGAGAAAGAAAGAGAGGGACAGAGAGAAAGAAAGAGGGACAGAGAGAAAGAAAGAGAGGGACAGAGAGAAAGAAAGAGAGGGACAGAGAGAAAGAAAGAGGGACAGAGAGAAAGAGAGGGACAGAGAGAAAGAAAGAGAGGGACAGAGAGAAAGAAAGAGGGAGAGAGAAAGAAAGAAAGAGAAGAACAGAGAGAAAGAAAGAGAGGGTCAGAGAAAGGGAGAGAGAGAAAGAAAGAGGTAGAGAGAAAGAGGGAGAGATAGAAAGAGAGTGAGAGAAAGAGAAGAGAGAGAGAAAGAAAGAGAGAGGGGGAGAGAAAGAAAGAGGGACAGAGAAAGAAAGAGAGGGACAGAGAGAAAGAGGGACAGAGAGAAAGAAAGAGAGGGACAGAGAGAAAGAAAGAGAGGGACAGAGAGAAAGAAAGAGGGACAGAGAGAAAGAGAGGGACAGAGAGAAAGAAAGAGAGGGACAGAGAGAAAGAAAGAGGGACAGAGTGAAAGAAAGAGGGACAGAGAGAAAGAAAGAGAGGGACAGAGAGAAAGAAAGAGAGGGACAGAGAGAAAGAAAGAGGGACAGAGAGAAAGAGAGGGACAGAGAGAAAGAAAGAGGGACAGAGAGAAAGAAAGAGGGGGATAGAGAGAAAGAAAGAGAGGGACAGAGAGAACGAAAGAGGGACAGAGAGAAAGAAAGACAGGGACAGAGAGAAAGAAAGAGGGACAGAGAGAAAGAAAGAGAAGAACAGAGAGTAAGAGAGGGTCAGAGAAAGGGAGAGAGAGAAAGAAAGAAAGGTAGAGAGAAAGAGGGAGAGATAGAAAGAGAGTGAGAGAAAGAGAAGAGAGAGAAAGAAAGAGAGGGGGGAAAGAAAGAAAGAGGGACAGAGAAAGAAAGAGAGGGACAGAGAGAAAGAAAGAGAGGGACAGAGAGAAAGAAAGAGAGGGACAGAGAGAAAGAAAGAGGGACAGAGAGAAAGAAAGAGAGGGACAGAGAGAAAGAAAGAGGGACAGAGTGAAAGAAAGAGGGACAGAGAGAAAGAAAGAGAGGGACAGAGAGAAAGAAAGAGAGGGACAGAGAGAAAGAAAGAGGGACAGAGAAAGAAAGAGAGGGACAAAGAGAAAGAGGGACAGAGAGAAAGAAAGAGAGGGACAGAGAGAAAGAAAGAGAGGGACAGAGTGAAAGAAAGAGGGACAGAGAGAAAGAAAGAGAAGAGAGAGAAAGAAAGAAAGAAAGAGAGGGGGGAGAGAAAGGGAAAGATAGAGAGGGAGAGAGAAAGTAAGAAGAGAGATAGAAAGGGAGAGAGAGAGAAAGGAGGAGACAGAGAGAGGGAGAGAGAAAGAAGGAGAGATACAAAGAGAATGAGTGATAGAAAGAGAGAAGAGAGAGAAAGAAAGAGAGAAAGAAAGAGAAAGAGAGGACAGAGAAAGAGAGAGAGAGAATTAGAAAGACAGAAGGACAGAGAGAAAGGGAGAGAGAGAGAAAGAGGAAGAATAAATATTAAATATTGTATTTGTTCCCATTTTGTTTTTTACTTTAAATAAGGTATGTGCAGTGTGCATAGGGATTTGTTCACACGTTTTTTTAATAGTCCAGCCCTCCAACAGTCTGAGGGACAGTGAACTGGCCCCCTGTGTAAAACGTTTGGGGACCCCTGATCTACACTGTTCAAAAAAATAAAGGAAACACTTAAACAACACAATATAACTCCCAAGTAAATCAAACTTCTGTGAAATCAAACTGTCCACTTAGGAAGCAACACTGATTGACAACTTGGAGTTTATATTGTGTTGTTTAAGTGTTCCCTTCACTTTTTTTTTGAGCAGTGTACTTTGAAATTAACTTGGATACCACGGGCTCGTTCAGACCTGCGTTCACCGATGGGCGTAAAAACTAGATCGAAAAGGATATTGAGATGTGAAGCAATATGAAATTGTATTTGGTTTTTTTTTTTAACAGCTCCTATTTTAATACCACTGATAACTACACAACCCCCTGGATAATTAGAATAGAATAACAGTGGGAAGGCACCTTGGAGGTCTTCTAGTCCAACCCCCTGCTTAGACAGGAATCCTACACTACTTCAGACAGATGGTTTTTTTAAAAAAAGTAGTTATTATGTAAACATTAAAAAAATAAGATAGTACATAATCTATCATTTTACAATATACTTATTTGTTTGTTTAAATTTTGTATTTGCATTTTATAAGACAAGCAACAAAACAACACAACATAACAAACACCACCCCCGTCCCTTTTGAACTGTTATCCTCACAGTTCCTTCTTTATATAGTTATACAGCCTGTAACATCAGCGGTTATTATATGATTATTCTATAGTTCCAGTAAAACTAAGGTCAGGTTGTTGCTATCATAATCTTATGAATAAAGTTAATTCTGGGAACATCGGGTTTTATTTACAGCTATTTTCAGATGATTATCTAACATCTTCTTAAAAACTTTAAAAAAGTAGTTTTAAAATGGCACGGGGGGGCCCCAGACACTTAGGCTGTATGGGGCCCCAAAATTCCTGATGGCGGCCCTGCCCCCCCGACCCCATACGGGGACGCATCGCACGTAAGCCTGACGGGTAGCAAAGTGCTATACTGAACTACCACACTTTTGGAAGTTAACAACTGCTTTATTTGCGAAAAGGCTTCATGCTCAGTTCTCCCCCATGTCCAAGGAGTTCCCTTCTGAAGCAGCTGCTGCTGTTGCCTTCTGCTTTAAAAAAAAACAGAATAAAAATTTAGAAGGCCTAAAAATGCCTGCAATTCTGTCTTATTCTGTGGCTCTGGGGCTTCTCTAATGGCTTTTAATTTTTCAGTAGTGGGGTGGATGCCTTCGCCATCAATCCTATACCCTAAGAATTCCACACTACCAGTTCCCCAAACGCACTTGTCTGGTTTGATTCTTAGACCTTTAGCTTGCAGTCTATGTAATACCTCCCTTATTCTCTGGTTGAGTTGAGATTGGTTTTCTCCTGAAATTAATATGTCATCAAAATAGGGAATAGTGCCCTTAATTCCTGACAACAAGCGTTCCATTATTCTTTGAAAAATCCCAGGCGCTATGCTTACCCCAAATTGCAATCTGGTACATTTAAACGCCCCCCTGTGAGTGACAATAGTCTGCGCAAGTGCGGTTGGCTCATCGACAGGGAGCTGTTGATAAGCTTGCGCCAAATCGATCTTGGCGAACACTTTCCCTTCCCCCAGGGAGTGAAGAAGTTGTTGCACCACTGGAATGGGGTAAGGGTGATGTTGGAGGGCCTTATTAAGCGTTGACTTATAGTCAGCGCAAACCCTCAAAGAGCCATCAGGCTTTAAAAGCGTGACTATGGGTGTTTCCCAAGGCCCTTGATCCACGGGGACTAAAATGCCCTGGCCTATAAGCTTGTCAAGCTGTAGATCAAGCTTTGGAAGAAGCGGTAGGGGAACCCTACGGGGTTTGAGCCTGACAGGGGGAACCTTAGGGTCAATGGAGAAAGAGATAGGTGGCTCTTTGTAAGACCCCAAAGTGGAGCTAAAGACCTCAGGGAATTCCTGCAAGAAGTTGGGAATGTCATCAGATTTGACATTACAAATACCAGAGATCTCAATACCCAAAGGATCCATCCATGCCAATCCCAGAAGAGAGTGCCTAGCCCCTGCAACAACAATCAAAGGAAGGTTACATTTGACATTTTTGAACATAATTGGTACATTTACCTTTCCCAATACTGGTATTATTCCCCCCTGAAAATCCTTAATTACTAAAGCAGTATGCATAAGAGCAGATTTTGAGAGACTAGGCATGTATAATTTTAGCTTTTCCCATGGCATAATGGTATACTTAGACCCCGTGTCCAGTTCCATGTTGCACGGCTTGTTGTTTAGGAGCAGCGAAATTATGATTTTGCTCCTGTTTTTTGTTGCCGTGCTATTTACGGAAAAATGTTTTTTACCTCTTGTGTAGTCGCGGTTGACGGTTGAGTAGTTTCTGCGGCCGGAAAATCGAGGAAGTCTGTTTTCGCGCGGTTGAGGTGTTTGGGTCTGGAACCGAGGAGGTCGCGGGGTGGAAAAAGAGTCTTCAGGCATGGGGGCTCTGCAGGCTTCGGCGATATGGCCCCGGCGGTTGCAGTGGCGGCAGATGGCGTCCCGGAAAGGGCAGCGTTGGTGCGGATGGTTCCCTTGGCAGCCGGAGCATGGGGCGACGGGGCGAGGGTATCTGGGTGGTCTCGACTGGTCCTGTTGCAGCAGGAAACAGCTGTCCTCGGTGAAGGCAGGTGGGCTGAGGTCGTCTCTGGCCTCGGCGCGGGAAGCTTTGGAGTCGATCTGGGCGACGACTTCCTGCTTGTCATGTTTCTTTAACTCCTTGGCAGCAGCGTCGGCGACTTCTGCGGTTTGTGCCAGCTTGATTACTGCTTGGAGAGAAGGCTCGTCTTCTGTGAGGAGCTTGTTGTGGACCGTAGCATTTTTCATGCTGAAAATTAGGGCATCGGTGAGGCGAGCTTCTGGGTTGTCAAATTTACATTTTGACAGCACCGTACGAAGACGCGTAGCGTATTGGTTTATGGACTTGGATTCGAGCTGGCCCACTCTGGAAAACTGGTGCCGGAACACGACGGCTGGCTTCGTGGGCTTGAAGTGGGCGGCGAGCTTGGTTTTCAGGACGTCCCAAGCGACGGAGTTGGCCGGTAGCAGATCGGTTAGGGTCTGGGCGAGATCAAATATCTCTGAGCCGCAATAGTTCAGGAAGATTGCCCGCTTCCGTTCGGTGTCGGCGTCCCTCATCCCGGCAGCTTCGAGGAAGATCTCGAACTTGGCCATGTAGGCGTCCCAGGAGGATTTCTCTGGATCGAAGAACTCAGGAGCCCGGCCGACTGGCAGGTTGTTCATGGTGAGAGCGTGGTTCTTCCGTCCGACGTCGCCAGTGAAGAGTCCAGAGACAGGAGGCTAACAAAACGGTTCCTTTATTCAGCTCTTTAAGACAAGTGACATTCAGCTGGAACGCGTCTGAGTTTAACAGAGAACAGGCGCTCCTTTTATACTTTTGCGGCTCCCGCCAAAAAAGAACTGTCAGCGTCTGAGCCAATCAGGCGTGACTTCTATTTTTACACAGCTTGCATAGAGACAGCATTTTTTTACATAGGAGCAACTATTTACATAGGATTCAACAGAAACCAAAAGGGTTCTCATGAAATACAATGACCAACAGGCAAGCTTGGCACTGACATGGAGCTATGTGTGGTGGCCAAATATGGACAAACACATAGAATACTGGGTCACAGGATGTACCCCATGCCAGGAATTGAAGGCATTGCCTCCAAAATCCCCTGTGCTTGAATGGGGACAAACCAGGGCCCCCAGGTCGCACATACACATGGATTTCATGGGTCCATTTCATGGGCAAACATTTTTAATAGTAGTCGATACATACTCAAAATGGTTAGAAGTAGCATTGATGACTAGCTCAACAACAGAGGCTATTATCAAGATTCTAAGGAAATTATTTGCCACACATGGACTGCCAGATATACTAGTTTCTGACAGTGGGCCACAACTAATGTCAACACCATTTGAAGGGTTTCTAGCAAGCCTGGGAATAAAACACACATTGATTACTCCATTAAAGCTGAGAAGCAATAGCCTAGTGGAATGTACCATATGAACTACTAATGAAGTGCTAGGCCAAATTAGCCCAGGGGATTCGCAAGCCCGAATAGAAAAATCTTTAACAACACAACACATAACCCCCAGTACAACTAAGAGCAAAAGCCCTGCTGAGCTTCTGATGGGCCGGAAGCTCTGATCAATTCTTGACAAGTTACATCCATGTTATTACAGTAAAAAGGGAAAACCCATTGTAGAGGGAATCAGAACATTCCAAATAAATGATCCTATATATGCAAGGAACTTCACCTCAGGGGCCCTATGGCTACCTGGGAGAGTCTTGGAAATAAGAGCCCCAAAATTGTACTGAATAGGCCTGGGGGATGGCAAAAAATGGTGGTGCCATGTGGTTCAATTATGGGACAGCCAACCATTAAATGCTTACTGGGCAGTAGGCCCAACCCATAACCATGTTCTCACTACAGCTATGACTAATTCATGGGAGCAGTGTCACTTAGCTAATCCAGAGGCACCACCCAGAGACAACTATGAGTCCAGTCGAACCGAATCCAGCACCTTGAGCATGTCATTCCAGAAGTTTCCACAGAAGGAGCCAGAAAGAGAAAACACTCCTCTTTGGCTCCAGCCAACACCCCGACTAAGCTGCGCAAGTCAATTAGAGCAGTAGCACACCCCACATACCTCCATGATTATGTATGCTAAATTTTGCACTGAACTAAGAGGGGAGGGATGTTATGTCCTAAGGAGCTGAGACGTTTTCACTCCAGTCCAACAGGGAAATGGAGTAGGAAAATTCTGATTGGTTCCTTGTAAGAATGGCTTCCTATTTAAACCCATGCCACTTTTATGCTTTTGCTGAAGTTTGCTTCCTGTAACCAAATAAAGAGCTGAAATCACTCCACCAGCCTCCTGTCCCTCAGTATCGGAACTCAACAATCAGGTTTTATATATAAAGGTAGACTTAACTGTAATTACAAAATGGCTGGGTTTCTTAGCAGAAATACTGTTAAAGATTGAGTCCAGCACATGATAAGTGATGTTAGTCAGCAGCTCATCACTGACTTACAAAAGACAGCCTGTTACTCCATGTCCTTGGATGAAAGCAGATATAAACAATCATGCAAGGCTAGCAGTAATTTTGTGTTAAGCTGTTGGTGACATCATGAGAGAAGAGCTGATGAAACTGGTATCTTTGCCTGAAAGAACACAAGGGATAGATATCTACAAAACTGTGATGGAGGCTTTTTTGTCACAAGACTTAAGACCAGAAAAAGTGGTTTCAATTACAAGTGATGGGGCACCTTCTATGGTGGGGGCAACATCTGGTTTCATAAAGATCTTAAAATGCATTAAGAAAATTGTGCATCATTTGCAGACAATCCTACAAGCCATCAGGAAATTTACAAGGAATTTTCTAGCATTGTAGCCATAGTTCCCTCTAAGCTGAGCAGTGAGCAATCGCTCACTTAAAAATCACCATCAACTCAGAGTTTTCCAAACCTGCCCAGAAGCCGAGAGGGAAATTTTATTATTATTTCTGTGCCGCCCAGTCCCAAAGGGACTGCCGCTCAGACACTATACTTTTCCGCCCACCCCCCAAAAAAATTAGAGGGAACACTGAATTTGTAGCAGCTACAAAGGTGAGTTTTGAGAATAGATTTTTACAGTTCCATAAGATGGAAACAATAAACCTATATTTGTCCAGATAAAGCCAAATTTGAAGAACTTTTATCTTTCATACTTACACTTACACAGATTTAGAAAATTTGGAAAAGGGAGTTATTGGAATTTCAACAAAGCTCAGTCTGGAAAAATAAATTCTATGACCTGTGTTAAACACTTCAGAAGATAAAAGGAATGATAAAAGGAAGGACAGCACAGTCAGTTCTGAAAATGAAATCCTTAAAATGTGGAATTCTTTGCCAAATACATCAATGAAAGCATTTGGGATTTGCTTGGATCATCTTATGGTTGTGAGTAGCTGTTTTTGGCTTTGAATTATATCAAGTCTGAGCAGTGAAGGGCCGCATTTGCCTTTTTCTACTGGATCCCTCATGGAGGCTGGCATGTGTACATGCGCATGCATGCATGTGGGCGTGTGCACCCCTACATGAGATTTTGCTTCTATAAATGCACAGAAGCAAAGAAGTCAGTGAAAATCGCTAAAATCTCATGGGAAGATGCTCGCATGCACAAGATTTCAGCGATTTTTGGTGATTTCTTTGCTTCTGCGCATACGCAGAAGCAAAGAAAGGCTGAAAATCACCAGAAATCACTGCTTTTTGATGATTTCTTTGCTTCCACGCTTGCACAGAAGCAAATTCTTGTGCAGGGGTGCGTGGGGGCACAACAGGGATACGCAGATGCGTACACATCAATGTTTCCACTACCAGATCTGCGGTCCCAGGCATACCAGGGGGCAGCCAAATACTGAATCTGACAAGGGAAACAGATGATCTGAGTTTGTCGATCTCAAATTTATAAAGTATGAGCCAAGATTAGGCAAAATATCAACAAGCATAAAACAGCAAAATTCACATTAATCAAAAGCATGCCAAATGCAAACTTTTACTTTTCAATAAAAAGTTGTTTGTATAATTAAAAGCTCTGGTTTGTTTGTTTTTTTGTTTTTTTTGTAATTTTTTTTTATTATTTTCAAAGTAAAACGAACAAAGACATACAACATTGAACATTTAAGGAGCTACTATTGCTCCGCTTATCATAGAAGTCTAACTAATACAAAATATAAAAAGCTCTAACTGTTACAAGATCTAAGCAGAAAAGCCACACTTGAAGATTACATTATCATTAAATTTAATTATAGATTTTTAAAATTAAGATTGTTGATTGAGTTTCTTTATATATATTTTTTTTTTGAACAAAAAATAATAATAATATACTTATATGTATATATATATATATATATCAAAAAGCAATAAACAAATTATTAGTAATACAAAAAGAAAATAATATAAACGCTTCTGAGTTAGTTATAATATAAACTATATAAACTATATAATTCTATCTTATGATTTTTAAGTAGTCATTTATTCTTATATGTTTAATTTTTAATACTATTTTTAACATTCCACCAATCATATACTTTATCCCAAATTTTATAAAATTCTGTTTCAGTTTGATTGTTCAACCTTTTAGTCATCATATCTAGTTCTGCACACTCTATAATTTTTTTAAACACCTCAGAGTCTTTCGGTATCGTCTTTTCTTTCCATTTCTGCGCGAATGTTATTCGTGCCGCCGTCAATATATGTATTATTAAATAGTAAATTTCTTTTTTATACTTTATATTTGAAATACCCAATAGAAAAAATTCAGGAGATTTTTTAATCTTCTCCTTTGTTATTTCATTTATCCAATTCTCTACTTTATTCCAAAATATTTATGTCTCCGGACAGGTCCACCATGCATGGTAATATGTACCAACTTCTTTTTTGCATTTCCAACAAATGGGCGATACCGAAGGAAACATTTTAGAGATTCTATATGGTGGAAGGTGCCATCTATAAAACATCTTAATTTGATTTTCTTTGAAAGAGATTGATTTTGTTATTTTCCAATTATACATCCATATCTTTTCCCAAGTATCTAAATCAATCTCTTTGCCAAAATTTTTGCACCAACTGATCATATTATCTTTCAATATCCAACCTATCGTTCTATGATTTAATAAATATTTATAAATATAATTAAAAGCTCTGGTTTGTTTGTTTTTTAAGACAAAAAATGTTAATCACATATGAGTTATTTTTTTTAAACTAAAACCTAAAAAACTTAAAAAATTCAGATTAAATTGCTGTGTTCGCTCTTTGCAAGAAATAAGTGGGTTTTGGGTTGCAGTTTGGGCACTCAGTCTCTAAAAGGTTTGCCATCACTGCTCTAGCAAATTCCTTTTCTATTTAATTTGATGGAAAGAGGGAGAGATGCACTTGCTCAGAGATCTGAAATGGATTGTTCCATCTACATTTCCTAGAGAAGAAAGTAGGATGTACCGTATTTTTCGCTCTATAAGACGCACCTGCTGATAAGACGCACCTAGATTTTAGAGGAGGAAAATAGAAAAAAAATATTTTGAGCCAAAAAGGGGAGAGGAAGAGAGGAAGGAGTGAAAGAAGGGAGTGAGGGAGGGAAGAAGGGAGGAAGGAAAAGGAAAGCAAGAAATGGAGGGAGGAAAGGAAGGAAGGAAGGAAAGAAAGAAAGAAAGAAAGAAAGGGGGAAGGGACAGGAACAGAGGAAGGAAGCAAGGAAACTTATGAAAGGGGAGAGTAAGAGAGTAAGGACTGAAGGGAGGGAGGGAAGAAGGTAGGAAGGAGAAAGAAAAGAAGAAATAGAGGAAGGGAAGGTAAAAAAGAGAAAGAAAAAGAGCAAGAAAGAAAGCAAGAAAGAGAGAAAGAAAGAAAATGAAAGAGAAATAAAAATAGAGAGGGGGAATGAAAGAAATGGAATGAGGGAAGGAAGGAGAGAAAGAAAGCAAGAGAAAGAAAAAAGAATGAAAGAGCAAGAGAGCAAGAGAGAAAAAGAAAGAAAGAAAGAAAGGCAACTTCAAAGAAAGGCTCACTGAGCATCTCTCACTCTCTCTCTCTTTCTATCCCTCTTTCTTTCTTTCTCTTCCTTTCTCTCTCTCCTCTTTCTTTATCTCCTCTCTCTCCCTCCCTCTCTCTTTCTCTCCCCCCTCTCTCCCCCTTTCCCTCTCTCTTTCTCTCTCTCTCTTGCTATCTCTCCCCCCTCTTCCTCTCTCTCCCCCCTCTCCCTCTCTCTTTCTCTCTCTCCCTCTCTTGCTATCTCTCCCCCCTCTCCCACTCTCTTTCTCCCTCTCCCTCTCTTTCTCTCTCTCCCCCTCTCTCTTTCTCTCTCTCTCCCCCTCTTTCTCTCTCTTCTTCTCACTTTCTCTCTCTTGTTTCCTTTCTGTCTGGGCAGATGGCTGCCTTCTGCCTTGGGGCGCGATTCGCCCCCTCTCCTCCTCCGCCGCTGCCTTCTGCCTTGGGGCGCGATCCGCCCCCTCTCCTCCTCTGCCGCTTCCTGCCTTGGGCGAGCAATCCCGGAGTCCGGGACTGTGTGGCTTTGCGCCATGAAGAGGAAACGGCTCCGGCAGCAGGGAAAAGTCGGCCGTTTTCTCTTCATGCCGTAAAGCCACCCTGTCCCGGACTCCCGGATTGCTCGCCCAAGGCAGGGGGCGGGGGAGGAGGAGAGGGGGCGGATCGCGCCCCAAGGCAGAAGGCGGCGGCGATGGAGGAGAGAGGGCGAATCGCGCCCCAAGGCAGAAGGCAGCAACGTTGGAGAGGGGGCAGATTGCGCCCCAAGGCAGGAGGAGGAGAGGAGGCAGATCGCGCCCCAATGCAGGAGGTGGCAGAGGAGGAGAGGAGGCGGATCGGGCGGGCAATAGGGCAGCGTGGAGAAGCCAGGGGCGCATTTGGCCAGAGGCACCGTGGGGAGGCAGGGGCGGCCGCGGCTCCCTTTACTCCTACTGCCACACCTCCCCGCCCCTGCCCACCTCCCCGCGGGCTGGCAGGGGGATGGGGAGTGCGCGCCCATAGAAAAGGGCGCTCGGGTGTATTTGGGGGTGCACGCCTGCTCACGGGCGCAGCTTACGGGGAACGGTGGGCCAGGCAGCAGCTAGCCAGCCAGCCGGCGGGATGGCGCTTCCGAATTCGCAGCCTCCCCCCCCTCCCTGCCTGCATCTTCGCTCCATAAGACGAGGCTGATTTTTCATCCTACTTTGGGAGGAAAAAAACTGCGTCTTATGGAGCGAAAAATACGGTACTTCTGCGTGCATTCTCATCAAATAATAATTTCTTAAAAGTTGTCTTGCTATAGAGGTAGTCATAACATTTTAAAGAATGGCTGGTGCCATTTATATCAGTCTTTCTGATTTCGAGATAATATTCTGAAATAGTTTGTTCTGAAATATGACTTTTTAGTCATAATGAAAAGGAAACTTTCTCGCTTTTAATGCAGAGAGGATTGCTTGTATCTGGGTTGAGGTTAAAAAAATCCATCAGTTTGAAATCTATTCTGTGAAATGATATGTCATTTTGAGGACAACAATATTTTAATCTCAGAAAATTAGATGCAGGAGTCAGATAAAAATAATTATGTTAAAGGCAGATGCTAAATGTCCCAAGATCATAGAGCACCAATTTGTATAATATAAATACAGTTTATTTATTTATTTATTTGTTTGATTTGATTTGATTTGATTTGATTTGATTTGATTTGTATGCCGCCCCTCTCCGTAGACTCGGGGCGGCTAACAACAATAATAAAACAGCATATGACAAATCTAATATTTAAAATAACTAAAAACCCTTATTAAAAAACCAAACATACACACAAACATACCATGCATAAATTGTATAGGCCTGGGGGAAAAGGAATATCTCAATTCCCCCATGCCTGACAACAGAGGTGGGTTTTAAGGAGCTTACGAAAGGCGAGGAGGGTGGGGGCAATTCTGATCTCTGGGGGGAGCTGATTCCAGAGGGTCGGTGCCACCACAGAGAAGGGTCTTCCCCTGGGTGCCACCAAACGACATTGTTTAGTCGATGGGACCCGGAGAAGGCCAACTCTGTGGGATCTAACTGGTCGCTGGGATTCGTGCGGCAGAAGGCAGTCCCGGAGATATTCCGATGCCATGAAGGGCTTTATAGGTCATAACCAACACTTTGAATTGTGACTGGAAACTGATCGGCAACCAATGCAGACTGCGGAGTGTTGGTATAACATGGGCATATCTAGGGAAGCCCATGATTGCTCTCGCAGCTGCATTCTGCACGATCTGAAGTTTCCAAACACTCTTCAAAGGTAACCCCATGTAGAGAGCATTACAGTAGTCAAACTTTGAGGTGATGAGGGCATGAGTGACTGTGAGCAGTAACTCCCGGTCCAAGTAGGGCCGCAACTGGTGCACCAGTCAAACCTGGGCAAACGCCCCCCTCAATGCCCAAACGCCACAGCTTAAAGATGTTTCTCTAATGTGAGCTCTGGATCGAGGAGGACGCCCAAGTTGCGGACCCTCTCTGAGGGGGTCAATGATTCCCCCCCAGGATGATGTATGGACAGATGGAATTGTTCCTGGGAGGCAAAACCCACAGCCACTCCATCTTATCAGGGTTGAGTTTGAGTCTGTTGACACCCATCCAGACCTTAACAACCTCCAGGCACCAGCACATCACTTCCACTGCTTCATTGACTGGATATGGGGTAGAGATGTACAACTGGGTATCATCAGCATACTGATGATACCTAACCCCATGCCCTGGATGATCTCA
Organism: Erythrolamprus reginae; assembly: GCF_031021105.1. Classification (NCBI taxonomy): domain Eukaryota; kingdom Metazoa; phylum Chordata; class Lepidosauria; order Squamata; family Dipsadidae; genus Erythrolamprus; species Erythrolamprus reginae. The sequence goes on from NC_091952.1 coordinate 140,115,879, forward strand.
CCCAGTGGTTTCATGTAGATATTAAATAGCAGGGGGGAGAGGACCGACCCCTGAGGCACCCCACAAGGGAGAGACCTAAAGGTCGACCTCTGACCCCCCCACTAACATTGACTGTGACTGACTGGAGAGGTAGGAGGTGAACCACTGCAGAACAGTTCCTCCCACACCCAACCCCTCCAGCTGGCGCAGAAGGATACCATGGTCGAGAGGTCAAGAAGCACCAGGACAGAGGATAAACCCCTGTCCTGGACCCCCCAGAGATCATCCATCAACGCGACCAAAGCAGTTTCTGTGCTGTAGCCAAGCATGAAACCCAACTGTTGAGGGCCTAGATAATCGGCTTCTTCCAAGGACCACTGGAGCTGGAACGCCACCATGTTCTCAACAACCTTCTCCATAAAGGGAAGGTTGGAGACTGGACGATAGTTGTTGATAATGGCTGGGTCCAGGGAAGGCTTCTTGAGGAGGGGGCACACAAGTGCCTCGTTGTAAGGAGCCAGGAAGGGCCCCCTCCCCAAAGAAGCATTGACAATCTCCTGGACCCAGCTCCGTGTCACCTCCCTGCTGGCTGACACCAGCCAGGAGGGACATGGATCCAGCAAACAGGTGGTGGAACTCACAGCTCCAATGGCCTTGTCCACTTCATCAGGTGTCACCAGATCAAACTCTTCCCAGACAGATGGACAAGGATGGGCCCCAGTCACCTTGACTGACTTGTTGTCAGTTGACTCTGTTATCCAATCGGAGTCAAGGTCCGCCCAGATCCGAGCGACTTTATCAGCGAAAAATGTGTTAAAATCCTCGGCACTGCTCTGAAAGGGCTCCCCAACTGCCCCCTGGTTAAGAAGGGAGTGGGTCACTGTAAACAGAGTGGCTGGGTGAGATTCCACTGATGCAATCAAGGCGGCATGATACGTGCATCTTGCCGCCTTGAGCGCCACTTTGTAAGTCTTAATGTGAGCTCTTACAAGTGTTCGGTCAGATTCAGACTTACTCTTCCTCCAACGCTTCTCTAGACGTCTCTTCTAGCGTTTCAACTCCTGGAGCTCCTCGGTAAACAGTGGAGCTCTCTGGGGTCTAGTGCCACAGAGAGGTCGCAACGGCACAATCCGGTCAAGAGCCTCCGTCACAGCCTTGTTCCAGGCCATGGCAAGAGACTCCGCCGAACTGTAGACAAATGCACCTGGTATAAACCCAAGTGCCCTCTGAAAGCTGTCTGGGTCCATCTGATGTCTGGGGCGGAACCACCTAGTTGGTTCTGCCTCCCTGCGGGGGAGGATAGGAGCCAGGAAGTCAAGCCACAGTAGAAAATGGTCTGACCATGAAAAAGGCAACACTTCTAAGCCCCTTAGTCTCAGACCATTGCACAGTTGCTCAGAGAGGAATACCATGTCGGGTGCATGCCCCCCCTCATGAGTCGGACCCTGTACCTTTGAGTCAGGTCCCTGGCTGTCATGGTGGCCATGAACTCCTGCGCTAGCCCAGAGGTTTCACCAAGTGACGGTAGGTTAAAGTCCCCCAAGACAATACGTCTGGGGAACCCCACCGACAGCCCGGCTACCTCCTCGAGCAGCACAGGCAGGGCTGTTGACATGCAGCTGGGAGGCAGGTACATGAGCAACAAGACTCACAACCCGCAATCTCTGGAGAAACGAGTCTACGCAGGCAAAGGCTCTCTCTGGCTATAATAGCCACTCCTTCCCCCTTCCCTGGGATAGAGGTTAATGCCATATCTGAAACCCAGCTGGGCAGATTTCAGAGAGAGGAACTCCTCCCTCCGGGCCCAGCCAGGTCTCAGTCACACATGCCAGGTCGGCCTCCTCATCCAGGATCAAATCCCAGATGAGGAGAGCTTTTTTTTCTACTGACCTGGCATTGAGTAGCAGCAGCCTGAGCCCAGGGCCAGGATTACATTCATCACCAGTACCCGGGGTTGAGCTCACAGAGCCGGAACAAGGGATCACTATTAAGCAGCAATCTCTCCTTCCCCTGGAACGGCTAGCTCCATGGCTCCTGCCATATCTGCCTTTCCCCAGCAACACCGGAATATTCTGACCCTCTGCCACCCCAGAGATAGGTGCCCCCTCCCCTCCTGCCTCTCCAACGCCAGGTGGGCAAAATATATTATTCATACCATTCCCATTCACCTCATCCATACCACAATCCCATCCACCCACACCCATCCCACCCATCCCAACCATTCACTCTATACATATTACTACACCCACCCCAATTATCCATCAATTAAAAAAACCCAATAATTTAATTAAAATATAGATTAAATTAATAATTAAAACACTAATAATTAAAACACTAATAAAAATAAATAAAATATATTTAAATATAGGTTAATCACTTCTTCACGATTTTTTTGTAGAATACCTGCAACAATTGTTAGCATGATTTCCCCTATATTTTCCCCATCTGATTCTACTATATTTTGAAATCTTAAAAAGTAGGCGGATCTCTCCATCTCGAGATGAATTAATGAATTTTTGAGATCTTTATTGGTATCATTGAATTTTTGATCCACATAATCAATTTTTTTTCATTCTGCTCAGTCCTTTTCTCTACTTTTATTATGTACTGTTCATTTTTTTGTGTAGCAATCTGAGTTGTTTCTAGGCTATTGTCCAGTCTAGCAATACCTGCTTTCAATTCCATGCGATTGTTGGTTATTAAATCTTGTAATTTTACCATCATCTCCTGCATCATCAGTATGTTATTCATGTTTTCTAGAGGAGACGGGCAGGGTCAATGGCTGCGACAACATGGAGCTGTCCTTGCTTTCTTGAGGGCAGCTCCAAATCCCCACCATCCGGAGGTCTCGGTTCTGCTGAACTGGGCCCGATCCTCCCCGGAGGGGAGGTGATGTAGGGGATGCTATTGGGGTCCTGATAGGGGGTCAGCAAATCCCCTCCAGGTGAACCAACCTGGTCTCGCGCCAGCAGTGGTGTGAGGCCAGCCAGGCATCCATGCCTGTGCTGGCACCAGCCACGGGAGACAACGCAACACAGGAGATTGAAGAAGAGTGGTAACATCTGGGAAGAGAAGAAAACTGCAAGCATTGGCAAGGTGAAGATGTGCTGGTGAGTCTGGAGTGCTAAAAGAATTTAAATGGATTTGTTCGAGAATTTGTTATGACCGGGATTAGAAAAGCCAGAAATAGATCACAGTGGCTGCTCATGAATGGAGGCATACAGCGGCAGCATGAATCTGTGAAAATGCCTAATAGTTTCTCTTCTTTTTGAAGAGCTTAAAAGGCTGTAAAAGATTGTGTTTTGAATCAGAGCTGATTTGGTTCTCACTTGGATTATGCTTTTTCGCTTGGAAATTGTTCCCTTTTATTTTCAAGGAAATGATGTGTCATTTTGGAAGTTGATTTGCCATCTTGGATTTGAGAAGTTATCACATATGGGAGATTTGGATATTAACATCGCTACAGAATGGAAAAGCTTCTTAGAACTATTGGACAAGAACTGATTAATAGTCACCACATACTTTGAGATGCATATGGAGAAGATCTGGAGTGGGAATTTGAGACTTAACATTAAATCTAACATCTACAGTATTATTCTAAGCAAAGAAGAAGAAAGGACAGTATTATTAGAAGAAAGGAATCCATTAGAGACATGGATATACTATTTAACAAGAGATATTACATATATAAAAGTTTATGTCTATTAAAGTCATTGGATTTATTATCAGACTTATCTATGGAGAAAAAATTCTGGATTTGAAATTTGTTTGATAATATTAACATCAGGAGGGAAAAGAGCTTTTTGAAAGGTTTATATTTTGTAAATCTTTCCCCCCCCCAATTATGTTAAGATGGGGATCACATGAAATATGATGAGTTCAGTTTTAAAAAATAAAGGTATAACGTTAGAGGGAATGTATTTCGTTTTGGACATTGCATGGTTTGAGGAAAGGGGAATTAATTAATATGAACAAAGGTATTTATATGATATATGATCTGAATACAATGAGGCTTTTTAAAAGGCTTTTTAAAAATAATTAATTAATATCTGGGTAAATTTAAATTTAGAATTTAAGATATAAATATTGAAATATTGTAATATGGAATTATTCAAATAAGGAATAGAGAGATGGATTTTGGTTTTCTTTCTTTTTATTTATTTATTTTTCTTTTTATTATTCCTCTTCAGAAAGACTGTTGTTAAGGACTATTAGAAATATATGGTTACATGGAAATATATGGATTTGAATGGAGGAGAGGAGTGAAGTACAATAAGTGATGACAAGAATATAAGAAAATAATTTTATGAAATTTAAGGTGCAGCTAATAGGTTTCTATTAGGTATAATTAGCATGAAATAAGTATTGAAAATGGAATTAATAATGGAATGAATTTAGATAGATAAGAAATGAACTGATTTTTGACTTAAGCTATTTACTAATAAAATTAATATATTCAACCTACAGACTGATAATTATTTTAAAAAATTAACTTAGAAGTTATGGAGGATTATGATGGATATGTTGGTTAAAGATGATACTTACACAACATAGAGGCAATTGACTATATATTTTAGAGAGATTTGTACTATTGAGATTTTAATATTAAAAAAGTATTATAATGATGGTGAACATATAAAAAGTTAGAAATTAGTTCAGATCAAAGAGGGGGAAGCTTTTTTATTATCTATTGGGATCAATACAAGTAGAATAGGGCATGAGAATTCCGCTGGGTTTGCAGCAATAAAACTAGAGTAGGGCATAATTATTTAGCTGGATATACAGCGTTATATTTATAATTTGATTCTGGTGGGTTATTGGAGGGTCTTCTTTTTTCCTCTTAAAACACTTGTTAACACTAAATGATCGGAGTGTTGTCTTTCTCAAACCACTCACTATCACCGCTTAAGTAGTACTTGGGTCCCTTCTACCCATCACCTGGTCCGGTTTTCTTTTCAGAATCTGTCAGGTGCATCTGTTATAGTTCTTTCAATTATTGGATTATTAAATTATGTAAAATATTCTGTCATGTAAGAATCCCAAAAATACAAAACCTCATTTTACAGCTTACAGCAAACGGGTTGATTTGTCAATCTGGATTGCTTCCTCTTTTCCTGGCTGTCAAAGCTTCAGGTCCGCCATATTGATCAGCAGCAACAGACGCCTTTGAGTCCCAATAGGGGGCACATGCCTTTAACTCACCAATGCCTGGTTGTCCCCTCTTTACCCACATCACCCTCCAGACGATCTGTGTCTCGAAGGATCTCAGAAAACAAAGGAAAAAGCAGCCTCGGGAGGGAGAGATCCCCTCCTTACAGCTGCTGTACCTCAAGCGGCCACTGGAAGTCCTGGTGCCTTATTATTGTTGTGTTTTAATTGCATTTTGGATCTTTTGTAATGTGATATCTCTATTTAATGTTTCCTTGTCCGAATCCTGTATCTCTGGCATTTTAATATCTTTTAGATAGTTGGTTATGATATTCCATTCTATTGCTTTCTGTCTGTATAACTCCTTATAGTATTCTATGGCTATTTCTTTTATTTTGCTTTCTGCATGTTGTATTTCTTCTTTTGTGTCTCTTAATTGTTGTATTATTCCTTTTTCCCTTTCCCTTTTTATTTTGTATGCTAATCGCCTCCTGGGTTTATTTGCTTGTTCGAAGTATGTTTGTTTAACTAATTTTCTATCTTTAATATATTCCTGCTGTTCCACTAAATTTAATTTGTGCCTTTCTTCCATTAGTTGTTTATACATATTATCCTCCTCTGGATCTCATTGGAGTTTGTATTCCAAATGTTTAACACCCTGTATTATTTTATTATGCTCTTGCTATTTCTCCTTGTTTTCTTTACAATGAAACATAGAAGATTGACAGCAGAAAAAGATGTCATGGTCCATCTAGTCTGCCCTTATACTATTTCCTGTATTTTATCTTAGGATGGATATATGTTTATCCCAGGCATGTTTAAATTCGCTTACTGTGGATTTACCAACCATGTCTGCTGGAAGTTTATTCCAAGCATCTACTACTCTTTCAGTAGAATAATATTTCCTCATGTTACTTCTGATCTTTCCCCCAACTAACCTCAGATTGTGCCCCCTTGTTCTTATGTTTATTTTCCTATTAAAAGCACAAGTCCTCTAGCTTTGCAGCCAAGCATTCTACTTGCTTTCCTTACTTACTGCCTGACTGCATTGTTTACCCATTTTGAGACTGTCAAAAATCACTACCGCTAAATCCTTCTCTTCTGAAGTTTTTGCTAACACAGAACTGCCAATACAATACTCAGATTGAGGACTCCTTTTCCCCAAGTGCATTATTTTACATTTGAAAACATTAAACTGCAGTTTCCATTGCTTTGGCCACTTATTTAGTAAAGCTAAACCATTTGCCATATTACAGATGCCTCCAGGAATATCAATCCTATTGCACACTTTAGCAAATTGGCAAACCTTCCCCATGTCACTCACAAACATATTAAAAAGAATAGGACCCAGAACAGACCCTTGTGGCACACCGCTTGTAACCTGTCTCTACTCAGAATACTCGCCATTAACAACAACCCTCTGATATCTATGTTTCAGCCAGCTGCAAATCCTCCGAACTATCCAGGGATTAAGTCCAATCTTCACAAATTTATCTATCAGCTCTTTATGTGGAACCGTATCAAAGGTTTTGCTGAAGTCCAGATAGGCAATATCCATGGTACTACCTTCATCCAACACCTTTGTGACATAGTCAAAGAAATCAATGAGATTAGTCTGACATGACTAATGCTGGTTTGGGTCCAATAGTTATTTATTTTTAGGTGCTGATTTATCCTCTTTTTGAGTAGAGTCTCCATAGTTTTAATGATAACTAATGTCAAGCTAATTGTACTGTAGTTACCAGCTTCTTCTCTACTGCTTTTCTTGTGGATAGGCACAACACTGGCCATTCTCCAATCATCAGGAACATCTCCTGTTAAAAGGAATTGGTTAAACAAATCAGTCAGGGGGATAGCAATGACAGATCTGAGTTCTTTAAGAACTCTGGGGTGGATGCCATCTGGACCAGTTGCCTTATTTATCTTTAGTCGTTCAAGTTCTTCTAAGATTACTGGAGCTGAATCCCTACAGCTGGAAGCAATTCTATATCCATCCATAGTATTATACTGTAAGCTGTCTTCTGAGAAAACTGAACAGAAGTAGCTATTGAAATGGTCAGCGACCTCCTTATTCCCATCAATGTATCCCCAGTACTAAGCTTTGTGATACTGCAGTTTTCTTCTTCCTGTAACTAATATATTTGAAGAAGATTTTATCCCTCTTCTTTACAGATTTGGCAATTTCTTCCTCTTTTGAGGCTTTACATTTAAAGAGTCTCCAGCTCTTTACATGTATTTTGAATTAGTGTTGCTTTTAGACTTTCCTTAACATAGATGGCTATTCCACCTCCTCTTCTCTCTATTCTATTCTTCGTATACAATGTATATCCTGGTATGGATATTTCCCATTCATTGGAGTCCTTAAATCTCAGTTATGGCAACCAGATCCAAACTATCTCTATATATTATGGCCATTAACTCACAGATCTTGTTGCTCAAGCTACAAGCATTCATGCACATTACACAAAGAACATCAACATCAACAACTACATCTCTTTCGTTTACAGCTCCCTTTTCATAAACTTCAACAAACTGATTTATCCTCATTGGTCGGGGACATAAATCATCCGCATCAGTTACCCCTTTACTTAGTTTAAATGCCTGTCCAAAAATGTTTTGAACTCCTCACCAAGCACCTGGGTACCTTTGTATGATGGATTCAAACCATCCCTCTTAAACAACTTCCTATTAGATCACCTACTAACATCATGACTAACATAGCCAAAACTTTCAACAAACTGATTTATCCTCATTGGTCGGGGACAGAAATCATCCACATCAGTTACATCTTTGTCCCCTTTACCTAGTTTAAATGCCTGTCCAAAAATGTTTTGAACTCCTCACCAAGCACCTGGGTACCTCTGTATGATGGATCCCTCTTAAACAACTTCCTATTAGACCACTTACTAACATCATGACTAACATAGCCAAAACTTTCAGCTTTACACCTCTGCCTTAACCACACATTAAACTCTGCGATACAAGTTGTTTTATCCTCCTGCCCACAAACTGGTAACACCTCTGAGAAAATCACTGAATCAGTTATTCTGCCCAGCTCCATGCTAAGACATTGGAAATCTCTTTTTATTTGATTAACATTTCTCTGGGCAACTCATTTGTGTCAAGATGTTATTAACTTTGCTCACAGCCTTGACAATATTTGTAATCTGACTCCTGTCCCTACTGGCAGTGGCCCCTGGGAGACACCGCATCAGCTTCAGCACATCCTTACTCTGTCCTAAATCAACACATCTAACAGTTGAGTCACCCACAAGAAAATGTGTCCTTTTTTTATTTCTACTAAGTGCACCTGATGGTTGGGTAACACTATGCACCTCACTTACAACAACTTCCCCTTGGAACACCCCCTCATCCACCACCTGAGGGGCCTCACTAATATCCACAATTTACGGTATAGGCTATTGTAATACCACTTACGTATGCTTTTAAAATATCCCATAAATTTTGTGTAGTGGTAGGTTGTTTCTTATTTTCCTTCATGAATAAATCAATTTCTTTATTTATAGTTTGCAGGTGTTGTTTATCTTGTAGTAATTTGGTATTTAAGGTCCATCTTTTAACTCCTTTCTTTTTTTGCTTCCATATAATTATTATGGGATTGTGGTCTGCCCAGGTATTAGTGGCTATTTCAATTGTCTATATTTTTTATGATAGCATTATTAATTCAAGCCATATCAATTTTTGAATATAATTGGTTTGGTACTGAAAAAAATGTGTATTGCTTAGTTTTTGGATGTCTCAGCCACCATATGTCTACCAAGTTCAATGTATTTGATAGTATATTCTTTTTTCCCCTTTTTAATTTTTTTCATTTTTCCCTGTCTTGCAGTCCTTTCAGGGGTCAATTCCATTATACAGTGGAACCCCGACATACGAGCAGCTCTACTTACGAGCTACTCGAGATACGAGCTGGGAGAGTAGAGAAATTTTTGTTCGACTCACGAGCTTCCATTCGGGATACGAGCCGAGAAGAGCCGGCCTGGCTTGCTTTGCTTCCGAGCTGATGCAGAGCCGAATAAAGCGTCACGCCCCTCTGACGCTTTCGGCGGCTTCCGAAGCGATGCTGGGCTCTTTTGCCGCCAAAAGCGTCAGGGGGACGTGACGCTTTATTCGGCTCTGCATCAGCTCGGAAGCAAAGCAAGCCAGGCCGGCTCTTCTCAGTATCCAGCTCTTGGTGAGTCCTTGGCTTCTGCTGGGGGTGCAGAAGGGGGCGGGGGGGGCGGAAAAAAAAACCGCCCGGACAAGCACTTGCTGCGAGGCGGGCGGGGGGGGGGGCAAAAAAACCGCCCGGACAAGCACTTGCTGCGAGGCGGGCGGCGGGGGGGGGGGGGGTTGGCAAAAAAAAACGCCCGGACAAGCACTTGCTGCGAGAGGCGGGCGGGGGGGGGGGCGGCAAAAAAACCGGGGCACTTTCGCTGCGAGTGGCGGGAAAAAATAAGCAAGAAAAAATAAGCGGCTTTTCCGCTGCCTCCTAAAGTGGGGAAGTTCGCCAGGAGGCAGCAGAAAAGCCGCGCGTGTCTTTTAAAACATCGGAGCCGGCATGGGGAGGCTCTCAATCAACCCCCGAGTCCGGGTTCGGGGCTCGGGGGCTGATTAAAAGCCTCCCCATGCCGGCTCCGATGTTTTAAAACACACGCGCGGCTTTTCCGCTGCCTCCTAAAGTGGGGAAGTTCGCCAGGAGGCAGCAGAAAAGCCGCGCGTGTCTTTTAAAACATCGGAGCCGGCATGGGGAGGCTCTCAATCAACCCCCGAGTCCGGGTTCGGGGCTCGGGGGCTGATTAAAAGCCTCCCCATGCCGGCTCCGATGTTTTAAAACACACGCGCGGCTTTTCCGCTGCCTCCTAAAGTGGGGAAGTTCGCCAGGAGGCAGCAGAAAAGCCGCGCGTGTGTTTTAAAACATCGGAGCCGGCATGGGGAGGCTCTCAATCAACCCCCGAGTCCGGGTTCGGGGCTCGGGGGCTGATTAAAAGCCTCCCCATGCCGGCTCCGATGTTTTAAAACACACGCGCGGCTTTTCCGCTGCCTCCTAAAGTGGGGAAGTTCGCCAGGAGGCAGCAGAAAAGCCGCGCGTGTCTTTTAAAACATCGGAGTCGGCATGGGGAGGCTCTCAATCAACCCCCGAGTCCGGGTTCGGGGCTCGGGGGCTGATTAAAAGCCTCCCCATGCCGGCTCCGATGTTTTAAAACACACGCGCGGCTTTTCCGCTGCCTCCTAAAGTGGGGAAGTTCGCCAGGAGGCAGCAGAAAAGCCGCGCGTGTCTTTTAAAACATCGGAGCCGGCATGGGGAGGCTCTCAATCAACCCCCGAGTCCGGGTTCGGGGCTCGGGGGCTGATTAAAAGCCTCCCCATGCCGGCTCCGATGTTTTAAAACACACGCGCGGCTTTTCCGCTGCCTCCTAAAGTGGGGAAGTTCGCCAGGAGGCAGCAGAAAAGCCGCGCGTGTTTTAAAACATCGGAGCCAGCATGGGGAGGCTCTCAATCAACCCCCGAGTCCGGGTTCGGGGCTCGGGGGCTGATTAAAAGCCTCCCCATGCCGGCTCCGATGTTTTAAAACACACGCGCGGCTTTTCCGCTGCCTCCTAAAGTGGGGAAGTTCGCCAGGAGGCAGCAGAAAAGCCGCGCGTGTCTTTTAAAACATCGGAGCCGGCATGGGGAGGCTCTCAATCAACCCCCGAGTCCGGGTTCGGGGCTCGGAGGCTGATTAAAAGCCTCCCCATGCCAGCTCCGATGTTTTAAAACACACGCGCGGCTTTTCTGCTGCCTCCTGGCGAACTTCCCCGCTTCAGCCGACGTCTTTTCCCCTCAGCCCTCGGGCTTGCACGCATTAATCGCTTTTACATTGTTTCCTATGGGAAACAATGTTTCGAAATACGAGCTGTTCAACGTGCGAGCCTCCTTCCGGAACCAATTAAACTCGTAAGTCGGGGTTCCACTGTAATCCCCTATCATGTATGTATGTATGTATGTATGTATGTATGTATGTATGTATTAATTTATTTATTTGGTTGTTTATTTATTTATTTATTTATTTATTTATTTATTTATTTATTTATTTATTTATATGTTGCCTATCTCCGAAGAGTAATTCCTCATGCAATTGCTGATAGAATATTTTCTGTTTTTCATTTGGTGCACAAACATAAACCAATAATATCTTTCCTTTTTCTATTTCCAATTCTATCATTACATATCTTCCTTTACAATCTGCTTTTACTTCTTTAAATTTAATTTCTTTTTGTGCATAGATTACCACTTTTTTTCTTTTTGTCACTTAATGAGGTATACAATGCATCTAGTTTTGGAGATTCTAGATATTTTTGGTGTACTTTTTAAATATGTACTTCCTGTAGACATATTATTCCTGCCTTTGATTAATTTTGCGAATATCTTTCTTCTTTCTTGTGGGTTATTTAATCTTTTAATGTTTCAAGATATAAGTTTCATTTCTTGTTGCATTTAATTTTTATGGAGTCTCTTAGTTTTATTTATTTACTTATTCCTGCTGCTGTTTGTGTTCTTCTTTTTACCCTATCTACTTTTTAGTGGTGTTCTCTAGTTCCTTTGTTTCTTCTCCCTTCTCTTTTTCCTCCATCTCTCTCTCCTCCTCTTGGCTTTCTACTTCTAATTTCTCTCTACTGTCTGTTTCTCCTTCTATGCCAGCTATCTGGTCGCAAATCTCCTGTACTCTTTCTATCATGTCTACCTTCACCTTTCTCCCTATAGCTTTACTTCTAGTTCCCTCTTCTACATTTTAGATGACAAACATATTAACTAAGTTGGATAGGAATCTCTTCAATCACCTACTTGTTGCAGATTTTCCCCCCAGTTGCTATCAGGGTAGTTAAAGTCTCCCATAACTACTGTGGTATGTTTCCTACCTACATTTGTTAAATAATTATCAGAGTTCATCTATTTTTTTGCTTGGTAAGATTAATACTGAATGTTGCAGATTAATTTAATTGCATATCATTAGAGATCAAACATTTTTAATTAATCTTAATGTTTTGGACAAATTATTTCCAAAAGAAAGCCAATGACAAAGACTTGGATAAATATTTGAAGTGAAATCCTAAATTAAAGACACATTTTAAAAGTTTGCTAGATAGTACATGTCTCAATCTAACTTACTATCATGAAGAAAGAAAGCTATTTTCTTTGCTGAAAAGTTATGGAGAAAGGGATAGATACTTTCATACATGGTGGTCACGCTATTATGTCTTCTTTTGTTCTGATTTTTTGAATTGATAAATCATAAATCAGAAAATTTATTTATGTTCACAGTTTGCACAGTTGAATATAATCGCTACAATCAGTGCAGATACTCTAAAAATCTGATACAGGTAGTCCTGATAATGAAGCCTGCCAATCACATTCATAACCCGAGGATTTGTAGGAGTGAATCGTATTTTTCAGAGTATAAGGCACACCTTCCCCCCCCCCAAAAAGAGGGTGGTAATGTCGGTGTGTCTTATACACCAAATACAGTGGTACCTCTACTTAAGAAGGGCTCTACTTAAGAACTTTTCTAGATAAGAACCGGGTGTTCAAGATTTTTTTTGCTTCTTCTTAAGAACGATTTTCTACTTAAGAGCCCAGAAAAAATTCCCAGGAAATTTGAGAGCAGCACAAAAGCCTAGCCAGTTTCCTGCCATTCCCTCTTTAATCCCGGCCATCTCGGGCTTTTCTAGGCTGCCAGAGGAGCCTTTCAGTGATGCTTAAGGAGGCTTTGGCAGTCCAGAGCGAACGAAGCATTTTCCTTTCTCTGGGTGCTTGGAGAGCGAATAAACTTCTGCCAGTGCCAAGAGAAAAGAAACGCTCCCTTCATTCTGGGCAGCCCAGAGCGAATGGAGAGTTTTACTTTTTCTGGATGCTTGGAGAGGGAATAAACCACTTCATTGTGGTGACTCCCTCATGCTTCCTCCTACACACCCAGCGCGAGGTTGCCTCCCAGAGTGTCTGGGAGGCAAAAGGGGACGCTTCACCCCGACCGAATCAACTCGGCTTCAACCAAACCAAGGACTGAAGGAAAGGCACCAGCTACAAAGTGTTCTGCCGGCATGTCCCAACCGCCTGTAATTACAGGGCAATTAGTCCCAAACAGACACACACACCATGATAGAAGGAAAACAAAAAGTCTTTATCAACAGAAAAGCAGAAACAACTCCCTTTTTAAATATTAAAGGGATTTTCTGGTACACACAAGGCACAGGTTAAATGCAATCCAATTTCTCACCCAGTAACTGGGAAATTGAGTCCAATTCCAAAGTCCAGAAATTCCACACACAGTCTTGAACAGGGAAACAGCAAACCACGATCTTGACGAAACTATGAAGCAGATAAACTTCCACGAGGCTAAACCAGCACGCTGCTGTTTTTATCTGTAGCACTAATTACAGCAGCCCCACCCAACCACAGGTGGCCTCACTTATCTCCTGTAATAATCCTTCAGTTGTTCTCTCCTATGCATCACTCTACGCATGCGTGGGTCTGTCATAAGTTCTTGTTCAGAATCCAGGGATGATAAGGATGATTGATCTCCTCCTGGGCTGTTTGCCAAACTCCCCTCTTCCCTGTCACTCATGCTTCCTTGGTCAGAGGAGACTTCGTCAGCAGATTCTATTGGGAGAAAAACAGACCTGTGGCATGTGGATGTTTCCCCCACCTCCACCTCCACATTCCTTGGGGCAGGAGCTGGGCCAGAGCTAACCACAACACAAAGCGAGTGAATGAGAGAAGAGGGGAGCTCTTCAGTATGGGAAGGAAGAGGAAGCAGGTAGAGCAGGTAGCAGCAGCAGCAGCAGCAGCCTTTTGGTCAAAGGAGCTGGAGGTTCCCCCCTCTCACCCACCTGGGTTTCTCTCTCTGGCGCAATGTATGGGAGGCAGCCTCGCACCGGTTGTATGAGAGCCACGTGCTCCTACTCGCCAGCTCAGAGTCCCTCTTTTTTTTTAAGCCTTAAAGTTTTGGATTTTTTTTAAATTCACCTCACCTCACCTTCTCCCTTCTTCCAGTGACTGCCCTCCTCTTCTTCTTCCTCCTCCCACCCAAATTCTGAGCTTTTATTTCTTTCCTAATGGGTTTGCATGTATTATTTGCTTTTACATTGATTCCTATGGGAAAAATTGCTTTTACTTACAAACTTTTCTATTTAAGAACCTGGTCACAGAACGAAATAAGTTCTTAAGTAGAGGTGCTACTGTACATCCATTTTTGGCCTCCAGAAGCCCTGCCCCCATGTCCCATTTTTGCAAAAAATGGGCCCATTTTTCACAGGTCTGGGAAGCCTGAAGAGAGCTCCTGGAGACTGGGGGAAGGAAAAATGCCCCCATTTTGGTGAAAAATGGGCAAAAACCAGCCATTTTTTCACAAAAATGTGGGCATTTTTGCCATCTCCTAGCACCCAGGAACTCTCTGTAGGCTTTCTAGACACTTTACCCACCCTATTTTTGTGGGGGGAAATGGGCAAAAATTGGCCCATTTTTCATAAAAGGGGACATTTTTGCCATCCCCCAGCCTCCAGGAGCTCTCTTCAAGTTTCCTGGATCCTTTGCCCATTCCATTTTGTGGAAAAAAATGGGAATGTTTTTTGCCTTCTAATCTAGAGGAGAAATTCTGGGAGTTGAAGTCCACTAGTCTTAAAGCTGTCGAGTTTGAAAAGCCCTGGGTTAGGGGTGCAAGAGTCTTCAAACTTGGCAAGCTTAAGACTTATGGATTTCAACTCCCATTTCTGAGGTAGCATGACTGGAAGAGGAATTCTGGGTGTTGAAGTGCACAAATTTTAAAGCTGTCAAGTTTGAAGTTTGTAAAAAATGTACATGGTTGTAAAAATTATACATGGTTGTAAAAAAGTATTGTTACACTGTTATTTTATTAAATAATATATTACTACACCATTTGGTCAAAATACAGTACTTTTTCCTTGTTTTTATCCTCTAAAATTTAGATGCCTCTTATACTCCAGTACGAAAATACGGTAAATGTGATCACTCCCTGCTTTTGCCCACACATTTGCTAATCGAATGTGTGGGTTGTTAAGTGCACATGAGGTATCTCAGTGGGGGAGCAATGGAACAAGCCACCTATGTAAGACCACCCCAAGCTTCCCCCAACATTGTTTCTAATTTATCTCACTGTTGATTGCTTCTTCCCGCACAGCATGGCCATGCCTTTTGGGCACAAGCATGCTTTGCATACCCATGCATGGAATTTTTTTAAAAGCCAAAAACAAGATGGCAATATATGTGCAATGGTGGGAATTTGGTTTCTGTGCATGAATAGAAGAAAGAACCCACGGGGAAAAATATCCCACAAAATAAATTCCCTCCCCCCAAAAATCCCCATTCTTTTTTTTAAAAAAGCGACGTCCACGGACTGGCACTGACCGGTTTGGTTCCACGATGTCCTTGTGACATCACCAGTGATTTGGGTGAACTGGTCCGAACGGGTAGGAACCCACCTCTGGCACTGTTACACCTCATACTCCCCACAATTACTTCATCCCCCCCTCCCCGTCATTCTGCTATATTGAGTCTCTTTCTTAGTTAATAGCTCATTACTGTGTTCACTTTGGTTTCTTCTTTAATTGGAGTTCCTCCTTTTGCTATTTAAATATCAGAGTGGCTCTCCTTGTTTCTAGACCCTCTGAATGTTTTCTCAAGTTTTTCAATTAATTTACATTTGGTACAGATATAATTTGGATCTTCTATGGCTGTGTGTACATACATAGTACATGTTTTGCAAATCATAATAATGTTAGACTTTTTTAATTACTATTATTGGCTGCATTTAAAGTGTAATTAAAGATTTTAAAATAAGTTTTCTTGTTTAAAATTAAAATATATAAGATGTCATGAAAATTTAAAAACTTATAAAATTTTGAAAACAATTTACATTTAAACAATATTAAATTAAATTAACAATTTAATAACTGAAAAATTATAAAATGATTGTAAAAGTTTAGAAATATTAAAATCTAAAGTTAATACAAATTTTAAAAATAAAAATTATAGAAAACATAATAAAATGTTTAAACATTTTAAAAATATGACATTTATTGTATATAAAATTTTATAATTTGAAACATTAACAAATTTTAAAAATTACAAAATTCAGAAACCTAACCCTTTTATATAAAATCTAAAAAAACTATTTTTCTTTTGAAAAGTTGACTGAACTTAGTTAATTTATGGCAGATTTTAACCTTTGGGAGTTAATTCTGTAGTAATACTTATTTAGCTTATCACGTAGCTACTGTTGATTTCTTTTACACTGCTGCTATGCTTAGTTGTTTCTGTTGCTATTGTTCTGCCCCAGCTAAGAATGTAGCAAAATACAGTTTGTTTAAATTTATTCCAATCAGTTACTGACTATTAATAACTGTCTTAGTAGAATACACACACATACAAACTTAAAGGCAGTATTTTCTTGCAAAAGCCGAACTGTTATTAGTTGTCATTAACAGTTGGCATAAGTTTAGAAAGTCTTAAATCATAAAATAACAATTAGTTTTTGATAGGACATGAAGTTTGGCAAAAATGCCCAGGAACTGTCTTCATATAACAAACCAAAGCACATAAGCAGAGCAGAGATTTTCCAGACTGATCTGCCTGACTGGCTCAGGCAATGCGTAACAGTCCAAGGAAAAGAAATCAAACATACACGTGCTCTGCTAATCAGCAAACTTGTATTAAATAAACAAAAAAGGGTTACTCAAAACAGTTCATAGTGTCCGAAAACAATGCAAGGCTTACATCAGCCGCATACAAAAACACAGGAAAAAACAAACAAAGACAACCTGGAATGAGCAAAGACGTTTCAGGAGTCCTTTTGAATCTTTGGAGCAAACAGCAAGTCCCAGAATTTTCACCTCCCACTTGTCTGAAAAAGCTGGGTTGAAAACTCCAACGGCATGGAACAGAAACTTCAGAGCAGGAACCACAAAATAACACAGATAAACAGCCACAGTTTGCCTTG
This sequence comes from Erythrolamprus reginae, assembly GCF_031021105.1. Taxonomy (NCBI): domain Eukaryota; kingdom Metazoa; phylum Chordata; class Lepidosauria; order Squamata; family Dipsadidae; genus Erythrolamprus; species Erythrolamprus reginae. The sequence goes on from NC_091952.1 coordinate 140,132,998, forward strand.
GCCTTTGTTCCCTTTTATCCCTTTAGCCCTCATTAAGGGAACCACACCCAACCCTCAGTATAAGAACCACACCCAACCCAGGTGCTCCTATAATGACTTGTAATACTCCTTAAAGCGATCCCTTCTTTGCATAGCTCTTCGGCTACGCAGATCAATATATTGATCTGTAGAAGAACCCAGGGATGAAAGACTGTCTGAGGGACTGCAGGCCAAATTCCCTGGGCTGTCTGCTGAATCCTGCGTCCCAGTGGCCTCATCCTCCTGGCTGTCTGCTACATCTTCCTGGCTGTCAGCCAAGCTTTTGCATTCACTTTGTGCCGCGTCTCTCCCATCTGTGGGAGCAACGGCTGGCCCAGGCCCAAACACAACACAGACCACACAATGTGGTCCACACAACGCACAGAAAGATTTCAAACATAGTTTCCTGGAGAGATTCAACTGCTCCAGCTTTTCTTAAGTAGACTAGCTGAGTGGTCAATTAGCAGTCAAATCTTACTCCCGAGGAGACCTCATCTAGAGTAACCACTTCTGCTTTTGACAGCTCTGCATGCTTCATACATTAAGAAGAGGATACACTTCTTCTTCCTCATCACTGCTATAAGATGCTGGAGGTTCCAAAGGCCCTGGCTGAAGCTCTGCCTTGCCAGCCTCCTCTCTGTCTAACTCAGGTGCCAGCTGCACAGGCCACTGGTGTAACACCAACTCAGTCTCCTCCTGAATAGGATCTGCAATCAGCTGCATAGCCGCTGGTGGGAGAACAATACTATCCCTCACCACAGGGCCCTTCCCCCTGATGGTCAGTCAGGATGTGGCAGAGATGGGAGCTGTTCATAGAAAGCCTGAACAAGATCAGGAGTCTGAAAGGAGGTCACATTCTCCCAGGTTAAGTCCTCTGTCCCATACCCCTTCCATTCGATCCTTGCATTCACTGGGAGTCGAGAATGCAGGCAACCTCAAACTTAGGTGGTTTAGTACTGTCATGGGGCACCAGCGGAGCATGATCCAGTTGATGAAAGGGACAGGTGGGCCCTTTGAGAATGAGGAGGGACCAATGATCCATAGAGAATGAGGTAGTATCAGGCAGTAGGCCACTGGGTTGATGACTGCCTCGACAGGAAATGGTCTCAGGAACCAATGGTCCAGTTTCCGGACCAGCTGATAGGGAGATGTCTCATTGACAGCCACATTTGATCCCCCAAAGCTAATGGTAGTGTTGCTCTTCAAGAGTGGTCCGCAATCCTTTTGTAGTTGTCCTTGGCTTTGGTGAGATACCATTTCCCCAATTGGTAAACGGACTGTAATTTGGCCAAGAGGTTTTCTGTTGCTGGAACTGGAGAGTCAAGGGACATAAGCAAGAAGAACCAGGAGTGATAGACCAAATTGACTAGGAAAGGGGTTGTCTGAGTAGACATGTGCTCAAAGTTATTGAAAATGAACTCTGTGACTGCCAAGTATTCCACCCAGTTATTTTGTTGCTGGTTTACAAAGCAGAACAGATATTGCTCCAATACTTATTTATTTTATTTATTTATTTTGTCCAAAACACAATATACAATGAAGGTTATAGGGGATACACTCGAAGTAAAATATATCAAAGAAATAATAGAAGAGAAAATATAAGGATAAAATATAAAAGAGAAGATATAGGAGATATAGGAGAGACAATAGGACAGGGGACAGAAGGCATGCTAGTGTGCTTATGCATGCCCCTTACTGACATTTTAGGAATCTGGAGAGGTCAACCATGGATATTCTAAGGGTAAAATGTTGGGGGTTAGGGGATGACAACCTGGAGTCCGTAATGAGTTCCGCGCTTCGATAACTTGATTATTAAAGTCATATTTTTTACAGTCAAGTTTGGAGCGGTTAATATTAAGCTTGAATCTCTTGTGTGTTCTTATGTTGTTGTGGCTAAAGCTGAAGTAGTCATTGACAGGCAGGACATTGCAGCATATGATCTTGTGGGCAATACTTGGATCACATTTAAGGCATCGTAGTTCTAAGCTTTCTAGACCCAGGATTGTAAGTCTACTTTTGTAGGGTATTCTGTTTCGAGTGGAAGAGTGAAGGGCTCTTCTGGTGAAGTATCTTTGGACATTATCAAGGGTGTTAATGTCCGAGATGCAGTATGGGTTCCAAACAGATGAGCTGTATTCGAGGATGGGTCTGGTGAAAGTTTTGTAAGCTCTGGTAAGTAGTGTGAGATTGCCAGAGCAGAAGCTACATAGGATTAGGTTAACAACTCTAGAAGCCTTCTTGGCGATGTTGTTGCAGTGGGTTTTGGCACGTAGGTCTTTTGTTATTAGTACTCTAAGGCCCTTAATCAAGTGGGGGTTATCTGTGATAATTTGTTTATTCAGTTTGTATTTGGAGTTCTGATTCTTTTTGCCGATGTGTAGTATAGAGCATTCTGTTGCTTTTGTTCACACTCCATGGCATCTTTGATGAGAGTGGGGATAACAGTGGGTGAGTTAGAAGGTAGGGTTGGTGGTTGAGGTGGTCTTGGTGGGGTAAAAACTGGTGGTGGAGGAGTGGTATAGGATATTTGATTTGGTTGGTTTGCATATATCCTTGCTTGTAAGTTTTTCTCCATGTATGCAAGACATGGTTCTAAGTTTTCGATGTAAGTTTGTTGAATTTTTATGGTTGATTTGAGGGTGAGGATCTCCTCAGAAAGACTTTTGAGGAAATCAGATTTTGGCATACAGGATAAACAGAAATAGAGAAATGAAGACTTTTCTTGCAGAAAGGTGGCTATTAGCTTTGTAACGTTGAGGCAGGAGAGATGGGCTGACTTATAGCAGAATTGGCATTTCATGGATACTTCATGGTTATTGATGGTGTTGTTGCATTTAAAACATGGTACCATCATCTGTTGAGCTGCCAACAAACAAATCTGGACATCTAAGGCTCCTTCCAAAATTGGGTGGTAAATTGGGCCTCTGTGTCTGACACAACCCTATCTGGTAGGCCATGCAGCCGGAAGATATGCTGAATGAACATGCGGGTGGTGGCACGCGATGTCAGCAATCCTCGACAGGATGAAATGTGCCATCTTCGTCAGCATGTCCACCACCATGAAGACAGTTGTGAAGCCATTTGATGATGGCAAGTCCATGAGGAAGTCAATCGAGATGGCACCCCAGGGTCTCTCGGGTGTCGGCAAGGGCTGAAATACTCTAGGAGGAGCTCCTGTGGCCAGTTTGCCCTGTTGGCAATGCATGCAGGATGTCACATAAGACTATACATTGTGACAGAGTCTAGGCCACCAGAAGGTCCACGACACAAGGTTGAGTGTCTTAAACAGACCAAAATTCCCTCTTGCTGTGACACTGTGACAAAACCCTGGAGCAGGCATGGCAGGATATACAGCTTCTCCCTGTATCTTAGGATATTGTCAGAAAATGTCTAGGGAGACTTGGGCCCAAGCTCATTTGGAACTAAGTCAATGGGACAATCGTAGGGCCAATGCGGGGGCAGTTGGTCCACCTCCTTTTCACTGAAGACATTGGCAAAGTCCAGGAGGTTGGCTGGCAAAGACCACTCCAGGGAACCCTACACCTGGCTTGCACAAACCTGGTGCATATGATCCACACTGTCAGCATTCCAATTAACATCCAAGAAATAAATCAAAGTCCAAATCTTGCCATTCTTCCCGGATCCAATTTATTAACAGAGACATGTTGGTTACCAACTGTATTCAACCCGATACTAACTTTTCCTATAGTTCTCCACCCAGGTTTAGGTTCATCCCTTGCCCCCACATCTACATGTTCATCACATGGACCACTCTGGTTCTCTCAATGTCCATGACCCTCCCCTGTACCTGCGGCTAGTGCTGAACAAAAGATGACTTGAATCTCTGGAAATAATTTGTTATGGCTAGTATTTTTCCCTCTCATGCAACTTCCCCTCCCCAATTCCCACAGTACTATTCTACTTTTGGCAGGCAAAAGTCTCCCAATTCAGAATGATGGTTTGGCTTGTCACACACACTGCAGGCTCAGGAAAGAGATGAAATTCTGGGACCAAAGGATGTGTGGATCATGCATCCGAAACCAAGAAAGTCCCAGAACCAAGTAGGCTGGCCATCACATAAAATTGGATAGCCTCCTCATGCCTGCCAATGGTTAAGCGCATGGGTTGCATAGTGGCCTTAATTGGCCCAGACAAAAGCACCTGACCATCAATGGTCTCCACAAGCATGGGAGGATCCAGGAGACACAGTAGGATAGAGAAATGAGTGGCAATGGTCTCCAATGCAGGGTTTTTCAACCCTGCGCAGGAGCCAAGCACCATTCCACCTGAAAGGGAAGAAGATACTTTGCTGCTACAAAGAACCGGGCAAGGCGTCCCTGTGGTGCATCTTGGGAGTCCTGCGGGGGTGGAGCCCGGCCTGTCTTTTGCTTCTGTGAAATCTCACTTTGGCTGGGCTCCACCCCCACAGGATTCGCAAGATGTGCCAAGGGGACACCTTGCCCCCAGGATCCCTGGCCCCAACCCCAACTACCTTTTGACTCCCTTTCCAAGCCAGCCCTCAGTAAAGCCCAGGCTGCATGGGGGGAAAACTTCCCTGGCCAGGCAACCGCAAGGCCATCCCGCTGCGGGGCTCGTGCGATGCAACTCTGGTTGGTCTCCTCTTCTCCGCCTCCCCCCTCTCTCCCTCACGTGGTGGTGTTATGGCCTCTTGCTGGGAAGTGGAAGACTCCGTTGCTTGGAGATCAGCGCAGACAATGGGAGGAATCGTGAAACTTCAGAGATGGGAGGTTTGTCTTGGCCGAAGGGCGAAAAGGTGAGAGAGGATGGAGTCGAGTGCCTGGCAGCACGTCTCTTGCCCACCCCGTTTCCCTCCAAAATGCCTGGGATCCAGATCCCTCAGCGCAGTCCCCCCCATTTTGGAGCCAATGGAATCTGTTCGGGATGATCCCTCCTTTATTTCTTGATTGGCCAAGTGTGATTACATCCATGGGCAGTGCACAAGATTGACAGCATTCTAAGCAGCCACTGTTCTTTCCTGTTCCTGACAATACTTGGTCTGTTGTCTCCTTTCTCTGTTTTGGCACATGCCCTGCATCGGAAAAGCCATGCCTGCAGACCAAGTCTTTAAAAGCAAAATCATTTCAAAGCCACTCTTTTTTAACCTTAGGGCTTGGATTGGGAAGAATGCCAGCCGGTGGGGCAGAAATGCCCTGACCTGGATTTCCCCACGTGGAATTGATTGAATAAATTTGTAAAACGAATGACCCACTTT